>NC_140201.1:12248898-12977678 GCF_965226575.1 Pagrus pagrus | reverse complement strand
TAACATGAGATGATTTATGGGAGTAAATTAGCAGCATCAGAGTGCTTTTTAAGTCATATTCGAAACATATAAATATCAATAGAGTGTGTAGTTAAGGAAAAAATGACCAGATGATTCTCTTGTTTTCTTTCTTACTGTCTTTGTCTAAAAACAAGCCGTGGATCGACGAGACTTTGTCACAGTCTCTATTGACCGGGTGCTCACACTCCGGGGAATCTTTAAGGATAGGAAAACTGTGCCGTCCTTCACCGCCGGTTCTCATGAGTCCACGTTTACTGAAAACCGCACCCCCACCTCTATCGACTGCCTTCTCTTCAAGTTGTCATGGTGATGCAACCTTTACCAAACTCGATCTGATCCCTTTGGAAGTCAGATCATTATCAACGCGTTGTGGAAAATTGCAGCACTCCCACTAAAAGGATTCATTTGTCATTCAAATGAAATGTGATTTTTTCTTTTTTCTTTTTTTTAACACTCTGACAACCATCAGCTGCATATGGGACCAGCTAGATGTTAGGATTTCATTAGTTTGGATTACAGACGCTCCTGTTTCTTCAGACGACTGTTTTTCCTGTTTTTGGTCAAAAGTGATCAAGATTGCATAAAAAAGGGGAAGTTTCAACTTGAAGTTCACACGCCTCAGTCTATACTTATACATGTGGTTTATTGGACAGTGTAAGACCAATTCTTGTAAATCATAGTGTGGTCGATGTTGTCATGTGAGTTTTTTTTTTCTTATTAAAGCAGCTTTGGGGAGTCCCATCCGCTTCCAGTAAACCAAATCTCAAACTGAAACCTGGTGATATTAGGAGGATCTGTGACTAAATTAAAATGTCACCAGAATAAAATGTTGGCATTGTGTGTTTCTGTAAACTATGGATATGTTAAAGTCACAATTTCTACAATGCTACATTCAGATTTTATGTATTTAAACCAACTGTCATGGTGAGATCGAAGAGGATGGACCCAAAGCAGGCAGATCAGTGGCAGAACTTTATTTCCACAACCAACATCAGGAACAGGTTGCTGAGCAGAACACAAGAGACAACTCGACAAAGACTCAACTAATGAGTCAACAGTGTTACTGGAGTGCAATGCTGGACCAGAGGACTGCTTTTCAAAACCTGGCACCTACATTACCCACAATACAATGCAGCCACTGAGTGACATCCCTGGAGGCAACTGTTAGATGATAAGCAGCTTCCTCTAGAGCCACAAAAGGCTTCTCTACTTTTTCACATATGCAGTAGTACTCCCCAACACCTGTAAACACACTTTAAAACCAAAGTTCGAGAACACTCCAAAAGACGTGTTTTTTTTCCCAGCTGTGTTTTTAGGAACTAAACTGTATATTTTTGATGAGAAGTTGGGCGGTTGAATCTCCAGTCAGCACACTTGACCAAACAGACTGGCTAAGATCTGGAGTTGGTCCCCGGGTGTGAGGGTTAACCACTGCTCCCTCAGGATTGATAAAATGCAGAGTACCAGTTTCACAATGTGGACCATTGTTTGATATGTAATCAAATAAAGATTCCTCTTCTTCTTCCTTACCAAGTGGTGTTCTGCCGCAACCCAGCCAGACCGTGAGCACAGCATTGTCACGAAATAAAATTGAAACTTCAACATTAAGAAACATAAAGTTGCAACATATCTGTGGTTTGCAGAAATGCACATCGGCAACATTTATTCAGGCGAATGGGTTAAATGTCTAGTGCGGATAAAGACTGACGTCCAAAAGACGAGTGCATTATTGGGCTTTTACGTCCAGTTAGCACAGAATCAGTCATCACTCCCCTGTTAGACCGTTAACCAGCAACAAAGCAATAACATTTAACGGTAAACCAGCCTTTGAATTATACATAATCTCCCATTCTCAAAGAATGCATCTCTATTCTTCTCCATTCAAACAGAACTAAATGTGTCTTTTCACATTTGTGGGCGACATCTGGCATCCAACGGCGTACACACCTGATACTGTGGGATAACCTGACTGGCAAACCAGCCCACAGGATGAGTCAGTAAGCCCTGACTAACTGTGTGGTTTTCACCCAACCAGTGTGTCACTCCTCTTCTCCTTCGAGGCTTTTCAACCGGCTACAATACGCCGTCAGAGCGACACAATGAGACATCGGAAGAGGAAACTTTAGTCACTAAGTGTGCTGGAGATGAGCCTCGATGAGTATTTTCTGATCCAATTTACAGTAATAACTCACTACTTGGGTAAAGGCAGTAAATGATGGCGCGCTATCTCCGTCTGGTTTTTAATATCAGCATTTCTCGTTGAGATAAAAGGACATTTGGAAGTCCTCAGAGACGCCGTTATCTGATCTGCGCCTTTATTGGAGTTTCTTTGCTGCCTCCCTGTCTCGTTTTGCCCCTCTTTATCTCTCTCATTTCATCTGTCTCCCTCTTTTCTCTCTATCTCTGCCTTTTCTTCCGCAGCGCTCCTGCTTCCTATCTCTGAACCTGCCTCTTTTATTCTTTCTCTCACTCCGTTTCATCCATTGATCATGTCTTTTGTGGACTGTGTCTTAGTTTATTTCTGACATAATAAGGGTCTAAGATTTTTCTATTAGTTTTTCGCTCCTCTTCCTCTTCTTCTGCAAGAGAAAAAAAACCTTCAAAAGAGAAGCGAGGAAGTAGAAAGCGAGAGAAAGTGAAAGTGCCTCGAAAGAGTGTGCCATGTCGCCCCCTTCACCTCCCTCTCCCCCCCTTCCGTCTCTCTCCTCAGCCCTTCTCTCCCCATCTTGCCTCCCTGGTGTTTATTGCCACTGGTGCATGTTTGTGTGTATGTGTGTGCATGCAAGTCTTTTGTGTGTGTGTGTGTGTGTGTGTGTGTGTGTGTGTGTGTGTGTGTGTGTGTGTGTGTGTGTGTGTGTCCACGCACAAGCGATGGAAACCCCGAAAGTTGGCCCCATGACAAGTGACCCCCTTCTTCTCCCTAACTCCCCGTAGCAGAAACCATCAAGAAAAGCAGACACGCACAAAAAAGAAGAAAAGGGAAAAAAAAGAAAGGGAGACGGAGAACAGAGCGAAGAAAGAGGGAGAGAGCAGGGAAGGAGGGCAAGCCCAGCTGTAAGCAGCACAATGCGAACGAGAGCTTGGCAGAGGCTCAAAGCTGCTCCGAACGAGTGCCTCTCGCTAACCCCCCCGAACTCCTCCAACCCCCCCCCCTGACAAATTAAAAGCGTTTGGTGCTGTAAAGCAGGGGGGGAGAGAGGGAGGGAAGACAGAGGAGGAGAAAGGAGAGGTGGGGGGAACAAGGGAGGAGATGGGATAGGGAGAGGGGACACGGGAAGGATTAGGAATTAATGCGTTTCTGCACCGGCTTAATCCTAATGATTACACCAAAATAAATACAACTCAGCTGTATTTTTTTTCTTTTTTTTTTAAGTTTTCCATTTGATGTCGGTGACAGATGCCAGGGGGCAAAGGTGGAAAGAGCAGGTCTCCAACCTGCAAAATAGTGTTTCTAATTATTTCGTTGTGTAAATACAGTGTGTGCCCCGTCTGCTCGATTTAAAGCTGGAGAGGAAAAGGAAGAAAAGAGCGGAGTGAAAGGAGAAAGGTGTGCTCCTGTGTGTGAGTGTTATGTAGGATACAAAGAGAGTGGGCATATCAAGATACAGAGGATCAACAGATACCAGTGAATCACAGTTTGGATACTTTACACACCCACAGCCACAACACATACAGACTTGCAAGCACGCACACACACACCTACGAGAGTCACGCCAAGCTGCTCGCACAGGAGGAAGCCTAAAGTGAAGTGAACCACAGATGAACCCAACCTGACATCGGCACTTCCATCTCCCGACCATAAAACATGAAAACATACCATATTCAGAGAGGAAGGCATTGATCTTGTTAATGGCATTCCACATTTGGAGCTTATCCTTCGCTGTCAATACTTACACATCCTTCAAAAAACACATGTGGGCTCACATCTGCAGGGCATCTTCTTTGAGATCTTTAGCCGCACTTTCGTTGTCCCGTAGCAGCAGCTGTGGCTGTGAAAACATGTGTGTGTGTGTGTGTGTGTGTGTGTTTTAGAGAAGATGTTAGTAGCTGTATCTTTCAGAAAGCAAAAACAGACAGTCCGACTTAAGACTATTTGTGAAGTAAAATGAACACAATCATTTTGGAAGCAACAGCCACAACTTTTTATTTTCCGCTTTCTTTCTCATTCGTCTACAGCCTTAAGGAGGAGGATTAGGGCCACCGTAAAATAAAAAAATATATAAAAAAAAGTTTAAAGTCAGAATCCCTCATGAAAACCTGGAAACACATTAAAATATTTTGAACTTCTAGCAAAAAAAACAAAACCCTTTTCGCCCCCAAATCTGATTTTTGTCTCTTCCGTATACACGAGCCTGCTTGAAGTTGAAAGATTCTGATGTATTTCCAGGGTTTCGTGAGGTTGAATGAAAGGCCTTTCCCCGTTCCAAAATGCTTCAATCATTACTGTGATTACATTGTTTCGGATTGATTGCGAGAAAGTTGCTTTCATTGTAGTCGACCACTTTCCAGAGGTTGTCTGGATTTGCCTGATTAGATAACATATGATTAATCCCGTCTGAATAAACTTGACTGGAGTCGACTGACCTGAACTGGTTTCAATTTGCTAAATCTGCCTTAAAAGATTTACGTGAGCATGTGGTTCGGGCTGTGATTGCATTAGTTGGAAGCTTGTTCAGCTGTGTCACCTTGAGAAGGTTCGGCTTGTGTGGAGTTTTCTAGGAATTGAAAATAGGCCACTGGAACACGACGTCCACCCCTCGAACGTCTGAGAAAGAGGCCCAGCTCCACCCAGCCCATCCCTCTCCTCCTCTCCTCCTGCCCTTCTTTTTCTTCTTTTACCGCAGCGTGAAAGGGAATACCCTGCCCCAGTGAGACGGCCCCACATTCCTTCATTACAGATGACAAGCCGTCGCCCCCCACCTCCCACGCCGCGTCCCTAAAACCAGGCCTGCCGACTCTGCAGCCTGCTGTTTCAAATGCCTCAGGTTTCAGCCGAGGAAAATCCAACTTTGGCGAGGCATCAAATTCGACCCCCACCCCTCAAAGTCTGCACACACATTCAAGTGCACACTCGATTGCCCAGACTCTGTCTCCGTCCTCTTGTTGAGATCCCTCCAAAATCCGTCGGCGATGTGGTGATTGATGGCAGCGAGTGTCCATCTCCAATTGCTCCAATTAGGTCAGTCGCTTCAGTGAGGCACGGCAACCCTCCATCTTGTCCAGTTTTTATTTTTGTTTTCTCAGACCAGGTGGTGATTGAGTGTTGGTTTAGCAAACTTTCTGTGTTTTGTCTGCAGAAATGTGGTACGTTATGACTCCTTAACCCGACGTGGGCAGGCACATGCGGTGCCGGCAGGGAGCTGAGGATCCACAGTCCAATCAATCAACATTGTCGTGTTTAGTCTGCGCTTGTCTTTCACTACAGGAGGGCTGTCTGCTACTGTTCTGGAGAGCGACGCGTATACCAGCTTTGTTGGCGTCTGCGGAGAGTTCTGGAGAAGTTATTCTAAGATTAACGATGGAGATTGCCTCGACTCGGATAGCGACGGAGGAAGAAAAGCCGACCGCGCGTTCAGATTTAATACCTCAATCCCGTTAAACAATCATTTACACATGTGCAGCATGACAGTGGCTGTAAATAACTGAACCTATGGGGCCATTTAGTTTTTGTTTCATCTGCATGTGCATTATCACAAATCAACTTGCAATGAAGTGTGACTACGTGACGTGGCTTTTTACACAAAGACCACAGATGATTAACAAGAAGAAAGGAAAGGGAAGTTATGCAACATCAACAACAACATGTATGTGTGAAGTGGAGTTAAAATATCCTCAACTGACCAAGTGGCATAACTGCAAATGCATTATTTAATAAAGTGATGAAATTATACTGCAAATTTATTTTCAGTGCGTGTACTTTATTTTTTTTATGCCTCAGAAGGGGTCGATCCTAAACGATCATGGGTCAAACATATTATTTTCTTGGTTTCCCATGATCGTGGGTCAACTTTGACTCTAGGTCAAATTATTTATGACCGTATAGTACAGAAGCCCTTAACAGTCATGGGTCAAACTCTTTCCTCTGTTTTCCCCTGATAACAAGTTCAATTTGATGTGTTTTCTTGAGATCCCAAGTTATCTATGTGATTTTCCAGAGATAATAACTGTTGTTTTCCCGTATAATTAAATAATTTTTTGTCGAGATTTCCAGATAACGAACTTGTCACAAGTTAATTATGCCACGTTATCACGAGATAACAACATAATTACTTCAAGACCTCGTGAAAGCAATGTCGACCGATGGATGACTTGAACGCTCATGTTGAGCCCAAGAGAACAAACACAATTTAAATCGTGATCTAAGGAAAACAAAGTTCATTATCTGGAGATTTCGACAAAGAACAACACTTATTATTCTATGATAATGACATAAACAAATACAATCTAACCTGTTAAAAACAGAGGAAATAGTGTGTTTGACTCATGGCCATTTTGGGCTTCTGTAGTTTCGGGCTTCGGTACCATTGACACATTATTTCACCTTGTTTCTTTTCTCAAAGTTCTCCTCATCCAAGCTCCAAAACAGTGACAAAATGTTAAAGATCCCCTCCACACATGTATTCAGGAACACAAAGTAAAAAAGTATAGTTACCATATTAATATCCTTAAAATGGCACCTACTCATTTCTCTCATTAAAAAAATCCAGAATATAATAGTTTAACTGCTGGACACAAGATGTCTCCTCCAGTTTACAGTCAATTCTACATGTATTTGCATGGGAGGCTTCAAGTTTCACACTTGTGTAGGCTGGACCAGGAATGGCTTCCAAACTATTTTTGATGTTACCAAACCTGCTCTCAGCCCCGCCTCTTAAAATCAGATTTTCAATGAGCAGAGAGAAACTTTCCTCTTGCGGCAGGTGAACGAGAAAACAGCCTTCTTGTGTCAAACTCTGCACATACGTCATTGTACACGGTGGAGCGCACACATTCAACTGTAGGAAGGAGAAGAGAAACACATTTTTGACCGGATGGGTACTTAAAAACAGCAATTTCTCTCTCCTTTTGACAAATTTGTCCCACACCGACGATGATCTGATAAGGTATTCCAAAAATCCTCCCTGTATGAGGGTCCTTGAACAGGACACTAAATCCCTGCCAGCTCTCCTCAAAACGATCAACAAAACATCCCTCGCTTTATTATTCCTGTTTCTTTGTCACAAACTGAATGACATTTGCCACTCTCTGTTGTTGAAGCTTGATGAGAGAGAACACATATTTACTTTCAGCGCTGCGGATTCAAACCTGACTAGTAACCTTGACCACATGTCATCCTCTTTATCTCCCATCATCCTCGTCTCTCGCCGCTGTACACAATATAATAAGTAAAATGCCAGAAAATTCATCATCCGTCTTTCGTGCCACGAGGAGTGGAAGTCGCAGGTCGCCCGAGGACACATCCATTCATTAAGCCCCTCCACCCCAGAGGAGGAATTGGACCGCGGGCTCCCAAGTGCATCGCCATGTCACCTTGAACAAATCCAGATGATTAAGTGACAAGCACTCCCATGTGAGGACGCTTTATTTCCCAGGAAACCCAGACGCTTCCTCTCCCATCCAATTTTCTAGATGCAAATCTTGAAATGTTGTGCTGAGGAAAAAAAAAAACATGCCCTCTCCCTCTCCGTCTCTCTCTCTCTCTCTCTCTCTCTCTCTCTCACTCTCTCCATCTTTCTTTCCCCTGCCATGTAAGCACTACTAATTGCCTTTCATAATTAGCCCGGTGACAATAATTGTTGAACTGATAAAGCTGAGTGCTGTGTGTGTGTGTGTGTGTGTGTGTGTGTGTGTGTGTGTGTGTGTGTGTGTGTGTGTGTGTGTGTGAAGTCGCAGCTCTCCTCATTCTTCTTCATGTGCCTCCTGATAAAGTGGGTCATCAATGAAATGCCCCATATTTAGATCACACAAGGACAATTCCTACGCACATTTCCTGGCAAGTTTTCACATTGTTTCTCCGCTCCCCCGCTCGTTTTTTTTCTTCTTCCCTCTCTCTGTTTTCATGCACGCCGAGAAGAGGAGCGACGGGAGGAGGGGGGGGTTTATTTTATAAGATGCATCCCGCCAATGGAGCCTCTGCAACCTCACAGACAGAAGCTGGCATGTAAATTTGGGGAAAGCAAGACAAGGAAGAGTTTTAATTAGCCTGGTTAAGTAGGCGCTCGCGAAGCCGCCGGGGCTCACCAGGGGGATTACGACAGATTTATTTAGCCAAGGCTGCAGGAGACGCTGCGATATGATATATTCCAACGGCAACAATAGCTCTGTAATCACGCTCCAACCCCAGAACCCCGGCTAATCTATTCCCGTGTCTCGAAAACGAGCACTCATTTTATTCCCTCTCATCTCGAAGTCAAGAGTTTTGTTATTTTTTTTATTATTTTTTTTTTTTCTCACTCCTTCTCTGCTCCCTTCCCTCCCTCCTCCACTCCTGCGTTCAACCCTTGTGGGCAATTTAGTGAGGCACTCAGACATGCTAACACAATCAACAATCAGGTCGTTTGCTCTCTCTAATAGGCACTCTGGTTTTCAGTAAAAGAAGCCGTATTGTTTATTTGATTGTGTTCACCGGGGAGAGTCCGCTGGGGAAGTATTTGTTACATGTGGAAGGCGGAGGTGGGGCTGCGCCAGCGGAGAATTGTTGCCTTTGTTTTGGAGAGACTACTACAGGAAGTCTGAACATGGAGGCACAATGCAAAAGCACAAAAAGTTGCTCTCAATTCAAAGCACTGTATTCAGGGCTGAGTTTCATTTTGGGATGCTTGTGGCGCACTTGTTGAGTGCAGTTGAGCCCCGCTCACTTGAAAGCAGATGGCTTTTCAGTTTATTGTCATTGTAGAAAAAACCCACCAGCTGAAATATTGAGTTTTATTTAAATATGCAGTCAGAAAAGGACATTTCTAGTGAGGCATTCACGGTGACTGCGTTTATTTTTCCTAAACGATAATCACTAGATCTTTGGCCTTGATGTAACGCCGCATTCAGTGTCGGAAAAACAGGACTGTGCTTTTGATGCACCGAATAAAAGTGCAATTCGCATCAAGGCTATGAGACGATTTCGACTTCTTTACGTCTTTTGATGCACAACAAAGTGAACGGCAGCAGGGAAGAGAAATTACAGAGTGACGTTACTCTGCGGTGAAGCCTCACCGCTGCAAAATCAAATAGAGGGACCAAAACGTGTGAGACGACAAACTTGGATGAAAGATGCAACTTGCGGAAGCAGCCCGTGAGGGAATTCGACAGGGCTGTTGTTTTTCTTGTTTTTGACATGTTGTCACCTGTCCAAATAGCAATCAAAACCATATGGGACCACACACACACACACACACACACAGAGAGAGAGAGAGAGAGAGAGAGAGAGAGAGAGAGACTCGTGAGAGGAAGAGCTATACACAGTAATTATTGACAACACATAACACCTGTTTCTATTCCGCATGGGTAGAGCACTCAGAAAACCCAAATGAGACATGCTGTTTATCCTGAAAGGCTTTAGAAGACCAGAACACACACAACTAAAAGCAATCTATATACAGTATGTCTGCGTGATGATAGACGGCTCTGTTTTGGTCCAGAACAGATGCTGGATCTAAAATGAGATATTAGTACATGTGGCTGTGCAGCAGCAGGGGTTTAACTCGAACACTTTAACTCTTTTTCTTTAACTTTAGGGGAGAGCTCATTCTGTCCGTGTCTGTGTGTCACGGTTTGGGTTTTTGGTTAAATGATTGTTTCCTGTTTTATTTCTTTGGAAGGTTCATCCTCCTGTGTCATGTTGTGTTACTTCCTGTCTTTCTCTTGTTCCTCCCTTGTGATTGTCTGGATTAGTTTCACCTGCTCCTGATGAGCCTCCTGTGTATCTTGGTCCTTTGTCAGCTCGTACTGCTACAGTTTTTTCGAAATGATGAGGACCCAAACGCAAGACACACACAAACACATTATAATGACGCTGTTGTCCAATCCAGAGTCCGAACACTAGGCACGAAAACAGACAGAAACTGGCTGGGGCAAATCCAAAGAGAACCAAAGAGAAGTACAAAAACCCAAAGAAGTATAAACCAGATGCACAGGCAGGAGTCCAAAAGCTCGAGGAGCAACACAGAGACATTTTGTGTGCTTCAGGTGGGCCTGTTTTCACTTTTTTGAGCATACTGCGGGGGTGTGCAATTTTCTTGACAGCAGGTAAATGTGACAAATGATGGTGCAGCGAGTCAAGTCAGCATCAGAGGCTGTTTTTGCGCCATAGCACAGCAAAGGCTCTGGACAGGAAGAGTGAGGTGAGGCGACACATCTGGGACCCACTGATGACTTTTTTCTGTACTCACACATGACAAAGGAAATGTTGAAAGGAAGTTCACACACACACACACACACATCCAAAAACAACTCTGACTCGTCATAGTTTGAACCATTAGAAGCAGCATGTTTTAAAAACCACCAGGCGCTGTGTCATTCATGGGCCGGTGGCCAGGTGGCGCTGGGGAAAGACACGTAATCTGCGTGTGTGTTTTGGACACCCAAGTAGGAAGCATGAGAAACTTGTTACAGCAACTTTCACTGGAACGACTGTTTGTGTTCTTCATTTCTCTTCCCATGCAAATTAATACACAAACACACACGTGAGGATCGGATGACGCATCTCGTCCGACTGCTCCTCGAAGTCGGCTGAAAGCAGAGCACGACGTAGTTAACACACTCCAAAGCGCCGAAAAATCATTTGAGGTAACGTTCAGAGCCCGTTTAAAGCCACCGTACTCGCACACAAACACACACACACGCACGCACAGGCAAACACATGTGCATGGATGGCAGGCCACAACACAGACGTGCTCCTGGGAGAATAGTGAAGCTCTGCAGGCAGACCTCATCCCCTTCAAACAAGCCACAAAGGAAAACATGAGCTTAAAGTAAACAGGAGGCAGACAGAGAAGGAGGAGGGGAACACGACAACCACAATTTAAGTACGCTGTGCTGCGCTGCATGTGTGTGTTTAAAGATCTGTCCATCTTTATCTCTCTTCTCTACGCTCCTACTCACCGTACCTGAGCGTTTTGCATGTGTGTGCATGTCTATATAAAGGTGTTTGTGCATGTGCCTCCATATGTGTGTGAGTGAGTCAGCTAACCGCAAACCACACACATGCACACACACCACCTCCCACATCGCTGATGACGGAGCACTTTTAATAGACTTGTGTGCGACTGTTGTTCATCTGAGTATTCAAGTGAATGAAACGCAGAAAAAGAGAGAAAAGAGAGGCTGCCGCCGTGTCCTCATCACGCTTTGGGATTCAGTCGGCGTTGGTGATGTCAGCAGGAAAACGTGACTGTGGGCACGGCCGGTCCAGCACACCCCCGCGTGCTCTGACGCCTCATTTACTCACAGCTGCCCCCTTTCCAAAGAAAACTCCTGACACAATTTGTTGGGTTTTTTCCCCCCCCCAACTTCAACACCTCAAATCGCATGATAAATGACAGCTGGACAAGACTTGGCCACGTGAAGCACTTTCTTGATCTAAACAATTCATTTTCGCCGCAGTTGCATATGCACACGCTGCAGTTTTTGGCTTGAAAATAGCACACCGAGGTGATTTATCAAAATGATGAAGTTGGAGGCTAACAGCTGTTGTCTTTATGGAGATCCTGGCAGGTTTTGCTACTTTAAAAGGTTAAAAGTGTTGCATCGAATTAAGGTTATCCCCTTTTTCATGATAGATCAAGAGTCTCTTTTTGGCTATTTGTGGAAATTGAGGGGGGAAGCACCGGGGGAGAAAAGGCATACTTGACATGACAAAAAACGGGACAGACTGAACGTACTCAGAGGGAAACTTACAAATTAGCCTCCGCTGAGGATTCTGACGTGCCTTCCCGAAATGAAAGGCCGTGACAATTAGCATGAACCTCCCGTCCCGGCTCAGCCGTCTGCCAAGCCAAGCTGAACTTGAGGGGGAGCAGGCGTTTTTCTCACTGTTTTAACATTCTCCCTTTTCGTTTTAATTAACACCTCAGTTACTCGGGGTGTTTGGGTTTCCTCAGAGGGAGTGTGCAGGAGCCTGTTTTTTCTCCTGGAAGATCGTCACACCTGTTCAATCAGCAGGTGTTCCAGTCGTCTCTGCCGAGGAGGGAAAAAAAAGACAAATTCCAGAAATAGGAGGCATAGGAATCTGAAGTGATTTGATCAGAAATGAGAGGAATGCGTTAAATGTAAATACGGCGTACAAATCAAGTTTAATTTGCCATTTTTTCCACCATCTGAGCGGTTTGATTTTGCCCTAAATTCATCCTTTTCCAGGCAGTTTTTATACTCATATCTGTGAGATTCTTCCCCCTCTGTCTATAGCAGGCAACAAAACAAGTCAACACCATTGTCAGGTACATTAGCTATTCAGTTATTCTCTTTTTTCTTCCCTCGCAGAATGCTTGAGTGTCTGCATTTGAATATCGACCAGGACTGTCACACAGCTTTCAGGTGAGCGCAGAAGCAGAAATATACAACCCAATAACAGTCCTTGGCAGCTGCTGTATTTTTCTTTTGTTTTCCAAAGTAGATATGAACACACATTTTCCCGGTGTTAACTCTCGCGCGGCATCATTTCACGTCAAAGGACTTGTATTGCGTTCATTAATCTACCCCACTTGACAGTTATTTGGTCCAAATTTGATTTGGGGCTGTTGGTTTTGATCGTCGCCCTAGTGGGAATGATTTGAAAGCATTGCGGCCTCTCTTGAATCCATAATGAATTTATTGCACCTTTATGGAAGATTGCAGTGACAGGATTTGTGTGCTTTAATATTCTGTCTACAGTCATATGCTGTGGAGGAGAGTGATGCCGATGTCAAAACTGTGGCTTCCTTTTTCTATCTATCTATCTATCTATCTATCTATCTATCTATTGATCCCTTTGTCTCTTGTCACTCTCTCCTCCTCTGTCTCCTCAATCCTGTAAAAATGTCTCTCACTGTTCGGGCGTGTCCTCCTCCCTCACCCAATTAGACATATGAAATCATCCTCGTCGTATCAATTGGTGACTTTTACACCCATTAATTTGCCATAATTATTTCATTTCAGATTGATCTGACTACACCGTCGCAGATGGTGTGCGCGCAAGAAGCCTCGTTCCCTCCGCTGATCAAAGGGAGTCATTTTAATTGGAGCCTTTTCAACGCTAATTGTTCTCTCTGTTGTAAATCAGTGTCTGTTAGTCGCAGCAGGTCTTTGTTAGCAAATTGTCTTGGCAGTTTCCTTGTTTCATCTTGGATTGAGTTTTTAGTGCGTTGCATAACTGTGCGATCGGCTGTGATGATTGTGATGTGCAATGGGAGAATTTGAGGACGTTCAACCCACAACCTGTCAGTCAATTTAACAAAGCGGGGGTATGTGCTGGTACATGGGGATATTAATGATAGCTATATTGTGTGATCCATCTTCAACTCAAACGCCAGAATAAACGTCATCAAAGCACATTTCTGCAAAACCACATTTCTAATGCTGAAACTTGTGTCTGTTTTGGTCGAATTTTCACTTTTACTCTCTCGTCTCAACGCTGTGCTTATGCTCTGCTTGGATATAGGCACAGAAACCACTTGATTAGGGTCAGGGAAGCATCATGGTTTGACTTAAAATGCCTGTTTTGTTTGCCACGATCATGAATGGAGATGGTCCAGCTTCCCATGACAAATAGCCGGTTTTGGTCGGCACAAAAACCGCTGGAAATAGCCGCAGGTTTCCTTCAAAAGTATCCCCTTTCAACACGATAAAAAACAAACAATGGAAATAACCCCAGGTCTACTGAAAAACACCCGGTTTTGTCGCCACAAAAAACAATTGGAAATGTTTCCAGGTGTCCTTAAAAATATTCACTGATGTGACTCGAACTGCAGTCAGCAGTTTGGCAGCCTTGTTGGCTGTAATAGTGCCACCACTGTCCCCTCTACCTCAAAAAAGTCAGCTAACAAGCACTTAATTTGAATGTGATTTGATATGATATTTGTGGTTTGAACTGCTAACATTATAACCTAGGGACTGCGCTGCCATCTTAAAAAAATCTTTTAAAACTAGATCACAGCTAAATTTCAAGACTGAACACCAAGAGGCAAGAAATCAAAGTTATTAAAATGTTTCACTCGATGCTCCTCCAGACTCTGCAGTGTTTTCTAAGTGCTGCAGCTTTAAGTCCAGAGTAGCCTTTGGCTTTGTGTCCAATGCTCCAGCCAACAAAAACAGCACCTGCCTTTGCGTGTCCATCAGTAGCCCATTAACTCATGTCTGGTGGAGCAGACTCTTTAAACTGACCAGAATGTGGCTGGCTCAAAGCCTCTCCTCTACCAGCCCTGTTGACGTATGGAGATAAATGGACTCTGGCCTGCATTGTCCTGCTGACACGCCCTCATTCAGTTTCATTGGTCTTTGTGACAGGCCAATGGGGGGAGATGCAAATGAGAAAGAGCATTCGGTGAAGGGGAACCCCCAAATATTTTAATTTTTTCATTTATCAACCACGTTCTGCAAACTTTATTTCATATGCAGCTTTTATGTTAACATTTTCGCAAAGAGAAACGCATTAAGGAAAGATGTTTTTAGTCTTAGAGATGTCTTTTGTCTTATTTGTGTCATGAATGATTCCTGACCTGTGACCTTCCCTAAAGAGAGTGGGTGAGGCTTTTCAGGTTTGGGATTAGGTTGGGGGTTGGATGACCGCCGGGCCGAAGGCAGGAAGTGTAAGCCGATACACATCAGACCTCATTTAGATCTGAAGCGACGGCTTTTCATGCATGACTGCAATAAGAGCTCTAACTTCATATACACTCGGAAAGGCCACGGCGCATAGATCATTAAAGCAGAAATAATCCAGCGGTCTGGCTCGTGAGCCTGTAAAACAGAAGTAAAAATCAATCACTTCGGCACAGCTGTTCAGGCGTGCTTTCGCCAACTCTGTTCGTTTTGTTCACAGCCAGTTTGCGTGCATGCTTGTATCCGTGAAAAAGTACAGGTGTGTTTGTGCATGTACATGTGTCTGGGAATGTAAAAGACTTCTCAGCTCTAATGTGTTAGCAGGAGAGAGTGTTTTTGTGGAAATCCCAGTTGGCTGGTTGGTATTTCTGTTACTATGAGAGCTCAAATAAGTGAAATCTAATAGGCTTTCTCTCCCAGAGGAGTATTGAGCAGGACTCAACAGATTAAGACCTGTTGACTGATGGCAGCTTAAACTACAGAGCCATTACACTCCGAGCTCGTCGGGATAAGTGTTCCAAAATGATACCAGAGAAAAAGTGGAAGAAAGAAAATGACAGAGGGAGTTGGCTCGTCCACTTGAAATATCTTGTGTGTCTTTGAATTTCAGACTTCTTTTGCTTGAAGATGCAGCTCAAATCCCTGATTTTTTCTCTATATTGTGATGAAATGGTAAAAGTAAAAGTAGTACTTGAGTATAGGTCCAAAGGTATCTGATGTTAAATGTACTAAAGTATCAAAAGTACAAGTAAAAGTAAATTACGCATTTATTTACACGTATGTTGGGAGTGTATTCTATGGGTAAACCGACTATTGGATTACTTTACCGATTAAACAAATTCAATTAAAAATGTGCTGCATGCCAATCTGCAAAGTTATCAAATAAATGTAGTGCAGCAAAAAGTACAATGCTTAAGTATAGTATCTGAGTAAATTAAAAAATGTTTGCCGCACCTTAATGATAAATAAACCAAAATGTTGTTATACATCCCGACCAACATCTTACAGCAGAGCTACTTATATGATTATAATAATGTTTTTTGTAAAGCATCCACTTTAAAAATGCTGGTACATATTTTCTCTACTGTATTTTCCTGTTTCTATAGTTTACAAAGAAATTCGTATGTCATCAGAATGCTTGATTGCCACGATTAATTTCCAATTAATGTCAAGTTGATCTGTAAAAGCCATATTCGCATTTAAGTTTCCAAGAGGACTCTCCTCATGTGCTGCTCTGGCTTTTCATGCAGCACAGTAGAGATGTCATTGAAACCAACGTGAAAAAAAAAAGTTTAAACATTTATTCCCATATCCCATATTCCCATGCCATTCTCAAGAATAGACATACTGTTTAGACATATTGAGGATGATAAATCAAGAGAAATCTTTTGGGATGTTTTAGGGTAATTTGTTTGCGGAGGCACACGGGAATTCACGGTGTGGTCATTTATTTCACAGACTCGAAAGAGCAGAGAAATGTCTTCTGGTAAAGTGGCAGCAGATTCCTGTCTTGCCCCCTACGGTGGCCTAACTTCCCCTCAGGGCTGAGATCCCTATATGGCCGGGCCCCTCTCTCTCTCTCCCTCTCTCTCTCTCTCTCTCTCTCTCTCTCTCTCTCTCTCTTGCTTAAGCAGCATTCATCAATCCAGGCCTCCTCTGTTGCTATAGAATGTGTAAGCACTCGGATATCGACCGTCTGAGATGTAGAAACACTGTGTTCTGCCAGTGGAGTGACAGAGAAAAGATGAAGTAGATGCTGTGTGTGTGTGTGTATGTGTGTGTGTGTGTGTGTGTGTGTGTGTGTGTGTGTGTGTGTGTGTGTGTGTGTGTGTGTGTGTATGCGTGCTCTGGATTTTATTCCCCTGCCCACAGTCATTATCCTAGCAAGGTGCGGACTGTATTTTTTATTAGAATGCTGCATGTTTCATACAGGAAACCACGAGTCAATGATCAGGCCATACACGCGAACCAATTGAGCTTCCTTGACTCGACATCAAAGGCTACATTGAATTAGGTAAATTATTCCACATCTGGCTGAGCTTCTTTTTAACAGCCAACCATAGACTTTTCAACAGTCAGCTGTGAATAGAGAAGGACGGTGTAACAGGGAGACAATCATTTGTTTAAAAAAACACCCCTATGAACTCTTCCGACGCTGTATGCACGGAGATTAAATGTCCAGTGGTAAAGGTGCTGATTTTTAAAAATATAAGACATGAAAGAATAAGTGTCTTTAGAAATATATTCAGAAACCTTTCATTTGCAAAATCAAGCCTAATTTGACGCCTTTGACGAACACACAAAAGCGTCAGGAGTTCAGTTGGGAAAGTGCAAGGACAGACTTTATGTGGATGAAAGCTTTGGAAAATATCTCCTTAAATGGACTGGAAGCAGAAACACCATCTTGAGGACCCGCTTTCTGTGTTTTGGCTTCGTCAAATGGCAGCAAACGCCAAGATGTATGGATGAGAGGCCTTGTACAGGTGCCATGCCAATGCCCTAAATGGTTAAGTGCCCCAAGTGCCAGTTTGCCTGGCACCCAGACAACTGGCACAGCGTGGTGGTCCCCTGCATTACATTACTGTCAGTGAGGGAAAAGTGCAGACGCTTGACACAGAGAGGCTTCCCATTCAGACGAATGTTCTCATTTTGATAGTGTGGACAGGAGAGCTTGAGCTTTAATGGCTTTGATAAATCTGACCATGAAACCTGTTTTGTTAGTCTTGAACATATCAGCAAAGTTGTGCTCCAGTTCAGCTGTTTCAGTCTCACTGTGTTGAGTTCACGTATAAAGCTCCATTCATTCGAATGTATGTCACGCAGCTGTCGTACGTCATTTACTGAATGTTTTTGTCAGTTTACCAACATGTCCAATCTAGGCAATCTTCAAAAATCAGTGTTCTAAGGAGAAACTACAATCTGTCACATTAATCTACACAACCACAACAACTCTTACCTTAAAGGGGAGACCCAGTGTTTTTAAACCCGGGCTGTATATTTACATGTCTGGGTAAGTAAACGCCGTCATCAGGAGGGGAACTGGTAGCTTTCCTTGTTCCGCCATTGCCGGTGTTGATACCAGAAGAGGAGGATCCAGCTCTCTGCATGTTCCCCAAGCAGACAGGATCATCTCTATATGGAGTTCTCTGTCCTGATTGGATAAAGTGGGCAGGGATACCAGAAAATGTATTTTCTCTTACATGAGTGGTGGGAGGATATACATGGGTTACGGACCAAACACTATAATAGTGATTACTGTGGGAAAACAGAGCTACTAAACGCTCTCTCTCTATATATATATATATATACAGTATATATAATATATCACTAAGTGGAAGAGAGTTTGTCCTCCTCCACATTGTTGCTGTCACAGACAGTCAGAGTCTCACAGATGGCTAGTTGCACATCATTAGGACTCTTAGCTCAGCGAAACCAAGCAATCCACTCCAGCCCACAGCTGGACCTTGGTGTGTGTGTGTGTGTGTGTGTGTGTGTGTGTGTGTGTGTGTCTGTATAATCCACAGGTGCACAGGCCTGCTCCGGACGGAAAAGAGAGCATTAGCCCGGGGCCATGGAGGCAGGGAGAGAGGCAGAGAAAGGGGCAGGGCAAGGCTGTTTCAAATGCAAATGTCCTGCCCTGTTCCTCACAAAAACTTTCTTCAGTGGCACAGCTTGTAAAATATAGCACCCTATGGCTTCATTCAAAAGATACACCCACTAACCAGGGACTGTAGAACCACATGGCCCCCTGAAACCACTCAACCACATCATGAAGAAAAGTGAGCTCTTTTTCAATGATACTAGTCAATGAATACACTGCGGCACATTAGCCGGGCAGTTAAGGTTTATTTAATGATTTACCCTTTGGGCCGCACGTTCAACTACATAATGCTTTGTCTTTCCTCTAAACATCTTTTGTTCTTTTGATGAATCGGCAATTCACAGATAATGAAAAGATATTAAGAACAGTGTGAGCATAATTTAGCTTTAAAGCACAATGCAGGAATGATCAAGCAATTTGCAGCATCACGGATAAGCACAGCAGAAATAAAAATAAGTTTGTGTTCAGAAAGTTTGAAGTACCCTGACGGGAGCCCTTGCGAAGCAAATGGCCATAATATATCATCTGCTCGCTGCGCCAAGGAGCAAGTGCTGGCAAGATTGTTCTACTTACTTAAAACATCGCCTGATTATTAAAAGGAGGGCTTGTCTGTGTTCAGCAAAGTACTTCCACATCTTTGATTAACAGTTTTAGGGTTCAAGATTAAAGCAGAAAAAAAGAAAAACACTAAAGCATATGACAAAGCAGATACAAAAACATCGCTGCAGTAACCTCTCCCTTAGCTGACAGCTCATTTTTCACTACGTGGATTGAAACATTGCCATAAAGATTTGTTAAGCGTTGCTTGAATTCAAATCAGGGCCATATTTTAATTACACCCTTGGGAGAAAAATCACCTTGTACTTAATGATCCTCTAATCTATTTCCCCACTTTCCAAACTCGCCAAATCAAGCTTCACCCTCAGACTTTGTGTGTTCAGATGTTGTATCATTACTCCGCCACCGGTGCGACTTCCCAACATTTAGCACTCAGTGGGACGTCTGAGGAGTGTTTATACATCTGCTATGGCTATCACAGCGGCACGATGGCCAACCGGCTTTTTGAAAACCGCCTTTGTTTGTAGGACTCCCTCGACATGCCACTCACTGATACATAAACTAAGAGAAAATGTTATGCTAGGCTTGGCTGAGATGCACTCAGTGGCAGTCGCATACACAAACATGCCCTTGCATGCACACACACACACACACACACACACAGACACACACACATACAAACACATTTTATCTGATGCGCCTTGTGAGTTTCATCACATGATACGATATCGTAAAATATTATTGTTCTTAGGGAATGATTTTGACGAGGCTGAAGACTTGACTGGACTGACTGATGCATAAATGTGTGTGACTCTGTGTGTGTGTGTGTTTCCACCGTGAATTATGGCCCACTGAACTATAAACGATACGCTCTCCCACACACAGATACACACACACCAGACACACACGTATACAGTAGAGCCTTTGACAGCAGCGTTATGACTGCCATGAGACAAAGAAGCCTGAGTGCTGGTGGATTTTCCCAGCATGCACTGAGAGAAGAGGCAGAGTGGACTGTGATGGAATGAACAGATGCTTCCAACCTATCTGTCTATCTATCTATCTATCTATCTATGGCTAGTCTGATATATTATGGATTTTATTTGGCCATTTTCCAAAGTGTTGACCATCGTAACACTCTGTACTTATTCTCACAAGTTGCAGGACGACTTGTTACCATTTTAGCCATAATGTAATGGAGGGTTGATATTTGTATGGTGAACAGACTAGTCAGGTAGTTCGCCTTCATGTAAGGGATCACGCCCAACAAGTTTTGCTGTTATATAAAAGAGTTTTTTACCATGTTGCCATGTTGAAAACAGACACGGGGAGAACAGAGATACTAACATATACTACTACCATAAAGGGTAAGATTGTAAATCTGATCAGATGTGCTAACGTAAGAATGCAGCTGTTCAAAGTAAGCCAGCTGAACGTGCCCTTTTTGTTTCTATCGATATGTGCTAAAATACAATACAAAGATATGTATGTTATACAAAGATATGTCTAGGAAAATAAGTTTTAGAAACGTAAGCTAAACGTTAGCAGTTGGCTAACGGTGTACACACAAACATTTCTTCTCTGCCCATGTGTGTTGAATTATTTCGGTTAACTCACCCACCAGAATACAGCTGCTCCATTAAGCTACTGTACGACTGCCATTTCATTTCATTACTCTTGGTGCTCTGCCGCTCCAGGAGTGGTGTTCTGAATAACAAACTGCGTATTCTGACAACATTCGCAAATGGTCCGGTTTGTGCCAGGGTGACTCAGAGTGATCATTTACGAACGCACCCCAAAATAAAGAACAGAGGGGCTCAGATTACAGCACAATTTGCTGCTATAGGCTATTCATGCTCAAAATCTTATATATAAAATGCACCTTTGACGGAGTCGGTCTGATAACAAAAGTAAAGTAACAAGTAAACTAATTACTTACCCAAAGATTCCACTGGATGCAAGCGCGTTGCGTACCGGCCCCAGTAGGGGTTTGCTCCGTTGTCAGGCAACCCCCACCGGCTGCGTTTTGCGTCCGGCATAGTTGCGAGACCGAGGAGTTCCTGCGGTGATATGTTTATGAATATATATATATATATATATATGAAGACACAAGCTGTAAACTAGTCAGCAGTCAGGTTGTTTTGGTGATATTTAGGTGCATATAGCATATACTGGTAAGTAAGACTAAAGGATAAAAGAGTGCTTCTGCTGTATGAGCGTGGGGAAACTTAAGAGCACAACAAATTGTATGTAGGAGGAGTAGGAAGGCTGGAGGTCAGGGACTGTGAGTTATAGACTGAAGAGATGGCATTTGAGTCTATGACAAATGAAGAGGGCCTAATTATGTTAAGAGTGGCTTTAATGTAGCGTGCAGATAGGTCGGCAACACGCTTCAAGCTCAGTGCTCTTCAAATTCTTCTTGAAAAGCGTTGCCTTCATATCTACATGTAATATTAAGGCCACTCTTAAGTTTATTATCTGCCCGATCTATGCTTTTCAATTGCTGCACTGCAGAAGCTTCAATACATAATCAGACTCTTTTGCATCAGGCCAATGGTGTCACGGTAAATACCTTCACTAAGTGAGGGAAAGGTGAGGAACAGGTCTGCGTTTAAGTAACAAGCGTAATACTTTTTAAATTAAAATGACTTGGATTGTAATTAGTAGTGGCCTAGATCTTGATCAGTCCAATTAGACACTTGCAGCAGACAACATATTGTATATTTGTCTTACAACTGACGTCAACTGTCTACGTGTCTGACCTTTCCAGTACACCTGTCTTTAATGAGGCAATAATTAAGAGTCCCATTAGGATCTGAGAGCTTGCAATTAATAAGTCCTTAAATACTAAAGATTTAGGTCTCTGGTGGAACGCTAAGAAGACACGAAGCAGTCATCATGAAAGTCAAAATGTCAGCACATAATAACAGAGAGAAGGCTCTGCCTGACTGAAAAACTGGAATGACAACTGTGTCAGTATCTTTGAGCAATTTTCCACAGCAGACATTTTGACCTGTCTTATTAGGAAAGGCACAGGTGTAACTAATAATGTTAACAATGTCTCCGTTTTCTAAGCCATGACAGTATGACTGTGAGCCAGCATGGACAACACCAAGGTCCCTGAAACTGAAGCAACCAAATGGATATCAGCCATCGTTCATTTTAATATTCACACCTGCTCTTTTTCTATTGTGACTTCAAAATTTCCAAAGTAAAAGATATTTATATTTACAAACTGAGGAGAACGCTCAAGTTAAAGACATATGAAAGGGTTGAATATATTTTTTTCTCAGCTATGGGAGTTCTTTTGATCTCCAGTTGAACCAGGCTCAGACTACAGACATTTTGGGCCTATTTAATCCCGATCTGAAGAGTCTAAATCTGGTTTTATATACTGAAATTTGGCCCAGAATATGTGGTAATGTGAGGGGTTTACAGATCCAGCCTTCAACCTCCAGAACTGCACACAGACTCATCGGGGCTGCACCAATAAATATCCAAAATGTTTGATGTTAAGAGTTTAAAATCTGAATGATTACATCAGTATTTTTCTGAACGCGATATTGTAGAGCTCTACTCAAAACAGTAGAGTTTGGGAGCAGACAGCTAAGAAGTAGCTGAAACTCGCTTTACAGCGCTGCAAAGCTAAGGGGAGCTAGGTTAATCAACAAAACAATGTAGGTCAATGAAAGCAGCTTATTACGGTCCATATATACATTTCTTGTTAGGTGGCGGCCTCTTGTGGTCTTGGTAATTATTACGTAAGCAAAGGAGGATGTCAGGCGAAGTAGTATACTATCACCCAGGAGAACGTTTTTCATGTCCAGTGTCAAAGCAAATGTCAACGGTGAGTCATTTTACATAGTAACATAGTAAAATTATGTCACGTACATTACGTTCATAAAGTTGCATATGTAACATAAGTAATCTCATAATTGAAGTAAGCCAAACCACAATCCTTTGCTTAACCTAACCAAGTAGTTGTCTTGCCTAAACCTAACAACACAGCAAGTGCGTACGACAAAGCAGTCGTTTTGGGAATGGTGACATATGTCGTTTAGGGAGTAACTGGCAGTCAGTTAGGTATGAACAATTAGTTCATTTAGGTATGAGGATGTTTTGTTTGGCCTCAACATTTGGCCAACAGCTTATAGTTTTATCATATTCTTTTAAATTGTTAAGTTAAACCTGGAATAAAGGCAAAGATCAAGTCAGAGCGATAAAGAGGAGTTTGATAGATAGTTTTGAGCACAAAGCATCATGTGACCAATGCTGGTCTGTCTCCAGTGGTGATGCCGTGTGATCATTTTAACATCACTGATGGTGTAAACATCATGTAGTGGCTTAAATATGAGATGGTAAAAGCAGAGAAAGTGAGACAGAATGCGACTGTGTGCTCGGAGCAGTTTCTGTGCGTATGAACAGTTATGTGTTTGTGTGCATTGTATCTGCACTAACATGTTTCCTTAAGCCTGAATGCCTGAATACATCTCCATATCTGATATTGACGTTTCTTGGGCTCACTGACCTCTGCCTGGGTAAGCCATGGTATCCCTCCACCCAAACATCAGGTCAAACATTGACATTTTCTTCTTATGCATGACTAGAAAAAAATCTGCGCAGAAAAGTCCTCCTCCCAGCCGTACCAGTCGAAAACAGAATAAGTTTTGTTCTCAGCCCAATCATTAGCAGATAAAGCCCCTCTTTCTTGCCCTTTAATCAAACAGGCAATGGCTTGACATGGCTGGTTAGCTCCTCGATAGAGTGCTCATTGTGCCTGCGCTCAACAGCTATGGAGGGCTTGTCTGCGAGCAAATCATGGGATCACTGGATGTGCATTCCTCGTTCCCTCCCCCATTCCTGCCTCTCTCTCTTTCCATCTCTCATCCTCTTTGAAAATCATCACGATGAGGCGTTGTATTTTTATTACTTATCTGTCTTCAGGCACAAGTTATGTGGAACAAAGTGAGAACAAACATTGCTAAAAACAGGCAAGTTGAAAGGATGAAAAGGTGTTTTTCAGATTGGCAGAACGAATGTTTCTTCAGAAATGTTAAAAGGTTACGTTCGATATGTTGAAACTTTACATTTCTTTATGTGCAAGTTTCAGTTTTATGTTGTGACAGCGCTGTGCAAACGACACTTGAGGGTTAAGGTTCGCAAAATATCATGTTTTGGCTTACCTGGCTCTGTCACCACAAACACAGCTAGAAATTTGCCTGACATATCTTTAAAAAAGTTTAGATTGTCTAAGATGTTTCACACTTAGAGACTGTAGTCTCTCGCTTGGTAGCTAAGGAGGGCCAAAATTAAATATATAAATAATCATATAATTAAATGCCTAAATAAATGACTGAATACATAATTGTATTTATTTATTCCAACATCTATTTATTTATTTATCCTTTCACTTATCCTTGGTGTAATTTGCTGCAGAGAAATAAATCTTACAATTTTTTCTTGTTATTGAGCATCTAGCAGTGTAATTATTTATTCAGTCAGTTATTCAATTCAATTCAATCAATCAATTCAATTCAATTCAGTTATTTATATATTTATTTTTATGTTCAGCTTTGGCCCTAAAAGTCCTCCATAGGCAGCTGTTACACCACAAGCCTTAACCTCCACCTCTCCACCTGAAATCACTGCTGTACATGGACGGTGAAAGTGATACAGTCGGACACAAACTGTGGAATTGTTGTTGCATGAATTGACAAATCTGAACGTTTCCATGGTTTGCAGACACGTAAAATGCCAACATTTTCTTCTGGTGTCTTGGCTGTGTTTATCTACTGATTGTGGACGTTCGTTTGAGACAGTTTGTACACCCTCACAGGTCAAACAAGTTTATTTCATTCTTTTTAAGATAATGTGCCCACCATAAAGCCTTTCGTCTTTCAGCCTCCGGCTCAGGTTCATGGCGAGGCTGCCCTATTCTCCCCACACACCTTTCCCCCCCAAACAGGGTCGAGAACAATAGGTTTCAAGGCGAAGTCCCTTCGTGCTTGCTGTCTAGTTTGTGATGAACCCTCAGGGGCCACGGCTCATGAGAATTGTACTTTGTCTTTTTTTTCCTTCTCTCTCTCTCTTTTTTTTTAAGGCTGCTCCTGAGGCAGATGTGCTCGGCTCAATTCAGACGCAGCTGCAGATGAAGAGGAAGAATATCGGGGGTTAAAGCCCAGTGAGATGGAGGAAGAACGGGGACCTGAGGGGAGGAAAGACAGCTTGTGAAGGAAATAAGAAAAAGCAGATGAGAGAAACAATGAAAAACCGAGCTGGTGTGAGAGACAAAAATAACAAAGACGTGAGAAGGAGAACATACAGAGTCAAGTGAGGGAGTGTAGTAAGGTGAGAGAACAAAAGAGGTGGAATGTGTGAGAAGGAGAGAGATAAACAGTGAGGGAGGGACCGACAGGCGGAGATAAAAAGTGCTGCGATGGATCGAACTGCACACTTGTTTCCATGTTGCATGTGAGAGAAGAAGAGACGGTTGAGAAACAAGACGTTGTGGTTTCGCTGATCTAAATATAAGTCTGTGGTCGGACCCACTAACTGCTGTGTGTCTATGTCAAGTGTGTTTTTCTGTAGCTTAGATGCAACATTTACTTACAAACAATGCAAATCTAATGGAACTGCCTTTTTTGTTTTTACTTGCCAGTACATACTCTTAAATTTGATCTTGAATTAACGCAGATATTTGTTTGAAATTCTTTGTTCATTAAGCCCGGCCTAAAACAAGGTCTTGTTTTCAAAGAGCAAAGAATTAATTGTAAATATAACCCTGCAACAAATTTGAATTCATTATGTCGAGAAAGAAAACTCAAAGGATTTCTAGTGAGGGCAGATGCAAACATTTACATATTCTCATCTCCGGGATATCCCACTCTGCTTCCTTATTTGTCGTCATTTGTATGTTTTGTTGATTAAATGATCCTCCTCATAAATTCTTCATTGTTCTCTATAAATAACATAAAGCTAATGATGTATTATGTATTTTTGGCTGATGCTCTCAGAGAGCGCTAAATGTCCTTGATGTCATTTTTCGTGAGACCTCATTATTCTCTCATAAACAAAACAATAAGAGACTCTGAGAGTGGATTAAAAAGTGCCTGTGTGTTTCCCCCCCGAACCCATAAATAGAAAGAGGGAGCAACACAACTTCCTTTCACGCTTTTTCACCTACTTGTAATATGTCCCCATCAGGCCAAGCCCTGACTGTCTGCAGCAGAGCAGCGAGTGTTTCCCCTCGTAAATATCACAAATCTCGACTCTGAAAGTTGCAGTTTCTGATCAATATCTGTCTCAGGCAGTGAAAAACAAGTTCTGAAGTCGAAGTTGATATCCGGCTGTAACTGTCCCAACCCACATGCCAGACAGGCAACAGCATTTTAGATGTGCATGTTTATCACACTGGCATGCAAGTGGAGTTTATCATCCCCCTTTAATCTCTATCTACCTGTATCTCGCCTTCTGTTCTGAGTCACGTGTAGGGGGGAAACGTTCAAAAACCCCGTGCATGTTAAAGGTTAATTTTGCTGCTTTACAAAAGTGCAGTTTCAGTGCAACCGTTGAAATCAACATTTCCAGATGTCTCATCTCTTAATGGAGAAAAAAAGGAAAGCATTGGTAGACAGGTTGTGTTAGTAGGTCACAACAGCAACAACAACGCACACGTGTACATAATGCTGTTCACCTAGAAAGCCACGATGAAGTTATTAGCCGACATTCCTCGTGTGTTTTTTTAATAAAATGTGGGGAAGCAGTGGAAGTGGCAACCCAAGCTTATTTAAGGGCAACCCTGTTTAACGGAAAACATCTGCCAGCTGTTTCTGCAAGTCATCTGTGCGGCTTTTGGTTGTGAAGTTTAAGGAAATTCAATTTTGGAAAAATCATCTCAAACAGCAGGAAATCATTCTGTCTATCAGCCACAAGCAAATTTGTTCATTTCCTCCTTCTTTTTTTAAAAGAAAAAGTTCATTTGATTTATTTTCATTAACCACCTGGGTGATCATGTTTTTTTCTTAAAGGTACACTATTTAGTTTTGTAAAAGAAATTTAGAAACTCAGAAAAGTAAGTTTTTTCAATAACTGAATAAACAAGCTGTTCTCAGAGGAAAATAAGGTCCCCAGAACACTGTTTGAAGCTAGAAAGGTGGCAGGGTCCGCCAAATATAAACAGTATAAAATTGTGTTGTCCTTTAAGGTCAGTTTATTCAGTCATGAAAACAACGAGAGTTTGTTTATTTTGTTTTTTTAAGCATGAAAATCAATCAGTGAAGATCTTTCTCTCCTGATTAAAATTTCTTCCCCAAAACAACATAATGCTCCTTTAATTTTCACTGATATATTAACAGTTTTGCACAAACATGTGAGCAAAGCAACACCATATATATATATATTTTTTTCATATGGATAAATGGCACAATTTAATTTGCGGCCTGCAGCCTATGATTCACACGCTATTCGCTCAGTCAGGTTGACTGACAGTTTCTACACTTCAGACTGCCCTCCGGTTACTTTTTCCCAGTTGAAAAGAAAAGAAATGTGCCAAACCGCGTTCTATAAAATGAGATTTATGAATGTGTGAATACATGCCGCGTATACATAACAGCTGTTGCTGTCAAGCTGCGCTGATTATTTAATTGTTATGTACACTGCGGCAAAGATAACGCAACGGCAAGGTAATTGAAATGTTATCCCAATCTTATCTGAGATGATTACTTAAACACTACATTTCTAATGCATGTTGAATTAGGCAATTACATGCGTTTAACGAGAGCCGGTGAGAGAGAGAGAGAGCGAGAGAGAGAGAGAGAGAGTGGGGGGAGGGGGGGAGAATTAGCAGACAATGGGAATATTAAGTGTTTCAGCCAGTGAGTGTGGGGTCAAAGATCACAGAGCGCTTATAGGCATATTAGCCACTTGGTTATGATAAATTATGACTGTGTTGCTATGGCGACCAGTACACTCATAGCCTGCATCCAGCAGAAGAAAAAAAAAAAACAGGGCCTTAATGAAGCAGGGCAGAGAGACTTATACAGCAGTCTAATGTCAGCTCTGTTCTTGAATTAGGTTAAAAATGAATAAACAGTTTTTAATCATGATTTTATTGCACAAAAGAACCCGTTACCCAGAAGTCTAATGCGCTCTACTGTACCGCAGCTTTCACTTGCACTTAAGAACAATTCAGTTTGTTATCATTTAGTGGAGAAATGTCTCCACAGTTTTATCATTAGAGAGAGAATTTACAATCAGGAAAACAAGGACTTTTGTGTATGTGTGTGTGTGTGTGTGTGTGTGTGTGTGTAAAAAATCTGGATTCCCCACTGTCTGCCATATTACTATGATTTGCCACTTACTTGACAATTAGACGCTAGCAGCTGGATGTTGATTTTTTGGGAAGCGGTGGGCGCTTGTCGCCATATTCAAGTCACATCCCCCGTGAGCTCATTAAGGATGTGTGGAACGCCTGGCTGATTGGCTTAAAATCCCGGAGATGGACAGCCAGGTCTGTGCCGAGGCGGAGGGAGAGCGACAGCCCGGGAAAGGGAGGGAGGGTGGATGGATATGATGAGACTTTGAACCTCCCACACTGCCCCTGAAGGAATTTTTTAGCCGCTATCACGTTACCTCAGCACCTTTTTGTGTTTACATGCAGGTGTGTACACGTCCAAGTGTACATGTGTATACCAACATGTCTGCGCGTGTAATGTTTGCAAATATCCCCCCATCCGTGTGCATTTGTGTACACACACACACACACATATGTCACATGCTTTATAATTAGCTGATTGAGCTCTAACTTCATTACCATGGGCGAGTCCTGCGCACACTAATCAATTTCCACCATCTAGTAACGGCTTAGCGCGCAGCACTGGCTGTCAATGGCAGAATTAACCACAATGCTGTGGGGACGAAGCACGTGGCCAGCCTGCTGTGGGAGGGAAGGAGGGAGGGAGTGTAAAGTCTGATTAGAAAGTGTGATGCGTCGGCCCATTTGCATGCAATCTGCGTTTTCAGTGTGTATCGGGACATGTGTGTGTGTCTGTGTGTGTGTGTGTGTGCGCTGCTTTGCATGTGTGTACCTGGCTGCTCTCCTTTTAATAGCCACACATCCTGCTGCTGCCTGTTACGACTGGCATTTTTACAATCTCGTTTGACTCTAACACTCCCTAATACAAGCAGGCCAACAAACGCCCAGCCATTTCCTCTGTCTGGCTTCCCCGACAACCCCCACCACCACCACCACCCCGATCCCCTTTGTAGTCGACTTTTTTTTGTTTTTTTAAAAATATTTTTTAGCCATGCTAGTCGCCTGGCTCGAGGGAATGCTTTGTCTGTCTGTCGATCCGGCACTTTGGTCCAGACTAAACAAAACTATTGAATGGATTGTCATTAAATTTTGTTCAGACAATCATGGTCCCCCTAAGGATGACGCCGACAGACTTTGGTGATTTCTTGACCTTTTCCGGTATCACCGCCAGCAGAATGACATTTTAGATTTTTAGTGAAATGTCTGAAAGGATAAGTTCACCCAAAAATGAACATTTTGTCATCATCTGCTCACCCTCATGCCGACTGAAAGTTGGGTGAAGTTTCGTAGCCCAACAGAACATTTCTGGAGGTTCACAGCAAAACAGTGTAAATCCCAAAACCTTTGGCGATCCGCTGGGTTTGATTTCCCTCTGGTGCCAACATGAGGTTCAGAAATTGTCTCAATAACCTTTGAATAGATTGTAATGAGATTTGGTGCAGGAGTTCATGTTTAACATTATGTAAGGGTCTATTTTAACCCAAACCATGTTTTACTAAACATTACCAAGTATTTCAGTTTCCTAGACCTAACCAAAAAGCAACATTAAAAAAAAAGAGCATAATAATACATTAACTTAGTGTGAAAATGATAAGTAAACAGTAGAATAATCTCAGTCTCTTGAGCATCCCGCACCAGATGGGGACTTTGTTGCTCTTTCATAAGATGAAATGATGAAACAACATTGATAATAACGTTCCAGGAACAACACAGAGATATCAGATACACCTTGATGTTGCTATCAGGATGAAGCATACCTTGTAACCTGCAGTACCTTAACTTATCGTCTAACAAATACCTGCATAGAAAGACATTCCAGTCTGCCTAAGCTATTTGTATTTAGTGGTAATCATCAAATGTCTTCATGTTAAAATGCTAAATTACGACATGTATCTATTAAACATATCGTGTGACTAGAAGAGATCTTTCTGTTTCCTCTTCCTGACCTGATCACTGTAAATATGATTCTGACGGCAACAACAACAGGAGACTGTTGCTCAAAGTACACTTCACCAGAATTTCTCCAGTCAGAATTAGTCATTTCTGTATGATGCCACGGTGTCATTAACGTCGTCTGAGGTTCAGTAAAGATACAGTTCAGCCCATATAAGGGCATCTTTCTTAATGTCATGATGTTTCCTGTTAAAACAGGTTGTTGAGGCAGGATGTCACAGTGAAGGACCAGTGTACGCTGTTAACCAATGTACGTTTCTAGTGTGAAAATATGTCACATTTCACTCATACCAGGAACTGTTTTTCAGAGAACTGAAGTCCCTGTTTCACTTAGTCCTCAGGAGTCATGTTTAGCAGGCTTGACCCTGACTAGAAACACTGCAGGAGGTCTTGTGAGTGGATGGTCAGCCGTGTAGCCCTCAGGCGATCATGTCAAATGCATACACATACAAACAGGATGCACACCAGGGAACCTGTGGGGAATAGAGACGGTGAACGGAGAAGAGGCAGAGGAAGCATTACGGTGTTTAACTTGCAGGTAGAGTTTTGTTGCAAGTGTGTAACTAAAGATGGAGGAGGGCAGGAGTTGGAAGATGGTAGCCAGAGAGGAAGAGGGAACTGTAAGTGGGTTTACTGACAGACTTGCAGGCCTCGAGATGAAAAGAGCATGTTCCTCAAGTGTTGATTGCACATCTGAAGCACAGTCCAGCCACTGGGCCCCAGCGCCGCCACCACCACCGCCTCCGTCCCCCTCGCCCCAACTCCCCCCTCACTGACGAGCTCCCTCTGCCACTGGACAAAAGCTGCTGCAAGTCAAGCATGAAAGCAGGGGAGGGGGAGCCGAAAAGAAATTAGGGGTGTGTTGGAGAGAAAATAGCAGGGGGCATGAACTGCCAGCTGTTGTGTTCAACGCTGCACTTCTCCTCGAGGAAAGAGTGCCAGAAAATTCATCACGGACCGGATCACAAGCCTGAGATTAACTTCAGGTGTAGTCAGTGTTGCCATGCTCTTACTTGTGCGTGTCTATCACAATAAATTTGATTTGGAAGTTTCTATGATATGAGCTTCCCCGACGCCCTGAAGATTAATTTAGCTTTCGTTCAGGGAGATCCGAGTAAAGAGCAGCGACCCTGGAGCCGGCCGGGAGTTTTGTGTCATTTTTCAAGGACGCGTCAGCAAGGTGGAGGCGTTTGAACCTGAGCCTCGAGAGAAACCGAAGTGTTTCCTCGAAAGCAGCCTTCAGTATCGCTCTGCTGTTGGACCTGCATCTTTACGCTGGCAAGTGTTTTGTTTACTTGAAAGGAGGCTTCATTAAGTCAACACAAACTCCTTGGCATCATAAAAATGTTGCTCACCATGTTGGGGCAGGTCCTGAAAACTCATCTACTCTGTTGTTCAGGCGTGCCCTCTTTTCTCGCACCCATGGCTTTTGCTGTTTGCTTCCCGTGCATGAAAATTACCCCTGGTAACTGTTGATTTCAGCCCTCCAGACAGTCTCAACAAGCATGTCGGCTCATTAGGATGCGTTTTAGAATCCAACAAATCTCGACCCCTTCGACTCCGAAGTTATGACTCTGCTCATTATGTTTATGTATGATTATGCTTCATTGTTTTTTATTTATTTATTTCTTTTTGTCTCCACAATGACAGCATGTCTGATTACAACATGAGAGGGAGTGAAAAAGCAACAAGCCAAATCAGCCCCCTGAAGTGATATGTATTGGCTGGGGAGATTTATTTTTCCGGCGTTCTCTTGCGCTGTAATCAAAGGGAGTGGCGCTCTGACTGCGACTCCCATCACCAGAGGCTAATGGCTAATCAAACAGGAGGGCTGCCAACCCTCCGCGGCTTTCTCGAGCTGTCCTGCACTCTCTCGTTTTCTCTTCTGTATTTATTCAAGAGATCTGAGCATCTCATTAACATGAGCTTAATTGTCCCCATCAACTCACCAATTAATGGTCTGATCCCTTCAAAGGGTCATAACTTCATCTTTCTGACCAACTCTAGATCGCTTTTCCCCACCGAATGTCGGATTTTCTTGACGCTCATGCTGTGCAGCCGAGGAGATGCCACCCCTTTGTCCCCGGCCTTTGTGAAGAGCCACAGTTCAAGGGTCAAAGTTCAAAGGCTCTCTGACCCACGGATCTTTTGAAACGCCACATCCCATCAGTCCTCTGGAGCATTCTGAGGAGGATTTGTATGATTAATCAAAAGGCTCTCCCCAACCTCCCAGTGTCCCCGAGCTGGGCACTGTCCCACCGTGATCCCTTACCAAGGCACAGAGTCAACACGGCAAATTAACTTCATGCCTCTGTAACACTTGTGGATTCAATTGAGGTATTGTTTGGACTTGCAGCGTTGTAGAAAGTACCTAAAAGTCATACTTGAGAAAAGTAAAGATATGGTGTTAAAATATGACTTTGGTGAAAGTGAAACTCATATTCTCCAATTGCAGATAGAATAAATTAATTTAAAAATGTGCCGCTTTGGCTCTGATGCAGCAGCAATCTGCAAAGTAACTAGCAATAACTAGTTTTCTTCTTCATTCCCTTTCAGCTGGCGGGGATTCAGTGTAGCGCACTGAAAACACAAAACACTGTGTTAATAATGAGTTATACTGCTGTTAAAAAAAGTTCACAGCAGCTACATTAAGCACGATAGAATGAAAAACATAATTCAATCGTGACACTACACGCAGTATGTGCTGCTCGTTGTGGCATTTATCAAAATCTACCCAAAGTGCTCACCGTCTGGCTAATCTCAAACTAACTTGTGGGAGTTATAGGTTAATAATTAGGGAGTGTTCTGCTGCTGCTGCGACTCAGTTTGTGTCCCAGTAGCGAGACAGCCTGGATTCAAGATAAATTGGCTCTTTTAACTGTCAAGTTGTTTGTATTTAATGCCTTCCACCCAACAGATGCTTCTGCGGCAATATATTTTAATGGTCTAGCCTTGCTCCAGGCCGTGGACGTTGTATGAAACCGGAGAGGGGTCTGGTGGAGACTCGAGTTACGTGTAGTGAGCGGAAAGAAAAGTTATTATTTCCAGATAAAAAAGAGAAACATCTATATAGACAACAAATTAATAAGGTTGCTAATGAAATATTAAAACTAAGCTTATCATTTAACATGTTTCTGTGGCACCATATGAGATTCTGTACTGATAAAGAACAATAATCAATATTGTGTGGCACTCGAATGTTTATTTTCTCTGATTCAGGTGTTTGACAAAGCAGGAGCCTCTTTCTCCGTCTCTTTATGTCCCAAACACACACACACACACTGACACACTCAGTGGCCCCAGGCGTGGCATGTGGGGCACAGTAATGTGGTGAACAAGTTTCAGGACACTCCCCGCTGCTCTCAGTCTGCGGTGCCGACCGCCTGTCGGCCAACCTCTGGCCACCATCTGTATCCCATTAGAGCCACAAGAGGGCTGCGGTGCAGAACGCATGCAACCAAAAAAAAAAATAAATAAATCCTCTGTGTTCCCCCTCAAAGTCATCCTGCATTATTTAATTACTGAGCACACTCCATAAACTTCATGTTATTAACACAGTGGGAGCACATAAAAGTATATTGGATAAAGCGACGCAGAGGCTCAATCGGTCATTGGCTGGTGCAAACAAGCGATTCAGTCCAGTCATTTTCTGTAAAATCTCATCGGTCTGCATCTTAACTATCTCAAAAAAGTGTCGTTTATGTCTGAAATCTGGATATTTTATATCATTTATAATGTTTGTTGCCAAAACCTGTTATCAAAGTGCATTCACTGAAACAATCAGATGTTTCACAATAAAAATAAATTGTTTTTCCTTGGCTAAGACAACCACAATAAATGCCTCTGTATATCTTTATCCAATAAAGAAAAACATCAAATCCATCCAGGTTTCCATTGTGAATTTCTCGTCTGTTGTAGTCAAAAGACTTTTTCGCCCCTGCATGGAAACTCTACGCCAAACAGCCAGATGAGCGAGGGGATGCGGAGGGGATTAGGGGTCGCAGGTTTCGAGGCCACACTGCATGACCTCAATCAGTGCTAAAGGGGACGTTCCCAAATAGCTAAAACTATCCAGATGATGACCTTTGGCCCTGGCTGTGCACCCACCAACCTCTGAGTGAAGTGGACGTTGCCTCTGGCTTCAGAGGAACTAAAGGCCTCTGTTATGGCTTGAGGATTAGACTTGGGGACCAACCACACACACATACACAAACACAAATGCTGTCTATTTTCATCTCTCACTCTCTCACTTGTTTTCTCTCTCCCCCTCCCTCCCTCCCGCCCTGCTTCTCTTCCCTAACAAGCAATGAAGCTTTTGTGGTTCACTGACTTCTGCCGGCTGCTCAATTGGGGAAGTTGCCTGTCTCCAACACTTTATGTTGTTTAGATTTGCAGAAAAATAAAAACATAACCTGCCACCTGCCTGCTCATACTCCGAGAAGCGAGCCAAACACAACAATTAGCCAGCACAGAGCTGCTATAAAACGCCATTACGGTGTGTCTGCGTGAGCGTGCGTGTTCGCGGGGAGAGACGGAGAGAAAACGCAGCGCACTTGAGATATAGAAGCACATTTCCACTCCAAATGAATTCATAGCATGAGGGAAAACACGATGGCCTGACCTGAATAAATATTGGAGGGCTGTGTTCCCGTCCAAAAATGGAAATTAGTCGATTGATTTCAGGATAGCGGCGCGCATATATTCAGAAACGGCTTTTATCACTGCCACTGGAAGTCACATAAGGAAATCTAATGTCTCTGTAATGTAAATATAATGCCAGTAATCCGAAGGTGCAAGGCAGCTTGAAATCTCCTCAAGCAGGCGTGCAGGGGCTCCTAAATATGTAATACCGTTAAATCAAATTAGGCTACCACTGTCTGACCAGAACGGAAGCCAGCGTGCACCTCACACTGGCAGATAATTCAACAAGAACAGTGAGAGGAAAGCAGATTAATTTGCACCAAAATTATCCAGTAGATTGTTTTGTCCAACATTTCCATTTCTCAGCGAGTTATTCTTTCACTGCAGGCTTGGCAACAGAGCGGCGCCGAGTATGTCACACCTCTCTTGTCAAAGTAAATACATTTTTTGTCATTCGCCTTGGCAGAGGAGGCCTCGTACATGGCATTTCAACCTCCATGCCAACCCCTGCGGCAGGCAATACAGCGGCTTCTCAGCAGCGGGGGCACGCCGCCTTTGATGGAGGCTGTCTGGTTCTGAGTGGCACAGTTGGCCCGGATTGGGTTAATACCCAGCATCGGCTTTTATGTGTGTGTTTTTGAGATTGTGTCTCCGACATTGACGACACAAAAGGACTTATACACGGAAATCGCAGCAGTGTTTGGACCAGACATCAGTATGGAGGGCTGCGTGTCAGTCGGGCCTACTGTAAACTGGGATCAGCTGTTCAGTCTTCATCACAGGCCCTGGGTCAGATTTAAAAAGTCGAATTCAACTTACTTCACATGGAAAGTTGTTAGACTTGACCGTCAGCTCATGTGTAGCTTGACATGTGAATAGTTGTCTTCCTACTGTCCAAACTGTACAGTACTGATTACAAAAATAGCAATCATACAATTATCACACTCTCCTCCCAAGAGGAACAACAGCATCAGATGTTTCAGCAAAACAATACGTTCACGTTCAAGTGACAAAAACCCCGAGCAGACGTTATAATTACGTTGGGAGCAAAGGAGGAAGTCCTGTCAGTCAACAATGCTTTTTTAAAAACATGAACACAATTGTTCCCTAATCTTAGTCACTTGTTTATTATTGTAGCCACGATGCCAAAGGTTTCTTTTTTTGTAACCAAAACCCGATCAATCTTTAACCAAGTCTTGTTGTGATTTTTTTTCAAGAATAATTTTTTTATGGTAATTTATGTTTATTTTTTGTTACTTTTTTGAGTCTTTGAGTCTTTTTTTGTTTTTGTTTGTCATCATATCATCGAACGTTTATTTGTTGTCGTCTGAATCAAACAGATGTTTTGAGGACTTTGAGAAAAAATCACCAGTAAGCCACAATTTATATCAAACAAGTGTGCTTACTTGACATTAGATCATTACTTGTGTACTGACTTTAAGGGGCTCGATGTCAATTGGAACTGTAAAGTGAAAGTAACTCATAGGAAACTGGGGTGATAAAATGACTCATCATTCAAATAATCTCAACAGAGCAAAGAAAGAAAAAAGGAAGCAGTAGTTTATTTTTGGAACAATATTCAGTTGGGAAGGTGTGAAAAACAATATTTTGAAGGGAATCAAATGCTGCCTTCTCAGACAATGTAATAATAGCTCACCTCCCCCGCGGAGCAAATTCTGTTCAGAGTTGGCTCATTTTGGCTACAAAACTGATTTCAGGTCTAATCTTAGATTAGGAAAAGAAAACAAGTGTTTTTAGGCTGCATTAAGCTTGCTGTGTATTTTTCGACGACTGCAGTTTGCCTTCGTACCACAGGTGCTAAACTGAGTTAAGGTTTCAATTTTCAGTCCACAATGAACATTTGGTGAATTGCATGATTCTGTTCACCAACAGTTGATTTCCAGAAGAACACTGAGATGCATATTTGCTTAGCATTTTATTTTCTGCAAACCGCAAAGTTTTGCACGAGTTGATGTGAAACGCCCCACGAGTACCCACAAACACACACACACACAAACACACACACTTCCTCGGGGCCGGTCATATGCTTCGTGCTCTCTGTTCAGCTGCATGTCTTTTGCGGTGAACTGGCCGCCTCACCCTCACTGCCCACGCACACTCCCACGCACACAAACAGTCATTCACGCATATGCATAAATCCACACATGCACACTTGGAGCGCACAGACAAACGCGTTCAGAAATAGTCTGCCGTGGCTGCATGTCTGATGCATCCTTTCTGTGAGCGTTTGTGTGGAACAGATGGGAGTTAATAGCGCTGCCAAGTTGAATATCATCCAGAGAAATTTGTCAGATTGAAATGTCACTTCAGAGCAGCTTCTAAAAACCACCGATGTGCAGCTGTGTCAAGTGCTGTTCTCGTGTTCAGAAGACGTGTCAAGAAACATAAATATGGGTCTGAACTGCTGACCTGACACAGTGGACAATTACGGACTAGATTCAATGATAGCAGAGTCTCCTGTAAAGCTTCATTTCGCTGAGGCTAATAGAAACTTGAAACCATTTTCTCGAAGATGAATGACTCTAAGCAACAGCTGTGAACCATTTCACCTCACTCGGTCTGTTTATGACTCATCAAATCATTTAAATCGTCATTGTCACTCTTGACGTATGTCTGGATCAAATAAACAAGATGTGACCTGTCAATTTTTGGGCTTTTGGGGTGCTAATAATCAGAATTTATCACCTTCAGGCAGAACCAGGCCAGCTGTTTACCTCTGATTTCAGTCATTTTGCAAAGCTAAGCTAACTGGCTGTAATCAGTTAAACCTCCTCTATGTAAAACAAAAGTCTGCTTGCTGGCTTTTTCTGGAGCTTTCATCTCTATCTTCTGGTCTCCATCTGTGAATATAGTAGTATACCAAGCCTGCCTTCATCAGAAAATGGACCATGAAAATGAAAGCGGCTTTTTACGACCCATATTTACGTTTGGCTGTAGTAGTTATTACAGTTGCAAAAGAGGAACGAGCATAAAGAGCGACAAGTCCATAAAGGTCGATCACAATGTTTTCCTTAACCTAACCAAGTACATTTCTTGACTGAACCCAACCAACCTGTGACTGTACAGGTTGCCAGAATAACTTAATTAATTAATTTCTACAAACCTTCAAACCTTGAAGATGCAACTTTGGGTTTCTTTAGGCTACATTTTCAGTTTTATCTCGTAACATTGCTGTGCTTTTGGTTAGGTTTAGGCACAAATGCCACTTGGTTAGGCTGAGGAAAACATTATGTTCTGGCTCAAAATGCTTTGGTCACCACAAACACAGCTGTAGAGGTCCTGGCTTCTCTTCAAATATCCGTTTTTGTTGCATCAAACTCAGCTGGAAATGGTCTCGTGGTCTCTTTAAAAATATCCCAGGGTTTCAGGGATGATTGCGCCGAATAATATAATGATAATACGTCCTGATCAGTCTACTTAAATGTCCTGCCTCGACTTTTAAGAAGCCGTATTTATTTATTCACTATTGTTTAGGGTAATTTGCTCCACAGCTGCCGGTTCTTTCATCTGGGCTGTGTGGTCACAAACAGCTGGCAGTCAGCTGAGGTGTCACCACACTGTCCTCATGTGCACTCGGAAGTGCGAAAGATACAGCGTTTATCTCTTGTCGATAGCAGACACTTTTCATACTTTTCCAACATTTCCAACTACATCCTCACTTTGTTAAACTACACTCTCTGTATGCTTGGACCAGATTTATTACAGGTTTAAGCAGGAAACTCAACACTTGTGTTTTGGTGTTTCATGTGTTGCTGCATGTGTGATGTGTGTCTATAAAGGGGCATGCCCTCCAAACTCTTTTCCTCACTTTCTTCACTGTGGGCAGAAGCCGGCGTCTCTCTGTTATTTTTATGACATACAGGGGTGGAGCGTGGAGGGAGAGCGGGGTGTTAAACCACAGGAATGCTCAAGCAGATTCTCTGCAGCACCATCAGCCGCTCGGCCCTTTGAAGGAAGTTCTCATCTGAATTCCACAATCCCTGATCTACCGTGTGTGTGCGTGTGTGTGTCAGCATTATATTTGATTACTATTAGTATTACTTGTCCAAAAGCAAGATTAAGTGCCTGTTACGCTGACTGTCCTGAATATGGACGGAGTTTCCAGGTCTGAAAGTGAAGCCAATTTCAAAACAACCAGTTCAAACACGTTTTGTTTCTACATTTTGAGCTGTAACATATTTCTAAGTTATTTATCTGCACTGTTTTACTCGCCGTTAAGCATCTTGTGCAGCAAAAACAAAAATCCACTGCACACAAGCAGCTCCACAGGTTAAAACAGTTTCCCGTAATTCAACACACACACAGGAAATCCACTTCACTCCCTCTAATGCCTGAGTTCCATGTTAGTACATCATTAATACCAACATAAACGCTCATAACGACATGCAAACGTGGCTCTATAGGCTCCCACCTGTGTCAATACACCGTCAGTTTATTTAGCTTTAGCTTTGGGCTAAAGGTTTAGCTGTTTCCATGTCTGCAACAAAGCTGTACGCCTCCAGGGTGCAGGTTGAATAAAGATTACATGTGTCATTATATTAAGTAGCGGCAGCTCTTGTTCTGCACACGGTAATATAGGGGGACATACATTTTACATGAGTCCCACTGACCGGCTACTGCTCCAAGGTTGCTCACTTCATTTAAAGCACGGACAGAATTAATTAGGTAAATGTCTCAGAGGTTAATCATTTTCCCCCTTCTCTTTTTTCTTTTTTTTCTCCTCCGTTCTGCGCTCACAGGCTTTGTCTTAACACACATGTACACGTGCTGATTTTTTCCTCACCTTTTTTTTTCTCTTTGTCATGTATTTAATCATTTCTTGCTTGCTCTTTCTCCTAAATTACGTCTATATATTAAAGTCAAACCGGGGTATTTGTCAGAATTTTTTTTTTTTACAGTATGCCAAATGAATATGCTCTCTCTCTCCCACACACACACACACACACACACACTGATTAGAGGGTGGTCTGTAAAGCCTGAGGTTAAGTTGATTAATTAACATTGATATAGATTAATTAGCTGTAGCAACACTTTGATCTATGAAATCACCTCCACATGTGTAGCCAGCTACGTCTTTAGCACTGGGGCAGTTTGTCTAGGCAGGCGACTGCACGTGGGATTTTGGCTGCATGCTTGTGGTTAAAGATGGGCCTCCCAAACTCCTTTTGACCCACCGATACCAAAGACAGAGCACAGGAAAAAACAAAGAAAAGTTAATCTATAGTTGATGGAGAGGATCTGAATGATTGAGCACAGTAATGTACATTTAATTTGATGTAATTGACGATAAATTGAGTGTAATTTGACTAATTTGTGCAGGAGAGAAAAAAATTCTTGTTAAATCTTTGTATGGTTTTGAAATGTAAAGAAAACAATCAAATTAAATGGGCTAATTGACCAATTCTATGTCTTTTAAAAAGAAAGAAAAAAAAGACTTAATAAGTGTTATACATACTTCTTAACAAATGGCCAACAGTTGAGAGCAGAAGTTGTGCTCGGGCGGCTCATGCATATGTTTTGTATTTAAGACTGGACGGACTCAAATTCCAGCCGTCGTCATGCTGCTCCTGCTGCTGTACATTCACACATGTAACTTGAAAAACGGTACCATAAGAAGTCTTATTTTACTGGTCAAGGGCGTAGGTTTCATGTGAACACACATTAAGTGGAAATGTTGAGCATCAGACACTTCACTTCCTGCATTCTGGTGATTATTTTTATGAATTTATAATGAATATGTCTTTATTTATTTAAAGGAAAACATAAAATTCAGTCACCAGGTTACAATTCAAAATATAATGGAACATAAAGCAATAAGGCTATCAGGGAACTGTTTTGTCAAATAAAAGTCCTGGCGGAGGTAGTGAATTAAGGTGTTTCTTGCTTATAAAAAGTTTTTTAAAGATGTGCCAGTGGAACAAATGAGAATTGTCTAAAATCAATAACCATTTATCTCACTGAAATGCTACTTTCATGGCAGTTGAGTCTTAGATTACGCTGTTGACTAGAAATGAGACGAATACACTTGGTATGATTTTGCAAACCATGGTTATATTGAAACTTTGTGTCTTTATGTTGAATTCACTATGTTTGATTTTATGTGGTATGGTTAGATTCAGGCACAATGACCACTAGTTCAGGGTCAGGGGAAAAATCATGTTTTGGCTTACCTGGTTCTGTCACCACAAACACAGCAGGGAAGCGTCCCAACATCTCTTTCAAAATATACACATTTGTTGCAATTAAAAAAAGTTGAAACATCGTCTCCAACAGTGATCTCTCCCTCGACAGCCATCTTGCCCGGCTGTCACACCGCCACAATCTCCTCCTCATCCTTACATGATAGCTCATATAAATGTAACATGGACACAAAATCTGTGCCTGAGTTACAGGTAATATTTGACTTACATTAAATGGTTAAAAGTTCTAGAGGAGGACCACTCTGCCTCGACAAAATAAAAATGTTTTGCGATGAAAAAAGTAGTTTTAAATAATATTAATGCGCCCAAGTGTTGGGAAAGTGACCCAGCTCCTTCATTCCTCTTGACTTCCTTCCTTCCATCGCTCTCTCCATCTCCACAGCAGAGAGGGCCTTCCACTGGCTGGCATCATTAAAAATCAATATGGCTGCTTATTTAGAGTTTGAACTGTGTGTGAATTGGAGAGGGGGAACTCTGACAATTCCCCGGTGCTAAGCCCTCCAAGTCACATGCGGTTTGTCAAGCTTTGTCAGAGGACAAAAAGGAGGCAGGGAGGGAAGGTGTGTGTGTGTGTGTGTGTGTGTGTGTGTGTGTGTGTGTGTGTGTGTGTGTACACGGTATAAGGGTGAGAGTGCTGAGGATGAGTGGGGAGGCATAGCTGCTGTGGTCTCCATGGCGATGATGCTAGTTAGCTAGCTAGCGCTCGGGGGCCCAGGAGAAAAGTGACAATACAAGGGACTTAGCAGCAGCCGCAGCTCAGCAGCCGCACTTGCATTAATGAGATTTTTCACACTTATTATACACACACTCCCAGCTAGCGCCATAGCAGGAGCGGTCGAGTGGTGTGTGTGCTCATTGTGTGGACACGCAGGCCCCCGTTTCCATGAGCGTGTGTGTGTTTGACAACAAAATTAGGAGCGGCCCGTGATTGTTTACGAGCAGAAGCACATACACACATATCTTGTTTCTTTCTCAATCAATGTCCCGATCAAACTCTGCTCCCCATCGCAAACACGCACTTAAACACGGAAGCAAACAAACAAACCAACAAAGACTAAATTATAGAGCCAGACTCCCGGCTCCTTTTACAAAGCATTATGCTTGTTTATTGCATTGCTTCATCTCCAGTGTAATGTTGCTCGGAAGAATGGCTCTCCTCCTTCTGATTTATTTTCCAGTGGCTCGATAAGGAGACGTGCAGTGACAATGCTGAAATCTGCTCTACAGATATGTGCAGAAACAGACAGGCGGATAAAGACAACAGTCTGATCTGTTTTATTAATCCATCTGGGGATAAATCCTACCACTCTAATCCAAACTCCAGCCTGCTTTTGGCTTCACAACTGCCCAACGAAACCTAAAACTCAACAATTACGTGGTCGTAACACAAGAAGTGCTGCTACTGCTAATGTGAGTGGCTACTAAGGAGCGAGAGAGGAATGAATCAGGAAAGACTTCATAGTTAATGAATTGTTAATGAGTAATTCCTAAAACCTGTGATTCAAGGACTGGGAGAGACTATTAATGAATCATCAGGTAATGATTAGTTCATAAATATCTGTGAATCGACATGCTGACCACTTTCTGCATGAGTTGTTCCTCATTAACTATTAACCCCCTGCTGATTGGCACGAACTAGTGATCACTCATTAATTAATAATTACTGAGTCATTAGTTACTATTTTTGTGCACCTTCTAGCCATTTTGTTACCTGGCCCCGTTATAACAGATGAAAACTATCCTCTTTGCTAATTCTGGTATATTTACAGTATTGCTGACAGTATTACAACAATATGTACAATACGGGAACAGCCTTTATACTGTATGTATCATACAATTGTAACCTTTTATGGGACAAAAATAAAAAATGTAAATGTCAATAATGAAGGAGAAAAAAATAATTACTGCACATTTTTATACAGTTGAATATGTAACATGCCTCGTGAAGCCAGAAGTATTTTGACAGGAGTGTTTTAAATGTATCACACCAGTGTTTAAATTGATGCTCTGTAAGAGACATTCATATGACAGCTGTGTGTTTTGTTTTCCTGGGGGAAAAAAAATCTATTTTGACAGGAGAAAACAGCTTTGAGTTTGATTTGGCAAGTGATGTGTAGAGTTGACAAAATGGTTAAATGTTCTCAGCTTTATGTGCAGAGTTTTGAGAAATTGGGCTGTAACTTCAGGAAACCTGATTAAATAAAAAAATGTCTAAAAGGGTTTTTTTAACAAATCCTGTATGAATTCTTTAGTTTTCTATTCATATTTCCTTTGTGTAAGCGTGTTTTGTCAGTCGTTATTTTGCTGTGACTTTTTCTTATTTCTAATGTTTGCTTTTAATACCACATAATTCCCTTATTTTATCCCTTTATGTTGAAGTACCTTGACTTTGAAAGGTGCAACATGAAGTTAGGAAATAAGAAAAGTTCGGCTTGTAAAAAGATTATGTTTGGAATTGAAAAACATGTAAATTCACAACTCTTTACCAAGGTGGTTATTTGTCATTCGAAATGACAAATAACCGTGAAATGATTCAGGAATGCGGTCGGCCTGGCTCGTATTTATATGGTTGTGGACGATTTGCAAGTTAAAATGAACTATTTCATATAATATTTGTTGTTGTATGTTGTGCTGTTATCTTTAAGGTGTCGACATTTGGATGTCGTTTTAACAGATTCTCCACAAACCCACAGCTGAGAAGGAACTGGCTAAATTAAATCTCACATGTCTTGTCAGTTTGAGTATTATTACATCTTTTGATATTGAAAAAATCTCTAATATTAGCACACCTTAAAGTGAATGTAAATGCATGTGCTTCTTGTGATTTATGTTCAAATTACCTACAGTGTGCGCTGTAAGTGGAGAAACAGAGTCTATATGTGACGCCCGGCGGTGCCTGACAGGAAGACGAGGAGAAACACACCAGGAGGAAAAACAATTGTGTGCAAAGGAAATGAGAATCTCATTCTACAAAGGAAGTGTTCCTCTGCTGCCTGCCTGCTCGCTCACAGATTAAAGCAGCTGTCAATTGATCAAATATTTGCATTTTCCTTCCCTTTTTTTATTGTGTGCATTTGCAATGCGGTGTGTTCATGCAGGCACACAGAAACCTATATTCACACACACACACACACACACACACACACACTCTCAGCTCCATCCATTTTCATCAGGGGATCTCTCTTGACGCCAGGAGCAGAGAGGGGGGGGTCGTTTTTTGCACCACTGACAGCACATGCCCCCTCAAGGGTGGCAAAGGGCAGGGGCCACAGTGCAAAGGGCGTGCCCTTGTCACCGTGGTAACAACATTCTCTAGGGGAACATTCCCACCAGTGTGAGGTTACTGCATCCAACATGTGACGCCTTATCACTTGTAAAGGTGCATTACAAAAAATGTGTGAAGCAAGTCACTTCTGCTAAATGCAATAAGAAAGTAATATATGACCTCTGTAGGCCTTGTTCAACGACTTTATTCAGTGCTCATCTGGGTCAACTGTCAAGTGTTTGTTATTACATTTATTACATAATGTAGTCATAATGCTCATTCTCCCCTGAAGTTCCAACATAAACAAATAAAAAGTAGAGTGAGAGACATTTGTCTCCGGACATTTAGACATAAAAGCTCAAAATTATGAGCTAAAAAGTCAAAATTATGACATAAAAGGTCCAAATGATGAGCTTAAAAGTTGTGATTATGACATAAAATGTTGACATTTTATGATAAAAAGTGAAAATAATGATAAAGAAATCAAAGTTATGACATTAAAAAAAGTCAAGTTTATTATCTAAAGTCATAATTATGAGATAAAAAGTCAAAATGTATCTCATACTTTCGAGTTTAACAAAAACAAACTGTACATATAGTGACAAAAATACGTCATCTGTTATGAATGAAATTTCAGATACAGCTCCATCCTCACCGGAGATAAAAACAGAAAACAAAAATAATTGTGTTTATATCAGTCATCACGTGTACAAATATACACACATGTATATAATAGATTCTAAACTGAACTTTTGTTGGTGAGCGTTTTGGACTGACACTTAAAGATATATCTTAATGCTTTTATAATATATTGATTTCAGATTGACAAGGTGATATTGATAGCTGGATTTTTACTGTCGCCCCTTTGTGTGTGTGTGTGTGTGTGTGTGTGTGTGTGTGTGTGTGTGTGTGTGTGTGTGTGTGTGTGTGTGCGTGTGTGTGTGCGCGCATGCCTGCAGAGACTACGTGTTTACAGCCCATGTAAGTGTTTGTGTGCCTGCGTATGCATGTCTCACCTCCTCCTCACCCTGCTCCGCTGAGAGATGAACAGATGGACACAGTGGGGAGGAGGAGGGGGGTGGAGGACTGAGTCTAGCGAGGCGCAGAGAAACAAAAGGAAGGAGGAAGGAGTTTTCCATCTCGTCTCCTCCTTTCCACAGCAACGCGAGACACCAAGCTGTGCCACGGACGTGTCAGACTAACAGGTGATGCAAAGGTGTCTTCAAGGGAGCATTGAGGTGACAGTGAGACGATGCAGATAGCAACCTGGAGGACAAAGGTGACATTGTGTTAGAGGAATGACACTGGAAAGGCGTACAGGTGGCACTAATGTGATTTGCAAGGTGCTCGCAGGTGTCACTACAGGAGGAAACAAAGAGGTATTAATAAGAAGAATATAGCTGCAAAACTGACATGTTTTCATCACTGTATACTCTGTCTATGAGTAAATTCAATTACCTTGCAAATGACCTTACACAAGTAAATAGACAAAACAACTTCACTAACTTGACAGCACATGCACAGCATTTAGAAAAGATGCTAAACAAACTGGAACATCAAGAAGAGCAGGCAACAACAGTGACTGTTTCCAGGGGACACTAAAAAGTGATGAACACATCCAGACATGCCTTGGCATATTTGGTCATGTACAAAACCATATACGGATAGCCAGCTTTGATTGGTGCGATTGGTTCAACACACTGGAGCTTCATATTTTCCATTTCCTCTGACAATGGCGGGAAAGAAATCACAATATGAGTTACATTAGCTTTACTCAACACAGAAACGATGCCAAATCTCAAAACTTAAAGCTGCTGTAAGCGTCACCGTCGTTTTAGCTAACTTCCTGTAAGCAATCGCAGCTGTAGTCACCAGACATAGCAGCAAACAGGAGGATCCTGACAGGACCGCCTCTATATGGAGTTCTCTGTCCTGATTGGATAAAGTGCGCAGGGATACTTACTGTATTTTCTCTTTTACTGAATGAGCAGGGGGAGGAGAGAAATGGGTTCGGACAAAACACTCCATAAAAGTGATGTAATACAGAGCTATTTAACACTTGTTTTTAATAAAAATTAATCACCTACAGCAGCTTTTTTAACCAAAATTAGACCGTGTCACAACACTGTGTCCTTAATGTCACGTGTATAAGCTCTCTTATAATGGTGTTGCTGGAAACAGTTTCAGTGCTTGTCTGTGCTGTTTGCAGCATTTCTGTATTTGGTTGCGTCTTCTGTTTCTAAATGCTGTGCATGTTTATTTGTTATCTAAGGTTGCAGAGCATCGAGCTCTCCGTTCAGCCACCATTGAATTTAGTAATATTTGAACTGTTGGTGTCAGAACACACTATAAATAAGGCACGTTTAAAGAAACCCACTAGCTGACATGTAGATACCATATATATGATAAAAACCTCCACAGCAAATGACTTGAAAGTGAAAGATCAGATAGTAAAGCATATGATATGGAATGTTTGACACGCAGCGGAGATAAGGCCGGCAGTGTGATAAACAGATCTGTTTCTAGGACACTTTAAGGTGAATCAGCCCGCTTTGTAGGAAATGAATTCCCTCTTCTGCTTCTTCTTGCTGAACGAAAACATTTTACCCAAAAAATTTGCCTGGAAAATGAGTTCTTGACTATATCATGTCAAATTTTGAGTCGTTTGACATAACGTTCTAGGAAGCCAAATATCACGAGCCTCATGAAAAGCAACATCTATGATCCCTAATTGAATCTGTGCTTATAAAACTGACATAGACAATCACATGGCTTTGCAAATGAAAAATGTTTCACTGCCCGCCTGGCAACGTTATTCTTAACCAAGCCAGAGAGAAACTGGGAAAAAGAAGAAACCTGATATCAAACCAAACCCAAACAGAGTAAAAGCACAAATGTATCTGAGCCAGCGGACAGAGTTGTATGGTCTAAGTAAACCACTAGAAGATTGGAAAAGTTAAAACACATCAGACTGTGTCACTGTGTCTTATATGTTAAGCGTAACCTTGTTAAACGACCCTTTAGAGAGGTCTGCTTTTAAACGAGCAGGAAGTAATGAGCAGAATATTACATCTCTGTCCTACATTACTGAAGCCACTAAACAAACCCCTCAAGTAGCTACATAACTATAAAACAAAACGGTTTTGGTCTTCTAAAGCTGCCTGATGTATTGATTAAATATATATACAGTATATTAACTTAATTGGAGCGGAGCAGTTAAGTGCTTTACATTGAACAAGAAGGACATAACTGTTTAGTTTCATTTAGATTGGCTGCAAATGTAACTTTCCCTCTCTCGGTCCGTCTATCCTCCTTTCTCCCTCCTGTGCTCCCCTCTCGCACAGACTTACTCTCTCCGTCTCCTCAACTCTCCGTCTTTGCATCTCTATCTCTCATCTCTCCTTGTCTTTATTCCTCCCCTCTCTCCCTCTGAGGAGTGGAGGAGTGGCACGTTCAGCTGTGCTCTTCAGGTCTTTTGCGCAGCAGTTATCTGCAGACCAGGCAAATTGAATAATTGCATGGAGCATGTGCCATCAGGGAAGGTAATATTTTCATGTAATTGACAGTTTGCGTGCATGTCTGTGTGTGTGTGCGTGTGTGTGTGTGTGTGTGTGTGTGTGTGTGTGTGTGTGTGTTAAATGCCCCCTTTTGAATCCGCGCAGCATTTGATTTAAAGCCATTGTTCGCCGGAGATACGTGCATCTGTCTGCTGCTTCAAAATTACTTCATCTTGCAAATTAAAAAATTGCAATTAAAAAAATAATAGAAAAAAATACTAGCTGTGTAAACAACACCAACACTCCCCTGGTGCGCCCAGTCCAGGCTAGTAGTACCGCTAGCTGCAGGGCTAACTGAGCTAACTAACTAATTGCAGCTACAGTTTGCTGGTGATATGCTGCCTCCTATTTGTTTGGAGACTGAAAACAATAGGTTGCCAATTCTTACATATTGCAGCTTTAAGTATCTGTGTCTGTACACAGCTAAAGCATACAAGCTGATGTAGGTTGTGTGGTTTTGTATACGCTCATATACATGCTTGCTTACATGCTTGTTTGCCTTGTGCGCTTGTCTGTCAGCTTTGTTAAATGGACAAACATATCCGGGGCACTCTCTCCGCCTGGAAGTGGATCTGATGGGTTTTTCCAGCGACTGTGTCAGCTCCGCTTTGCTTTGACAATCTCCTCAATTTGAGCAGGAATTAGATTTACTTCCCCCTGCCAGCGTCGACCTTTCATCAACAAATACAGGTTGGCGAGATCATATTTGACAAGTGAAGCATAGGTAATATGTGACCAGATCCATCATTTTAAACTTTTTACGCCTGGCAACGACAAGGCATAAATCCTGAGGAAAACAGTTAAGTGTTTGAAGGATGTAAGTAAGCTGGGAAAAGTCTGAGGGACACTGAAGGACGTGTACAGTAAACTGTTCCCTCCTCCAGAGTTTAGAAAGTCATTTCAGATGAATTCATGATTTTATACGATCTGTGCAGTTCACATAGAGTCTGTATTTGTTGTCTTTAAGAGTGTGTTCAGATAAAAAGCAAAGGGAATTGTCACCTCTCAGCAATCCCATAAACTTGAGAGCTGGATCATATGTGCGATCTGTATTGATTTGCCTCTAAACAGCAAATGTACGGATGTTACCATGATACTCTGACTAAGCTCAGAACGCACCAGAAACTCTGGTTCTGTCCGTTATTTTCCCTCCTCTCTCTGTGGCTTCTGAAGCAGATTCATTAAGACCCACGTTAAATTTGAATCCTTGCTAAACTCAAAATATTTTCAACCCACAAGGACAAATCTTTGCATTTGTGGCTTTTTTCATTAATTTTTTATTCAGTCGTCTCTAAAATTTGCTTTGCAGTCCTGGTTATTTACTCTCCGAGTTGATTCCTGCTCATTTGTTTCTGCAGTAAATATCACTACTGTTGCTACTTAATGTTGGGTCTCCTCCCGCCACAACCTAATTTGCCGCCACTGGTCATTATTTCCCACCATTCTTGCCTGTTCCTGGTTCCTTGGACACTTAGCAGGCTCAGAATAGCAGGACTAATGGTCCATCAGATGCATATGAATGTTTAATTTAAACCTCATCACAAAACTAGCAATGAGATCCATCTCTCCTATTGTTAAACTTGACCCAGGTTTGCCTCTGATTTATAAGAGTCCCAGATATACCGCTATACACTACACAAAAGCCCATAAGAGGAACTTAAATTCACCCATACCATTGCAAAGCTTACATTATTCTCTCACACAATAATTATCAGCCAAGAGAGAAGTTTCTCTTTGAGGTCAGCTGAAGTTTCAACATTTTAATATTTCATGTTGTCATACCGCTCTGTTTAGCGATTACAGATAATGAATTCAGGCATCCCCACTGAAGCTTAGAGCTTTGAAACACTTAATATTAGATAAGGAATCTCACACATTAGTGGATCGGTGCCTTGATAAGAATAATTTGATATGCAGGTGCAAACGTGTGAAAGAAAGCACAGTCGAAACAAAGATGCACCGTTTGATTTCCTCACCATACAGTATCCCAGCAGGTTCTGCTCATCTGGGGTCATGCAGAGGAACAAATGATGTGGAAGTGAGTCATTTTATAGTAAACTGAGGGGAAAACAGGCTGTTATTTTTGATGCCTTATGCCATACAAACAGCTCAGAGCAATGCGGGTATCATGTGTAAGGAGGATGTGTAGTGGTGAAGACTTCCCTTTGAGTTGAAAACATACTCCTCGGGGTGCTCGCGGGTCGTTCTACTGACTAACAGTTCTTTCAGTTCTGGTGAATTCATGACACCTGACAAATCTTTTTCTCTCCGCACAACAATTTTACGTTTGCGATTGTGATCTAGACATACTTTTACATACATCCTCTCACAACATCACATCAAACGCAACGCGAATCAACGCCATTACCACGCCGCCCGCTGCACCAGCCTCCACAAGGCCTCCTTCTTATCTTGTTGTCCACGGGGTGAAGTACTGAAAGAGTGCTGAATTGTTTGGCTGCAGCCTCTATCAGATAGCTATCATCTCTGACGCTGCTGTTCGCTTGCAGCGCTGCACGGGAGCCAAGATGGATGCATTAGCAGCGTCTCTTCATTGATGAGCGAAATAAAACTTTACGCTTGACAGTCTGTCCCAAAATGGATTCCTTTGCTACCTGCAGGTATGTCTGAGGTACGCTCATAATCCATCTGATGCCGTTCAAGCATGGGACAGCATGTCAGGTTTGCCTCTGGTGGTGAATTCCCTCTGTGCCCGTATATTTGTGTGTGTCTGTGTGTGTGTGTGTGTGTGTGTGTGTGTGTGTGTGTGTGTGTGTGTGTGTGTGTGTGTGTGCGTGCGTGTGTGTGTGTGCAACATTATCTTTGCCCGTGTGGGTAACATATAGAAGAAAACAAGATCCTCAGATAAAGCACATCTGTCCTACTTCGCTTTAAAATGTGACATGTTTTTCATTTTGGAGCATTTGCAGACTGTCTTTTTATTTATAATTTTTATATTCTATGGATTTGATCTGCAATATATACATTGAGCCATTTATTTTTGTTATTAATTTCTGATTTTGGCAGTTTCGGTCCTCCATAGCCTACTACACCGATTCATTTAAACCAGATATGTTGAATCTAGATAAGATCACGTACAGTTTCTTACTCTATCGTCTCAAATAAATGACATTCCAATGAATATACAGTACAGTAGGCACTGATAACAGCATAATGAGGTAGGAGTGGTTGGAGTGACACGACGTATTGATTATATGGTGGGAATTTCCTGGCAGAAGGAACAAAAATGTGTGGGAAACATTCTAATTTTAGGCTTAATTGATATCGGAAACAGAAAACCAGCGAGATGATTTACGTACTCGCCAGAATGTACAGTGATTACAGTGTGAGATGGCTCACACTTTTAGTCTTTCTCTCTCCTGTGTGTGTGTGTGTGTGTGTGTGTGTGTGTGTGTGTGTGTGTGTGTGTGTGTGTGTGTGCGCTCGCTCTTGAGAATATGTGCTAAAACATTTCATTACGCTTAGATGGAGATGTTAATAAATGCTGCCTGCAGGCAATCATCGATTGATCACAGTTTCCTTAGTGCTAGTTTTTTTTTTGGGGGGGGGGTTTGCGTGTCATACACTGCACACACACCAGGGTACACGCAGATATGCATAAAGGCTTGGAGGTGGATGAAAAATCATCAGCAGAGACATGCAGAAATATATACACAAGCATCGACACACAAACCCACATCTACTCACACACACTGAGAATGATAGATTGCAGTGGATGCTGGTTTTCAAACAGATAGGCATGAAGAATTGCTCAGATCATCGTTTAGCAATGCACTTTTTTTTTTTTGAGGACATGGTTCTCATTTGTTTTGGCTTGTAAGAGCCAGACAGCGCTACAACACGCAGAGAACGAAACTAGACTCAGTGTTTTGGCAAGGAGAAGAGCTGCTTGTATCTTTATAGCTGCTTATTTTCTGCTTGGCATTTGAAAGGAGTGTTTTGTGTGCCTTGTTGAACGCTGAGGCCTCATCATGGTGCTGTCGGTGGTGGGGCTTGTTTTGCATGCAGCTTACATGGCTGCACGATCACTCTCAGTTCGCGGCGTGTGTGCTTGTGCTTTTGCAAAGACACATGTGTGTTTAAGGTGTGGGTGAGACACCGCAGTGGTTTGACATACATTCTCCTGTGTGATCACACACAGACACACCGGATGTAAGGTGCAGCCTGTGTAAGATGAAGGTGTTTATATGCATTTAAGTTGTCACAAAAACAGGTCTACAAGGTGACAGAAAGGTTCCCATGACACTGTGAGACGGTGCACATAGTTGTGATGCATTAAAATCACAGACAATGAGAGATATATTCTGTGAGCAAAGGGACAACTTACAGTATACTTCATCTGGTTGCATGAGAACAGCTTCGGGTGTATGTTGGCAGTTTGGAGTTATTTTACCTATAATTGCATTATTTTTTGAGAGGTGGTGTAAAGTTCATTTTCTTTACTGAACTAAAAGTATTGTCACTGTAATTTAAAAAGTCTCTGTTATAAGTAAAAGTCTTGAATTCATTCAAATGTGCATTAACTGATTTTTCCACCGCTCGGGTACAGTAGAAGCAAGTCGACATATCTTCGCCTTTAAAGATAAAATATGTAAAGATTCTGCTTTAAAATGACTAAAAATGACCGAACCTTTTAGATCATTTCTGTTGTGTACTTGTACATGATACCAAATGTTTCCAACAATGTTCAAACCCAGAGGGATCCGCAAGTTTACTCAAGGTAATGCTATGTTTTATGTGGTCACCTGTCACCAGGGAGAGAGTCACAGAGTGAGGAAGGAAGCCAGCGAATGAGACTAAAGGTGATGCAAATACAACTGACACATTACCTTCTCTGTGTACATTTGTGCCTGAGTCACATCAGAGAGATTTTCATCAGCAGTGGTAGTTGTTTAACGGCGTGTTCACCACCAGTGAAGCGAGTTTGACTGCAGAATCATTTGTGCTAATTCGCCCCAAACAGCCAGATTACTTTAGTTTACTTCACTCAAACTCACCCTTCGATCACGACCAAAGACTTTCTTACAAGACTCTATCACATGTCATCTGCTGCATAAGATTTTTTTTCAACTCCATTCAAAAGTCTCTGCTGATGGATTGTTTGTTGATACCTGAATTTGAGAGGCAGCACTCCTAGGCCAGTTTGGCATTGGCTCTTTTTATAAAACTTTACCTTATTCAGGACCCCCCCCCCCAAAAAAAAAAATTGTGTTCGTTGAGCTGCACCACAATTTACAACTCAAGGATCTCAGTGATTACTCACTCAAGTTCACCTAGTCTGTCTTGGATAATCTGTTACTCTTATTAATGGTCTTGCCCTCAAAGCCACATCATCGCCGCTCAATTTCCCCACATTTAGTCCGGCCACCTTAGCACCCTTATCGTATAGATTTACTGAGGATAGCCCATAAAATCCTATATCACTTCTCAAACTGTTATCATACACCAGTTGAAATAGGAGTCATTTAATGGGACATATTAAACGGCCAATTGAAGTGTAATGTGCTAAGGTTTTATTTCCATTGTAAGTGATGGTGACACGTGAGAGCATAAACCCACGGACCATTAAATGAGCTCAATGAATTAATTTTATGCAAGCACGTGTGTGCACATGTGTGAGTGTCTCGAAATATTCAATCTTTGGAGGACATACATTTGTCTGTGCATATTAAACCGGTGTGCGCACGCTGTTCCTGCTCAGCGTGGAAGTCCTTGTGCGTGTTTTTGTTCGCGTGTGTGCTCCTTTGCTTTGTGTTTCAGAGTCCGCTCGTGTTTGAAGGCAGCTTCATGCCAGAGCCAGTCGCTGCCTCCCCCTCATCAACCTGCTAATCACCGTGATTAGTGACTCATTTCATCATTACAGGTTTCATACCACACACTGCCTACCTCTGTATACAATCAGAACTGGGGGAAACTTCACACGTACACACACACACCCACAAACACACATAGAGAAACACAGAGAGGCCTGGCTGTTGATCACACACTCCTCCACCTTCACCCCTGCAGTCTGCCATCCATCACTGTGCCACTGGGGAGAGAGACGGAGAAAGGGGAGAGAGAGAAAGAACAGAAGAGTGAGACAAAGGAAGGAGTGACCACGTCTGTCTTTTTACCTTGAGCTGGGCCTCTCTTAATCCCTGCCGTGCACACACACACACACACACACACACACACACACACACACACACATACACACACAAATACACACATGCAAACGGAAGAAGATATGTGAAACCAGAAAGCCTAAAAGGCAACCACTTCCTCAGGGGGCAGCTCCTGCCTGTGTGAATGCATGTACATGTGGCGAGGTGCACCAGAAGCTATACGAAGCTGTGTGTGAGGTCAGGTAGGTGTGTGAAACAGGCGCACGCAAAACATTCACAGAAGCACAAAAAATGCAATGAAAGCACTTCAAATCACGCAAGGACAAAACAAGTGTAAGTTGCAAAATCATGTACAGAGAATAAAGCCAGCTTGATCTAGTAGCCACAGCACACAGTTTGCGATCAGAGATCTTTTAAATTCACATTTTAAATCACATTAATGATAGTTATAGTAAAAGGAATAACTTAATTCATGTTGCTTTTACAACATAAGGTAAGAGGATACATATTGGGATTTAGAAACCCAACAAAATGAGCACAATTAAAAGGAAAGGAGACATTTAAAGATTGAAACTGATCAGGACAGACTCACAGAACACATCAGATTGTGTTCACCAGAAAAGTGTCTGGCTCTGAGGAACATACTAGTTGACTTACAGTGTGTGGAGGACTTAAAAGTCCTACATAAACACAAATCAAACGATGAAATGAAGTAAAACACAGTTTGTTATATGTATTTCCTTTTCATGCATTCATACACTGTGTCATAGCTCAATGAAAACTATTCGTTCAAGTATTTACACTTAAATGTAACACACATCCTCATTTATCCTGTGGTGTGACTTGATTGTAATTTCTTTGTTTGATTTGTCTTTATTTGGGATTTTAACGGGAGTAGACTGGCAATTACACTGGAGACAGACAATTGGCGGCTTTGTCGGTGATGAGAAAAGCTTAAAAATCAATTATGAAATTATATTAAGCCAGTAAGAGCAGTATATAACAAGAGTTGTGTATTCCCTTCTCTGAGCTGCTGACTTATTAGCTTTTGTGCCTGACACAAGAGAGTTACAGCCCAAACAAGAAGATATAACTTAGATAACTTTGTCCCGGTCTCATGTACAGTGAAACAGTTTAATCGAGTGACTGAATAGTTTGTCAGTGCATGAAAGTGTAACTTAGGAGAAGAAACCTTAAACCACACTTCTACTTTTACTACATACAAAAGATTGATGTGTTTTTAAACCTGCTGCAGCTGATTTTTTTTTTCTTTCTTCGTCCACCTACCACATCTGTATACGCGCACGTGCGCTGTATGCATGTGCAACAGCATCAAACCGTCTCTGTACGCACTCTTTCCTTTGTTTCATTTCCACCGCGCATGTGGTGTGTCACAAGCCGAGCCAAAACACCTAGTTAGCTTTCTTTGATAGCAGATCCTACATCTATGTTTTGATGGCACCTTGTCCAACCTGCTCCAAATGATCCAGCCAGGCGAGCTGCATCCTCCCCGTGTGCCAAGAGGCTGTCGAAATATTAATCCCACCCCGGGTCAGAGTACATTAACAGTCTCTTTTATGAGGTAGCGTACCCCCAGAGCCTTCCAGAGGGGGGGGGGACCTTTAGAACAATGGAGATTGTTTCCTGGAGGCTCTGAAGCAAATAAATTCGGCCTGTAGGGACCTTTTGAAGGGCACATGGCGTTCTCACCGAGCTCCAGTAACTTCTCAGCAGCAGATAAGTGTTAAATTCGAATGCTCTGGATCCCTGCTGTGTATCTGCTGCCACAAAATATCCGCACATAAAAGAAAAAACGGGGGGGTTCAAAGGAAACGTAATAGCCGAGTATTGAGAGAGCTACTGTACAAATCGGTGGTGAGACAGGTGTGGAAGAAAGATACTAAGACAAGGAGGCCGAGTCCAGACTGTCGGGGCAAGGCTATAGGGTTGTGGTGGACTAATCCTAAGCAGACGTGCCTCGTCTGTCTCCAACCAGCGACACCTCGTAACACTGAAGTGTGTTTAAATGTGTGTGTTGGAGGAGGTAGAGGGACTGGTCTGCATCGTGTTACAGGTCGGAGAAAAAAAAAGGAGGAGACGTTTCGGAGAGTCGGCACCACATGTGTGTGTGTGTGTGTGTGTGTGTGTGTGTGTGTGTGTGGGTTGTCAAAACCTCCCACCATATGGGCTGTTTTACCAGGTGACCCAGCGGATTGCATTACTGGGTGACAGAGATGCACGACGAAGCCTCATCCATCTCCACATCTGCAGCGAAGACAGGAGGGAGGGGGGGGGGGTTATCTGAGATGGAGAAGATGCAAATTGGTGTGTAGCTGGTATGCAGAGAGTTGTTTCTTCTCTCTGAGATTTTTGCGGTACTTTATTGTAATCAATGTTTTGACTTTTCCACTTGTAGTAGTAGCACAACTCATTTAACAGTTTCCTTTTTCCTTTTCTATTCCTCAGAATGAGCATTAATTGCACTGCAGGGAAGAAAACACCACACACACACACACACTCACACACAAACATAGCCCCAACAGCAGTTCTCTTTCCTCTCCGCTCGTCTCTCCCACGCTTACCTTTCACTCCTACACAGTCTCTACTCCAACACTGCGAGAACATACTGTAAACATGTCAGCTATTTAAAAAAAAAAAAAGAAAGGAAAAGAAAAATTGGACACGTCTCGGCTTTCACAGTCTCTCTCGAGTAAAAATAGCTGGAGTGAACGGAGGATATTTTCTTCGAGGATGGAAAATGCAAGTTATTGTCTCATGGAGCGAGTAACTTTTTGAAACCTTGACCCTGTCGTAACATTAAGTGTAATAATTCTGTCTGTCAGCTGTTATTTGCAGCTCTCAGCTTGTGTTATCCAGCTTTGTTTAGAGCCTGAAAATGAGGTGACCGAGAGCTGCATCTAAACTTCTCAGTTGCGTGGCAGCCATCAACAAAAATGACTAGTAGTTGTAAGCATGCACAGATGTTCCCCTAACCTTACAAATTGATCTTCATCATAGCCTTGCCTTGTTTTTTATTGCAGCATCTTCAAAGCGTGCCCCGAGTTTGAGGCCTTGTACCAGCCAAGCAAAAAGTCCAGAAAGCAGCCCGTTGGCAAACAAACAGAGAAAGAGGAGAGGAGGAGGAGGAGGAGGAGTGAGGTGAGGGCTATTGGAGCTGAGTCGGGTGAAGGGAGCGGGGGCATGTTTACCTCTGTTCTCTTGGGGCACTGCTTTAGGGATGGTGTGGGGGGGCTCGCTTGTTCTTTCTAAAAGGGATGGGGGAGTTTTGGGGAGGACCTCAGGAGGGGTAGACGGGGTAAAAATGAGATATTTGGGGAAAGTGGAGGTTGTGTTGTTCTGCACTGCCCTCTTTCAGCAAGGCTTGTTTTCATTTGTCAGAGGGGCCAGTAAAGCATGAGAAAAAATGCAAACAGGGGACACTGGGGACATTTGAGACACTTTTGAAATGGCTGATTTTGCCTCGCAGTGTGAGTTGTTACAGTTGCTGCCTCATCTAGATTGTAAAAATCAGTGAAATATTCAGCCATGACTTTGGAAATGAAATTCTTGATAGCAGTTCCTCAAAGTAAACTCTAGCCCCACACTAAAGCGGTGTGGGGCTACAGTAAGTAAGACAGTAAGCAACATACTTTATGCAGCATCTTTTGAGAGCAGAGATGTCACAAAATGCTTCACAGAGGCAATGAAGCATAAGTCAGACATAAAACACAATAAAAGAGGGGAAGAAATGCTGTAGCCTATTTAAAAAGCTGGCAGGACGGTGGCCATAAGCAACCAAAAAATAAATAATAAGCTGTAGATGAAGGTTTCATAAAACCGTCAACCTCTAGAAGCACATGTATCCCTACTGGCTGGCTTCTCAAAAATGATTTAAAATTAATTTTCAAGGTGCTGCATAAATCAATTTAGAAAAGGAAATAACTGTCGCCTAAAATTTGTAATTAAAAAGTAGTTTTCATCCACCAAGGACTTCTTTTCATTTTATGCTGCTCATTTTGTCACAAGCATCGTGTTTTCAAGTGGTCGGCATCTCAATTTGGCTGTGAAGTCAACTTGTAAAAGGAAAAGGGAAGGGAAATACTAACGAACACCTGAATGACAGCTGCTAGTTTGTTAATTTTACTCTAAATTTGTACGTATAAACTACAGCGTAAAGTAAAAAGACACCAAACCACATTAAACCCCCTCCCACATCACCGCTATCCCCCCACACTTACACACACACACTCTGCAACTCCTCACCCCCTAAAGTCTCTCTCTCTCTCTCTCTCTCTCTCGCACACACACACACACACACACACACCAAAGGCCCCTCCAACAAAGAGAGGGGGCAGCAGAGGAGCGAGAGAGGCAAAGAAAGGGAGAAGAAGGAAAATGCACGCCTGACTAATTCTTGTATTCAGAATCGGTAGTCCCTTCCCCTCCCTCTCCTCTGGCCATGTGTGTGTGTGTGTGTGTGTGTGTGTGTGTGTGTGTGTGTGTGTGTGTGTGTGTGTGTGTGTGTGTGTGTGTGAGAACTGGCACACTCTAACCTTGACATTTTAGCATCATGGGGGCGATGAATGAAAATGACCACAATACACTTGGGAGGGAGGGTGGAGGAGGGACGGGAGGAGAAGATGATAAGGGGGCGAGCGAGGTTTAAACGATGAAGGAGTAGCAGGGAGAGACAGATCTGTTTATCTATATATTCATATATACGTGTGTGTGTGTGAAGGAGAAAATAGAGTGTGTTTGTGTACAGTTTTGTGTCCGTAGTCAGCAGCAGCAGCAGCAGCAGCAGGGAGCGAATGGGATCTCTGCTCTAAACAGCCTGACGGTTATTTAAAGGCCTTGGGGCCTGTGCTAGATTGATGTTGTTTTCTTTCAATCAAGGAGCCGTGTGGGACGCGCTCACGCTGCAGCCTGCTCGCATAAACACTCTTTACTGCTGGTGGAGGGAGGAAGACAGGCCTAGACACTGTGTCTGCATCAGACCGTCACTGTCTCCACGTCCAGATTCATGTGTGTGTCTCTCTCTGACGGCCTGATGGGAACTTTTCACAAACTCACTGTGACGTCCGTGTTTCTCAAACATTCAAAATGCAAAAAAAAATACACGTTTTCGATGAAAATGTACTGAAGCGTGGTGGATTTCATTATCCCCAGCACTGTAAAACATGTATAAGCTACAGCAGCTGATCCAGACTAATATTATACTCATTTAAGATTCATCTGAACTTGAATTCATTCCAGATTTCTCACCGCCATGTTGTAACCTGTGGAAGTCTGCCAAAATCTGAAATAAATACACTTGCTCAATGAAGCAGAAATGCATACAGACAAGTAAAAAAATACAGAAATAAATAAGTTTGTGGAAACAAATGGGGGAAAATGCAAAGGGAAATAAATACATTTAAAAGATAAATAAAAACAGAGGCAAATTATTTTTTATGGTGCATATTAATTTATTAATTGATCAATGTATTCATTTATTTCTGATTTTTGCTGTTTTAGTCCTCCACAGTCACCTGCAGCACATTACCTGTCTACCTTTTACTCCATATGTCAGTATCGGTAACCTGATATATGAGGTTAAGACAGGTCAGGATAGTTAAAAGTTAACTTTTACAAAGAACAGAAAGGCAGACTGCTGCTTCAGCCCCGAGCTGAATAGAAGAGGGTGCTGCAGATTTAACAGCTCCATCCAGAGGTGTAAAATCACAATGCACGCTGCAGTTTTTCCCAAGTATGGAAGAACTACGAGAAAGTGTGAGCTCCACTCAAAGAGGGCTGCGTTACCGGTACAACAAATGTTCTCATCTCACCTCAAACTGACCGACTCGTCATGTTCAGCGCCCCCGTGAGACCACAAGACAGTAACTTTGGAGATGATGTTAAAGAATTAATATCACAACGATGTCCTCCTTTGCATCCGACTAGAATGTGTCTTCAAGTCTTATACGCAGGGAAAACAATAAGGAGAGGGGTGATGAAATGTCTTGAGTTTGTCAGAAAAAGGCCCTTTCCCCAACAGTAGATATTCTGTGAATACATTGTGAATGATATCTTTAATTTCCTCGGGGCTCCAGACTTAGAATCTAAGACAAGTTGTACATCTCCAGCCTTCAAGGCAAGCGAGGAGCACAAACTCTCTGGTTTTTCCCCTGAGTGAAATATTCATGCTTGTGAGATGTAAATAATCAATACACTACACCTCACACACACACACACACACACACACACACACACACACACACACCAAGTGCTCAAAAAACATGATAGTTTATACCAACAGATACCAAAGGAACATTTGGAGGCAAAACATTAAATATTGGAGATTTCAGCTCTCTCTGGCTCACTGCTGTTCAGGAGACAAACAATTTCAGCTCCTGTGGGCAGAGCAGTGCCCAAATATACGACCTGAATCTTAACAAGTTTATTTGCACAGAAGATCTTCGTAAAGGAAAGTAAACCTTTAAAAATATCGAGAGAAATTGATTTGGCCTGAGAGAGCTTGACATAATGTTGGATTAATTCTGCTGCATTTGAAATTGTAAACGAGAAACCCAGTCATCAGTGTCAAACAAAAATATAAGTAAAGTATATAAGTACAAGGGTAATTCCCAACTTCTCTGTAGAAAAACAAAATACATGATCTTGATATTTAGATATGTGACCTGATGATCATTTTGAATTGTTACACCAAGAATGGATTTTTGTATATTAAGGGTAATTTTGTTTGATTGACAGATGTCTCAGCCTATGACCATCACTCGGGGTGGTTGCATGCCCACGACGACAAGGCAACACACATACTGTTCACCCACACTTGACTTCAAAAGATCCTTTTAAAAATCAGCAAAATAAAATAAACCCAACATTCATTTTATTAAAGGTTCTATTGTTTATACTGTCGCTATCCAAAGAAAACCATAAACCTTCACATTGGGTGATTTTGAATTTTCCAAATAAAGTGAAGGATTAAGTGTTCTTTCATGGGTTCAGAACTCTGTCACACTTTTTAAGCTAAATTAAAACAAATTAAATCCACTGGATTATCTCGCAAATCCATTCTCACAAGGCTGAAAACAGATTGCTTTTTATTAAATCTCGATGTTATAGAGGCATGGCTTTTGCCTGCAAATTTGTTTTGGGTTGCTACTAGAATAGGTGTACAAGCTTTAATGCTCAAAAAACATCAGTACTGTCCAGTGCTGCAGCTCTGTACTCCCCCTTCATCTGAAATGCTCTGTTTTAGCTCCTATCTCTTTAAGGCCCCCCTCCCGAATACCCAGTCTCCTCTGATTGGTCAGCTCACACAAGCCTGAGCCAGCACTGCTAACAACAACAGAGCAGTTGTGCTAAATCAATTCTTACATGCTAAACTAGCTGCTAGGCATAAATTATGCAAATGTGTGATTCTGTGACGTAGTGTGGTGTCACAGACTTAAAGGCAGGACTACTTACGAGGCGTTTCAGGAGCAGTGTTTTCTGTGGGACAGAGGAGCATCTGCAGGTGTCAACTCCGGCCTTTGTAACTTTCAAGATGTTTCGCATGCAGAAGAACCCCAACCTCCTCCTTATGCAGACTAGTCGCTCTTTACGCTACTTAACCTAGCCTCCTCCTTTACAGCCGTAATAACTACTAAGGCCACTAGAGGTCGCCACTTAAAAGCAAACGTAAATTTGGCTCGTAATAGTCTTCTTTCACAGTCGACCTATATGGTCCTTTTTCTGATGAGGACGGCCTGGGTTTTTATATATATGTAATATATATAATATTTGAACGTACCTAAATATATATTAAAATACCTGCAGGACACTTACAGAATGTAAATTTTGCTTTAAGCACCCTGACACTTCTTTTGTAGTGTTTTTAAGGTCCAAAACAACCAAACAAGATACTCCGGACAATAAAACTGTCACTACAGAATTTTCCGTATAGCACTCTATATATACATATCAAATTTCTATTAAATGTATGTTAGATTTCAGTTACTACCAGTACCATGGCCAACTGGTTTAGGTGGAAAACAAGACCAATTTTGCCCCTTCATTATCCATGTACAGCTGCTGTCCTTACACAATATATCACTGTTATAAGACATGAAATGTTTTTACATGTGTTTTACATTTTGAGCAAACTGCTCTGTGGTCGGGGACAGAGACTAAAAACATCACACCCAAAGGTTACTGATACAGTGTGAGAGGTGGGCTTACTGCTGAGGACGTGGGTATTTCCATTATTCCCACCATCTTTTGTATCTCCATGGCAACTACACCAACATGCGCGCGCACACACACACACACACACACACGCGCACACACACACACACACACAATAGTCTCTAAAGAGCATAAAAGGAAATGAGTATAACTCAGTTTACTTGTGAGCTCTCTGTACTTGACGACACTGCTGAGTCTCACCGTTGGCCCATCGTGATTTCCAGCCAATGAGGTGGCTCCGCTGCAGAGGCCAATGAGACCTGCTACTGTTATCGAACAGTTTACCTTTACACAAACCTGCATGTTACAGTTACTGAAATCCAGAGGAGATTATTACAGTCATGGTGGAGAATAACTGGAACAAATTATGGGATATGTTGGATGCTGGCCAGAAGAAAAGGTTGATGAACAAGGAGGCGCACGCACACACACAAACACACACACACACACACACACCTCCGTCACAGCAGTAGCCTCTGTGCCTTTTTCTTTCTCATCGACCACGGCTATTGATGTACTGAATGTTGGACGGCTGAGTCAATAAACAAGAGGAAAAGCTTTTTGAGGGGAGAGTGACTGAAAGGAAGAGTGTATCCACATGCAGTCCATCTTTCGGTGCATTTGTGCACCTGTACGTGTGTGTGTCTGTCTGTGTTGTGTGCTGCATTCACGTGTCTACCTGCACATTTCTCTCTCCTCTGAAGTCTCTTTGCCTCCTGTCCTCTCGTCTCTGCTCTCGTCTCTCCAGACTCACAGAGCTGACTCGTTAATGTTTAATGCTCACTCAGGAAGCAGACACGCTCAGCAAGGCTCAAACGCACACACACACACACACACACATACACACACACACTCTTACATCCCCCTAGCGACGCCATCCTCATTACCAGCCTGAGATTTGACCTTTCACCCCTGGACCAGATGGCTGATGTTTTCATTCTGGAGGGAGAAGAAATGAAGCAGGAGTGGTTCCACATCGCACAGCGTCACAAGACGGGGTGGAGGACGAGTGTGTTGGAGGATGACGGGGGTGTTTGTCTATCAGCAGGGGGATCGCATAGACCTAGTGCTGAATCAGGGAAGGCCAGCGTACATTTATATTCTCTGTGAAGAAAACTGGGCTCCCAGGGGGCCGAAGTATATCATAACCTGAAGGAACAGTTAGATACTGAGAGGAAGAAGAAACTGCTTGTTCACCAGTACTGTAGGTGTTCTGACAACCTTGTGCAGGTGTAAAACAGGATTCATATCACCAGATTTATAGGTGTTATATCCCCGGAGTTGGAATTAACTGCCATTCTCATTTCTTCCACTGGCCTGTAGTCTTTGCTGACTCTACAAACTGTGACAGAGTCCAGATCAAGCCGCAGGTCTTCGCCTCTTTACACATCAAAAGATTCCACAAATCACACAGCATGAACGAGAGGCAACATCCATGCGGGTTGAAACTAAGCAGGCGTCAATGTGTGAGACATTGCATTGTGTGTGTGTGTGTGTGTGTGTGTGTGTGTGTGTGTGTGTGTGTATGTTGAGAGAAAGAGAGAATGAGTGAGAGCAGCAATTTCACAGGTCTGTCTACCGATATGCCAATAGCACCCTCCGGTGGCGACTGGTCCACGATTGGGGGTATTCGCATGTTTCTGTTTGCATTAGTGTGTGCCTCAAGATTCAAACCAAGAGTATGTGCAGGTCTTAGTGTCACTTAAAAGTCCATGTTGAATTTGGAGAACAACATCAGGTGAGGTTTCCGACATTTTAAACAAACTGTCACCTCCATATTAACATCTATGGTAACAATGTATGTGATGTGGATCTTGTGCTGTGTTTGCATTGCATATAGGAGTGTTTGACTACTGTCTGTAAAGCACCTTCCCCCGCAGAGACATTAAAGTTTGATTATACTCTCCTCTAAACTAATGGAAAAGAAGAAACCATATAAAACCTTGAGGTAATAAGCACACATGGAAAATATGAAAGAAATAAAGATGAGTAAAAGGCCAGACAAGAGAGACAATAATGAATAAAACATGAGATAAAATGCACTAATACTCAGGCAAAGAGTAAAATATAGCCTGACAGACAGCGGCTGATGGTGAGCTGGAGGTTGTACACATCTTGAAACAGTGGAGAGATACGTCAGGGAATTAAAAGTAGACATAGAAGTACCAAACCGATGCATTACGCAGCACACATTTTTAATTGATTTTAAAGTGTAAAGTAGTCGTGTTTCCTTGAATTGCTCAATCTGCCTCCTGCAACATTTTGGAGCAATGCAGCAGGTAATGTGAACTCCAGCTCTAAAAGTACAGCTAACAAAATAAAGTATTTATCTGCAATGGGAGGAAGCCAAAAACCAGAAAAAAATGTTGACAGCTATGTTTCTGTAAATCACGGATACATTGAAACTTTACACATCAATGGTTTGGAGAAACAGTAACTGCCAACATTTTATCCTGCCAACTGCACTGATGACAATCATAGCATTGCAAGCTCCACTGATGGAGGACGTATGCTGTGTCTAAGATGATTCCAGATTTACTGTCATTTACTTGGAGGGATATTGTTGGACAAGCACCACTGAAAGGGGCACTGTGTAGCTTTGTAGAAGAAAATTAAACTCGATTAATTAATGAGGTAATAATAGAAACTCTTTTCCTGAATTCATAACTTCATAACTGAATAAACAAACTCTTCTCAGAGGAAACTAAGGTCCCAAGAACAATGTTTGAAGCTAGAAAGGTGGCAGGGTCCGCCAAATATAAACAAAGTACAACAGTATGAGAACTGTGTTGTCCTTTAAGGTCAGTTGTTTTTATTCAGGTTATTCAGTCATGAAAACAAAGGCAGTTTGTTTATTTTGTTTGTCAATGAATATATTTCTCTTCTGATTAAAATTCCTTCCCCAAAACTACATAGTGCACCTTTAAAGTTCACAATTCAGCAACTAAACTGCTCCTGTCACCAGGTGTTACTGGTACGTATAGCAAATAATCTTCCTTAGAGGAAATATAAAGAACTACAAAAAATAGCAGACCTAAAATTGAGCCTTGAGGCACACCATGTGTGAGATGAGCAATAGAGGAAAAAGCCTTTTCTATAAAGGTGTGGCAGGCAGCCTTCTATAGCCAAAGTAGGATTTAAACCACATTAAGGCAATATAAGAAATGGTAACCCACCTATTTTACATTTTCTTTTTCTTTTTTATTAGGCTGACACTTTCTTACAAAGCAGGGTATAAAAAGAGGTACAACCCAAGCCAGAGGAGATGGAGGAGAGGCTATTGACAGTAGAGCCTCAATGATCAGTTTCAAATTCCCAAAAAGTGCCAAAAAGTTAAAGTTGCATAAAGTAAAGATATAAATGTATTGACCAGATTTTGTTGAATGAGAAAGAGACATAGAGACGGCATGTTAGGTGGGAAGTTAATCTCAGAAGAGGCCAGATCAAGAGAATGAGTTCTCAAGACTACACGGCTGAAGCAGTCACTAGCATCACATGTAAAGATATTTCTTCTTCCTTTTCATCCAATGGCAGCAGATGTGAGGTCAGCACTACTTAGCCAAGTCGCCCCCGTAGCAGGGGTGACAGCCTTCTGGAGCGCTTCTGCCAACAACGCTGCATGTGTTCACTTCACTGTCTGTCTCTCTGCCTCCTCCACAGACTCTCACCATTTCTACCTCTTTTTCCACCTCCTCTCTCTCTCTGTCTCATACACTTTGAGAACCACGCAGCGGGAGAGAAAGACAGAGTGATGGAAACAGCAAAAAGATTACTTTTCCATTTTTCAACTCGCACTGCGCCTGTATTTCATTATGTCCAGCGAGTAGCTAGAGGAGTCAGAGCACACGGCCAGAGAGTCTGATGATGTGTGATGACTCAAGTGTGATCCGGAGGAAAGGCCGTAGCTCTGCTTACGTTAAAACACGACCACAATGTCTGTTCAGTATGACCTGAATGCTGAGATCACCGGGAGATGCAAATGACGGCAGTGTTTGTGTGTGTGTGTGCCCTCCTTTCTCTTTAATCAGAGAGTGAGTGGAGCAGAACAGAGCCGAGGGTTGATTCAGGGGCCTTTCTGCCGGTCTGACTGACTTTAGGCTGGCACTGCCGCCGTCTTAAAACCCTCCTATAACCAGCTCCGCATGTTTCTCTGTCTCTACACAGAGGATGGATTACTGCGAGTATCGTTTCATCTCACTGTAATCTTCTCCTCTCGCATTCCCACCAGAGGACCACCTGAATTCAGACATATGGAGCTGGATTAAACACACCGCAATGAGTTCTGGGTATAAAGTGACTGTCTGCCATCCTCATTACACACAGCATCTTAAGAGGACTGAGGAGTGGAGGATGCTATGATTAGCTCGGCCTCCCCGTTTTTTTTTTCCCCCTTGCTTCCTTTCATTCTTTCCTTCTTTTCTTCCTTTTCTTTGTCCTGTTACCTTCCTTTTATCTCTTCCACCATTTTCATCCATCTTGGCCTTCGTCTCCTAGCATCTCCTTTGTCTTGTTCGTCCTCGTCTTTGTCTTTCAGAGCAGCACAGTGATGTCGCTCCTTCACATATACCCACGGACACTGAATCGGTGCTTATTCAAAAGCCCATTAACCAAGGGCTGCAAAAGTTTAAGAATAACTTCTGCTGTTCCAGATCACAATGAATTTTGAAGTGCCAGTATACATTCAGATATACTAAAAAAGAAATCATGTGGAGCCTAATTAGCAGTCGCCTGTCCAAAAAATTGTGTTATATTCTTTCAAAATTGTGCTTTTTTTGTTTTGTTTGCCCGCTCCTCCTCTCTCCTTCTGTCTGCTCTCACATTTTCACCGTCACTTTTTGTTCTCCCATTTCCTCTCTCCAAATCATGCGTCTCCCAGGACCAGATTAAAAAAACAGTGATTTCTCTTTTGCATGTTTCAGTAATTGCCAAGTCTGGTAGCGTGAGTGGATGTGCATGTTGTATTTCTGCTGTGGGTGTGTTATGTGTGTGTGTGTGCATGTTGCAAAGACAAAATCTTTGATGCACTGATACATGATTCAGGGATATTGACGCTGAAAGGGAAGAAACGTGCTTTGTAATTGTGTGTCTGCGCTCTCGGTGCCTGACAAAGCCCTTTGCACCGAGAGCTGAAAGACCATTGCATATGCTTTATGTGGGTGTGTGCTGACCTCTACTGGTTGTAAGTTGTATTACTACATTAGAGTCTGTGCACTTATTAGAGAGGTGCATTTTCCTAATGTTATAGATGTCTCAGTGTACCATTTAGCCCTCATATCATGTCTGACTGCCCTCCTAGTATTCAGCTCTCAGACTGAGGACTTCAGGTGTAAAGAATAAAGCAAAGTAGAAAATATGTCTCTAAGTGTGCAACTCTTCTACGTCTGTAAAGACCCTTATTTACAGAATTGCATTAAAATGGCGTTAAAACCTGCCAGAATTTAAATAGCATGTAATTTGGTGTGTTACCAACAATGATGTACTTTGTTCAAAATTAAATTTGTATTTGTTTGCCCTACAAAGAGGCTCAGAGGAAGATCGTCCAAGCTGAAAACACACTCACATATGTATTTCTTTCTTATCATTCTTTTTCTGAATAGGATGTAATTTGTTTGAATCTTTTATCAGATTTTCCTGGTTCAAAGGCGGAATTATTTCAATTTTGAATGGTAATCAAACTAGTAGCTACCACCTCAATGAGACATCTGAGCACACAGGAAGTTTTGATTCATTATTTCTCACGAGAACAGTTCATTCTTGATGACACAAAGTCTTCTTCTCAGTAAAGGTGAACTATTTAAAACCTTCGCCAACTTTCAAATGTTGCAACAGTGTTCAATCTGCTCTGAAATGAGCAGCGATAACTCTGAGATAATTTTATTGTATTCACAGCCTGAATGTTGCGTGTAGCTCGTAGTGTTGATTCAGAAACAATAAGAGCATGTTGACTAATTGAGCCTTAAATTTGTTGTTATCAAAGTCTTGTTGTTGTTACCAGTAAGCAATAATTATAACTTTCACAGATAAAACACGTCCTTTGGAGAGTGTAATCATTGTATTTTGAGACGGTTGATAACATTATGAGCTCCACATCAGCAAACTGTCATATTTACTTGATCTTGTCAAAAGGTTAACATTAAATAACAGCACATTTGAGTGCAGTTTCACTTGAAAACCACATGAGGTATCATCCTACCTAAGAGACAAACATTAGCTCTGCAACCATTACTGGAACCACAACATGCTTACTGATATACCAGAACTAAAACTACTACAAAGTACCCCCACTACAGTGTACTTAGTAGTTTTGTAACTGATCAACACATTCCTGTAGTGAGTAAACAAGCAATAGTTGCAGCTACTGGGAGGCACCGCAGACTGCAGCTGTCATGCACACTGGCGGCTTCAGGGGCCCAGGAATGTAGTAAAGCAGGACAGCAGTCAGGGATATTCATCAGCCGGTGTTTCTCAAAGCTTCTTACGTGGTGGGTGTCGGTTATAGCTCTGGAGCCGGAGGCAAGAGTGAGAAAAACCAGGACGCCTCAAGGGGAACAAAGTTTGCTTTTGGGGGGTTTTACCTGCACAACATTTATCATCTGTCACGCTCTAGTGCTAAATAATTCTACTGCACTTAACACTTAATGGTGTACTTTTCAGAAGCTATAAGTAGGCTTTTAACAATGTTTTCCAGACGTGGAAACTCTGTTTTGTTGCAGCTACACACCTTCTTAAGAGCTGCATCAGATAAAAATAAACCACAGGAATTAAACTCTCCGCAATCAATCACGATTAGATTACATATGGCTAATTGACAGTTTGCCTGACAAGTCGAGCAGGTAGTAATAGATTAAAAATAATGATCTGTCACCTTCTCCTCATATGGATTCGTGTCCGCAGCAGTTTTTTTGCCTGCTGGATAGAACAAACAGATACTACAAGTATTTAGAGTTTGACTTGTTTTTGCTCCTTTTGAATAAAAAGTGAGGACACTTGTGGAAATTAGGCTTAGTTCCACCTTGTTTGAACAGTAATGAGCTCAACTGCATGAGCTGTAATGAAGAAGAAGGAACCAATAACAGGGATAATGGGATGGTTACTGTTTTTTATTCAAACCATATACTCCTGCACAGGTTTCTGTTCAGTGCTCACCTAAAAATAACTTTAAATAAGGTGTGTGTGATGACTAGTGCTCTACTTAACTCAAGATTACACCATCTTCCAATATAATCAACTATCAGAGGAGCTTTGAAAACATTTGTGTTGAGAGATGCGCCCTCTGGCGCCCTGGAGGACCAGCATGTAGCATGGTGCTACCTTCAAGTTCTGTCGGAAATATTAGACCTATTAGTGAGGTGTCATAAACGACCCAAAAAATGTGGATAACAGCTGGGGGAGTTTAGTCATTGGTATTTGTGATTAATACACATTGAGCTCCACATTCATCTAAAGAGGCTTGGTGATACATGCCTGATGAACCATGAATAACTTTTTTTTTCTTTTATAGCCTGCTTCACCTCAGCTGCCATGTGTGGTAGGGATATGAAGAGAGTTAGACAACTGGTAAAATGTTTATTAAGATCAATAATTTGCAGCCTGGTGTTGTTACCTCGAAGTTACATTTTGAGGCACTTTAACTTCCATTTTCTGCTACTTTATACTCTTTTTACTCCACTACATTTATTTGATAACTTTAATCACTAGTTACTTTACAGATTGCATGCTGCATTATACCATGCTAGCATATATATATTTAAGAAATGCTGAATATATGTATAATTGTATTTTTACTTGTACTTTTGATACTAAAGCACATTTATTATCAGATAATTTAAAGACCTTTCACTTTTACTAAAGCAACATATTCATTTTTGCTCAAGTATGTCTTTTGGGTGCTTGTACAACACTGATTATTGGTAGTTTTTTAAATAAACTCTTACCTGCTACGAATCAAGTCCTGAAGGAGGAAGCTGCGGATTCCGAGCGGACGTGAACGCCTCATAGGATCCCATTTTTTCGGAGGGCTGATGTCATTTCAAAACTTAACTCACACTCCCGAGTCAACGCGGCGAGTTGCTCACCTCCTCTTCTCCTGTAAACTCCTCTCTCATGTCTGCCGGAGCGCACTGAAGAAGAAAAAAACATCCAGGAGGAGAAATAAAGTAAAGAAAAGACGAACTTCTTCTTCTTCTTCCACCAGAGACGAAGCGGGAGGAATTTACACCAGAAACCCCGGGACCAGAGCCCCTCTGTCTGCGGGCAAAGGCGCCTGAACTTTTTTTTTTTTTTTCTTTTTCTTTTCTTTTTTAAACTTCAACCACAGAAAAAAAAAAAAAAGAAAGAAAGAAAAATGAATCGGAGCTTTAAACAGTCGCAACCTCTGCGGACTACGGACTGTAACGCCGTGGAAGTGAAGAGCAAGGTGAGTGTTTGTGAATTTCAGCCTCTAAATGTGGACTTGGGGGAGAAAATAAAGAGTTCACATGGTCGGAGCTGGAGCTGCTCGGACAAACCTGCAACCAACGACACAGATTTTCTCCTCAATGCCCTGATCTTCTTCACGAAACGGGCACCAGCTTCTGCACGTTTGTCTGTAATTTTGCACCGATTGTTTTTCTTCTTCCTCACGTCCGATTTTGCAGATTTGGCTCTTTGCCTCTCTGACACGAAGCTGATGGGAAAAACTGGTCTGACATTGTTTCCCAACAAACCTGGCTTTAACTATTTGTTACAGCAGAGGAGGTTTTTTTATCTGCCGATGGGATGTTTCTGCAACATTAGTTGCGTTCACTTGCCTGCGGGTTTTGTGCGTGTATAGTTTACAGCCCCCTCGTTGTTTTGAGTTTGTGAGAGGCGGCATAAATTAAGTTATCCAGCAAAAGAAAATGACCACAGTTATCCACCGATTTAAGTAAATTGGTGGCTTATGTAATGGAGAATTTGAACAGACATTTCAAACCTTATCAAATACATTAGAAGTGCATTGTCTGCAGTGTAAGATGAGTGTGTCTGTGGTGAAAAGCATCCCAGATGAACACATGGCACTGTGTCCAATCCTGACCACAAACTGCACAAACACTCCAGCTATTTAAAAATGTGCCTCAGCCTCTCAAGGACCAACCTTTTTTTTCTCCTCCAAATTCCTTTAAGATGACAATCCAGACAGACATTCGCACGCATGATGTGAGTGTGTGCACATGTATGAAGGTTTGGCTCCTGAGGCACAGTTGACATGCCAAATTGAGATGGAGCAAATGTTCAAGAGAGGTGACTCAGTCAGGCCAAGAGGTCTTTCACTGGGAATGAATCTATTCCAGGATGCTCATAGGGGTATATACTTTGTGGAAGAAGAGCAGTGAGTTTCTTCTTTTGTTATCTCTGGGTCGGGTCGGGGTGGGTTTCATGTTTATCCCACAGTGACAGGAGCGGTCACCTCAGAGCTGTAGCCTACCAGAGATTGTTTGTGGGTGGGACGGACAAGCCGGGAGCTGCGTGGCCGATCGGGCAGGTTTCAACAACGTCATCATCACATCAATGCCGAGCTGACTCACTGTCACACAACGTCACATGTTTCCTTTTTTGGATCAGCACTATCATTATGTCACTTTTGGTCCACTTTTAATAGAACACAATGACTGCGTTTGGTTTCACGTCGCATGCCTCTCAGTGACAAATAAATAGCAGGGTGGTGACTAAATATAGAACATTTAGTCGAGTTTCAGCTGATTACACCAGAGTGACAGTTGAGAGCATTTGAATTTCTGTCTTATCAAGCTGCTCCACTGAGGTTGAGTTTCTTTTTCAACGTGTTGAAGGAACCATAAGGACTCTAGGTCTAGTTTCACTGCATCTGACAAAGCCAGAACAACAGGTGAAAAGACCCTGGACTGACTCTTAACGACTGTCTTCATTATCGATTATTCTGCTGTTTATTTTGATGATTAAAGGTGCAGTGTGTAGGATTTAGGGAATTTTAAGGGCAAAAATAGAATATGATATTTATAATTATGTTTTCATCAGTGTGTTTATCGCCTGAAAACTAAGAATCTAAGTGTAAGGTTAGGCGAGGGGTGTTTAGTTGGTTGCAGTCTGCAACAACACCGCTAGATGCCATTAAATCCTACACTGTGGGCCTTTTTAATTGATTAATTGTTTGGCATTTGTGCTTAAAAAATTAATGAACTGATGAATCAAATATCAAAATATTTAATCGACTGATAGTTGCAGCTTAAATGTGGTGTGTTGCGAGCTAAAAAGCCATAAATAACTCGGATGGCACTCAGTAGAGCGCATACTTCTGCCAAGGCCCAAGCGTCTCCTTTAATTCAGTCAAGCCTAATGCAATATTACATATAACATTTAAATCCGCTGTAGTACAAACTGTACTTTTTGTTATCAAGAGCCATCCATTATTCCCTTAGAAATTCACAAAACTTCAGAAAAACGTGATGTTAAGAAGATGTTAAAGAAAGGGAGAAAAAAAATTCTTCGATCCTTACTAAAAGTTAATGGGATCTATTGTGGGCCGAGACTCATCCCCCATCCAAGTTTGGTGGAAATCCATTTGGTATTTTTTGTGTAATCCTGCTCACAAACCAACAATCAACTAATAAATGAAAAACACAACTCCTTGGCGGATGTAACAAGGGTTCATCTCAAGCAGTAACTAGAAAAGTCACCTGATATGTGCAAAATTAATCCGTTTCCCGTGAACATTTTAAAAGTAAGACTTGCTGATGGAAAACTTGCAGATTCCTTTGCAAATTCCAGCAGAAGTTCATCTTACTAACATGTCTTTAGAAAAACTTCCTGTCTTGTATCAGGTGCCCAGCAGATTGAAACTCAGCCTTCAGTTTCACTGAAGCCAGCTTCACATCGAGTTATCTAGAATGAGTCGAAGGAAACTGACTAATTGCAGCAAGTCCAGCTGCTGTTGACATAGAAGTTATAGTTGTTTAAGAATAGTTGCCATTCAGGAAATTAACCCCAAAATTTGTTCAAATGTTCCAACCCTTAATAAAACTTTATCAAACAGTAGTTGACGCTAAACATTCAGATTCACTGGATTTCAAAGGAATGATATCGGTGTGTTTGTTGTCAGTGTAGTTGAGCGTGGTGTGTGTTATGTTCTGGTTCTCACTGGTTAACGTTTGGTTTTCTCAGGGGAAACTGTTCCATTGATAAGCTTATCAGGGAAAAAACACTGGAGGTGTCTGGCTGTCTGTCGTGGAGCCTCGGCCAGGAGCTGGTTTCACTCACTTAAAGCCCTTATCAGAGTGCGTAGGGATTTTGAGGGGGTTGGGTGGGATTGTTTTTGTTTGACTCACTCTGCCCTCACTTTAATTAATCCACTGATATTCTCGGTTTGAGGCCTGATCAGTCTTTGTGCAGATCAAGTTGCACTTTTATTTATCAACCCTCCAAAATGCCACGAACCTGCAGGCGATTTCTCAGGTGAGTTGTCCCTGACTTAGAGAGTATTAGGTAAGGACAAAGCCAGCGTTGGCGAAAGACGCGAGGCAGTTATCTTCCATCTACTCCGGTGTGTCAGAGTTTAGTGTCTCCAGACATGTTTCAACCTGTTGACATCACTCTTCCCTGCAGGAGGACAGGTGATGTCACGTTCGTAGTGATATATTCTTAGGTTAGGAGGCCCGTGATTAATAATAATGTGTTGAAACTTGCTCACCGGAGGGCCGAGTTCTGCTTGAGAAAACAGATTGTTCAGCCCGATCACGAGGCGCCGTGCCAAGAGAACGTTCAGAAATCAGAGCGATGACGCAGCTTACTGATACGCAAAATATGATTTCGCAAGTCAAGTGTACCATGTTGAAGTCTTACAGCGGTAATCACACTTAATGCATGTGCAGGTTTCACTTTCCTGACTTGTTAAGTACGCCCCCTGATCACAGGCAAACCTGTTTGTCAACTTCTCGTGGCATCTTCGAATGTAGGTTGAGTTTTAATAGCTGGAAGTTGGGTGCTTTGGAAATGTGCGCCCGCCTCCGTTTGCCTTCAGTGAATCTGGCAGCAAACTACACACCCGCCTGGCATCCCCTTAGTCTCCTAACACGCCTCCTCTTAAATTCATATGTCGTCCTCTAATTACAGAGTTGGTTAATGTATCCCCCCCCCCTGCTCCTCTTCTCTCCTCCCAGTTGGTATACTGCTTCTCTCCTCTGCTACTCTGTCAGCAGTTTTCCCTCCCTCCTCTTCCTCCTCCCTCTCCATGATCATCTCCTCTCCTCCGCTGTCAGCTTCCCTCTGCTGTGAGCTGATGATTACAGTAACAAAAAGCACCTTAGTCTACAAATTACCACTGTGATTCACACGCCAATTGTCTGTTGTTGCGGTTTATCGAGCTGTGCTTTTGTGCCTCGGTTGTATCTCTCCTCCTCAAGTCCATTCTTGTCCGTGAGTCACATGATGACCCCGCCGTGACCCTCATCCCCGCTCTCATTGGTGGTTCGGTGACCTAGCCGGGAAAGCCGTGGCACAATTGTTCAAGTCTGTCTGTGCTCATGTGCGTAAACGGTGGGCGGGAGGTGGGGCTGCCTGCCACTGTCATGTTTAAACTGTATGCTGAAACAGCTTACTCATCTACCTGTATTGTTCTATTGTACAACTACCCCCTCCCTTTTCCTGCTGTTTTCTCGGTCAGTGTTACATGTGACGAACAATTACATTTGTTTTTCTAATGACGTGATCTTGGTGTGCAGTGAAACACTAAGCTCTACAGGGTTTACACCAGGAAATTGTTTAGCTCAGGTGGTTAGCCACCGAGATGCCAATGCACCTCGTCTTCTGATCTGTTTGTTTAGCGGATGACGGCCTAAATAGCAGTCACACTCTGTTCACATTTTAGGAAATACTTGTAATGACTGTGTTGGAAATAGTTAAATGACAATATTGATACCACTGTCATGTTAGTACGCCAAATGTGAAGCTACAGCCAGCAGTTAGTTAGCATAAATAGGCTAATGAAAACAAGAAGAATCAGCTAGCCTCGCATTTAGTGTGTGAAAATGTTCCTGCTCTTTTCCCCTAAGGTTAATGTTTAATTTCATAAAAGCACATACATTTTTATGATTTTACTTTTTTTTTTTTGTCCGACTAATAGTCCAAATCTCCAAAATATTACATTTGATACGATGTAAGACCAAGACAAGTAGTGATTTCTGACATATTAGAACCTCAAACCATTACACGTTTGACATTTTGCTTAAAAAGTGATGATAGATCAGCTCTAGTGTTGACATTTCTTTAATTCGTCTATGAAGAGAGTGTAATATGTAAATGTTTGAACAATGATATTGCTTAAGCTGCGCTGATATCAGTTTAGTAAAGGATTACAGCTAAGTCAGTTTGCATTTTACTTCGAGGCTGCTGTTCCTTTGCAATGTTTTACATAAGGTCATGACCACAACTGTGACAGAGCCGAGCCGACGTCCACCCCGTCAGTTTTATGTGTGCCAGTCAGATGGCTCAGATAAGTGCACAAGGTCGGACATCCCGGTTTCCTCTTCCTGTTTGCTTGTCCTAGTAACTGTCCCTTTTAATGGCCTCTCTCTTTTGATCTTCCTTTTCCCTACAGTATGGGGCCGAATTTCGCCGGTTCTCTGTGGACCGGGTCAAGCCTGGAAAGTTTGAGGAGTTTTACAAGCTCATCCTGCACATTCACCGCATCGCCAACATGGAGGTGATGATCGGCTACGCTGACATCCACGGCGATCTCCTGCCGATCAACAACGACGACAACTTCTGCAAGGCGGTGTCGACGGCTCATCCACTGCTCAGGATCTTCATACAGAGACAAGGTCAGTTGTGTGGAGAGCGGAAATCTTTTCCTCTTTTTCTCCAGCATTGTCTCTCAAATCCAGTTGTCAGTTTGGTTAAACGTTGGATGGATATGGAGTTTTCAAATATCCTGCAACTGGTAAACCCATAAAACAATCATCTATTGCAATAACTGTGGCTGCAATTATTGTGCTGACTTGAACATAGTTTCCCCGCAGAATATTTCCTCATCCAATTATGTGCTTCTTCCCACTCTGGGAACTCGAGGCCTTTTTGTTTACTTCATGCAAGGCTTTTCTGTGTGTGTCTGTGTGTGTGTGTTTTTGTGTTTCCTGCCCTCTTATTGGCTGGATCTGTCTCAGTCTGTGTCTGTCTGCCTGGGTAAGTCCTGTGTCTTATCCAAAGGAAGGGCTTGCAGGCAGATGATCACACACAAACACACACACACACACACACATGCACTGCACACGCACATACACACAGGCCGGTGCCTCGGCAGCCCCATAGAAATCAGGTCATTGAGCAAAGCCTGTATCCCAGCATACCAGACATTACTGAGAGACAAAAGATCTGCATGAAAGAGAGACTCCTTACTGAGCTCCCTGCGTTTGTGTGTCTGTGTGTGTGTGTGCGCGTGCGTGCATGTGAGTGTGTATTTGCTCAAAGACAACACCACGGTACCCTGAATGGGAACTAGTCCTGGTCTCTCTCGCATTGATCCCAACTCTGGAGTGGGTCTTGACTGACTGCCAGCCAGCCAGCGTGCATACAAATGAATCTGTCACCATTCACATCTATTCAAACCCTCAATCCTTCGTGGAATGTCCCTCCGCCTGGTTGTGTAATGAACATGTACACTCCAGGGTATTGTTTTAATTGTCGTCCAGTGGTTCGAACACAAAAGCTAGCCGCAGTGCGGAGAATTATCTTGTTGCAGATTTCCAGCAAAGAAATAGGGTTTGGATATTGAAGAGGCCCCACCAGACTCTCCCATTGTGTTCTTCACTTGTCTTGAGAGCTCATATGTCTGGAGCTGAATTAACTCATTGTGCGTTGGCTGATAAGGCCTCTGCCAAGGGTGTTAGATATAGAAATTAATGTTTGGATTGTTAATTAACTTGATTTTTCAGGATGTAGTTTTTATTGTCTGAAACCTCTGAAACACAAGTTAATATTTGTGTGTGTTTTACCTTTCGGTGCAAAGACGGCAGGTCTTTTAAAGTTTCTTTGCACGTTGAAAATCTCTCATAAGAGCGGCAATTTTCCTGTCAGTTCAACCGAATTTTCCTTGACTGCTCTTCAAGTATTCTCCTTGTCCTCTCATCTTTGTTATAACAATATTTTATTTAGGACATCAAATGTTACCCACGCTTATGAAAAATATGGCATTTCCTGTTTGAAATATACACTCTGCTTTTTCCCCGAGCATCTTAATTTTTAATTCATTCAAGTGTAATGATTTTTTTATGATGTTGGCAGAAGTTTAGAGATTAGTTTAAGCGTACTGGCCTTTCTACACTAAGAAACATTGCAGGTAACCTTGAGCTTGTCCATGTCTTGCACATCAAACTGTCCTCTGCGACAGTTTTCTCTCCCAGTTTCTAATTAAAAAATGCCATGAAGCACCAGAGGAACTGACCCTTGTTGAGGAACAGATCCAGTGGCTCTTTACGAAGGGGCTTATGTGGCATTGTTGTGGCATAAACACGACACTGATGTGGTGATGTGGACTGTTGTGACTGATGCTGAGGCAGTCTGAGCATCTTAAGCCTCACTGCAGGTCTATTGTTAGTCTCTAGACAAAGAGGTGTGTGTGTGAGTACCTCACGTCTCAGAGGAGCTGCTCAGTATGGCACATGCTCGAGAAAGTATGTGTGTGATAATGACTGTATCAGTCAGTACCAGCCTGTTGGTACAGGTCACCATGTATCGTCTCCGTCCCGGTCAGCAGACCACCCGGGATGAAAGGCCTCACACACACTTAAAGGCACTGTGACTCACCACACGGTCACAGAAGGGACATTCAATGTAACTTGAACTGGACTACTCTTTCATTTGGATATTAGTGCACAAAGAAGAAAACACATTTCATTGGATTGCTCCCCTGACAGCTCAGAACACTACATTTTTATGTCTTTTTTTTCTGTGTCCTTTTTAAAAGGCGAGAAAATGTAAAATATGATCTCAGACGGGATAAAGGTTGTTACAAAAAACACATTTAAGGAGCTGATTTGCCCCTTTTTTTTCTTAAAATACTCTTAAAATAGTTAACAACGAATCAATTTATCGTTGCAGTTGGATCACGATGTGCAAGTTCATTTCCAGATGTAACAATTAGGTATTCTAGTGTGTGTGTGTGTGTGTATGTGTGTGTGTGTCTGTGTGTCTGTGTTTCTCTTTCATCTACCTGACACCCCCCTTCCAGGCTTACATTGCCATTGTTGCTAAGATCACTTGAGCGTGTGCAGCAGTTCTGTGGCAATCCAGCAATAATCCTGCAGATGATACCTGTTGCTCCCTTTGGGAGGTTATGGCAGCTTGTTTGGGGATGACTTCACCTCCAGAATAAAGGCTTACACCTCGCGGTTCATTCACAACAATACACAATGGCGTGTCAGTTTGCGGTAGATGATTGCGCAATAATGGTCTACAGGCAGAGCAGGGTTTGGTATTTGAACCAGGAAATCTACTGATATTTTGAATGTGTAAGAGGAGACAAAAGGATTGTTGTATTTTGTTTTCGCTTCTGGATAAAGGAAACCTGAAAGATTGAACTTGCAACAATGCCTCTGGCTGTTTTTGAAGTAACTCACTCTTTTTTTTCTGTAAGAAATCGATAATGCTCCTTGTTACACCTGGTAACAGTTTTAAAAGGAAATACCTCCTCAGGGCTCATTTAGCTACTTAACTTGAGGTTGCTTGCTTAAATTCATTTAATGTTTAACTTCTACAGGCTTAATAGTTGCCCACTTGAGATAATTTAGCAGTAATGTCTTTGTATTTAATTTGCTTTCAGGACTATTTAAATGTCAAACAGTGATATCCTCGTAAGAGATGATCCTCTAAAGGAGTGCTTTATTGCAGCTGCGCAGCAAGTGTCACTTTATCAGCCAACTATTAGTAGGTGCACTGAGCTGGAACAGTTTCCAATTGGCATATATTTCACTTCAGCGGTGTGCAACAACAGAAAATGTCATGAATCTAATTGTGCCCACAGTAGAAAGAAGCCATCGAGCTGTGCAGGGACATTTAAACGGGATAAGCTATTATGTTTTTATTTGCATGACATTATTATATCATGATGTCGGAAAAAGTTAAAAATATCCGTCCCAGTTTTTCACACTTCAACGTGATGTCTTTAAATGTCCTGTTTCGTCATCCCAAACCCAAGGATATTGAGTTTAATATAATAAAGAGCATGGTTGATCTATTCGACAGCCATTTGAACTTTTCCCTTCTTTTACTTACTAGACTTAAGGAGGCGAACAGAACGATTTGTCCCAGTACTAGTACAATGTGCGATATCATGTGTGACTTTTACACATAATCAAAGTCCAACAGCTAAACGCAGACAAAATAATAAAGATAAGGGGTGTTAAAAGTCATCCTCTTTTTTCTTCTTCTTCCAGTTTAATGTTACATTACTTCTGCAACATCTACTGCTTTACAAAATGTGCTCTGGGCAGCCAACAAAGTCAAAACCAGTGGTGAAAAATACCAGTTTGCAGAGGGGTGGCGAGAAGTTTAGCACTGGGACACTTCTACATTTCTCTCGCAGTCACATCCAGGACGGGGGAGGGGCGAGCAAGTGATGGGAAGAAATGGGACGCATGAAAAGATTTGCGAGCAAAGAGGAGTGGAGGGAAGCAGCTCTGTGTGAGGAGGTGGACTCCTTGTCCTTGGTCCAGTGTGTGTGTGTGTGGGTGTGTGGCGATTGTAATGGTTCAGTCATGTGTGGTCAGCTGATGATTGATGTTGGATTGGGGTCGTATGAAACTGGCGAGGGAGTTTGTACATGTTGGAACAAAGGAAAAAATAGGATTGCAAGTCCAGTATCCTCGTGTTTTCCTCAAAGGTTCATGGTGTTTTATCTGGAATAACTACTGCTACGAGCTAAAGTACTAACTGTTCATTCATAGTCCGCCTCTCGTGCAAAATGATGCAAATTAGTGCATAGATAAGAGCGAGTGAGCGCTGCCTACGTCGTTATCCCAGGCAAAGATAACCGGGACAGGAAACCAGCCACTGAACTCATGGATTTCCACGTTCACCATAAAGTAAACGATCCTCGTAAGAAGTGAAAAACACTGCACAGAATACATCATATCTCTTCCCACGAATGTATTTCTGGAGCCTGCGAATGAAGTGCTGAAAGTTTTAGGAGCTGGCAAACTGACACGATCCAGCAGGCGTTGGTGTGTAGTAATGACCATAGTAATCTTGTTGATAGTCTTTAATGGTAGGTTACGCACAGCGGAGGACACGCAGGGTTCACATAAGGATTCGTGAATTAAATTTGATTTAAATTTTACCTGTAATTACACTAATGGTGGATGAAAACGGCCCTGATCCAAACAAAACACGGACCTGATTTTGAAAGCTCAGTTTCGGGGGAGAAGACGGAGTTGTTTTTGCAGACTGTGCCAGTGGCCTGCACACAGACTAAACTTTCAACAAAGAGAAGAGACCCCTGTTTGGCAAAGGGCTAAAAGTTTAAATAAATAGAGCAGACGAGGTAGGCCAAGGTCGAGTCTGTGCCGCTTCATATCGAGCATGCTGAGTTCACAGCTCCGACTGCAACCGTCCACACCTGTGAAAACTAGAGAGATATCAGCACCAGCCAAGCTAAAGAGAGATGTGGCAGGGCAGCACAAATACAAAATGTAACAGCAGCTGCGCCAGTGAAAGCTGACATCCAGACCGGTGCTGTTTCTCAACAAATTGGAGCGCACAGTTGCTTGGAGATCAAAGAAACGAGAGCATTATTATATTTCTATGGCTGCCCTGACTGTCTGCACTTTGATGGCTTTTGGCTCTTTTGCTTTTTCTTTTTTCAGTTAAATAACAACTTGTTGTTTAGAGGAACAAAGCTTGCCAGGCTGTGAGTAGAGGATCATTTACACAAACTATCATTGGAGTAGAGCAGCAAACTTAATGCAGCGTGTTGCAATTGCCTGAGTGGGAAAAAAATGTAATTGTTTTAGTGTATTAATCATATTTAGGAAGGCGTCTGTGTTCATTTAACTGTCGACATCCAGATGTGACTTTTCAGTTCTAATAAGGAAATAAAACGTGTGCAGAAGAATAAATTGTTATTTTCTTTCATTGCAGAATAAGGGATTTGAAATTAAGATAAGACCTGATTGATTCCTCACCAGGGAAATTAACTTGTTACAGCAGCTTAAGAGTTGTAAGCAGAGGGGGAAACGGTGAAAAATGGAAATATAAAGATAAATATTAGTATAATTTCTTTCACATACAGGCACAAAGTCAATTTGTTTGAATTAAAACTAGAAATAATCATAATGTACACCAATGTTTATACTATCCAAGAATGGTATTAGGATCACATGAAACATTTACACAGTCACAAACCAAAGATGTAAAACACAAGATAAGAGGCGTGTACATTCATATCATATTCATTCATCTTACACAAACCACATATCCCTCTCATCCCAACCCCCCTAAACATGAACACACACACACGCGTGCACAAACACTCCTCACAATAAATCCTGTATTCTCCACTGGATTCCCCCCTTCCCCTACCAGACATTATGTTATTATTTCTGGATTTTGGTTAGAGATAAGCAAGACCACACAGTGGAAAGCATGAAATTAAATAAAGACATTTTCAAGATGAATAATTAAATAAAAATAGGAATAGTCACACTTGTCAAAGAGATAATCGAATGCTCGAAATGGTTACAGTCCAAATGTTGGATGGAGGTGGAGAGGAAGTTTGTTGGGACAGTATTTGTTATTTTTGTCTGGTTTTCTGGTTCAGCTGAGGTCCGTTCGTTTTAAATTGTAATAACATCTTATATCCTCTCATAAAAGAATAAGATTGCAAGCAGACATGTAATTTATTCAACTCTCATGAGTCATGTTGTACTCAAAGAACTTGAATTCTTACAGCTGTGTTTTCAAATACTCTTTTGTTTCTTTTTTGGGGTTTATCATCTCATCGCAACATTATTTCCAATATTTTCTTATTAGTTCAAATTTTGTTCTCCTGATATCGATTCTGATAACGTCAGTTTAGGGTTTCTGCAGATGCAGAGAGCCGATTTGACATCGGTGCCGTCTTCTTTTTCAAAGTTTAAGTATGTGTGTGTCTTTGTGATAGGGATTGTTGTGACACTTACAAACTGGTTTTGTCGCATTGTGACCTGACGGCTGATCTGATGGATGGATAAGGTCAGTATCGGCGCCAGTACCGATCCAATGTATCAGACGGGTGCATCCATATTAACATATTTTACTACTTTAAATGCAATTTGAAATGTCTTAATAGAGAAGCTGTTCTAGCTCCGTTTGAGCCAACAGTCTCTGCTGTGTTTCTCTCAGGCTTTGTGCTTTTATTGTGACCAACTGCAGGGACCCTGTCAGCACATCTGGCCACTCTCACACCATGGCCACAGGGCTGCGAGAACACGTGTGTTTGTGTGTGTTTGTGTGTGTATGTGTGTGTGTGTGTGTGTGTGTGTGTGTGTGTGTGTGTGTGTGTGTGATTTAGTTTGTGTAGTTTTGTCTGCCTGCCCTGATGGGATTGTGCAGCACATGTGTCAACATGGCAGTGCTCAGTCATGGTAGCTGCAGGTTAAATCTTTGACCCCGCAGCATTTGATCTGTGTCGACAAGAGGGAGAGCCACCTCAGTAATTAGCGTTGGCTCTTTATCCCACAGTGACCTCACAAAGCTGATTTAGTCCTCGGACACTGGATTAAAACAGATCTCTTGATTAGTAAAGATAATTCAGAATTTATTCATCCCAACGTGCAGCTTGTTCTCTTTTGTCCTCGTTGCTCATTCAGTAGATTATAAATGTGCATGCCAGCCATACCATCGAATGCCATGAGAGGCAGAAAGCGTCCTTTTCCTCATTCCAGCAGGTCTATTTTGGTCATGTAAAGGCACTGCCTTGTTGCACTGCCTAAGTGTGCTTTTGTGACTCCCTTTACACAACATCAGAGTCATTAAGAGTGACTTTGAGTGTAGCCGGGGCTTCCACTACCCCTAGTCGTTGTGGTTGGTACCAGAAAGCGTCCTCAGGCTGTGCAGTGAAGAAGCTTGTTAAGTAAAAGGAATTGTTATGAAACACCAGGCCGACACACTGCCCATGCAAAAGAAGACAGCGGCTGTCAGCTACAGCTCATCTTTCTTTTTTCCTCTCTTGTGCTTTTGTTATCTTTGTTACATCTCCACCTTCTTATTATTCTCCTTTTCCTGAGCACCGTGGTGAGTGTTCGCTTCCTGTCAAGGCTGTCTGATCATCTCGGTTCACGTTCAGGAATGCTGTTTTAGGTAGCAGCTTAGACCGATCCTCATTCTTTTGGCATTAGAGCTCAGGCATGACTCAGTAGTCAAGGGCAAAGGGGGAGAAAACCACGGCAGACAGTGGGGAGTCAGCCTGACAGTAAGAAAGACAGACAGGCGGAGGGAGGGAGGACTGGGCAGGTTGAGTCCACCTCCGTCCTGTGGTCTGGCTGTTATCCCCTTGTTGCAGCCTGAGCCAGCAGAAATCAGGACTTTCCTGAGGAAGAGGGGAAGCCCGTGCAGGCAGAGATGGCACAAGCAAATGTCATGCTAGGCAGACAAAAAGCCTTTTATTAGAGCTTTTTGTAAGCTTTAGACAGATACTTTGATGACACATCTGGGTCACATTCAGAGGGCAGCAGCAGCATGGGAAAAAGCAGCGACTTTGAAAATCGTCTCAGGCAAGTGAGGTGTTTAAGGCCTCGTCAGTGTCAGGGATTTTTCCCACTTGCTCTTTGAGCGCATCTCTCTACAGGGAAAAGTTTCTGCACCGTAAAACCTTTTTAGGTAGTGTGTGTGGGCTTCTCAATAAAACCTGTGTGTGGCCTCTTCCCTGCGTGTCTTCAGACAATGCCAGCCGTAGTTAAAGTGTGATGGAGATGCCTGGTGCCTGCCAGGACCGGGACACAGCAGCAACAGCCATGTCTGACGGGGAGCTGCTTCTCTTTGTGTGAAGCAGCTTGGAAGATGCTGTAAATTATGTCAGCTGACACTAAAAGAGACAAACAAACCCACACCCATACTAAACATGCAGCCGGATACCAGCGTGCGCGCACACTCCATTCCATTACAGCTAATTTGTTCTTGTTATGTGTTTGTGAACTGAGTCATCTTATAGTAATTGCACCACAGAAGCCTTTTGCATCACAAATCACAGCTGACACACACATTCGACCCTTCTCTTCTGTTGTTGTGGCGTAGGAGGAGACGTTCTGTGTTTTAATTAAACTTGAAGGGCTGTTGTGTTTGGCGAAACTATATTGGTGTTTGTGTTTCCTAAGTCCCCGCTTTCATTTTGGTTTACGACCCAGCTTTGAACTCCGACTCCGCTCCCCCACAATGAAGTTTCCAGACATTGTGGGACAGGAGTGTCTGTTTCAGCCAGAGGCACTCCCTCTGTCATCTGTTTGTCAATTTTAAAGAGAATTTCATGGAATTATTATTGCGTCTTCTTGTGAATTGTAGAAAAAAAGAAAAAGTCGCCCTTCAAACAAAACCGCTAAAATGTGCTCTCCAGTGTTTGACGTGCAAATTTCCTGAAGGATGCAGCTGATTTGCAGTTCATATTGGTAAAAATGAAGTATATACACAGCTGCTCTCAATTCAGGATTGCAATCACACCTCGGCACATTTTCTGTTATGACTGCTCTGATTCTCAAAAACTCAGTGGCCGAGTTAAAATTGACCTCATCCTGCCTCTAAATAAGCCCAGAGACGCGGGCGCTGGAAATTGGATTCTGGATGTGATGAATATAGCCGGTCCTTCAGGGACAAACAAACAACTTCCTAAGCCGCCACCGCCACCAAAACGGCCACTCCTCAGCAGCATGAAGCTTCAAAAGAGAAGAAAACAAACTGAAAAACTAGTGTGCCTTATTTCTTTCCTTTGGTTTATGGCTTGGAAGTGGAATGAGATCCTGTGAGGTGTTTGACTGAGTTTCCAACTTTGTGTGGGGCTTTGTGTGTCTGGTTGTTTGTGTGCTGTCATAAGAATAAGAGGCATGGCTTGTTATGAGATTTCCCCCGTCTTAACTCAAATGCTTCGCCGTAACATCAGCGTTCTTCTGCAAATATATATATTTTTTTTATGTTTGATAAATTTAAACCAACTTTCAAAGAGTTGTAGTTGTAGTTTTTGGCTAACAGTTAGATAAGAAGATTGATACCACTCATATTTGTCTGTTCGGTATAAAACTGCAGACAGCAGCCTGTTAGCCTAGCTTAGCATAAAGACTTGAAATAGGCTAGCATGGCTTTAGAGCAGAAACGATTTATGGATTAGTTGTCAACTATTGAATTAATGGCCGGCTATTTTGATAATTAAGTGGTTTGAGTAATTTTATAAGAAAAAAGTCAAAAAATGAGTTAGCGTTGTCGTCATTTTAGCTAACTTCCTGTCTGTTTTACAGTTGGCTCCCTCCTCGCCACCAAACTCACTGCATGAGCGGTACAACGGTGATTACTGTTGGAATATAAAGCTATTAACAACCAATTTTAATAAGGAAATAATTATAATTATAGCAGCTTTAAATTTGAATATTTTCTGGTTTTGTGACAGTAAACTGAATATCTTGGGTTGTGGACAAAACAAGACGTACGAGGACGTCATCGTGGGCTTTTGGAAACACTGATCACCCTTTTCCGACAGTTTGTAGACAATGAACTAATCGATTGAGAAAATGACAATGAAAATGACCATTTCAGCTTCAAGATGAATTACTTTTAAATCAACATTTTTGCATTTAGTAACATGGAAGAGGCAGAAAGTATTTTTGTAATAATCGTTGTCATAAAGTTACATTTTTACCTACATCTTTGTCCTCTCATAATCTGTTGGAGGGTTTGAACCTAGTTCTGGAAAATACAGGATGTCATTAAGTTTTGATGACAGATGGAGGGATTAACACACACATTTGATCAGAAAGTACTTCCTGTTATAACACAAGTAAATGATATAAAACAATATCCTTCAAACAGGACAGAGACGACACTAAGAATGGTTCGGATAAGAGTCTGCAGTGGAAAATTCCCAGGCCAAGTTTAGAAGCGAGCCATGAAAGTGAGGGAAGAGGGTGAAGATTTTGGGGTTAGAGAGAGCGGGGGAATATGGACGCTGGGTGGATGTTAGTGGGTTTGGGAGGGAGGAGCTGCCGGTTTGTGCAGAGACGGCGCGCTGTGAGACTGCTCGCTGCTGTTCCTCCTTAATTACAGCTCTACTGGAGGACAAGGCCAGGCACGCTCTGTGTGTAGCACTGGAAATCTCACACCAATTCACACATGCAAATGCAACGAACACAAGGGCAAGCTTGAGCAAATCCTATGAGGAAATCCTCGTTTACCTCACCTTATCAAAGCATGTAGGTCAGCTTGAACAGACTGTTATTGTCAGTAACGCGTATATCGTATCTTCAATCTGTTTTTGTGTCACCTTTCACAGAGTCCTCACAATATAATGGTGTTTTGTGGTGTTTTTCGCATGATTCACCATCTCTACCTATTCAAAATCTTCTTATCAAAAGAACTACATCTACGAACTCTCTCTTGCGTGTTGAGAAATGTTTGGTAGCTAGCACAGCGTCAACTTGGTATTGCCTCTGCAGAGGGTTATTTTGGGAGTCCATAATTACAAAGTAGGGACTGACTTTGCTTCTCGACAGCTCACCCGCAGCAAACACACTCACCACTGGTAAGGTTGGCTTCAGACAGACCTGTCCAGCTTACTTTGGATTAGGTTTCTTGGTTACAAAGCCCGGCTAACTGCTGGTACCTAGCCTAAGCTTTAGTTAAAGGGTAACTCCACCAATTTCACACATTGAAGTGTGTTGGTGACGTCTTGGGGAGTACTACTGCATATGTGGGGGAAAAAAGTAGTAAAAAGCCTTTTGTGGCTCCAGAGGAAGCTGCATTTAATCTGATAAACCAGCCCAGTGATGTCACTCAGTGGTTGCATTGTGGGTAATGTAGGTGCCAGGAAGCATTGTACTCCTATAACACTGTTGGTCTCATGGACAGTTTAGAAACAATTTATCAAAATCAATGCAGTGGAACCAGAGATAGATTTTGATCTATTCTTCTCCATTTTCAAAACCTTTTACCTGCATTACCCACAATGCAACTTAGCCAATGGGTGACATCACTGGAGGCAGTTTATCAGATTAAATGCAGCTTCCTCTGGAGCCACAATAGGCATTGTACTACTAACCCTTCACAAATGCAGAAGTAGTACTCTCCAAGATCTGTAGACGCACGTTAATGTGTAATATTGGTGGAGTTACCCTTTAATAAGTGTAAGAAATTTCTCGATCTGCAAATTTGCTTTTAAAATAAGTGGTTTGTCGTGCACATGGGATGTGCTTAAGATATAAATAATATACATTTGCAAACACTCAAAAGACTCCTCGTCCCTTGAAACCAATCAGATGTGCTCGACCCCGTGGCATGTGATGTCATTCATTTTCCCCGTTTGATGACCCTGGTCAGAAGTTCACTGCCCCTGGGGCAGAAACCATCCAAATCCATTTAACATGAAAGCATGTGCAAACATGGGCTGCGTACAAGCGCACTTACTGTATGAACTCTGTGTCATTAGCCAGTGTGGACACTAGTGTGTGTGTGTGTGTGTGTGTGTGTGTGTCTGAATCAAGGTTCACATGTTTTTTTGTGTGTTTCTTGGTGTTCTGAAATCAGAACTACACAAACTACATGTGTGCATCATTCACCAACATGATCACATGTAATACTGCTTGTTCATCCTGAACATACAATTATGCCTCTGGCATGAAGAAATACATGTTTATGTGTAACTTTCAGTAGATGCTGCTGCGTGTTTTCCTTGAAATAGTCTGATCTGGTCTGCTGAGAGGGAGTTGACTGTTGCTGTAGGGTTGTTTACTCATCTGGTAGTTCCCCTTGTGGCCAAACCACACTGATAAAATAAGAAGTCAGTTTGTTGTTGTTTTTGTGCCCGTGTGTGTGTGTGTGTGTGTGTGTGTGTGTGTGTGTGTGTCTTCTAAAGAAAGAAAGGGGGTGCATTTTAGAGTTATTTATTACTTTGTCTGAATTTAAATATTGTTCTTTTTGCTTTTTTAACTCCAAATGATGGTCGTACTTTGTCATCTTCTGAATATTTTTCTCTTTTCTACTTGTGCATTATGCCATTTTGTATTTTGTGTGGACTATGTGCAACTGTGAGTGTGTGTGCTCCAGGAATTAAAGGAACAGTTACAGCCAGCTAAAAGGCCGAGTGTAGCCATATATAGGTCATGAGGCTAAAACAATGAGACAAGCTGTCATGCCCCTCACCAGTCTGGCCGTTGTTGAGCCATAGTGCGTGCACTGGAGCGATTTGATTGGCTGGAATGGAGCCAGAAGTATTTATGATTGGCTATTACAAATCAGCAGAGCTGGCAATGAGCTTAACAGTAGCTAACTTAATTCACATCAAAGCAAATCACTAAGAGGATCTAAAGCACGCGTCTCATCTGTGGCTCCTTGTCCGTGGTGTAATTGATTACTCCTGGAAGAGTTTCCACGATCATCAGTTGGTCATGGGTCGTTTGGCTAGTCTCTCTCACACAGCTGCATTTTATCTCCTGCTTTTGACTAATACATCCATGAATAGTACTAGAAATTTAGATGTTTATACTTGATCTAGCAGTTATGAATCTTTAATTTCTCTCAATTTAAGTGTCTAGAAAAGGAAGGAGGAGTGACAAAAGTGAACGATGACAACAAAATCAGCATGAAAACAAACTTTTACAAACTAAGTTTTTGAGCTCTTTGGTAAAATCAGCTCCTGAACTCACTCGCAGATATCTGGTAGGCATAGACAAGCACACCGTGAGAAGATGCTGCCCCCTTCTCCCACCCTCCCTAACCCCCTTCTCCAGAGATGTGGGCCACGAGTTGGTGGTTGAATCAGGCCAACTCAGCAGTTCAGGATAGGAGAGGAAGGAAAAGAATGGAGGAGGGGAGGAATGAGCCGTGACTCTTATCCTGATATGAATTGCGTCCCAGAGACTCGCCGAAAACAATGGGCACTGACAGCTCAAGTGGAAATGCTCCCACAGACAGTTTTGACATGTTGTTGTGTGTGTGCGCGCGCGTGTGTGTGTGTGTGCGCGCGCGTGTGTGTGTGTGTGCGCGCGCGTGTGTGTGTGTGAGTGAGAGCGTGAGAGAGAGAAGAGGGATTGGCTACAGAGACTAGGTGAAGTAAACCACAAATGGAGTCAGTGGACCAAAGCAGGAGCAGGAAGAAGCGAGGATATGTGTCACCACACACAGGAAGTGTTCTGTTATGCTGTGTGGTTGCGTAAGACAGGGTGTTGGTGTCTCAGGTGCAGAGGAGGATGGGACTGAGGCCTGTCCAAGCTTGCAGAGGATTTACCCAAATCGCAGCCGGCGCATTGTGGCCCTCACCTGGAGGCCAGGAAGGAGCTTTTCAATGACCCGTGATCTTGACTGAATAAAGGTCGTGTCTGGCAGAGTGGAAGTAGCATCGAAAACCTCTTAGTCTTCTTCAAAGGATAAAGAGGGATGAAGTCCAACTGGATCAGCAACAAAATGGACAAGAAGCCAGGGGTTTTCCATGCTATTGTAAGGCTTAGGTGCTGCGACCGAGCCCTTTGGGGCACCACATTAGCCAAGAAACAAAACTAATAACCCTTTCAAACTGGCCAAACAACCCACTGGCTCATGTGTGCTCTATATGCAAATATACACCCACATGACTGCAACAAACCAATACGTGTTTTACACAAAGAAAGAAATATCTTCATGAGTAACGTTTGCCGGATTAACAAGAAGGCCCAAATAGTTACGAATTTGCCAGAGACAGCGTTTCATAAAGTTTGTAAAGTTTCTCCTAACGCATCAAGTCTCACAATCTAGTTGCATTGAGAGTAATGTAGCGCCAGGTTTTGAAAAGGTCCACTGGTCTGTCATTTCACCCCTATAACACTGCTAGACTCATTATGGAGATTTTGTAAACAAATGATCAAGATTGATAAGCAGAATCAGAGCTGTAGCCTTTTTTTACTATTCCCTTCTTAAAACCTGGCGCCTACATTGCCCACAATGCAATGCAAGACCTATAAACACACTTGATGTGTAAAATTGATGGCGTTACCTTTTTAAGCTTGTTGTGTTTTGTTTTTTTTGTTATCTGCGCTTTCTTTTCCAACTTTTTGTATGCAGATAATTGTCCAAAATGATGCGAAACTGCGTCATTTATTGTTTAAAAAAGAAAGGAGAAACACCCCCCTCTAAATATGTGTCTATGTCTTCTACAAACACTGGAAGCCCGAATTCAGCCAAAACTGTCATATTGATTTGTTGCTAAACGTTGCACACATGACTCTCAGAGCTTCTCACCAGACAAAGGTGTGAGCGTGACTGTGTGTTTGTCTGCCTGGATGGGGATAGAAAATGATCTCATTCAGCTTTTGAAGACAACATTTTCTCTGGCCACTTATGAATTGAGTTGTGCTGCGATGGATTATTTTTCTTGCCCACAGTGTGAATGAGACGAACGTCTCCAGAGGCCACTTCATAACAAAGGATCACTTTTCCTGTGGGTTGATGCAAGACCTTCACAGCACGGCGTCCTCTGTGAGACGGACGATCTTGGCCCTTTGCTCAGTCATTTTGTTTTCCCGTCAGCCGGCAGTTTTTATACAAACCAAATCAAAATTGGCTCCGAGGCAGTATCAGGGGTCGTCACTCTCTCTTTCTGCCTGTTTACAGAAGGAAATTTGTCAATTTTCAAGTCTGCGTGTTTTGTTGACTTGCTTGGTTGTCTCATTTCCTTACCTGTCTGCTTGGATGTCGCATCCGCCAGCATTTCTTGGCCTGTGTGTGAGTGTGACGGTGAGAAAGCCAGCGAGATCTTTATCCTCCCTGTCTGCTTGTTGTCTGTCACCTGCAGCCGATAAAAGATTAGAAAGTGTCCTCGGCTCAGATTAGTGGTGAAAGTCTGAGAAGGGATGAAGATGGAGGTAATTAAAAAAAAAAGACAGTAGAAGAGGTCATCCAGAGTTCAGTTGTGGTTTTAAGAAACTGAGATCCGACCCAGGTCCACATTACAGTCTAATTGGGTTGGGTCTCGTTTTACTGGTACAGAACTTGACTCGGTGTGTCAATAAGTCCAACCAGAGTGGATCTGTGACTAATCAGCATCAGCTCTGATAACATGGTACGTAATAATCACAGCAGGAGGAAATATTTTAGAAGATCAGTAGCCGACATAAAAACATTTTATCAGCCTCGATGGCAGTTGATATTCACGGATATGAAAGTGGTTAGCAAATAATTATCTTCTGTCTTTCTGTTGCTCTCGGTGAAGGTGAAAACAAGACTTGAATCATTTTTAAACATAAGTCTTTGAAGCATATAAACACAATTTTTGCAATAAGTTTCTATAACTTCACATTTGTTTTGTTTTTTATGATATTGTTGCTTGCTAACCTCAGCACAGGGATCGTCTCTTTATTTTTGTCAGTTTGGGTTGCCTTTTGGATCGAGTTTAATTGTGCTCTGCTTTTCTCAGATGGGGTTGTTGGGTTCATGTTGATTTTCCACAGGTCCTAGATCAGAGGTACTCAAAGCTTAGAGTGCCAGATTAGAGAGCCAACATGTGATTGAGAGCTACACTGGGAAAATAACAGACATAAAACAAAATAATTCCCAAACCAACAATTTATTTATTAAACATTAAGACGGCAACAGAAATTCATCAAGACAGATAAGCCTTGTTGAAACTGTTTGACCTTAGATGTTGTTGTCTCATAACGGCATTAAACTTGAAACTTCCTGAGCTCCACATTCACCTGCAGAACACTTACTTTGTTTCGGGGGCGCAGTTTGCTCAGTAGCCATGTAGTCCACTCCTGCTGAGGACAGTCGTATGGGAGGATGGCAAAACAGGAATCAAACCTAGAGACAAAAAGTCTACAGATATCTTCTTTTTAAATCTATTGCCAATGCACGATATTGTAATATAACCACAGTAATTTGATGTGTCAGTTTCTATATTTGGCTTCCAAATACATTCTTATGTTTGCAAAATACACAGAGAAGACGTGTTATTGCAAGTGTCTGCGGTTTACTTCAGTTCAGTTGGTTCAGACAATACAGTAAATGTCTCAGTTCACCCACTCCTCCACAGCAAGCCCTGCATTCACTTCATATGTAGGTTTATTATTTTTAGCTCTCCCTTATGTCAGTATGGCCACTTTATATGACAATTCACTGGACGTATTTGCCGCTAGTTAAATGACCTGAATAGGTTCAACACCTGATTATTCTTGCTCTTAACTGTAAAACTATCTGAACAAACGATTGCAAATGAACCATATTCCAGAAGTGGGTCCACATGAATGATAATTCACACAGGACTCATAAACATTGTTCTCTTCATTAAGCAATGTGAAGCAAATCCAATTGAGAGCAAATCTTTTTCAGCCTGGGGCTCGTTAAACTTGATTTGATGGTCGAAGAGGCCGAGAGCCTGCCAGGGTTGTGTTTCGGTTTGTGAGTTTTCGAGAGGAATTTAATTTATACAGCAATCATTATTATCTTAGTAGTAGTAGTATCTCTTCTGTAGTAGAGTATTGGGTGTATATAAGAGAAGGTGAATATAGAAAGAAACATAGGATGTCCGGTTGTCTTGTTTCCTCATAGTTTAGAGTCATCCTATTGTCTGTCTTTCTTTCTCACACACAGACACACACACACCAATTTCATCACACACATGGACTCTTGACACAAACAGAAGGCCAGACAGGTGGCAAGGACACAAGTCCAAGTCTGCTGCTGTGCCTGAATCTTTTCCCCTGATCCCTACAGTACATTATTTGTCATATTTTGCACGTTTTCATATTTACACTTGAGTCTAAATTGTTCTCTTGTGAAATGAAAAGTCTGCCCGCTGCTTATAGCTCAGTATATGTGAAGTAAAAAGGCCCAAGATTTCTTTTAACTTCTTATTCCACAGTGACATGTATTTATAACTCCACATGGGTAGTAAGCGGCGAACGCAGCCCGGGTACCTGTGGGCCAGATGGCAGTGGAGACTTTGTGGAGCTTAAAATCAACAGCATGTGTTTTCTTGGTCGGAAACATGCATATGATCAACAGAGACGCAGCTGGATTAAAACCAGAAGCAGTAGTTGGTTATATTCAAGAGAACGAACGAGGGAGGAAGGATTGTAGACCCCCCCCCTCCCTTGATGGAGTGGAGATTGTTCCTTTTGAGAGGTTGCAGGAATGCAAGACCTGTCTACTCCGCCGCTCTTTGATGTTCCTCCCTCCCCTCCACACACACAGGTTAATCTCCTTATGTACGCACACACAGTTTAAATACCTTTCTCTTGGCCGTAACCTCTGTTCTGATTTGGTCAAACAATCTGCGTGCGTAATTAATAAAGCTTGCCGGTGATGTGTGGGGTCGTGTGTGTGTGATACCTGCAGTGAATCTTAAACCTGCAACTCCCTCACCGCCCCACCCAGCCACACAGGCCGAGCCAGAACGGAGCAGACAAGGCAGCTCCATTTAACTTGTCCCAGATGTGCAGCCCGGCCCCTGTGTGCCGCGGTAACTGCTAGAGAAATGAGTGCAGGGAGTGAAGGAATGGAGGGTGGGGGGTGCGTGCAAAGTGCTACCCGGCACGTAAATGCATGCAAAAGTTTTTTTAGAGCTTCGTCTTTGTTTCATCAGAAGGAACAACTCCTTGCAGACTGTTTCACCTGAGTCTCACCTGATTCTGTTTTGATTTTTCTAATCCCTGACTTTTTTTTGATTTTCCCTCTTTTATCCACGGGAAGCATGAAGCAACAAAAAGGCACACTTACAGATGATTGTTGGTCTTTGAAGTCTGCTAGTTAGTTAATATGACAGTCCAATCTCAGGGCTCTTTTTTTACCACCTTCTTTTGGTACAATCAGATTAAAAGATCTTGGTCCGTGTCCACAACAACAGAAGCTCCTCTCTCCCACAGAAAACACTGGTCCTGAAACACCTCTGCAGTAGTCCTGCTTTTAGTTCTGTGACTTTGTGACATCACACTACGTCACAGAGTCACACATTTGCATAATTTATGCCAAGCGGCTAGTTTGGCATGTAAGAATTGATTTAGCACAGCTGCTCTGTTGTTGTTAGCGATGCTGGGTCAGGCGTGTGTGAGCTGACCAATCAGAGGAGACTGGGTATTTGGGAGGGGGGACCTTAAAGAGACAGGAGCTAAAACAGAGCATTTCAGATGAAGGGGGAACACAGAGCTGCAGCACTGGACAGTTTTAGAAAACTGATGTGTTTTTTGAGCATTAACGCATGTAAAGTAGTAACACAAAATGAAATCATGAACCTGAAAATGAGCATAATATGTGCCCTTTAAGTAAAAGTAGTAGTTTAAACACACAGTAACAGTAAAAGTACAAATATATACTCAAAAATAAACACTCCAGTTTATTCAAGGTAATTTAAGTACTTTACTTGAGTATTTTCCAATTTTTGCCCCTAGGAATGCACTAATACTGTAGTAATAGTAAAGCACTTCTACCTTAGACGTGTACATTCAAATATAGTACTTGAGTAAATGTACTTGATAACATTCGTTTCTATGCACCTAGTATAACAAAGCATGCAAAAGATCACAGAAACTTGCAGTGAGCTCCTACTCGAGCCTTCTGTGCAGCTGTCGATTTATAACCACGTAGGTTTATCGAGCTTCTCCAAATTTCCACCCAGGCCCTGCCTCAACCACCCCTGCAAGAATGTGAAATATGTTTGCATGTTTAAAAAAAAATATGTTCTTCTTTTTTTCTGTCTGGATTCTTTTTCCATGTTAGTGTTAGCTGAACGTCTTGGCAGCGGTCAGCCCCTAAACACAAGGATAGACTTCTCGACCATCTCCAACGGGGGAAGAGAAGAGACATCCAAGAATACTGATTGTTTTCGTTCATTCCTTACATTCATGTGTGCAAGTCCCATTGGAAAGGGCCTTCACGTGTACTTTACATTGACCCAATGTGAAAACTTGACCTGGCAGCTCTGTTTTTTAGTATTCGCTGCAGCTTATTTACATGGGAGAGGAATGTAGAATTGTGCTTTTCAGCTCATTTTGCTGTATTTGGATGTGCTGTGTGAAACCACAGGAGAGTCTTGAAAACCAGCTATTTCTGACCCCAACGCTCTGAGGAGAAAGCATTACAATGAGCTCTGCATTTCATTAAATTGTCTTCCTTTCTAATGCAAACAGGACCAAAATATGCAAATGTGGCTAAAGGAAGAATGTTTGAGTGGACACACACGCTTACTGTACTGCATTGTACTGAGCTGTCGCGTTTTCTCCGGCATGGCTGTGCTCTGTCATGTGTTGTTTCATCCCGTTCTACTTTATGCCATATCCCTGCTGGTTTTGAAAGTGAGGCGCTTCCAGCTGTGTGAGCGTGTGTGTGTGTGTCTGTGTGTGTGTGTGTCTGTGGGGCCCAGGAATGAAGCCCACTGCCACAGCATCCAGTGACCTAATGCAAAAGGCAGCAGGGTCTAACACTATTCACTATTCTCTCTTGTGTGCCTCGTCTCTCCCTCTCTCTCTCCAGTGATTATGGTCTCTCCTGTCACTAAGCACTTTGTCACGCACGGCCGAAAACCATGATGGGGGCTGGGGGGGTTGTTGGGGTGCAGGAATGTCACTTGCATGGACGGACTGTGGCTGGATTTGCTGTAGAGCAGAGCAACAGGGCGTAAGGTCATGGGCTGTAGCTTTGGCATACAGTTTTGACCTCATGAATATGTGCTGTGGCTGTCCTGTGAAAACTTTATCTCCAAAATGTCAGCTTTTCATGACCTAAGAAAAACATGTTTTTAGCTTTGTGACAATGCAGTCTTTCAGATAATCCAGTGTGTTTTTAGATCATTTATTTCGCCTAAAAAGGAGAATTGGGACCATGTTGCTTATTAGTCGAGACTTGGATGAGAAGATTGCCATCACCCTCATGTTTTTACAGTTTGCTTAGAATAGCGCTAAGGCTGAAAACTGGGTAAACAGCTAGCTAGACCCTGTCCATAGGCAACAAATGCTGCCTACCAGAACCTCTAAAGCAAAAGAATTACCACGCTATGTCTAGTTTGTTTAATCCGTACAACACCCTTTTGTACCAGACAGTTTTCTGGCCCAGAGAAGTTACCAGGCAGCCAACCAGGAAGTTACAGACATTAAGACGACATTGTCTTTTTTTTTTTTTAATTATCATGTGTTAAAGGTCCCATATTATGCCATTTTCAGGTCCATACTTTCATTTTACATGGCTACTAGAAAGTGTTTACATGCTACATTGTTCAAAAAACACTATTCTTCTCATACTGTTCATTGCTGCAGCACCTCTATTCACGCTCTGTCCTAGCGCTCAGTTTCAGTGCATGTGTCTTTAAGATCCCCCACTCCCATAAAGCCCAGTCTGGTCTGATTTGTCATCTCTCACAGGCCTGAGTAGGCACCGCCCACCTTGTTTCCGCATCAACTCTGCCGGTGTTTGTGCAACACAACCGTGCTGGGGGCGTGGCTGAGGCTAGTGACTGTATAGTTGTGACATCACAGCCTTACAAAAGTCCTGAAAGCTCATTTAAAGGCACAGTGCCTGAATACAGGCTATGTGGACTTCTCTGTGGATTGAGTGTTTCAATACTTTCACAGTATATTTATATGGCACCTAGACTGGCTTTATATTAAAAAAAGAACCTCTGACTTTCTACTATATGGATCTTTTAATTACTGCTGCTGGCTGCAGCTTCATATGTATCAAGAGTAGGTATCGAACTTCTCTCAACAAGAAATCTAGTGAGCATTAGCAAAGTTAGATATGTTATTTTCAGTCAGCATCAACGATATGATGGCCAGTACACATTATTCCAAACCTAGTATGTAGCATTTAATTAGAATTCATATATCTCAATACCCAACTGTAATACACTGTTCTTTGAAGGTCTAGTATTTACTGCTGTAGTTGGCTGCATTTCTTTTGTGAAGCAGACTGAAAGGATTGTGTGTTCATAAGTTGCTCAGCTGGGCTGCTAGTGTCTGGGTCATATCACTGGGTAAAAATATCATTCCCAGCCAGGGGGTCACACCCCTGAGGGGCCACCACTAAAGCTGTTAGCAGGATGTTGATGTTGTCGCCTTTACCCCAAGTCTCACATGCACACACTAATGAGGCTTTCCACTGATAAAGTTGTTTTAAAATTAAAAAAAAGATTACTGGAGCTTTTTATAAAGATGAATACAGTGTGTTCCTCCATTTACTGCCCGCCAAGCACAAAGATTTCTATTCATTTCCCTTCATACATGTTCATGTGCGGTGACACGCAGCCACTGTGCATTCACACATGCTAGCACGGCACGCAACACTGACAAATGATGAAAAATTATCATAAAGACTCCAGTTCAAGCAGCTGGTTCGGTTTTTCCCTATCCTTGTTATGTTCTTTGCTAACACAGGTATACCAAAAGTAGTTAACATAGCGTGCCAGCTTTCACAAAGCCCAGTGTGAAATATCACACATGAAGCCGGCCCCAAACACCTTTTAAAACTCTATTAGTCTGAACTTCAGCGCAGCAATTGTGGTGACGCTGAGGTGAACCAAAAGCATGTTTTGGCTGTGTTGTTGCATATTCACTTGTGTAAAGCCAGGAGCTAATGTTTGTAATACTCCACCCTTTCACGTCAATAGCTGCATCACACGTTCAATTACCCAGGCATGAGAGGTATTTAAAACTCTTCGTGAAAATATAAGTGTGTTTGTGTTTTGGTTCATTTCCATCGACTCTTCAGTCTCTGCTTACAGTTGTGTCGAGTCGGGAGTGAATGTTGGAAGACCTGCCAGGAACAAGTGTGCACTGAGGCCCTAATGGTCGATCATAAAACACTGTAGATTCCTGTCTTTTATGAGAGATGGTGGAAAAGCAGTAGGACTTTAAAGGGCCTTCTCTTCACAGCTCTGGTTAACTAGAGGTGGGCTTCGGTGGAACAAAGACTGTTTTTCCTCTTTTTCCTTTGCTTTGTAAGCACGAGAACAGCATGAGGCGTTCAATAGCAACTGAGAACCAGACACAACCTAGCTAGCCGGCTTGTAATTGGTCTGTTGTTTTCTCTCCCCAGTGTAACATAACACATTAATTTCAGAATTCATTTGAAGACTGGGATCAGGGCTGGACAATATATCGATATTATATCATTATAAACTATATATCGTCGTAGATTTCAGATATCATTATATCGTGGCCCAAGTGATGTCTTTTCCTGGTTTTAAAGGCAGCATTACATTAAAGTGATTTTCTGAATTTACCAGGCTTTTCTACTTGTTTTAATACTTGTATTTATCAAGTGTGTATATATAGACTATATTGTCGCAATGTTGATATCGAGGTATTTGATTTTACCCCTATCGCCAAGCCCTAATTTAGGTGGACAGATTGTTGTTATCTCCACTCTCTATAGTCTCACTTAATGTCCCGCACACAACACTATCTGATTGATTATACCTTACGAGTGATAAATACCCCATCAACAGTGAAAAGTTGGAATCTGCAAAGTAATTAGCAAGTAAAGGTATCAAATAAACAAACGTGTGGAGTAAAAGTACAACATGGCAGAAAATAAAAATACTCAAGTAAAGTACCTCAACTTTGTGTTTGAGTAAATGTATTTTGTTACATTACATCACTGGTTATCCTAAATTTGGACACTAAGATTTTCATTTTTACTTTTATTTTTATCTGTTATCGGTGTCTTTGATTACTTATAAGGTACAAGGTTAATTTATTGAATTTGAGTCCTTCTGTGCTGCATCACAAAAACAACAAAAACAAACTTTCTTATAGAGTGGAGTGTGCAGGATAAATCGAGGAGTCTCACAGCCTGAGGAAAACGAGCTGCTCTGTAGTCTGTTGGTACGGCAGCAGATACCTCTGTATCTTTTGCCAGTTAGTTAATTGGTATTGGCCCTGGTGAAGAAACATATCAGTGAATACCTTGTTCTCAGTTTTCATTTAAATTAGCACCAAGTGTGTCTGTGAAAATGATTAGCAATCTGCCAGTGATGGGTCACATTACTTAAACCGTATCATGGCGAGCTTGAAATAGCCGGTTGCTTTGGGTTCAAAGCAGCCTCTGCCTGTCTCGAGAAGTTATGCAGGTCTTCAACCTGCTCGGACACATCTCCAACTACATTTACCACCACATTCCTCGAGTGTCATGCCCACACACACACACACACACATTCAGACTCATGCATTCACACATCAGCAGAGAGCAGAATGTCGAAGTCACCCAGAAGCTAGCTTTCCACCTCTGACCTCTTTCCCCCGACTTTGTGTGGGTTGGAGCCGTGTTAGTTGGTGTTGTCTGGCATCATGGGGCTTTAGCTCCAGTATTTCCTGAATATCACGCCTTTTCAGGATTACTCTATGCCAGTATTGCAAGACAGAATGTAGGTTTACAATGCTGGAAAACATAGCTACATGGAATATTTCTTTATCCACCAAGCTGTGTGGCAGCTCTCATATTACCCTGACCAAATCTTTACCACAGATGTTTAATGTTATTTAAGTGAATTAAGGTTTTGTTCGTCCCTGTCAGCATTTTGCCTCATTATTTGCCATAATTTGAGTATAATTCCCTGATTGAATTTAGAAAAGTTCAGAGTAAATGCAAACAGCTGGTGTGTGCCTGCATCCTCCCTGTGTATCCCCTAAATTGTCATTTTATACTCTCTTATACACTCTGATTAGTAAATTACATTTGAGACTAAACACCATTGTGGAAATATTGAGTAACAGCTAATTGGAACACAAAGCTTCTCTAATAGGCTTTGATCTGATGTGCTGTTTAGCCTGCAAATGCCTGGCAGTGAACCGACAGTCTTTGATTAACGGGTTCACATTGGCTTACCCATCATGCTTCGGTGTAGCAGGGATTAGGTTTGTCAGGAGTTGTTACGATAACCTTTGTGTGATCGACTGGAACGTGCTCACTTAGTTTAGCTCTGCGCCAGAGTGTGTGTGTGTGTCTGTGTGTCTCCCACGCTTGGTAGGATTGAGTTCAGACTAGAAAGCTGTGGCACCTGATAGTTCAAAGTTTCTTTGAAGTGATCAGTGACCTTTTATGAGATTGGACTTGTTTAAAAAGTATGTTTTTGATCTGTAATTTAAAAAGCGGTGTAATTTTCTAGGATTACCCTAGACTGCATTTAGTTAAAACTTTAGGAGAAGCAAATGCAGGTTTACTATGAAACAACACATTTTCTACTACGGGATGTGTTCAGCAGAGGTTCTTTCTCCCACAGTAGCAGAGAACATAATGTTTAAGTTTGCAGTGGAAAAACTCTTTTCAGTTTGAATACACTGGTCCTGAATATAATACCCCGGGCCTGCAGACTTCCAGGGTTCTGCTACCACTGTCTGGTTCTACGACTCGACATCTTAATTTGTTTGGCATCTTCAAAAATTGTAATCCCATCATGCTCCAGTGGTTTTACTTACCAGGGGAATTTGCTGTAGCTTCAGTCATGCTTCTGACTTAAGGCATAGTGCAATGTAATGACTGCAACTACCAATTATTTTCATCATCAGATGAAATCTACTGATTGTTTTCTCATTTAACTGATTGATGGTCTGGTGAGCTAATCACAAGGCAACGTCTTCAGATTGCAAGATTTGTTCAGCAACCAGTCCAAACCAAGAGATTCAGTTTACTACCATTAAAGAAATTAGAGAATTTAGAAATGATTAATCCTTCCAAATTAGTTGGAGACTACTTTTCTGTCGGTAAACTAGCAATCTGAACCGGATAATGATTTAAGAACGGCTCTTTTAAGTACAATTGCCAACTTTGGTTTGGTTGAAATAAATCCTTAATTCACAGAGGTAGATGTGAAAATATTTTTTGCCAGCTGCATCTCTCTGGGTTGCTAGCCTCTTTGTGCTAATGGGTTATCTCACTGAATGAGAGTCAGTCGCTGGGCAGTGGCTCTCACTCATTCCTCAGAGGATACGAAAATAACAGCTACTGACCACAAAAATGCCCAAGTGAACCAACCGGGAATGGACTCAGCCAGTCACCGATATCATACCCAATCGCCCAACCCTTATCTGCTTCACCTGCGCCTGTTTTGGTGGTGGTTGAATGCCTGACTTACTTGGCACACATTCTTCCACAAACTTTGTGAATAACTCGATGTCTGGTAACTATCTAGATGGGTCACGTACGTGACACATGAGACTTAAATGAACTTTTTAGGTAGTTAAACAGACGTCATTACAAGATGTGATGATTGCATTCAGTTGATTTACTTTGAGAACAACTACAATTCTCTCGAGTCGCTGGTCTTACTTTTGGATGAAGTTAAGAGATGTGTATGTATTTTGATGTATCGTTGTTAGTGACATAGCTGAACAATAAAGGACATCGGCGAGACATAATTTAGACACAGACCCTTAAACATGTAGCGCTCGCACTGATTTGTGATCTTTATAATCAGCACAAGGTGATCTGAACCCCAGATTTAACCCCTGCTCAGCTTAACTTCAATCTTCCCTCTTCAGCTATTGCCCTAGGACGTATGAAACACACCGCTTGTCTTTGTATTTGTAGGTTTCTTTAAACAAATTACACCAACATGGGCTTCTTATGGGATTTTGTGGAACACATGTTTGACATTACAAATAGAAAGCGTAATTATAGTTGTACACTTAGGATTTCTGACTGAAAGATCATCTGTCCTACAAAGTAAGCTGGTGATGTCGTGCGGGGCGTTAGTTTCAGACTGAGGTGAGGGTGTGGAAGGAGGGAGGGTGTTATACCATAGACCTGTAATGAGACTCTGCGGCGATTCCCCTCCAACATGGTTCCCATCAGGAAGACTTGCACTTGTGGCAGAAATTCCAGCCCTGTAGCAAATGCCTTTTCTGGATTCAATCAAATCAGCGTCTGCCATGACATGCTCAGAAAATCAAGGATACAATTTACTTAGTTTGATGATATTCAGAAGCTTTTAAAAAGCAGCAAAAGTTAATAGAAGGAATTTTCCAGTCTATTTCTTTATCTTGTGTAATGCACTTTTGGCACAGCAGTTTGGCTGAGTCTGTGAGCACTTGACATCATTGGTTCATGCTGCGCCAGGAGACGTCAATCTACTATTTCACTCACTCATTTATCATTTTTATTTTTCCCCAATTTAGTCACCACCAATTCCCCATGTGTGCTGTGGTTGGTGTCGCTGCTGACACCCACAAAAGCTGCTTTTTTTTCTCCTCCTGATTTCTCCTGAATTTCACAGTTTTCCCCCAGACATTTCATTTGTGAAGCTGGAGTAAAAAAAAATGCTGCTTAGTCAACATTCTGCTCAGGAGGAGCAGGAGGAGGTGGTCGAAGAAGAAAACGTATTCAGTGATGAGTCAGCATTGCATATGGAGTCGTATGGCAGACCTCCACGCTGCTCTGAGGCTGGAGGGGACGACTGGCCAGCTGGCTCCGCTCGGACGCTCCTCTCTCCTTCAACAGTGTACTTTGAAGACGGGGCCAAAAATTACAGTGCGCTCACCCACAAATAATTTCATAAAGCAGGTGTCCCAAACAGTAGGGCAAAGATGACTCATTGCCGTCGCCATGGAAGTGCATGGAGCTGATGCTCCCGCCTGGGGACCCTCACTTCCTGTCGCGTCAGGCTTTGCTGGGTCCAGATTTCCTGTCTTCCTGAGGAGGGAAGATTAGAGAGCTATCAAGTTATTATTGTTTTCATTATGGAGCACACCCTGCATCGTTTCTAACCATCTCCCACGGTGTCAGAACCACGACTTAATGAATACATTCAGGGTGTATTTTTTTCTTAGTCCTCCCTCTTTTGTTTTACTTTATGTAAGCCAGTGCATGTTAGGCGGCAGCTATGTTCTGAAGAAGCCACTCTCGTTGCGTGGGTGATTAAGTCTTCTATGAAGGTTTTCATTGTTTTATTGATTGCTCTAAATCTCTAGTTGGGAACATCATGTTTCAACTGAGATCCCAAACTGACCTCCCTCACAGCTTATTCTTTCCACATTGCATTACACCCTTTGCGGTCTCTGTTGACTTTTAATTGTAGTAAGTACACAGCAAGTACTTTTTTGCAAGAATTTACCAAGGATAGTACATGTATGTGACTGTGTATCTGGGTGCAGAACTGCACACTGGATCCCTACAGCTGCAGCCTGGTAGCAGAAGGGTGGTTCACCTCTGTCAGCACAGGCAGGAATGCTCTGCACACTCAGCATTTTATAAGAACATGCACACAGCAAGAGTCTCAGTATTAGCCCTATGTGAATCCAGCTGACATGCTCCCATGTCGTTATTGATATATACACGTTGGCTTTATGCTTAACTCCGTCGTAGAGCAAACCGGCAAGCATTCAGGCCTCATTAATGGCTGCAGTAATAAGAACTGTGTTATGTCACAAAATCTGTATAAATGATTAGTGGGTCGTTCACAGGAAAAGTATTTTCAAGCACATCTGTGCACAGTTTGAACAAAGGTTTTTGAGTTTGTAAGGCAGGTGGTTTGATTTAAAGGCAAAGAATGCAGTGTTCATGTACAGGTTTTGTAGTTCCAGGATGGAAAACTTGTTTGTTTTAACTTTCCAAATCCTTCCCTCTCAATCTTGTTGTGCTTTAAAGTAGTTTAGTTTTCCTTTTTCCTTGTTCCCTCTTTACATATGGGGTACACATGGAAGAGAGAATGTTTTCAACCTGTGTTGCCTGCACGACAGTTCTGTAGAAAGATAGTTGATTGTTGAGTGTCATTCCCAGGTCATCAAATACTGACGCTTTCACACAAAGCTTCAGTATTTGAAGACCTATAAACTATCTTTCTACAGAATTACCTACTGCACCTTTTTAACAATGATTAAACCGGAGCACTGAACATATCATTTCTAATACTCTTTGTTTCTGTCTCTTTCTATCTTTGCAGAAGAGGTCGACTATGCTAACTTCGGCACCAACACAATAACTCGTAGGAAGAAGGCGGTGGTGGCGCTGCGCAATAATGACGTCAACCGCAAACGGCCACACATCCGCATTGGGATGCCCCAGGACTTCCGGCCCGTCTCCTCCATCATCGATGTGGACATCCTGCCCGAATCTCATCGCCGTGTTCGACTGTATCGCCACGGCTCGGACAAACCGCTGGGCTTTTACATCAGAGATGGAACCAGCGTGCGGGTAACGCCACACGGGCTTGAGAAGGTCCCAGGCATCTTCATATCTCGGCTGGTGCCCGGAGGGTTGGCGGAGAGCACCGGGCTGCTGGCGGTTAATGATGAGGTGCTGGAGGTGAATGGCATAGAGGTGACTGGGAAGTCCTTGGATCAGGTAACGGATATGATGATCGCCAACAGCCACAACCTGATCGTGACGGTTAAGCCAGTGAACCAGCGCAATAATGTGGTCCGCAGCAGCAGGATCTCTGGGAGCTCAGGCCAGTCGTCTGACAGCAGCGGGTCGACTGGTTACCCGAGTTTGTCAGTGGCCTCAGTGGGGGTGATGTCCTCTGGAGCACATGGGTACCAAGACGACCTGGAGAGCGACGAAGAGACCGATATCGTCATTGAGAGCAGCCTCAAACGACCGTCTCAGAGGTCCAACGCTTCCCTAGCGTCCACTGTGTCTCGCACGCACCAGCAGACGCCAACGACGGCTTCAGGCCCAGCGGCACCGCCAAGCCCTCCCACACGTCCTTCGTCGGTGGTCTCCACCGCCTCCTTCCACTCCCAGGTGAGCCTCAATGGAGGGTCCCATCACCACCACCAACACAGCAGCCTCAGCTACCAACTCCACAGAGACCTGAACCTCCAGCACAACCCGCACCAACAGTCCCAGCACCGCCATCACCACGTACAGCCTCCCCATCACAGCAGCAACCCAGCCCTCCGCCACAGCAACGGCAGCCTGCACAAAATCCTCAGCTCCATGAAAACGGACCCACGACACAGTCTTGCACTGCCCAGAGGAGGGGTGGAGGAGGATGGCACTGTCATTACACTATAATACTTATAAACACACCCACACCCACACACACACAGACAAACATCCCAACTGCTCAGAGACTAAAACTGGAACACCAGGCCGGATAAACATGAGCACGAGCGCGTTTTGTCGGATACTAATTTTGTAACTTCTGTTTGTTTTTACAAGATAATTGATAACAGGAAGTTACAAGCCAGGAAACAAGGAAAATGTATTGTAAATATTCCTGTATTTTTTAAGTCGTCTTTGTCTTACATCAAAAGATTTGTACGTATGTATGTAATAAGCATCAGAACAAACTGTTTTTGGCGAGTCCACTGTAACCTAGAGTTCTGAATGTGCCTACAGCCTAATATCTTTTGTTAGTGACCACTTTTATTAAGATCCTCTTCATTCTTATTACTGGGACCAACTTGGGGTTGCTTTTGGATGTTTTTAAAGAGTAAATCTATATTTCTTATATTCTGATAAAATGCTGTGTAGAGTATGATTTTTTTTTTTTAATAGTTCTTTTATGCCTTGATGATTGTGATCAAATCCTTGTATCTGTTCCAATAAATTATTCTAAGTCTCACAATTTTGCAAAGTAGAAAGGTGATGTTTGGTTCAGCGTTACATTCATGATTGTGATTAAGAAGTCAATGACTCCTCAAGTGTAGACATTGTTTTGAAGCTGCTCTCATTTGAATAGCCACTATTATTGAACCTGTGAGGATGTGGATAATACTTCTATTTTGAAGATACAACAACTTCATATCTACAACTAGTTTATATTCTTTACCACTAATGGTCAAAACTATTTTCTTTTGAAATATACCATTTCAGAATTGAAGACAGTCAGTGATGTATAAGGACTTGCATAAAAGGAGAAAGGCAAACATTCTTTGACCCTATAGCTTCAGTGTTTAATATTTACATTGTCAACCATTAAATGAATTGGCAGCTATTTTCATCACTGATTAAATGGTTTGCATAATTATTTTCTATTGAAAAAAGTCAAAATTCTCTGAATCCAGCTCCCTCAATGTGGATATGTTCTTGTTTCCTTCTTCTAGTATGAAAGTAAACTGAAAATATTTGAGATATTTAAGGGGTGCGCTTTTGAAAACGCTACTCGACAGTTTTCACCATTTTCTACTTGTTGATTAATTAAGAAAATAAACAGCAGACTGATCGACTCTAAAAATAATTGTTAATTGAGTCAAACGGTTAAAAGATAAGTTGTTCTACTGACAGACGAACATCTGTGTGATTCAATTTGTCTTTATTTAATCCTCAATTTTATCACTTAGTTGCTTAGTTGTGTGGGCTGAAATCAACTATTATATCATTTATTTCACCAGAGAAAGGCTTTGTCTCCTAAACACAGTAGATGCAGCTTTAGTAGAAAAAGAGTGTCCAAACAAAGACGGCGTATCATCCAGAGATATTTCCAGATCAGCTTGAATGTGGGTTTTGGGAGGAACAAGCAACACAAAACATCCAGCTATGGTTTCAGCATATCGGAGCCAAAAGTCAGAAGCTCTTCAATGACTCAGTCAACAAAGCAAGTAATCACAGCAGAGGCTGACATCCTACTTTCTTCCCCAACAGCAGCATCTGTAGACGAGGAATGCATATCCACAAAACACTTCGTAAGGGGCGTTCGATTACTGGTAGTGTTATTACAGTTCTGCAGCATCAGTAAAACCGTGATGATGTTGACAACCTCAGTACCTACAGCAAACTGGGAGGAACCACACTGTTTACTGATAATATGACTTTTCAAAGGTGATGAACAATTAAGAGCATTTTTGATTGTCACTTTCACCTCACTCCAGGCGTGTAAATCTGCAGCTGAACGCAACAAGTCCATGCCTGTTGGAGGCAGCTGTCAGGCTGAAGGGAAGTGGGTAGGACACATCACAAAATAATTTGCTGCAGACATCAGAGGGAAGATGGACGAACTGAAGGTTGAATTCCTTTTTCCAGATATAACCAGTCTTTATCATCCTCTGGCTGTGCGCCACAGCTGATAGATTCAACACAGACTTGTGGCAGGAATGCAGCTGTGTTCTGGGTCAGGAGGCCCTCTAGCAGCAGCTTTCACCTCTTTGCTAATGAATGTTTGTCTGTTGTGTTTACTCAAGATGCTCAAACAGCTTATAGATCATTGACCCCACATCTAGTCTGTTTTGGCTGGAGTCTGCACCATTGATCAGCAGATTTGACCCAAACCTCTAGATGTTACACAATCAGTCGTTGCTAGCAGGGCATTAAAGCCTAATTTTCAATCCTATTCAACCTACATATGAATTATTGAGTTAATATCAGCAGAGGATGTGCACATGCTTTAGATCCTTGTAATTCAAATAGTTTTAGCACTGATGTGTGACAGATGCTGAGCTGGCAGTTTTGAGATTCAAGTGTAGATTGATTAAAGCTTACAAAGTCTGAAAAAGCTAATATTATTCAAGTAAAATAAATAAATGAAATTCAAATGTTTATGTGCAAAAAACAATTATGTTTCTAAATGCATATTTTATACTGAAGGGACTTCATCGCTACATCTTCACTCCAAATAAACTGATCTGGTCTGAGATGCAGAAGGTTATCTTGTTTTGTTTTGGGTTTTTTTTTTAAAGGTGTGATGAACTTTTTTAAACAATGCCATAGTTAATGCCTCTGCTGCATCAGACTTCTGCAGACCACTGCGGTCCATTGTCATGCAGCAACTCTGGTTGCCATCTGCTGGCTGCAATTGCAATGACATGGTATCTCATGAAAGGTACAATACAGATTGCAAAATACTGACATGTGCATTTTGCAATTTATGGGACAAAATGTTTTTCAACAGTCATCCCTGATGTTTGGCTTTTGTAATTTTAAATATGAGATGACTTTTTTTTTTATAAACTATCAGACACATCACCATAATGTTGTGCCTTTCTTGTTCAAAAGTCATTTGTTTTCTGATTATTAGTTTGATCTCTTTTGACACCCTTTTACCAACTATTACCCTGTCCACCCGTTTATTACAACTTCCCTTCAAGCCTATTTTTCATCAAACACCCCAATTAAAGATTCATATCACAGTGTTTGTGATGATCTCTCTGTCTTCGACTTGCTTTAGAGTTTAGAAATATGTTTTATGTTTAGTTTTTTTTACTTCGATCATACATGTGCTCAACATTCAAAGCACAGTAAAGTGGACTAGAAAGTGAAAGGGTTTTCAACTTTCATTGCACGCTGCGCTTTTTTTGACCCTCATGAGCCACCGTCGGCTGCACATCACACGTGATCCGGTCAGTTGACAGGGCAAAACACGGCAGTAGCTCAGAAAGACAGGAGACATGGACCATCACCGAGTGGACAGGGTGGGCCTGCTGTCTCCCTTGGAGGAGTCCAGCGCTGAGATAAGCAGAGACAGCGGCATCGTTTCCCAAAGTGCGAGCAGTCTGTCCATGGTGAGCGAGATCCTCAGCAGCGGGACCGTGTCGCAGAGCCCCAGCTTTGGCGCAGCAGCTAATGTTATCTCTCAGAGCCCGAGTCTCAACGATGCAGCAGCAGCAGCAGCAGAGCCCGGGACACCCGTCCAGAACCTCTCAGAGCAGGACGAAGAGGACCTGAGACACACCGCCCTCAGCTACTCCTCCTACATCAGGGCGACAGCTGGAGAAGAGGTTTGTGTTCACGAAGTCATGTAGAGCTAGTCACGTACTAGCTAGCTAAGTGAACGCTAGCGTGTTTACGAAGTAGCTGTAGCGTAGTACACACTGCAATATACACAAGTAACGGTGCGGTTCAAGTAACGAGCACTGCAGTCTTTCTCGGCAAAAAAAAAGTGGTTGCTAGGCGACACTGAGCTGGTGACGTGACTGGTTAGCCGCCACTGGTTCGAGCTGTGACGGCATCTGTGCTAGAAGTCACTGTTTTACAAGAAGCGCCAAAGTCTTGACTATAAAGTGACTAGTGTGCACTTCGTAGTACTTTACACGTTGTAAAACTTATAATGAGCAAACTAAATGAATGGTAAATCTATAGTGAATTCAACTTTAGTTAACAGTTATTTCACAACAATTAACAAGCAATGAAATGCCTTTAAACCGTTATAGTTGTGAATGCTGCTTACAATACTTTGTAAATGGTTAGTAAATACTGAGAAGTCCCCTATAAACATCTTTATAAACCTTTACAATTGCTTGACAGTGAAACAACAATGAAATAACTATAACCTAAAGTTTAATTGACCATAATGATTAGAAAGATTAGAAAGTGTTACCTGACAGTAATGCTTAGAATAACTTGTAGTTTTGGGGAAGAAATGTGAATCAGAAGAGAAAGCCCTTCATTGACGGATTTTTTTTATTTTTATGTCTAAATAAACAATGTGTCTTTGTTCATGACTTAATAAACAAACCGACCTCAAAGGACAACACAATTCAGGACTGTTTTAATTTGTTTATATGTGGCGGACCCTGCCACATTTCTAGCTTCAAAGAGTGTTGTGGGGACGTTATTTTCCTCTGACAACAGCTTGTTTATTCAGTTATGGAAAACATCAATATTTCTGAGTTTGTATTGTTACCTAATTAATATCGTAAATACTAAAATTCTAAGTTTGAATTTCTTCTCCAATACTACATAGTGCCCCTTTTTAAAAGGGAAAAACAAGACACATCAATAAAACAAAGATCTCTTAACTGTACAACAGTCATGCATTCATACCCATAGTGTTCACTGTAACACTGTAACTGGTTGACCACATTGATTGCATGTGGCATAAATGTGCCCTTGTAGATCTTTTTCTTACGTTTGAGTCTTAAGTACTTCACCAAATTTAACGTAATTTTAAAGTTCTAAGCACCATAACAGTAACTCTCATAAATTCACAAAACAAATACACAGTTTTCCAGGAAGTTCAGTTTATTATTCATGAGGAATACCACAATTGTATATTGCCTTCTGTGGCTCAGGAGGGATATGATCTGGTAGAAGTACATGCATAGACTGTAATATAATGCCCAAGTAAGGTCTTGTGACTTTGGTGTTGAAATCATGACAGATTTTTTTTTCCAGGTCTAAAGTCATTCATGCCTCAAGACTGACTGAATCCAAGTCATGTGACAAGACTCCACAACTCTTGTTTTCTGCTTCCTAACTGTACACCCGACAGTCAAATATTTCCAGTTTAGATATACTGTCACAGACACCAACAAGATTTTTTCAGCTTAGGGTGATTATTGTCTTATTTTGTAGAAACTGACTTAATTTCATAAGCTTTACTCATGATGGCTGATTGACCAGATTGCTGTCACTCCTCCACCAATTTATAAAGAGGCTGAGCTAGCTAGCTGGCCCTGTAGGAAGACAAAGGCCCCTGTGTTTTGGCCCTGTGTTTCAGACTGACCCCTTTTTCAAACAGTTTATTGAATTCCAGTTGTAACGAGTGTGACTTGATTTGACGTGCACAGAAACGCATAAGTCCTAAGCTGGCTCTGTTCATTTGATGCAGCTTTGGTGTGTACATAATTAATGTGTGTGTGTGTGTGTGTGTGTGTGTGTGTGTGTGTGTGTGTGTGTGAGAGTGTGTAATGTTTTAACAGCCTGTCCTTTTAATGATTTCTCCTGTAGATCCTGTGTTTGGAGAAGAGCTTAGAAGAGATGCTGACAAGAGTAGATGAGTTTGTTGGAATGCTGGATATGGTACGCTAAGTTACACATTAAAGTATGTCATTTTTATTGAATTACATGCATATTTTTCTCACATCCTTTTGTGTTTTTCCTCCAGATCCGTAATGATACCTCCCAGATAGTGAATGAAAACCTACCTCAAATCCAGCAGAAGTCTGATGAAATGAGACAGATATACAGAAGAATTGATAAGTTAGAGGTAAATTATCATTTTAACTTTGCAAGGTTGAAGGGGTTACTACCACTTTATACAAAATATTTTGTTTTGTAAGCTTGGTGTTTTTGTTTTGTTTCTTGATCCAGTAAATGGCCTTTTGTCTCCAAAGCAAATTCAGGGATTCTAAAATGAATATAATATGAAACCTGTGTTTTACCCTGATGTAGTCAGGATGTGTGTGCAGATGTCCTCCTCACAAGAGGAAAATCTCAGAGAGATATGATGAATGAGGTCAACTCTTTTAGATGACCATTTCAGTTTCTAACAGGGGAAGTAAACACTGGTTAAGGTGTGCAGTATGTTCCTGTTTTCAAGTCCGAATAGTTTTCACACCCACTGAGTCACTGATGATGATGCAACCCAAAACATAAAAATAAGACGTGAGGAAAGTTTTGTCTTTCACATGGCGTTTGTCTTGTCCATTCCTAAAGTTAGGGTTTAGCTCACTTTGGAATGTGCCAGTGTGAACGATTTCTTCTCCTGTAGCTAACAGCTGCCTTAGCCTGGGGACAAGGACAGTGTGAAAAGCATATTTTTCTCAAATATTGTTGGAAATAATCTCATTATAAGCAGCTTTTTCTGGTAATATTCTTTGTGTCTGCAGGCCTTTGTAAAGATGGTGGGAGCCAATGTCAACGCGATGGAGGAGCAGGTCACACAGGCAGAGGGAGAACTAGGAACACTACCCGGTGCTTTCAAGAAGATCCTCCGCACAATGAGTGTCCCAGGCTTCTTAAATGTGAGAGCTCCATCATACATTTGTTAAATTTTAGTTGTACATTGTCAGTGTGATTGCTCAGTAACTATGAATTGTCATCAACAATCGTGAAATAACAAGAGAAGTATGCTGCGAAACCGCTTGAGTTGAACAGAAACCTCTTTCCGATGAACATTTAAAATCAGTTGTTGTTGCTGTTGGATATAAGAATTAATTTTGTATCCCTTCACTCACAGAAACCCGCCAGCCCAAGAAGACCAGCACCACGACAGCGCCAAGATATCCCCAGCGTGTTCCGGACAGATGATTATTTCACATCACAGCCAGAGCAGTGACACACAAGAACATTAAACACATAACTTGGTTCTAACCTCAGAGGCCTGTTGGGTGAAACTATAGAGACAACTTTTACTGCCATCCATTGCAGGAGGATCTATTGGTGCGGTGGCCTCAACAAAGCAATAGTAGCCTTTTCTGAACAAGTCACTGGAAGTCAAGTGCGCAAAGACTTTCTGCGTTTTTGAGTGTCGTTTTCATGGCAGCAACAAGCACTGAACTGTGTAGCAAAATGATTTTAAAAGTGCCTAAATGGGTCTTATTTCTGCCAGTCTTGTTTTCACTATTTGTGAAGAAAAACAATGTCAGATCTCTGTTGCCAATAGGACACTCTAAAGAAGGTACAATTGGAGGAGGTGTAAAGATCTTAAGATGTACTACATGATGAATTAACCCAGCTTTTTTATAAATTACATTCCTGTTACTGGTGTTTGTAAAGACCTGCACGCTGTTATGAGTTAATCTGTATTTCTAATGTCTTATCACTTTCCCCAAGCAATATCGATCTCATCCAGTTAAGCATTTAATGTCTTCCATTTCAAAATATTCACTTTACTGCTAGTCTGACATTACTGGCTATGGATGACAGTTGTCTCATTGATATGGGGCTCCATCTTTGATGGCACCTTTTCAATAAAAGCACACTATAGATGATTTGTGTTAGTTTCTCGAGTCAGACTGTCTGATGAATCAAAGTTTGGGCTGACTGCGACTGAGTGTTGAAACAATAACCGGAAGCACCTCAGGGTAGAGATGTGATGTGGCCCTTGCCTTTCCAACAAGGTTCAATCATAAAATCATCCCAGCTATGATCCATTATTTGCCAAAATAGTTAGAAATAAAGGTGTTCTTTTTACAGATTGATTTTTCTTTTATGTTTTTAAAGGAATCATAAAGATTTTTTGAGACAATTTATTTGTTGCATGTCCCATTACTGTTTGTTTCCCTCAGGGCCGGCCCCTGACATGAACAATCGATCACAGGAAGCACAGCCGCACGATCATTGCGCTCCCTGTGTTATTCGCTCCTTACGGTCTGTACGATGTTCAAGAACGAGTGTACAGCAATGGTAACACAGCAGCATTGAGGACAACGTTGCATCACCATTTTGTTTTTATGGAGCTGCGCCATTCTGTTGAGTCTGATGGTTAGTGCGATGATCGATCTCCGTTCATAAATACTTGTAGTTAACAAAGTTTTTAATAATTTATGTTTAATGCCTGGCATATAAAATGTCCACATTGCCCCACATAGTTTCAGCTAACCATTTGCTTTCACTTATTACAGTTAAATTGTATTTTTGTAGATCACATTTGGAAATATTGGATATATCTGGATAATAAATAGGCCTGGAAGATACATATAACATACCTGCGTAATGTGTATGTTTAAAAAAAGAAAAAATCTAATGTATTATCTTTACAGGCATCATCATTTGTTGTTAGCCTTATTCACTGATCTATCTCTATTCCTTCAATCTTGGCCATAGCTTCAGTTTATTTCCGTTAATAATAGCATGAGGCCTATCACTCCACTCCTCTTGATAGGGTTAGGCATCCTTCCCCGTATTCTGTTTACACATCACACCTCCTTTGCTAGTATTGAGATCCAACCATCCATGTTGGTCAGTAATGGTCCTGTTGGGGAGGACAGCGCTCCTGACAGGCTGTACTCAGGGCCACTGTTACCCTGACCAAACTGATGGCCTTCATTGGTCAGTTTGCAAGCGACGTCACAGTTTTCTCATGACTCGGAGGAAGCGGGAACCCTATTCAGCCTCGAGCTGACTGGATCTGTCTCCACGCTGGTTTGCGCTCTGATTGAAAAAGTAAGCTCAAACTTACAGACACGGTAAAGTACTGTTTTTAAGCGAAGTGCTTCTCAACAACAACGTCCCAAACTGTAGTGACACGGTTTTGTCGAGACGACTATAACGGCAGTCATCGTTTAACGGAGCGTTTCCGGGGAACGCCAATGGAGCGGTGCGCTAATGCTAACCGTTAGCCTTAAGTTCGGTTCGTTTTAGTTGATGGCGGTGGGTCCCGTTGTTGAACAGTGCACACGGGGTGGTTTGCCATTCAATGCTGGCCGTAGTGTCCAAGCCAACCTCCACAAGTCCCGTTATAGCTCGGATGTGACTTCTGCTGGACCTGAAATTGTGTTTATTCTCCACCGAGCTTCGTGACTTTTGGCTAACGTTAAGTTACAAATCGAGACGTCCTGTCAAGTCATTGTGCGACTAGCTAGTTTCATAAAAACGAATTAAGCGATATAAATTTTAATTCGTGTTGTTGTCATTGGAGTAATCTCACTTATCGTTACAATCGACAGCAGAAATGCACTACTACTTCCCTTTAACATAGCTGTTTATTCATATTCACAGTATGTTATATCCCAGAACAGGAGAGACAGCTAACAAAATATAGTAACTACAATAGTTAAGCTAACTTTTTGTTCACGATGTGGGTGGGCTGGTCGTGGGGCAGCCTTCATGGATCACCTACCATCAAATCGCTCATAGTTTAGGGACGGTTATTCCATGTTTTTATAATGCCTTTATGAAAATGCATCTGTAATAATCTTTATGAAGACCGTGAAGCTTGACAAAGGGATGCAGTCATATTGATTTGTACTGGTCTCATATTTTAATCTATCAACACTCGACATTTTCTGTCTTGTAATTATTAACTTGTAGTGTGCAAAATGAAGGGTCACAATGCAACATGAGGGTGGAGTTAACCTGCAGCAGAATAGACATGTAAGAAGCAGTAGTAGGAATGAAGATATTGTTTTTTGCAGCTTCATTTACACAAATTCATGTGGGGGTTTTTTAATGGATTATATTAAAATATACCAAGACTTTCTGTCTGAGCTTTTAATTATTATCAGAGAAGTTGTTATGATTGTGTAAGTAATAGAAAAATTGGTATTTTAAAGTACATTCTTTCCTTTTCAGTAGCTTTTTACTTGATGCATGTGTTGCCTTCCTTCCCTTGATCCATATTAGGGCTGCATGATATGGTAAAAAATCATGCTGTGACTCTTTTGACAGATATTTCCATATATGAGAATTATCATTTTAGCATCACAATTTTCGTTTTCACTGAAAAAATATGACAATGGGACATTTGTCGGGGTCTGTAAAGAACAAACATGTTTTCTCACATCTGGAGAACAAGTTTTGTAGGCCAGGACATCTCTGCAGCACTCCAGTACTTCATAATAATACTTTATCAAAAAAATGCAACTTTTTTGCATTTAGCTATATTGCAATTTTGATTATATTGCATTTCATTGTGTGTCCCTAATCCATGTCTAGTATTTATTTCATACCATCATTCCTGAGTTACTTTTACGTATGTGGTGTTTATAAAGTGTGTCTGACTGCTAATGATGAGACTCTTCTCTCTCACAGATCTAAAGCTTAACACATGGCTTGCAACAAAGAAATATGGCAAAACATTGGAGAGGGCTTTGTCCAAGAATATTACAGCCGGTTTGACAATACCAACAGGATGGAACTGGGTAACCTATATGTAAGTTTTTTAAATCCATTTAATTATTGCTATTTAGATAAAGTCAAAATATGAACCATCAACATGTGATATCGGCGCTGATGAACCAGATTCCATCACACTTGTCATTCACAGCTGAAGTTACTGTTGAGAATGCTATGATGTAATGATGAAAGAAATTATTGTGTGCATTCATTTGATGTGAACCTTTTTTTCACTTAGTCTCCTGAAGCCTGTTTGACATGGGAAGGATCACCTTATCAAGGGAGGGAAGCCATTGCTAGCAAATTAGCAGTAAGTATTGGTGTGTATTAATCACACCCCACAAAACTTCCTTAACAGGCAAATGATAAATAAGGAAAAGAAGGAGCAGAGCCAATCACTTGAAGCTTGCAGTCCAAAGCTCTTTTTGTGTGTTTTGTGTGTGGATATTCCATTAATACTATTGTTTCCAATTCATTTCCATCCAGAGCTTGCCCTTCAAGACTATTAAGCACATTATCACAGAACAAGACTTCCAGCCCACGATAGACGGCTGTATCCTCATCATGGTGTTTGGACAGTTAAAGGTAAGCTGGTACATTGTTGTTAATAACCATGGGTCTTCACCTGGGGCCTGTATCATCAAGATAATTCAACTTTGGTTATCTTAAGACTGCAGGCAATATTATTATTATTATTATTTGGTAGTGATCAGATCAGATTTTTGTGTCCAGACACGGAAACGATGTAGGTCAGCCACTGAGTTTGTTGGTGACACAACTGGCTGGCATGAGAAACAAAAATCCATCATCTTGTCCTCCAAACAATCACGCTGTCAATTTGCAAAGCAGACAGTTTATTTCAGTGTGACTGTCCTCAGTTCTCTGTGTTGTCTTATTTGAGCAGCCATAGCTTCTACACTGAGACTCATTCTTATAAATCCGAATTTGAATCTCATTTCAAACCACCTCTAGATGTGGTTAGGATCCAATTAGCATTTCACATGTTTTTTTTGCAGTCTAGACTTCCTAAAATTGATATTGATATAATCTGGATATACCAAAAGATGGATTTGGGCTGGCAAGGTTCTGGTCTGGTTCACCTGGCTCCACTGAGTCTAACATTAACCATCGTGGATAACTGGTATCAGGAAACTGAGTCAGTAAACTCTGGGTTATCAGCGAAAAGGTCAGAATAGTTACAAGCAACATCATCAGAACCATGAATTAAGTACTTAATATTAAATCAGATGAAATTCAGCTAAAGCTATAGCTTAAAGTGATATTCAGGAAGGTGAAATGTATACAGTTGGGTTAACAGAATGGACCAAGATGCTGTCGAAACACCAGCTATAATTTTAAGCAAGACTTTGTCTGATGGTTAACAAACTTGTTATGAAAATGTAATTCTCTTTAACATCTTAAAGTAGTGTAAGGCTATTTCTGCTGCCAGAGCAGAGAGAAGAGCAAGGAGAGAGAAAAGACATTAATGCCTGATCTGTTGGACCGAGAGGTTGCATTTACACTCATGGGGGCTGATTAGCAGAATGTTGATTATTTTACTCATAAAAGACAGCTGAGGGTATTTATTATTATTGGTAAAAGTTGAACTCTGGGTTGTCATTATTGTGCTTACACATTTTTTTTTCTGTAACAGGTAGATGATGATCCACCAATGGCCTTTCATCAAGTGTTTATGCTGAAGAGCCAGAACTGCGCATGGGCCTGCACAAATGACGTGTTCCGGTTGGGGATCCACAACATACCAGTGTAGCCAGTTTGGATTTGTTGGCTCACACACACATCGACATCCAGCTCTGACTCCGGTCAAACTATGGTCATGCTGTCATTGAAAACACATGGAATTATATGCAAAGTTCCTCCATGTTTACAATACATCTATAAGCATACCTTTTGTATCAAAGATATCAAATTACATTGCTGTTCATTAAAAGAATTTATCACACTGAAACACTACTTTTGTTCCCTTTCTTTGCCAAATAGCTGTACGTGGTTTACTCATTTCTTCCCCTATGACAGAAGGCAGTAGTAAAATGAGTCATTAGTAGTAATAGTGAGTGTAAAGTGTCAGTCATTTTCAGGAACTGTGTCGTCGTCTTACTGTGAAGACTGTGGTTTTATAATGTAGTATGTAGTGTAATATGAGCACTAGAGGCGCTGTACCCCTCTGTGGGTGTCAGTTTAAATGGTTTAACCAACAGAGCTACAGCTGCATTCACGAGGTCCACGGAGTTGTAGCTAGATGAACCAAACTCAATGACACCGACAGTGAAGAAAAAGTCTCAGGAAATGGATGTAATGAATATAAATGGGCGATCTGATCATCTTAAAGACTCGGTGAGCAGCTTCAATTCAGCTAACGCTAGCTAGTGAATGTGAATGGTAAGCTAAAGTAATATTAAGCATTGGCAGTGTACCCGAGGATCCTCCGATTAAATCAGCTTCGATGTGTATAATCGACACGTTGGCTTTATGATAATAACTAGGTTACTGAAAATAATTGTTCGTTACATGTTTTACCTGTAAACACTGGCCCATTTTGTCTGCTGATGTAAGCTAACTGTCAATGACGGTGTATGGAGATGTCGGATTCAACACAACCGTAGGGGGAAAAAAGCTGTTAAAATGTGTTAATCTGTTGAGGAAATGTGACAAGATCATCTCTAAAATAACTTATAACCAGCTAATAAGCCTCATATTGGACGTTTGAATGCGATATGTCCTTTGTTTTGGAAGTTATGAGATAGTACGCATGCGCAGTGACCTATTTCGTAATTAAAGGCACAGTCAGGTAAGGTCGTTGGCCGCCATGGTCTATAGCCGAAACACATTTCGTAATTAAACAACCACCCGGTTAAAATACAGTATTTGAGGTTGAAATATGTGTACTCACTTTCTGGTGTCTTTTTTTAGAATGGCTTCAAAGACAAAGACTGCCAACGTCGTTCAGAGACAGAGGACGAACCTTTACTCCGGGAAAACCCCAGACGGTTTGTTATCTTCCCCATCCAGTACCCCGACATCTGGAGGATGTACAAGCAGGCACAGGCCTCTTTCTGGACGGTGGAGGAGGTGGGTATCAGGGTGACTGCACCGGGTCTTGAGGGAAAAACCCCACAATCACTGCCAAGATGTAGAGAATGCTAAAAATAAAGTATTATTGATTAAATGTATGTTGATGAGAACACAAACTTCCTAGTATCAGTCTATTGAAGGTGAATTAAACACTAGTGAAGTAACAAAAATGATATACTGATTCCTACAAACACTTTATGTATAGCACAACAAATACAGCTAAAAGAAACACTGTCATCCACCACATTCTGTCATCATTGATAAAACATGAACAATCCTTGAAACAGACTGGTGTACTGTTGATGTGACTTTCAGGTTGATCTGTCCAAAGACTTGGCACACTGGGACCATTTGAAACCAGAGGAGAAACACTTCATCTCACACATCTTAGCCTTCTTTGCAGCAAGCGATGGCATCGTCAACGAGAACCTGGTGAGGGAGGGATGTCACTCAGCTGTCATACCGTTTTTGTTTTTATTTTTTTATCTTATATTTCTCTGGAGAGACTTGGCTTCAGTTTCAACTATGTGTTGGCTGAAGAATTGTTTTTGTGTTTTTGTCTTATCTAACAGGTGCAGAGGTTCTGCCAGGAAGTACAAGTCCCTGAAGCGCGGTCCTTCTACAGCTTCCAGATCCTTATAGAGACTGTTCATTCAGAGATGTACAGCATGCTCATCAACACTTACATCCGGGACCTGAAGGAGAGGTTAGTTTGTTAGGGTTTTTGTTGGCCAGGTGCTCACTTGATGCTCAGTGACTCTGATAAACTTGCATTCTAGTAGGTAATTGACAAAAGGTGAATTTAGTAAATTCATCTAATATCACTGTGGTATGTGACACCAAAATGCAAGATATTTTGTGACTTGCGAAATAGCAGTGTTTGAAATAGGTTTAGGCAAAGAACTGTATAAAATCAAGTCTAATTCATCAAAATTGTTGCATCCAAATGCAGCAATTAATTGCTTTCGATTGTAAAGGTTACATGGTAAAAAAAAAATTGTGTGCCTCAGCCTCATTGCCTTTGGAGCAACCGCATAACCATTTAGGATAACTCTCTCTGTATATCTTTTCATCTTACGATTCAAAACAAACTGTAAGACTCGCACCTGTTCATCACAGGCGAAGTCTGCACCACTTTGTGGTGATTTCTGTTGCATTCCCAGCTTTGATGCACCAACGATGTACAGAGTAGGAAGACAAACATTTCAGGGCTTCTACTCAAGAAAAGTATTCAAACTCCATGTATTTTTGCTGTGTTCATTATACACTCTACCTATACTTTACATCCACTGAATTTAGATAGATTGTCTCACACTTGTTTTCAATAGTGTTTCTTGTTGACCTGCAAAAAACAAATAACATCAAGTTCAGTTTATTGTTGGGTCTCAATGAAATATTGAAGCTACATGTTTAGAGCTACTAATGTAAGTCATTGTTATTAACTGTGTGTTTCAGGGACCACTTATTTAACGCCATTCAGACCATGCCTTGTGTGAGACGAAAAGCAGACTGGGCACTCCAGTGGATAAATGACAGCAAATCCACGTTTGGTGAGGAAAATACAACAATAAAAACATCATATTGTAAATCAATAATAATGAGACACCTCGCCGGAGGAGCTTTTAATTTATCTGTGGTAAATAGTATGATTGACACTTGTTACCCTCAGGTGAGCGAATTGTGGCTTTTGCAGCAGTGGAGGGCATCTTCTTCTCTGGCTCATTCGCTTCCATCTATTGGCTCAAGAAGAGGGGACTAATGCCTGGCCTTACCTACTCCAACGAGCTGATTAGCAGGGATGAGGTTGGATGAATTCACAAATAGACATGGCCTATAAATAATAGATAAAGATAATAGATACAGTTTGCATATGAACCCGTGTGATGGCTGATTTTCTATGTTTTTATCTCAACTATTCTGACACATACTGTATATTGATGTGTGTCTTAGGGCCTGCACTGTAACTTTGCCTGCCTGCTGTACAGCTACCTGGTGAAGAAGCCATCAGAGGACCGGGTCAAGGACATCATCACCAAAGCTGTTAGCATTGAGCAGGTCAGGAGTCGTTGGACTGAATATGCTCAACCCAGTCTACTTAAAAATTGCTGTAACATACAGTGCGCTGTCAGTTCCATTTGTTTGTGGACGGTGACAGTGTTATTTTGGCTCTGTACACCGCCAAAATGGATTTGAAATAAAACAGCATGTGCTGTCAGTTGAGGCTTTCAGCTTTATTGGGAGAACCATGCAGGAATTACAATCATTTTTATACACAGACCCCTCATTTCAGGCTGATTCAGGGGCTCTTTGCCCTATGTCATCATCAACTCAAGGCCATTCCTCAGCTGATTTTTGCATGAACTAATAATAGAATAACCAACACTTGTCCTAGGAACAGCTGAACAGCCAGTTGTCTAAATTCTTTTGTTCCCTAAAAAGGGTGGACTACAAATTTAAATGTCTGTAATCCCCACACTGTCAATCCAATTTTGTTGTAACTACACTTAAACTAAAGCAAATTTTCCATCATGGTTGTGTACAGCTTACTGTATGTCTGTATGTTCTTGTTTCTCGCTGTTTACTTTGTTTGTCTAACTTGACAGTCTATTCCTTTTTGATTTTCTTTTCTGATTTTGAAAGACCAAAATCTTGACAGGTCATACATGTTCTGCACAAACATTAACATGTCATGTTTGGTGTTGCAGGAGTTTTTGACAGAAGCCTTGCCAGTGGATCTCATAGGAATGAACTGTTGTCTGATGAAGCAGTACATTGAGTTTGTCGCTGACCGGCTTCTCGCCGACCTCGGACTGGCCAAGGTAATTCTATTTAAGTGATCAGAAAATGGATATAATAAAAGCCACATGGTCATTACTCATTGATTTTATACTGTGGTAGCTGTCGTGCTAAAGCAGAGAAGCCCTGAGTCGAGAATAATGACGTCTCACTATAAAAGCCTTAGTCCTTGCAAAAAGTACCATAATTATATATTCTTTATTTATTATTTGGCGATTGTGTTGATGAACTCTATTTTAAGTTTGCTTTTTTCTGTCATTATATCCAAGGTATACAAAGCTGAAAATCCATTTGACTTCATGGAGTCCATTTCACTAGAGGGGAAAACAAACTTCTTCGAGAAGCGAGTAGCAGAGTATCAGAGATTTGGCGTTATGTCGAGCGTGATGGACTGTGAATTCACTCTGGATGCAGACTTCTGAAACTGAAACGTCATTCTGTTCCATATTTGTTTCATACGACTTATTTATTTTGTTTAAGCAGTTATTGTCTACAAACAGTATCAAGTCTTGTTTCAGTACCATGATTAATAAGTTGTTGACAGGTTAACAGTTAAAGCACTGTTCCAGCAGATATACAGCTACAACTTATGCAATAGGGATTACACTTAGAGTTTATTCGCAGCCAGTATCACTTACATAGTGGAATAGGCTAATGCACCTTCCATGGACATCATGGCTATTTTGTTTTACCTGAACACACTAGAAGACAGCCATTTGAGCTAAGGTTAAGCTAAATAATGAGTGAGGTGCTATGAGAATTATACTGTACCTCATTGGACATTTGAAGATAATATTTACACTATATTTTATTGAGTCTGCAGTTCTGGCTGCTGGCTTAGAATTGTTTTAACATTTTGACATTTATAATGTACAATAAAAATGTTTTGTACAATGAAAAATCATTTCTTTAATTAAAAAGTATGTGATGTATTGTCTGCTAATACGGCCATCAGAGTGTCATCTTCATTCAGCAGTGTGAGTGTAAAATGTGGGTAACTAGTTATAAACCGTAGATGGTTTGAGGGGGGTGCCATCCCTCTTGTTAACATGTCATCCATGCTTTCCAACCCCTAAGAGTAGAAAGAGTGCAGGGGCAAAGGAGTGGTTTAGATGAATATATTAGTTTAGTTATTCATCTATAATCTGTTAGTAAATGGCCTTAAAAATATCCCTAGCCTGACTGTATATAACTATAATATTTCTACTGCCATTCAGTAGTGTCTGGCTGCTGAAATACAAATCCCATGCTGTATTGTAGGCTTTGTAATTAAGTTTATAGAGTTGTGTCACCTTGATGATCAAAGTGACAAGTAGGGACATTGCAGAAGAGTGAGAGGATCATAGAGACCGACTGCTGCCTGTAATATTCCTACAATACATCTGGCTGCTGAAAATATAACCCTGGATAAAGCCACCTCTAGCAAAACATATGAAGAAAGTAAGATGCACATATATCTTAAATATATGGTTGGGGTAGGCTAATTCAGGCAGGGTTTGGGCCATCCCCCATATTAAAAACTAACAAATCAACGACTGGTTATCATAGTTTAAGTACATGATTTAAATCAGGCCAAACCCCCTGAATCTAGCACTATAGTTGACTTTTAATCAATCAGAATAACGTGGTATTTATATACTGCGATTCGTAGTTTAACTGAGATTTCTCCCAGCGGTCAGATTAGATTAGCCACTCCTCCGTTAGCATACGGATGCTGGCAATGATAGCTAACAGTTAGCTAGTGTTTTCGCAATTTGGAAAGATGGCTGGGGACTTTCAAGGTTTTGCACTGGAAAAAGCCGAACTGCTTTCCAGCCGTTTGAAGGAGGTCCTGTCTTCGGGGCAAGGATATGTTCTGGCTCAGTTCGGGGTGGATTTGGGTCTGAAGCCCGAGCTGTACCCGACGTGGGTTATCCTGTCCACGGCCGCGGTGGGTCTGCTGCTGCTGCTCGGTCTGTCATGGGCCGCCGTCTGTGGCGGGCTGCTGGTCGGGAAAAAGCGGGGATCCCCGGTCACCCAAGGCAGCTGCGAGCCCGACAAGGCCAGTTTAGCCAAAACTGCCAAACCAGAAGAACAGAAGAAGAAGAACAAGAAGAAAACGAATGAAAAGGTATCGTAGACAGCGTTAACGAGCTGTTGAATCACGGTGGGTCAATCAAAACAAGTGCGTTTATTCATTGAAACCGTTAAGTTAATGCTGACGTAAACAAAACTGTTAACCCAGTTAGCGTTAGCTAGCGGTAAGCTAATTTATGCATTTATCCCCATTGTTATTTTATTAGTTAGCCCTTTTGGCTATCACATACACGATGACTTAACAAAAGCTAGCTTAGCGTAACAGCCCACTTTGTTTACACAACAAAATAAGCTATCTAGGGATCATGTGCCCCATTTCCAAATCGACTCAAATAATCCAGTTAACCTTGCTAAATATACAGTGAATTACTGTTATTTAGGAAGGGATGCTAGCTCAACTAGCTATGTGTATTTGCCAGCTTGCAAGTCACTAATGAAAGTAAAACCTAATGAAAACATTATTTGCGAACAGTCCAGTTAACACTTAACACGTCCGAATAATAAACTGTTCTTATAAGGTGAGGATGGCTTTGTTTTAATACACATTTGTTAATATTAATGTCTAAGAAACACAACTTCCGGACTACAGTCCACAGCCGGAAGTCTTCGAGGTCAAACCAATCATGTAAAAACCACCAAATGGATCCCGTTTATATTAGTTTTAGTTAATGCAATGTTTCCTTTAAAATACGTATGTCCACGCAGCAGCTTGTGGTACATCTGTGAAGCATGGTAAATCCAGAGACATTGTAAAGATTCATCTTGAAATTCAATGTTCGTTAGATATCCTGCAGATACAAAATATGAGTGAACAGGCTACAGGGATCATTAACATCGTGTTATTTATCTGATGTCTCTCTGTCTCCCCCAGAAGACTCAGTCCAACGGACAGCCGGTGGCCGTAGCTCAGGAAGAAGTTAAAGTGACTGAAGCCGTTTCCAAGCAAGCGCCGCAGATCAAAACTGAGAAGGTATGTCTGAGCAGCTGCTGCCAAAAGGAAGGGGACCTGAAACTTGTGGTTGTTGGTTGGCAGAGCAGCCACATGTTTGCATTAAGTGTCGTTGAAGTATTATGAGACGGTTTTGTTATTGGTGAAATATTTCTGAAACCCCACCATCAACCTTTTTATTTTTTTTGTGCAACCCCGTACTTAACCTCAATATAACTTTTTTTGTCTCTGTCCACAGGTGCGTGAAGTACAGGCCCCAGTGCAGGTGAAAAAGAATAAAAAGAAAACCAAGACAGATGTGAAACCGGTCCAGAATGTTTCTACAATTGATGGGAAGGAACCTGATGATGGTGAGACTCTCCTGTGTTAGGGGAAATTTCATAATGACTTCTCATTTTCAAAGTGACTGTTAGCTTCATGCCCCTCGTGTTTTCAGCATTTAAAAACTTACATGGCTGACACTTCCTCTGTGGTTCAGCCCCACAGTTTCCTGTTGTCGTCTCATGTTTCAATAATCAACCGAATTTCATCCACAATCAACCGTCTGGAATTCTTATTTATCATCATCTTGCACACAACGAGGATCCTAACCATTTAATGTTGTTTCTTTTTCATGTCCACCAGGTGCGTGGGAGACCAAAGTCAGTAACCGAGAGAAGAAGCAGCAGCGTAGGAAGGACAAGGGCCCTGAGGACTCTGGTGGCCCAGGAGGGTTGGAGGCTCCAAAGACCAATGTGGAGGCACCTGTGGCCTCAATGAGTTCCAAGAAGAACAGAGGAAACAATGGTATATTTAACTAGCAGATGTTACAATGTGGGGATTTGCTGTGACATTCGAAGCCAAATAAGTAATCTAATGACTCAGCCTGTGTGATGAACGTTTGTTTAACTTACAGTCTGGGCAGGGCCAAGCATATATCCTGAGGTTAACATTTAACTTGTGCTTAAACAAGAATTATCTAGTGATATTGCACGTTACTCAAGATGTTTTACCATATTTTTTCAGAGTCCCTGCATTCAAGAACCGCTGGAAAGGGGGATGCAGCCAGTGGAACTGGTAAAGACTAAGTTAACTATTATTTTGTGTGACCGAGATGGGAAAAGTATTTAAAGCTTGCTTTTTCTTTACTTATTTTTCTTTATTTTACTAAGTACATCTATGTTTAATATCAAAATAAGATGTACTGTCCATAAAAATATCACCTCGGGTTTTGTAGCTGAAAATAAAACTGTAAAAAGTTTTAAAATCAATGATATTGGACTTTAACTGACATAACTGCCAGTGACTCCCTCTCTTCCCCCAATGGTCTGTCTCCTCAGTGTCCTCCACCTGGAGAGAGGAGCCTTCAGTCAATGGTGGAGGTTGGACTGACGTCAAGTTACCAGGGCAGATCGAGGTACCCAAGTGGAGAGCTCACAGAGCTCTACCTAAGCGTCAGTCCTGGGCATCGGAGCCACAAGGTTACCACCTCGACTACCTGTGCAGACTTTTTTTTACACCATAATTATATATGTGAATATGAATGTTTCTGTGTGCTCTCGCCAGCAGCATGGGGTGGCATCGATGGCCGGATAAAGACGGATCCCAGCCCTGTGTCCTACTCCATGCTCGGACGAAACACCACAGGTTGGTACTGCGATTACCTGCCAGCTTTATTTCCAAGTCCCACCCAGACTCTACTTCCAGGATGTGTAATCACAGTCTCCAGTGTTTAGTTTAGCACTAATGACTAATTCACTTTTTCCCCTCATTCTCATCTTCTGTCTGTTGTAGACCCAATAGCAAATTCAGTGGAGCTGCAGTGGGCGAACCAACCTGATGTTGATGACGAATGGTCTGGAGTTAGTGAGTATTTCAGCGACCCATTCCACATAGCACACCTTTCTAACTAACTGCTGATCGTTTTTGGAAAAAATTATTGTTTTAGAGAAAGCGTAATCCCAAGTCTTAAAAGATCTTGAAAGTAAAGATGTGCGATTTGATTTTAGGGATGCAAGACTATCCTCTCCTGGACATGCATATACTTTTGAATTTGTAATGTAATGTCTAACAGCTGTTGATGTTGATGTTATAAGATGGGATGGCAGCAGTGGATCCCAGCTCCGACTGGAATGCCCCATCAGTTTACTGGGGAAACTACGAAGAGCCCCCTGTTTTGGTGAAACCAGCGCCTCCACGGAAGGAACAGCCTGTCCCCAGCAAGGTTTCACTGACGATCCTAAAGTCTTAATTACATTTTAAGAAGTTATTTTGATATTCCGTTTCTAATGTCTCAATGTTTATTTTTGTTCTGGCAGGTATCTGAAGATGAGAAGGACGTTGAGGATCCCTCTGGTGGAGCAGCCAAATCCAAGAAGAAGAGGAAAAAGAAGAAGAAAACGGAGGAGGAGGCTACATCTGAGGCTCAGGCATGGAACAAAAACACAAAGTTGTCAGATGAATACGTTGCACAAATGTATTAAATTGTTTATTTAATGTAATTGCATTTGTTTTGTAGACTGTGAACACAGCGCCTCAAGAGCTTCCTGTGCTGGCCTCCAAAAAGCAGAATCCCAGCGTATCTTCCTCTCAGAGTAGGTTTCGACAGCTCTGACAATGAATGTGCATTCATGGGAAAAAGTCACATAGAGCAAAAAAATTCACAAACAGTGTAATACTTTATATTGTGTCTCCACTTTTAAACAGCGATGGTTCTAAATACATCTTTCTCATGTTTCTATTTCTTTTTTAAATCTACGTGCAGAGAAGCCTGAGCAGATTGTGGAGCCTCCGAAGCCCTCCCAGAAGAAAAAGGTCCGAAGGGAAACATGAAGTCACGTCGCAGGTCCATGCAAAGCTTATGCAAACGATTGTTAAATGTGTCACATGCAATAATTACCAGGTACAGGAGTGTCTTTCAGAGATGCATCAACGATTTATCAGTTACAGAAACAAAAAGAAAACAAGCAGCAGATATCACCTGCTTGGCAAAACACAGTGATGAAATGTGGTCCTATGGACTGAAATCTTAAAACTAATTTGCACTATTTGCTACACTGCAGCCAGAGTGGAGTTTCAGGGGAGGCGAACTTGCAGTGGAGGTACATCGTTGGTTCGTGTAATAATTTTTTATGGCATCAAAAGTGTTTCATTTTTTTTCCTTCCGAGAGTGTATGTTTATAACCATAAACCCAAAAATACAAAACAGATTTTTATTTTTTGTTATGCGAAAAATTTCAGTTACAACAGACAGCTTACATTTTTGCTCCCCAGAATATTGCACTTTGTTTTGTTTGCCTTGCTGCTGCCCCGATATCAATTACTGAAATGTGCGGGAGCAAGCTGCACCTGAGGGCATGCCTCAGATCAAGATAGGTTCAGGTCTGCCTCGGTACAACACTCAGATCCATGTACATTGTAAGAATCAAGGACCACTGTAATCATCTCAACTCTCTATACTGGCCTTGAAGTGATACCCTCATGAGTAACTACAAGTAATATATACAGGTGTTAGCAACATAATCCACTCTCCTCCTTTTTAGTACAAAAATCCCTCTTTGTGTTCACTAAGACCTTGTTTTCTTTCTGAGGTGTGAGGGATATCACCTCACAGTCACATAAAGGTTTGTTCCCACGACAAAACCCTGACTGTTAACCAGAGCAGAACAAAAAGCAAATGTATCTTACGATTGTTTTGTCAGATATTTCAATTACGATATGAGTCGTGATTTGAGTGCAAAATTTCTGCATTGCATTTGGACTCATATAAAAATTATTATGATGTGATCTCTACTAAACAAGCATGTTCCCTCACTGGGGAATCTGGCGTCTCTGTTTTACCTTAAACAAAATACTGCAGGCTCTACAATGTGGTTATTGCACTTTGCGTTTCCAATTTGATTAACTTTGATTAATTTGATTAATTTGATTTATTCAGCATAACATTAAATGTACCCTTGACTGTCCGGACAAAGGAACTCACTTGATTAAACTGTTATGTAAAAAGATTTACATTTATAAAGAAAAGAAGCATTTCTTACCCCATTTCTTACAGTGTAGTCGCTCTATTAAGCAATCGCTGCATGGCCATTATTGACTGCAGAGATTTTACAGCGATTAATAACTCTTTCAATGCCCAGATTACATGTGAGTGTTGTGCTTAGATATGTTTGCCTATTCTTTAAAGTGACATTTTCCAGAAATCTATTTTCTATCTCCTTTATTGAATTCAGTGTCTATACATTGGTGGAAAGTCTCACTGCAGGCCACCCCTGCAGGGTAATCCACCTCTTCACTGTACATCCCTGTGACAGTATGTTCCTAATATTCATAGTTACGCTAAAATATGGTTAAATACTAATGCAAATGCCGCCTGAGCTTCAGAGCTGACGCTGAAGAGGTGTATTTAGCCAGATTTTGTTAAAACTGTCCCCTCTTCTCTTTTCTGAGTTTGTTTCCTTTCTCCTCGAGGAGCATTTCATGAATGTGGTGTGCCGAGATCGATTTCCAGGGAGAAAAGAGACGAGGAGACACAAAATAGAGAAATGAGAAGAGCCCTGTAACAACTTGCAGCACATTGACAGCTGAAAAGCTGTTGATAATGAATCAGTTATTAATCAGATCAGATATTTTTGTCAAATAGGATACTTAATTTGAAATTTGGCTCCAGATTCACACTGGGGACTGTAAACTGTTATTTGGAGGGCGTAGTAACTGGTATAAACCACCAGGAGGCACTGTAATGTGAAGTAAAGTAGTGGGCTTATCCCATAAAGCAGTAGCACTGTTGAGTGTGTCTTTCTCTGAATAGACTGTGCGTTGATTTTTCTAGAGACTTGATTGTTCCTTCTGCACTCTGTATGATTTAAAAAAAAAACATTTTTCTTCCAGTTCTTTGTGCTCGAAAAAGCCATGCCATATGTACAGATTGTAAGGGCTTTTTCCAGGTTTTTGATTGCGACGTGCAAAAAAGCTGTATTGAGTTCCTTTTGATGTCGATGGATTGTTTTTTACTACCTTTTTGCGGAATGTGAAATGTGTAACTTTTGTTTTCGGTTTGTACCTGACTTCCAGGATGTATGACGGGGGAGTTTCCTTTTTTTGACAAATTGAGAATGAAGACATACATAGACATATGATATGGAGCAGCTTTAATTCCACATCTAAGTTGGTTTTAAACAGGACACACACACACAATGACACATTTATACAAGGAATTTATTTCCATTGCCTTAACCTGTAGTTGTATAGAAAGTGCATTGGCATCCTTTTTTATAGTTTCCATCCAATTGCAAGTTTTGATGTCAGGAATTAATTTCATCTTGCATGACTTTGATAATAGTACTTGTGTACATGAACTTAAAAGAATGATTTTCTTGCTTTAACTGTTAGTACTCGGTCCTGGAGTACCACTCAGTGTATATACTGTAATAGCTTTTTTAACAAGACAAGTTGCAGCTTTTTTTGTGGGCATCCAATTCAGCGGACATTAACAGGAGTCTGCTGGTAGGCAAAGAGTCTTAGTGCTTCAAGATGTTGATCAGCTGGTGTCAGTAGACCTGATAGAACAAAATGATATGTCGCTGTGGCTTCAGGCGCCCTTTTTTTGGTTTAATTTTTACTGATGATTAAGATGGATTCAATCAATGTATTTATATACTTCTCTCTAGGAAATGATTTGTGATTGAACAAAATGTGAATGATTTTGTTTAATGAGAGGATACAAATGATATTTCTATGTTTGTTTGGTAAAAATGAAAAATAAATGAGAATTGCTTGATATATTGTTATAGAAATGCATTTTTTTTCCTTCTTTTTTTCCCTTTATACTGTGAATATATATATATATATATATATATATATATATATATCTTATTACTAGTGTTTTGTTAAAGGATAAGTTTGCCCAAAAATGTAAGATTTTACCACTTTCATTCGAGTAACGATGAATCACAGACATTTTTCAGCAGACAAGCAATACTCATAGTAGATGCCGTTTCTGCCTGTCTACTGGCATCTTTTTTTCACGTTTTCTGTCAAACTAATCCAAAATATGTGATTAACACAATGAGGATTCACTATATATGCCATGGTGAGAATCTGTGTCATCAGCGAGGCCTGTGATAGGTCCCGGTTGCAGTGACCCTCCCTCCTGAGGCCAAACCTCTGCCCCAGTCAATGTGGCGAGGCAGTCGCATGGCACGCTTACAGAGCCTGACCTCCTTCGTCTCATCAGCCTCTCCATCCCTCATCTCTCAGTTCATTTAGGATTTACCAGCTTTTAATCTCTCGCAATCTCTGGCTCGCTCCCCATTCACCTTCGCTTCATGTGGATATCACTTTTTTTGGTTGTATTTTTTATTTCATTCTTTCCTGCCTGAGGATTGTTGCACTCATTTTTCTTGTTTGTGTTTATGAAAGGCAGATATAATAACAGTGAAGGTCAGCCTCTAATGGATGGTACTGCAGTTGCTCAAAGCTCTGCTACAAAAGTCACTCGCTAATGCCGTTTTAAAAAAAAGATCCATCCAAAATCCCTGTGCCTGAAACCCACTGGCTTCACAAAGTGCCATCCTGAAACAAGTCGGTAGAATGTGGCAATATTACACAACCCGACTAACAAATGAATGAACCCAAACACTGGCTTTAGGATTGTGTTGCTCTCCAGCAGGTCTGAGAAAAAAGGATTATAGCTTCGCATTTCCGGTCATTATGTCAGAGCTCTCTCTGCACGTACATGAATATTTCTGTTTCATATTTCAAACCCTCTCTGTGAGAGTTCTATGGAAAATCTTTAAGGTTGGAAAATGGACTGTCAGTTTTAGATTTTCCTCTTCAAATTGCGTTTCAGCCTTTAAAGAGGTGGCAGCCTGGTCAGTATTAAGGCATGTCGGGGGAGGAAAATCCCCTAATGTGACGATGATGCGGTCCACCCACCGGAGCTCAGAGCTGTGGTCGCTGGCCCATCTGTCAGGCTCTATCCAGGATCTTTGTACAGACTGAATGACAAACTGACATTAAATGAAGATGTGTTTCCTGTTCTAACATTGAAATTAAACACATCGCTCTCTGAGACTTATCCTGCATTCCTTCTCCTATCTGTGGAGAAAAAAAAATACTGATATTCAATATTCAAAGACTTATTTTGAGCACAGATCAACTGAATGAAAGTGAAAATGACAACTACCAATTGTATTTACTGCACGTTTCTCAAAAAAACACTATATGAAGTAAATACACATATGGTGTTTGTCAACACTGCCGTCAACTCGGCACAGAAAAACCAGAAGGGCCGTGACTCCGGGTCTCTGTAGCCTACTGCGGAAAATGAGTAATTCAGATTCGATATGTATCGATATATTGATATTTTAGACACCACTAGTGTGACAGCTTAGTTTGTTATCTTGGGTTAGTCCGGTCCTGACCGGTGAGGTTGTGAACCACTGTTCTGGATGAAAATCATATGTGGCCTGTCCTTTTCCAGGTCACAACGGTGTAGCGGTTGACTGTGTTTATATTGTTCTGTTCTTTACATGCAACATCTAGGAGAGGGATCCCTGCTCTGTCGCTCTTCCTGAGGTTTCTTATATCTTTTTCCCCCCCATGTTAAAACGGTTATTTATTTATTTTTTTAAACATGGCAAGTTCTTCCTCACTCGAATCAAAGGACAGAGGATGTCCCTCACTGTACCACATTGTAAAGCCCACTGAGGCGATGTGGTTGGATCGATTTAGTAAAGGTCAAATTAAGTCGGTTCAATTCACATTGCTTTATTGGCATGTTGTAACACACATGTTAATGTGTTTAGCACTATTAGCACTAGCCAATAAAAGCAAAGGAACAGTCTGACACAGAAACTTTCACTACAGCATAGATTTTTAAATTCTGCTCCACTGACTGGTGAAAGCTTGGGTCTGAGATATTTCACTGATGATTAGCATTTTGCATCCATCCCTCCATCCCTTCACCACTAAATCCACCCCTTCATCCCTCCATCCCTCCTCCCTCCTCCCATCCACCCCTCGGATCTTGGTCAAAGTCCTGCCCTGGTCACGTGACTCCGGGATGAACCAGATTAACGTCTCTCTGTGTTTGTCAGCAGTCCACTAACGGAAACAGGCGGACATCGTTTCAAACATACGCTGGATGTGGCGCTCCTAGCACCGGGGACCCAAACTACTTCTGTTTTTGTTTTGTTTTTTCAGGACATAGTCGTCTTGAATATTTAATTTTCGGCAGCATTCATGAAATAGCTTGAACTCCACATTAGGATAAATAATGATTTCGCCGTGGGACCGGTGGTACTCGACGAGCTGCTGCCTCTGCTGCCATGTACGGACGGGCACCATTATTCTGGGAATATGGTATATGGTAAGTCCCATTTTTCAACCTTTGTCAGGCCCAATATGTCTACAAATATGTCTCAGTTTATGGATTATTAACTGGCAGGTGACAAACACTTAGTGCCATTGAGTGTTTCTCTGATAGCTAAGTTAGCTAGGTGCCGTTACATCTGTTCTTCACTTGTTTTTCGGCACTCGTTTTTTGATTTGCCATTTTGAGGATATCCTCGGTTTTTATACGAAAATACAAGCGATTAAAACCACGCTGTCAGCTAATTAACTGTCACTATTTCTGTTTAAGGCTTCTCATTAGTCGACGTAGATGTGTTTTAATGAAATATAAAACATATTCGCGCAGTTTGTAGCCGCTCATTCGAGGCTAACATGACTTTTTGTTACGCTGTAACGATAACCTAAATGAGCCACCTGCCAATCTCCTTCGTCCTACATTTGTACGTTGGCGGGTAAATATAGAGTTAGCTTCCGTTTTTACCCACGGGATAACCTGAAGTTTCAAACATAGTTCAGTAAGCCTGGTAAATCCCCGACCTTTAGTACGCGTTAGTCTCCGGCTCTGTGTGACCCTACTATTAATCAGTACATGTCGTCAGCTGGAGCCAAGGCCAGAAAAAGACACCAGTAATTAGACTTTCATAACGTGTTTTGACTTGGTTGACTGATCAACCAAAGACTGTATGTAAACTAGTAATGTTTTACCTCTCTTTAAATAACTTGGCTTATGCTGGGAATCTATTCTGGTTGTTAACTATTGTTTTATGGTTTTGTTTTATGTCAAGAGTCAATAAAAAAAATCAGGTGCTGTGAACCTGTATAGAAACAACTGGTCAAGTATTTGACAGCCATGGATAATAAAGTCATCATTTGAGTCATTTCTCGCATTTCACATGTGAGGTTTCGATGCTTTTCCTCATTTCATATATAGTGAATTAAATGTCTTTGGATTTTGTAGGGATGCAGCCAGCAATTATTTGTATTATCAGTCTATAAATTGTCAAATATTGTGAAAAATGTTGATTACAATTTCCCATTTGTCAAAGTGACATCTTAAAATTCCTGCTCTCCATTTAGTAAATGATGAAGAAAGGCAGCAAATCCTCACATTTAAAGAAATAATTAAAACAGTAACCGATTATCAAAATAGTTGGCAACTAATTTTCCGTTGATCGATTAATCAACTGATCGTTGCAGCTCTAGATTGCTTGCTTGTCCGTGTTTGTTAGACAAGCGAGCAATTTGAAGATGACACCTTAGCCTCTATGAACTTGTTATTGGAGCATTTTCTAGATGATTATGTTTTACAAATAATTAATAATGAATAACAAAGCCTCATCCAACAATCCTTTATCTCACCTGTAGTTAATTCTTGTTTGAATTACTTTTATCCCACACAGGAAAGAACCCTGATTCATCTGATCAGTTTATTGTAAGAATGTAAAAAAAAAAGGCACATCTTCACTATGAAATATAATATTGATCTTTATTTCCCCCACAGCTGATCAATGCGGTGGTCCTACTCATCTTGTTGTCGGCTCTCAATGACCCAGTACAATACCGCTACCACCTTACCAGCTCTGAGCTGGGAACCGACATTGATGTCATGGATGATGCAAGTGAGTGCAACTAATCCCCTCATTCTTACATGTCTGACTTGTATTGGATTAGACGTCCTCAATTAAGCATTACTCATTAATCAACATAGATAGTGTGACTTCAAGATGTGAGTGTAAGCTGAATGGAGGATTGAAGGTGGATACACAAAACAGTTTTTTTTTTTCTTTTTGAGCTCAGAGTCAAGATTCAATTTATAAGAAATCTAAATTTGTCTCCTCTTAGTGTTGTTGATATTGTACTATTTCTTAAAATGTAAACAATAAAATAAATAATGAAACATTTAATCATCCTTGTTTGCAATCTTTGAGAGCATTAAAGGATAATAAAAATTCAGTCATTACCTATTCACCCTCATGCCGATGGAAAGTCGGGTGAAGTTTTGTAGTCCACAAAACATTTCTGGAGCAAAACAGCGTTACATAAACATGAAAAAACGACATTAAATAGCTCCATACAGCTAGTCCGGTGTAATCCAACTCTCCGGAACCCCCGAGATCCCAAATTGATTTGAAAAGACATTATCAATGTACGGCTGAGCTCATTCAGTGAAGATTTGGGCTTTAAGGAAGGGTGTAAATAATGTATTTTCAAATCAGTTTGGGATCTTGGGGCTTCTGGAGACCTATGCCAGATTAACTCTAGTGAGTTGGGTTTTTTTTTTTTTTTAACAAATTTAAAACAAGTCCCCATCTACTTAAGTAGTTTTGTAGAAGGCTGCAATGCTGTTTTGCTTTAAAAATCCAGTAATGTTTTGTGGACTACAAAACTTCACCCAACTTTGTATTGGCATGAGAGTGAGTGGATAATGACTGAATTTTCATTTTTGGGTGAATTTACCCTTTATATTTTATTTTGGGTTTAACAGAAATAGGAAATTGACAACATTGAAGCTATATCAAAAATATTACAATAACTAAACCAGGCAGTATCAAGTTTTATGTCTCGATCACAGTATTATTTGGCTGTATGTCCCAGTTCTGAGAGTGCCAGCAGCATGTCCGTACAGCCCTCTGTGTTCACGCAGCTCTAAAATCCCCTCTTCTTTCTGCACGGCACTTTTCCCCCCAGAATGCTGCTCTCAGCACAGACATAGCTGAGTAGGCTCGGCTCCATACAGCACAAATCAGAGTGCATGTGTATTTTCAGTGCTTCCCCCTCCAGCAGCTATCATCATCATCATCACAGTCGCCTCTGGAACATCACAGCCTCTGTCACTGGCTACTCTGATTAAAAACGACTGCTCTAATTCCCCATCGGATTAGAACGGCCATCTTGACTGACTCCCCCTCGCATCGCGCCGCTGCTTGTGCAGCACCAGTCAAAGATTTTGAAACAGTGGGAAAGGGTAGAGAAAAGCTGCCGTCTTGGTTTTGTTACAGACGGATGTCAATGGTGGCAACGTCACTATCAGAGATGAAGATGTGGATGATGAGCGTGTGTGGGGTGAGGGGTGGAAATTATCATACAAAAAAAAAACGGGCATTTGTTTTTGGTTGCCTAAATTGAAAATATAGTTGCCAGTTTTAGTAACCTTATAGTTTAAGGTCTTAAAACATCCTGGATTCACTTGACCTGACATTTTGTTAAGATTATGACATACTTTTTTAATGTAAAACAATCAAATAATCATTAAATATGCTAAACATAAATCATAAGGTCCCCCTGCATAAACAAAGAATAAATAAATGGTGAGCTCGTTGGTTGCACCTGTGTGACTGACATTTAGCAGATCTGATTAAAATATTAGTCTATAAACATATTTTCTGTAGGTTATTTTATCAGTTTATGGCAGGATTTCATTGACATCTCCTTAATGTTGTGCTGGTATACCTTAATGAAAAAGACACACCAGTGCAACCAGTGTAAAAAGTTAGTCTGAAGCCTGTATATAGTACATGTGGACATGTTTGTCTGTGTCTAGTGTGTGTAGCAAAGGATTAAGAAAGGGTATCATCATTTCCTGCGTCTTAGCACAGCCTCAGTACTGAATTAATCAGTGTTGCTGACAGTAAGGGAACACCACCAGTCATGGTGATAAACAGGAGTCCCATTCAGATTTTTGCGAGTTTGTATAATCATAGAAATAGTTATGTATTCATGTTAATAATGCTGACTACTACATGCTTTTATTTGTACTGTTTCACAGCCAGAACTGTGTCTCAACACCAAGTTCAGTACATGCTAACACTGTATAGTGATCCCTTTTTCAAACAGCACATGTAGATATGATGTGTTTACTTGACGTCAGTTATTGCGCTACAGTGACACCGAGACAAGTGCCTCATCAGCCAGTCTTCACAGCTGTAATGTGAAGGCTAGAGTGTTACGTTAAGTCAAATTTAGCACCTCTTGCATAACAATTGCCCATGTGCTGATCATGTCTTGTCCGAGGCACATTGGCTGCTAAAAATAGTGAGGTTACTTAAGGTGCTTGTTTTGTGAAAATCCACGTCCTCATAACGACTTTTGGATTACGTCACGGATTCCGTGAAATTACGTGTTTGCTGCTGTTCCTCACAGCTAATCTAGATTATGTGTTCTCACATCGCTCTGTTTGTTTCTGTTTTCTCTCTGCAGATATTTGCATAGCCACTGCAATATCCCTACTCATGATTCTTATATGTGGCATGGCAACATATGGTGCTTACAAGGTAAATAAACAAACAATATAAGTAATGTTGAAATAGACATCTTAACTGGATAAATAACCCTCCTTCCTTCGTCTGTTCTTTCCCACATAGCAACATGCAGCTTGGATCATTCCATTCTTCTGCTACCAAATCTTTGACTTTGCCCTTAACACACTGGTAGCCATAAGTGTGGTGGTTTATCCCAACACGGTGCAGGACTACCTCCAGCAGCTGGTGAGAACCCTTCTAACCCACACCTACATTGTTTATTTGAATGAAGTGTTTTTTGGGGGGGGTTTCAGACTGAAAAATTAAGTTTTGTCATCAAGGACACTTGATCACTTACTGTTTTTCGTCTCACTCCACTGATTTTTGTTTCATGCTTTCTACCTCTCCATTCCTTCCAGCCGGGGACATTCCCTTACAAAGAGGACATCATGTCCACCAACAACATGTGCCTAGTTTTCGCAGTCCTCCTCTTCATTGGCTGCATACTCTCCTTCAAGGTAAGCCTATAGAGCCCTTCCATCACTGCAGATAAAAATCTAATCAAAATGCAGCCAGGTGCAATATCAGAATCGCAAGCTGCAATCTTTGGTGAAGGATATGTCTTGGCCTACTAATCTTCTTTTTCAGATGTAAGACAACATGTTTGTTCGGCACAACAAACCATAATATGCAGCTCTATTTTAAACTGTAGAGATATATAAAAAAGGTACGCTTCTAAAATATAATGAGATATGCAACACATTGCTACAGATGACACACACCCACTGAACATTTGTTCCCTGTGGGCCTGCCTTTTTTTAGATATTATAATGTGATCAAGGCCATTAAATCTCCATATGGCATGTATAATGAATCTGCCAGTGTGAACATTATCAATGTTCGTCATGAGATTATCACACAGTCAGAGAGCAGCGGGTCAGGGACAACAGGAAACCAACTCCTGTCAAGCTAATTTCCCCTTAATGCATGGATGACTCTCCAGGCGCAGCTATGCTCTGGGGCTCCGGGATGAGATGGGACATGAAGTTGCAGTCATCTGTACAATCAAATCAAGTTGTTTCTCCTCTAAGCTCAGATTGGAAATGTTCTTGGCAGATATCCAAAGCAAGAGCTGGGCTTTTATGAGAGGAAGCAGCCACTGGAAGATACACTGCTGGACTTACAGAGAGGAGAGTTATTAATGTCACATCTCCGGCAGAGAGCTTATGGGATAGTCTAACTGCTTATTGCTTTCAATTTCAGCATCCGTGTGCTTGCTGCAAACATAACTACAATCGGGAAATTACTCAGTTTTTATTTCTGGGCCGCACGTACAGTATATATTGGCTACTCTTGTGATGATAGTTGAGTCAGTTCCCTGGAAGTGGGCCAGATCTAAAACCTCAAGGACGCATTCAGCTCTCAGCACAGAGGCAACACCTGCTAAAGTTCCTGTTGAAGCCAACATCCTCCACTTGACTGCACTTGGCATTAATGACAGATACAGACAGGCAGGAAGCTGGAGAGAGAGGGATGTGACAGATAAGAGAGATGCAGATTGATAGATGGTTGGGTGAATAAAAAGACAGTATGACCTAGTAAGTATATGGGAAAGATGGCAAAACTCAGACTTGGTAGCTAAGTTATTTTCCCAATAAACAAAAGAGGTATTGTGAAGTCAAGGAGAGACGGAGCCAAAAAAAAAGGGGGAATGGAAATAAGTAAGATTAAACCTTAAAAAGAAAAAAGAAAATGCACTTTTTTTGTTAAAATGGTTCTTTACCACTGTTAGCTGTACATCACTGCTAACATGTTGTTTTAAATGTACATTTGTGCAGACAATACTGTGGTGCACTGCTCAATTTAGAGGAGGTCAACTCAGCAGATGGTAAAGTGTTTGGCTAGCAGGCAGCCTGGTTTCCTAGTCGGTCGGTTGCGTTTACTGCTGGCAGAGGTACCGACTCAGCAGGCTCCTCACACATATACACAATGAACCTCCTGTTTTTCTGCCAAGTCAGAGAAACCTAAAGGCAAGTGCAACCGTAGCCTTACTGAGGGCTGGAGATGCCTGATGAGTTGCCTTGGCGAAAATGTCGACGGAAGAAGGGTGACATTGTCCACACAGAAAAGTATCTTAATTCTGTGTATCCTGTCCGGTCTCGTTGCACAAGTAGCTGATGTGTCTCTATCAAGTAGTGATATGAATCATCTCTGCCGTCATCATCCCTAACCTTGATGAATGGATGAGATCAGAGCAGAGTAATAATGAAAAGTGGAGACAATGTCGCTGAAGGTCACTGTGTGTGTTCTTTGTTTTCACCTCTTGGGGACAGGCCTACCTGATTGGCTGTGTGTGGAACTGCTACAGATACGTGAGCGGCAGGGGCACCACGGAGGTCCTGGTTTATGTCACCACCAACGACACCACGGTGAGTCCTCATATCCACCCTTTAGCTCCCCACCTCAAGGACATTCTGATAATCCCCCTCACTCAGACGGTAGTATAATCGCATTTGCAAAGCATACGTAGATTTTTAGCCTACAAGCTTTCATTGTACAAGGTGAATATAATAAAGATTAAGGCTTTGAAAAGTTATTTTAATCACATTAACTTGTATAACAACTGCTAGCCTAAAGATAAGGTTTTGGAGCCATACTAAAATATAGATTCTATTTACTTTTTATGTTATTACAGTCAAATGAGTTGATACCTCTAAATGTACAAGGTAAGGATTATAATGTACGTCTATGATTGTATAGCTTGAGTTGTTCTAAGTGCAGCAGTTTAGAGCCTGAAAGATAAACAGGCATTTAATTTTTAAAACTAGTTAGAGCAAAATTCTCCTAAAACCTCATTAACCTCAACCTCAGACTTTAGAAGTTAAGTAGAAAGGGTAGGAATTATTTTCTGTTCAGTGTGGGAAATAATTTCTCTAGCAAAAAATATTTCACAAACTGTTTTCTGCAATCACAGATGCCACATTACCAGGGAGGAAGAAGTTCACCTCAGATAATTTGATCAATATTTGAAATGTTTCAATTTAAGAAAAGCAAAAGAGCGAAGCATATTTATCATTTGCTGAAATCTATTTATATTCTGTAAAAAAAAAAAATAATTAAATCTAAAATACAATTTTAGATTGGAATTTGAAAAATTATTTTCTGAAAATATTTTATCCTGTGCCTCCGTATATTGTGGTCATCGTGTCATTTCACATAACTTCTACATTTCTACAAAGGTTCGGGTTAATGACGTCTTGTATTAAAAACACCATAACTTATGAAGTAAATAGCTGTCATATCACAGTACCTGTGTAGTATTTAAACCCATAGTTAGTTATTGTCAAATTAAAATGTCAGACTTATGAGAGAAATACGAAGCTGAAGGTAATAATGTTCAGGATCTGCCGAATATTTAGATGTGCAAGAAATTAGGGCGTATTTACGGTGATGAAATGCGTAAAAATTGTTGATTGTCAGAATTGTGCATCACAAGTTCCCAGAGTGCATCTTCAAAATGCTTCTTTTGACCAACCAACAGTCCAAAATCCAAAGAGTCTTCATTTATTATCACAAATGACAAAGAAAAGCAGTCAATCTTTACATTTAAGTAGCTTGAACCAGGGAATATTTGACATTTTTGCTATAAAAATGACAAACGATTAATCGATAATCAAAATAATTGGCAAAATCCTTCGTTGCAGCTTTACTGCCCCTGATAGTGTTGCACTCATATTAGCACAATTAGTACCTGTTACGTTTGGGCCGATGTCATCGTCCATCACAGTGTTTCACTGTAGACATCATCATGTGCCAATTCGGCAGACATCGGCAGACATCAGCCGATCCTAGTACCTGTAATTTAATTACGTATTTTTTCTCATTACGCTTAACAGATAACAATTGTTATTTTGTAGTTTAATTGCAAAAAGCTGTTCCATGTAACTAGTTACTCCCCAGCACTGATATTACTTTATATAACCCCTAGATTCTACTTATAAATAGTTTACAGTGTATAGACTGGTAGAATAGCATCCACAGTACAGTAAAAAATGTCCAGCTTGTCAGTGTTGTCACCGTGCAGTTTATCTATTTATTGTCTGACAGTCAGTGAAGTGACATTGGTGCTGTCCGTAGCAGTACAGTAGGTGCTGTAGGTCATCCTGAGGTGTGTTTGGCTGGCTGCGCAGAGCCCGGGTGTTGTCAATCCCACTTGTCCTCCTCAGTGTTGAGTCATGGGGTTTCTGAGAGGCTTTAGCATAGTCACGCTTTCCATTTGTCTGTCTGTCTGTAATCCTCCACCCTGATACATAAGACATTAATCTGCCTCACACCCGCTGTCGTCTCAATACGCAGAACTTCATCTGCCTGTCACTTTGCCCTTGTTGTCATCGTGGCCCCCGGTTCGCACTGCTGACGTTTTTCACCTTACGAAACAGACTCTACATGCAGGAGCTAATCCTGATATCATATTGTGTATCAGATGGCCTTTCAGCTAAGATTGGATATGTGCCAGTCAGTTTTGTCCCCTGCAGATATGTTGGAGGGAGAGAAATTGTTTTATTTATTTATTTTGTAACTGTTGTAACCAGATTTTTAGAGAAACCACTGAATTAAAACCGAACCTTTAGCATGACAAAACTCAATTTAGAAAATACTGCAGACTACAGAAGTCATTGACGTGTGTTATTCTATAATTTTCTAATTTCCAACAAATCCCTCGGAAACACCAAAACAACAATACATTCACACAGTGCTCACAATACAGTCGGACTTCCCTCCCTTCACTTCACTCCTACTGAAGACATAATCGTCACACAAATGTGACAAATGTATAGTATTTTTTGAAAAGAGTAAGAGTAATTGGTGTATTTGTCAGGGACAGTTTTCAGCTGGTGATTAATGCACATTTGTCCAGCATCACCACAGTGTATGTGGGATTCACTTAAAATAAACTACCATACCCATTGTTGGTAATAATAAAAGAAAATGTAACTCAGTCTGACTCAGTTATGTATTTTATTGTTTTTTGACAACAGCGGAGGTTTATACAAAGAGGAATAAACTATATCAGACTATATCAGAGGCCAATAATAAATTGTCTCTGCAATAGATTATGTTATTGTCACTTTAATACCATATTATGCCACTGATATAATGATAATATGATATGATAATAATGCAAGGAAGACCTTCAAAGAGCAAGGAACGTTTAATTTTTAAGAATAGTCAGACATTGGAATTAGAATATACAAAAAAAACAACTAAATAAATTAATTCTGAATAAAATAAAACCACACAATGTTATAAACACCAAAGGCAATATCAACTAGCAAAAATGATGGAGATCGTGTTACCATATTACAAATTTGAGCATACACGTATGAAAAGAAGATGAGGTAGATAACAATACATCACTCTTAACTCTTAACACAGCTCAACTTTAATTATATAGCATTCAACACACAACACAGTTCATCCAAAGAAGGACACAAAATAAAACAACAGGAGATGAATATAAGAGAAGAAAAGGAAAATCAGAGTACACAGGTAAGACTTGTGAGTAGGATCAAATCATTGTGGTTGTTTGTTCTTCTCTTTGGGATTTTTTTAATAATAAGGAAAATATAGAATATTTCCAGCCTTATCCTTTAAACACATAAAAACAGGACATTAAAATTAAGCAGCAGTCTTTGGTAAGATATTTTTTCCTCTTGGTAAATAGCCCCCTTAAAACTCACAGCACACTGGAACTGACGTATAGGAATCTGGCCAAATCAGTTACACATAAGTTGTGATATAATAAGCTCCGAATACGCTTTGTTATTTGTTTTAGTGTATTAAAAAGCTTTAATTCTATTTCATAATTGTGTAATAAAAAAGAAAAAGACCTTTTAGTGAACAAATCATAAAAATGGATAAAATGCTGACCATATACATATTTCATTGAGCCAGAGGAAACAGAAAGAGTCTATGTAAATAAATGTATATTAGAAAATTAATCAAATGAATTAGGAAACCAACAACGCACAAAATGAAACAAAATGAAGTAAACAAGTGAGGCAAGTAGGTCAATGTGAAGGCCACAGCAGAAGCTGTTTGAATTTTAATGAGAGAAGAATCAGGGAGCAAATAAAAGCAACAAATATCTGTGATATAAACAGGTCAAAAGCAGTGAACAGTGACGACATGTTTTTATCATTTCCTCTCTGCACACACACAGAGCTGAATGAATAGACCGCTCCATCTATTTTTACTATTAGAAAGCAGGCAGTGTGTCTAAATGGCTTTTTACTGCCTCGAACATCAAGTACCCAGCTGCTTATCTGCCATGCTTTTATATAAATGCCATTAAAATGCACAAGGGTCGCCTCTCTCCCTCTCTCATTTTTCCCCTCCTCCTCCCTCTATATATCTCTGTCTGTCCTCCTCTCTTCTTCTGGACATGTTACATAATTGTCTGCTTGTCTGCTTCATTTCAAATCCTCCCTGTGATGTGTTTGCCGGGCCTCCCTGGCCGTTTCACAATTCCATCCCCTCGGAGCATATTCTCTCTCTCTCTCTCGCTCTCTCTTTCACTGAATTAGCAGCAGTGCTGGTTTTATAACACCATTTACAGAGAAAGACCTCTGATGGAGAGAAGGCAATCCGGTCTCTTAAGCACAGGGATATTCGCGTTGATGTTATCCTCTCAGTGAGTCATGCCTTCTGTAGGGATGGAATAAAGAGTTTGAAAGATGGAGAAGAAACCTGCAACGGTTACTAAAGCTGTGTCTGAGATCACTTCCTATCTACAATAGCCTGAAAGAGAAGCATAAAGCTTTCAGACTGGATGAAAACCCGACACAGTCGATCATCAAGTGACACAGACCTTTTCACCACTACACTGAAGTTCAGTTTCAGCCGGGTCCAGGCATCAGAATCAGATTGAAACTAAAAAGAAAAGTGGATTGGTGCATCTCTAGATGTTAGCGGGTGTTAGTAGGTTTATTTGTCCAGTTTGAAAGGGGTTTTACTAGCTATTAAGAGCTTTCAGCAGTATCCCACAGGCTCGGTTCAGGTCATCACATGAACCAAGTGCATACTTGCCAACCAAGGTCCTATCCCCCATTATCAGATATCAGGAGAAATACGAGAAAATTGTGACCCTGGGTGGAAACCAGGAGAGGGCAATGGAAAACAAGTCTTCTGGTAATATCAAGAGGGTTGGCAAGTAGCCCAAGTGTGGAACAACCACTTGTGACCATGTCACTGTCACATCATGACATTTGAACCACCTGTTTGAGATGCAGCTGTAACCTCTGAAAAGGTTAATTACAGTTGATGGGAAACACTTTAAAACTGTCTCGTCATCACTGAACCACATAACCAAACCACCTTTTGGTTTTCCATTACATTACAGGTTCTGCTGCCACCGTACGAGGAGGCCATCGCCATACCACCGAAGGAGCCCCCTCCACAGTATATGGAGGCATAAGAGAAGTCCTCGTTGCTGGATCCTATACCCCAAACTACCCCCAACACCAACCACATCTCCCTTCAACAGTAGGAACCTGACGCTGGCTGGAACATGTTGAAAAACAAGACCAAACAATGTCTTAGAGGCTGGCTTCAGCTTGGAATCCTGCCAACCTTAGATTAGATTAGCCCGACCCTGAGCCAATATTGCCATCAATCCCCCACCCCAAACACCACCCCTGGTTGTTGTGACGTGTTTTCTCCCCTTCGTCTCCTCTGTCCTCCTCCAAGGACAGAATCACAGCAACTTCATCCGCTCCCAACCACCACCACAATCCCTCCCTGTTGGCAGCTGCTGTCCCCTGGCAGCGTCTAAACTCTTGCACGCCCTGAACACTCTGTCCCGACTTAATTTGCACTTTTCTTTGAGCGAAACGTGCACCGGTCTGGCCACCAACTGTTAACCCCCAATACTGTGAATCTCCCTCGTGGTCTTTGTCTAGAAACAAACTACCTGAAGAGAGATAGCGACAGAGAGAGCGAGAAAGAAAAGTGACATGCATGATCAGTTATGCAAGAGCACTTTTTTCAGAAAATTGACAAATTCCTTCATTGAATGTAATGTCGAGGTATTTTTGTATGACTTTTTTGTATAACTGAGAGAAAACGAAGCGAGAAGTGAAAGGCTGTCCTGTTGTGATCAAATATCATCTGTACTGATGTAGGTTGTCCTGCAGGAAAATCGTGTTGAAAAAGGTTCCTTGACCAACAACAACTACGTCTTCCTTTTGTATCCATGTAACACACTGTCTGTGAACCTGTGATCCATTGACTGCCAGTGAAAACCTCCTTCACCCGTTGACTTCTATCACAATATTCCAGTTTGCCTTCCTGTCCGCGTTCCTGTCCGTTCCGAGATTTTAAACGTTAAGAAAGACTGGCATTAATGTAATCATCCAGTGAAGCACTTATCACTAAAATGTTGGACACATTCTCACACGACACATCCAAAAAGGCAATACGCATCCTGTAAAATCTAAAAATGTGTAAACATTCGTGTGTGAAAATGTTTCAGTGAAGACGTCTGTCTTGTTTTCCTGTCGTGTTGCAGCTGCAACAGCATCGTCTGTGTCTTTATCGTTGTTTTTTGTTTTTTTTGTTTTTTTACATGGATCATGGTGTATAATCTGATCTTTTTAGTTGAGCTAACTTAGCTGGACTGAGGGCATTTTCCTATAAAGAAGGCGTGACATGTTGCTGTACATGCAGAAACTGTATGTGTGTGTGTGAAAGTGTGTGTGCAAGGGTGTGTGGCTGCCTGAGCGCTATGATGTAACTCCTAAGTCCTTTGTACGTAGTACCGTTTCTTTGCACATGCAGTGATATCATGTTGAGATATTTCCTGTGCTGGTGACTTTTATGAAATTAACAATGGATGGGAATCTAAAGCGGTGATTTAGCTTAGCATAGTAGCACAAAATCAATACACAGAAATGAAGCTAGAGAAGCTAGATGCTTGTCTTTTTAAGACATAATACTGGAACAAACGATGTTAAATATACCTAATCCCATTTTTTCCAATAATTCCTAAGTACTATTTCCTATTAACAGATGAACCTTAAATTTGTGTCATTCAGACTATGCAATAGTGCATTCAACCACTCTTTAGACCTGGAAATACCATGAGTTAGTTTTCCATCTGGTACTAATACTGTAGTTGATAATGTAGCCATTTGTTGGCCCCCTCTTCATCGTTGTCCCTGTGTGAATTACTGCTTTTGCAAATCCAACAAAGCTGAAAATGAAATTGCACTTTAAAGTCAGCATAAGCTCACTGAGAACCGATGTGTTTGTGTTTTCTCCATCTTCACCACGTTCTGCTGTAGCCAAGTGGTTCTAATACGAGCAGCCATCCTCTCCTGGATCAGACAAGCTTCTACAACGTGACATAATCGAACCGATATTTGTGTGATGTGACTGAAAAGCTGACAGATTCTAATGTGATCGAGGAGAATATCAGCTCAGGAAAAATAAGGCTCGTGAAGTAATCAGGACATGTGGATGGCTCATTTTTGGCTCATTTTATTAGAATCACTTCAAGACTGTTCTCCATGGCTTTCCATTCACACACATCCTCTTGTTGGATCTGCATGAGCTCATCATGTCTTCAGTTCTGAATAATAAAAAGCAAAATCAATCTGTGTCTTCTCCTGGATTTATTTATGAAGTCTGATGGTTTGTTTGAGTCAAGTCAGTTTTATTTTTCGATTTGCAACTTGAAAATAAATGACTTGAGACTGAATTTTTTCTTTTTATCTATATTTTATTTTATATTATACTTTATATGTACTAAATTAATATATATATATATATATATATATATATATAAATTTAATATTAATTATTAAAAAATGACCTGACCATGACATGACCTCTTTTCGATCCTGTAAACTTAATCTGCTGTGTTCTCTTCATTTATTTCTGTTATATTTATATAAGTCACATTTGATTTAAATTAGTACTGGTGAAAGGATCAACTTTATGCATTAAGCAGCTGTTTTTGTCTTGTCTTTATTTGGAATTATTCACATAACTAAATTTTCTCCATGTTGTCTCTGTTGGCTCTACATCCAAAATAAGGATCTCACTCTAACATGGACAAAGTCTGAATGACATGTATTATAGCTCCAGTATGTCACAATACCAGGACCCTACAACTGACGCACCTAAATGGAATCCAACCATAATTAATTGATTATTTACGGCCTGTGTTTTTCCAACTATAATGTCTGTGGCATGTTTTCTATTGGATTAGCCAACTGTCATATATGGAGATATGGGGTTATTAGAGCTGACTGAAGCTCACCCTATTCAAATTATAGCGTGTCAGTGTCTTGTGATAGGGGAGTTCATCAAGGGAAAACAAATACTCAACAAACCCTGAATGCATCATAGACTGAAATTGAGCACAGTGACTCACTGAGGGCTGACTAGACTAGATTTAATTCAGACATTACCTCCATCAGATTCTCTCTTATTCAAATTAAATGACAAGTAGTACACAGTCGATACAAATTCATCAGATGTGACCAGGCTGCTCTAATGTTAGATTAGCATAAAGAAAGTCAAGTTCTGATAATATGACTTGTAAAAAATTGGGTGTCCTGCTGATGTGCGTGCATCCAGCTGTCCTCTGAAAAAATTCAGCATCCCTCAGTGGGGACGGACAAGCTGGCAGGATCAGCAGGGATTTACCCCGCCTGCATCAAAATGGAGGCTGGCATTACCTTGGGTCTGACAGTAGGCTAGCAGACAGACATGCTCACCTACTTTTCTACCACTGGGACGGGGCAGTGGGGAGAACAAGCAAACAAGTGGGTCACATCCTGTCTGTTTTTCTTGTTTAAATGCTTGTCGGATGCAGATGGAGGGTTGTAGAGTGGCATCAGCTTCCAAAAGAGGGAGAGGAAGCAGGAGCCAAAGGGTACTTAGTGAAATCTGTCAGTAGACTTTGGTGTGACCTGGATTGCATTCAAATTCTCCTCTAACATTTTCCAGTACAACCATTTTACCCTAAAGCAGACAGTCACAGGTCACTATATACAATATCTGAATAAAGATTAAAGATGTACATTTAGGGTCAAACTACTGAGTAAAACATCCACTTAATGCATTCTTTCTTAAGTAAGTTAAGTATGTAAGCCTATTTAATGTACTTTTCTGTCTGTCATGACATGGGCCAGTGGCAATGAGAGGTTTACAATCAATAATGTTGTGTGTGAGAATACAGCAGCCGGTAAACGTCCACTGAGGCGTAACTAGTGTCACATACCATCCTGTTGATGTTCCTATAGTCACAAGCGTTCAATATCTACTCTGCTGACCAATATGGTCCGAAAATCCATTGTCCTTTTTTTTGATTTTCCATTTGTTCTACATAACTGGGGTTAAATGAGTCACTACTTTGAGAAAGTGTGAGAAAATTACTGCAAGGCCCTCGACAGGCTTTACATTGTTTACATTTGTTAATTCAAATCTTACTCTGCGACCTCTTTAGATATTGTCCTCATTCTGCTGCACGTGCCACAGATCATCTGGCATGAATTCATTGGATTTAATTGGGAATCCAGCAAACAGCTTAGGGAAGCAGCGAGTGGAAAAAACTGGGCTAAACCACTCAAACGGATGATGGATGGCTTACATCTCTGTCTCTTGCTAAAAGATGCAGCGGCTTCCTGTGCAGCCAGTGTTTCATACTTTGGCCAAAAACAATGACATCTGATCTTAACATCCATGGGGTTGAGTTAAAGTAAAATATCATATTTTGCCAGTTCATGATTCTTACCTTTCACTGACTTTCACCTGCTTTTGGTATTCAGATCAAAAGCATCGCTGTATGGAGGGTTCTCTTGGCCAAAACAAAACATATAAATACATAAATATGTATATTTTAAAAATATATTTTTAAGATTAGCTTTGGTCCTTAGAAGCCTCCACATTTTCTGTTCCTCCTTATCATTGGTTAATCAATGGTTATCGATCGCCACATGAATCTAAACCTTTTCATTGCTAAAGGAAATGTCTAAATGAGATGACTAAGGCAATATCCTAAGTTATGACTTCTTAATATGATTTCTGAGCACATTTATGGATGTTGGAGCGTGGTTTCTGTGTGTTCTGGTGTGACTCATGTATGAAGGTACAAAAAACTAAATCCCAATCTTCGCACAAATTTTGTCAGCTGGATTTAAAGATCCCATGAAGCAGCGGGACTTGCAAGAGACAAATTACGAAGAGGATGCTTGAAACTGTTCCAGCAGAGGGCAAAAACATCCTGACTTTTAATCCTGGATTGTAATTTGTACTGCAACTTGATGTCTTTTTCTTTGATTGTCCTTTCCTGGTTAACTCCACACAATATGATATCACCTTGTTGGTGTTGTTCCTGGAACATCATAATTAATATTGGTCTCAGGCCATCACTGCAACTGACCAATCACATTTTTGTAATGAGTTTAGAAACTTGTGGAAAAAGACAAGGAATAAACAACTAACTCTAACAACTACAACTACTTTCACTAACAAGGCAGTCCTAAACATGACAAAGTGATGTAGGGCAAAATTGGTGTAGCGCCCCTTTAACATGACATCTGATTTGTTTTTGTACAAGGCCAGTTTTGTTGGCAGTTTATTCTAGATCTTCACACAACAACTTCAACTCAAGGGACATTTACTCATTTAACTCGCAGCTACAGTTTAGCTAAAATAAAGTGTGCTTAATAAGATCAAAAGCTCCAAAGTTGACCTTGAGTGGAGATTACTTTACCAACTCATATTCAAATGTTTTTCTGGAAATAAAAGTGCTCACCTTGCTTAAAAACATGTATAATGTATGCTTCAGTATACTGATGGCCACTGCTTGGGGCCCTAAGAAGACCTGCGTCAGCCTCAGTTTGATGAATGTGTGGTTACAGAAAGGCTTAGTCGACTTTTTCCACCTCTGCTACCAAACTTGACCTCCAGCAAGCTGCTGTATGTGTGTAATGGTCACGTAGGAGCCGCGACATGCTTTTCAACCAGCATCTCTTTAACAATGTCCAATGTGTATTGATGTTTTGCACACCACATTAGATATTTGATGTATTGTGGTAGAAAATATTTCTGGAAAACTTCTAAATTGAAGTGAACAATGTTTTCCCAAATGCATCCGGTGTAACGGACACAAACCTCATGATCTATTGCAAAGAAATGTGTACCGATGGGAGAAATCTTTAAATAGTTCAACACTCACTCAACATGATAGCTTCTCAAAAATGGAGACATTATTTGGAAACAGATTTTCCAATTCTGTCATTTGATTTACGGGGACATTTACAAAACAAAATCTGCATGTGGGCTTGTGAACCTTTGGTAATCGGTCTGTTTGACTTAATGTTGACGAAATGATCTAATGCGTCTCGTGTGGCTGAAAACATTTAACCAGAGCCACTTTGTTCTTGGCATTGGGGAGCATATTCACACACACGTTAAAGGACATCAACAGTATGTGTGACAAACAGCCATCACCCTCTAAAGCCTTTAATACCCCTGAAAGGAGAGCGTCCTTACTCGATTACAGTCAACAGGCTGCAGCTAATACAGCTGATGGACATCCCCAAGGTTTACGTAAGTGAGAGAAAAAACATGCTCATAGATCAGTTGCGTAATTTTATCAACGCGGTGATAAGCGGCCAGTTGGGTAGGTCGTCATTTGCACGTAAACAGATGTTGCCATTACACAAGTCTTTGAAGAAAGATAGATGGTTTGCCTGAATAATTTCCGTGTCAGATTACTTTCGTAAACATCTCTGCAGAGAAAAGAGGAAATCCCTCAAACAGACCTTGAAAATGATAATGGGGGAAACCTTGTAAGAGCATGCCGGTGCTCTCTGGTGGAAACATGCAGGAATGACACCATGTACAGACAGTCATATTGATCAAAAATTAAAAGACAGCAGGATGTACTGTTAACACCAGTTTATTTATAACAATAGGATGGGGAAACAGCTCTACTGAGGTGGCTGCTGCTGGTCTGGCATGCTCCTGATGATGTCAGAATCGCCTGAAGAAGAAAAAAAACAAAGTCAATTGATCAAATAAAAAAAAAGCCACAAGTACAAAACTGATATTATGAGGTTATAAATGTTGCCAACAGAGCATTCATGAACCAGCCAGAAAGCACTGGCAGTTCAACAAGGCGCTCCAAGAGCATCTCATCTAGCGAACCACCAGTCCTGAACTGGGCCACTTTGAGCAGCAGGTCCAACAGGCGCAAAAATTTGCAGAGCAAAAATCAGGTCGCAGGAGGTTAACCCAAAAAAAAAATATTAGCAGGAAGTTTAACCAAACCTCAGCCTGAGCAAATATTTCATCAATAATTAAGGTTCATGGTGACTCCTTTTGCAGTTTAATTTTTTGAGCTGCTCTGAGTTTGTGTGAAAGAAGATAGTTGTTTTTTTTTAACTTTTGACATGTAGTTTAGTTGAGTGCTTCTGATGCATCAGGGTTTCAGCAGGTTTCAACAAGTTAAATTTAAGACTTTTTAGAACATTATTAAAAGGGTTAAATATGAGATTTTGAACATTAATATTGCAGCAAACAACCATTTGCTATGTAAAGATCTAGTGGACTAATGGCATCCTGAACAGAGAATGACATCACACTCCCAGACATTAGGTTCTGATCTGAACTTCAGCTCCTTGTTTTGGTACCTGAAAAAGGTGGTTAGCATGAATGCAATTAAGACCTATAATGTGAAGGAAAGGAGTACCAAAAAAGTTGCAATGTCAATGAATTTTAAAAGGTGATGGCACGTTAGCCCACACAGCACATTAGCTGGATGTGCACCAATACCTTCTGACCAGGCAGTACAGTTTGCTTTAGTAGTCATTTGCTCCATGTTGGTTTAGTTTTGAAGTTTTGTAACAGTGTGGTCAATATATGTTTCCAAAATCCACATCTAAATTTCAAAAGGCCTAAAACTCAAAGTGTGTGTGGATATCATCTGAAATTTGCTTTTTTGGGCTACCAATTCCAGCAGTTTGTCAAGTGAAACAAAGAAAATGCACAAACTGCTGCTCAGTTCTGACAAACAGGCTGACTGGGATCAGTCCCCTGAGGCCAATATCCCTTCATGAATTTTGCTACTAGACAGCACCTAGCACAAGCTTCTGCCAAACATCCCATTAGTCCACTACTGTATTGTACTTTGTAAAGCACATTGCAACTCCACATAAACTTCTATTATTACAAAAAGTTTCTAGTATTCACTCCATCATGAACTAGCCAAAATCAAACTCAGTGTTTGTGACAGTATTGGAAAGCTTTTGAATATATTGCATACAGATGATGGTGGCCTAGAAAAAGGTAGGTACTCACCGGGGTCAATAATTGCCAGTGTGCACACCCTGTAGTATTTGCCGCAAGCTGTGCCGAGCTCAATGTTGTTTCCACTGTAGTGGTGGACACCGGTCTTGGCCAGCATGGCATAGTACTCAATCTCAGATTTCCTGGGTAGGACAGAGACAAAAGGAAAATGTGAGCAGCAGATAAAAAATACAGCAAATTTGGCAACTGACATGGTACTCAAATAATAAACAAAAATGTTTAAAAGATGCCAACAAGTCATGCTAACGTAGAAGCATAATCATTGTGTAACCTGACAATAAACAGCCTTTCAGACATTTGTGTTTCACAACATCTGTATTAGGGCATACCTGTGTCATACAGTCAGATATAAAACTGGTCTTAAAAACTTGATATTAGTTGTGAAGATTTTAACCAAAATCTGAAGTCTTTAACGTGGCAACACAAGCATCAGTTAGCACATTGAATGTAATTTTGCATGCTATGTGAGGGCAACATGCTGATAATGACATATTCGCAGATATACTTTATTATTAGTAGTATGACACTGTAATCCCCTGCAACAGAAGTATGCAGAATGATCTTTTTTGTCCAGTTTAAATTACTGTGAATTCTCCTGAACCTGTTAACATCTCATTCAATAGATTATTCACATAGCCCACCAATCATGATACAGGTATGAATTAACTGATCATCTTTTTATACCTGAGAGCTGGGCAGTTGTTGGCCAGGATAACCAGCTTGGCTTTTCCCTGACGGATCATCTTCTGGGACTGTTTGTAGCCCAGGACGTATTTTCCACTCTTCATCACCAGCTGGAGCCGGGAGTTGATGGACTCCATGGACTTTTTCTAAACAGATATACATACTTAAATTAGTGGCAGCAGACATGATGGCCTACAGGGCTAATTTGCATCACTTGCCCATCGTTGTGCTCGTGCAAATCCCAAACTAATATACGAGATTAATATAGCGCAATAAAGACGACACAGGCAAGTGAGCAAATTAAATTAATGTTAACATACATTAGCAACAACTGTTGTCACGTTCCTGACATTTTGTTGTCGTTAGATTTAACGTTAGCAAACTAGCATTAGCCACTCTGCCGGTGTTATACAGTAACGTTAGCCCAGCTACTAACGTTAGCCGTCGTTAAAACAGATGGACAGACGGCACTACATCGGGGGACAGCCTACACGTGCTTTATACATTTACAGACGCGATAATTCTGTAAACTCAACACATTGGGAGCAATTAACCCATTTATACGTGAAGCTAACGTGCTAGCTAGCAGGCCCTGACAGAAACACGTCCCCACGTGAAGCAGCAGCCTGGCCCTGATGCAGCGCGTGCACTCCGGGCCGAGCCAACGCCACTCACCGTTTTCTTTGCGGCCACCATTTTTGCGGTTTAGTCCACACCGGCCAACCTGCGAGCGAGACGAGGGAAGGAGAAGATAGTCGTTAATGTCTGGATGGCAACACAATATCAAAATGAGCAAATCCCGGCGATTTTTTAATAGAAAACTCGGAGCTCGTCTTACTGTGAGTTAACTCCAATATGGCCTCGGAGAGAAAGGAAGTCCCATCGTGCACTGCGCTGCTATCTGTCGGTGGGCATGCGCAGATGACTACTGCGCAGACAGCTCACTGCTGATGTATGTCTGAATGACAACAAATGAACAGTAGTTTCAAATGAGCATTAATGAGACAATGACATAACATATGAAGGCGAGGTCGATACATTTATACATCAAGTTACATTACAGAAGAATAACATTTAATTAAAAGCCACGAAACAACAAATAAGACAGATCCACAATGATTAAAGATAAGTATAGACTTATATAGTAGTATCTATTATCTAATATCTATAATAACAAGGATCTATTTAAAGTTTTTCCACCTATCCACTTTACTGTTTCACCCACCATACCAGCTAAAGACAAAAAATAAAATGAAACTAAGCTTGATGGAAAAAAATATTCCTATGGTTAATCATAATAATAACATAAAAAAGTCGAAATGATGATATTAAAAGTCATAATTGTGGGATGAAAAGTCACAATTATTAAATGAAAAGTTATAATCATTAGCAAATTCAAAATTTTTAGATTAAAAAGTCATAATTGTGGGATAAAAAAGTCATAATTATTCAATGAAAAGTCATAATTTTGAGACAAAGTCAAAATTATTTGACAAAAAAGTAAAATATTATGCGATAAAATGTCATAATTATGAGATAGAAAGTCAAAATTATGAGATAAAAAGTCATACTTATCTCAATTCTTCTTTTACCATTGAGCCGATGTAATCTATTACACACTTTGTCACATTTCCACTGGACACTACCCTTTTCCAGTAAATTAACTCAGGGTTACAAGTTTTGCTCAAGGGCACACTGACAGTGGTCCTCGTTGATGGTTCATCGAGGAAAATGGTTCACTTTCCCCGCCCCAAGAGGTGACTGCTGACTGAATAATGTATTTTTGTCCCTACGCCAGCCTCCTAGAAACAGCCTAAGTTACAGCACACAACAAAAGCGCACATTTCACCTGCGTGCCTAACTGTTAGGACACCTGCAGCCACGACACGCGTCGCTAAACGCGTTTTTGGAGGAAGAACGCATGCTGCGCAATTACGCACGGGACTGAAGGAATTCGACGAGCAGCCTGTCTTTTTGTCACTCCTCCAAGGGATTCGCTGTCCATAGTTTTGGAGTCCTCTCCATTTACAGAGACGATATCTATGCACGACGTCATCAGCGCAGTTACAGCCTCTCCTCACCTGTCAACTCTGAAGTTCACCGTCCAGTCCTCTATGTGCACAGGGCAGGATGGGATGCTCCACAAGTTCCCAAACTTCGGCGGTAGAACCGGATCGACCCGGTAATAAAACCGAGGAGAGCAACGGAGCCAGCACAACAGGTGATGCACTTACCTTCACACTTACATAAATATGCCTGTGAGGTATCTGGGAAATACAGATTACCTACTGTATATGTTGTATATGCTCTCATTACAAGAATAGGCTTTTTTACTTGGCCAAATACAGAAACTTACATTTATTGGCAACTCTACTATTCATAAATAACTTTGACATGCTGTACTTTGGCTTCTGGCATAGTGTGAAATGATCTCTAAACTTTGAAGCACTAAGCAATGACTAAGCACTACCCCTGACTTCACTTTGGACATGTTAAAGGCTGAGACACGTCAGAAAAATATCAATTTTCCATAATAACACCTCTCAGATTATCCCTATAAATGATTCCTGACATTAAATACATTGATCAAAGTACTTTCAATAGTTTATTGATACTGATTGATTGATAGTTTATTTTGGAAGATACTATAAATAGCATGTTCATCACAGAAGCCAGCTGCCATCTCCAAATAGAGTTACATCATCCATTTAATTATACTGGCCCGGACACTGCTCTCATCAAGAGGTCTCAGTCTACATGCAAATGATCACCAGAGTATTTCTGCAGGTATCTGATGTGTTTAGTTTTAGTGCTCCACAGTGACAGGACGGGGAAGTTTATTGTGTTTATTTAACAGTAGTTTCTGGCTCCGTCCTCCCTGAGAGAGGGAGAGACAGTGGCATGAAAGCAGATTTGGTGACAGTCTACGGTTTCAATAGGAAATGGAGAAGCCGCCTTGGACGCTCCCTTTTGTTGTCGTGGGTCAGAGATGGCCCGGCTGTGGTGCAAACTAGCACACGTTTCAGGGCAAAACACCAACACTGGATCCTGTGTTTGCATTTAGCAGTGCAGGAGCTTATAAATATGTGCAGGACAAATATATCTTACCTGCAGAGGCTGTCAAATGTTTATTTCACCACATCTGTGTGACTTTGTTTGCACTTCTGTCAGCTTAAGCATTATTTGCCAGAACTCAAAGAATAACCAGGCGAAGCCTGGTAAAATATTCACTAAGTGGGACCCCCTCTGAGAAAGCGTCTCCTGCTCCCATTCACTGCATTCCTTAAAGGGGTATTACATGTCCATAAGTGCAATGAAAGAATTGACTAGCTGAAAGGCATAGACTTATAGACTCATAGACTGCCTCTGACCCTCATTAAGTGTGTTTAAACTCATGTTCTGCAGATAATTCTGACCTCTGACCTCCCCTTTATGACCCTCAATAAAATATCTCATGGTTGTCAGCTGTTGTCAACTTATAAGTCGCTCTCAGGGTTTATCAGCTGACATTGAATAGCGAGGTGTTCCTGTTATAATCGTCTTAGAGGACAGATGGAAATTTGTCAGGATGTTATCTCATTTTTGCATATGGCTCATTTCCTTCACCTGTTGCTACCTGTCACTCCCAAGAAAGAAGAAGGATGACGTTTATCAACTCATGCTTCATTCATTTATGGAAACTTGTTGGTTTAAAACTCCAGAAATGTCCCTCTTAAGTCAGCATCGAACATCTGACAACTTGGATGCACTGATGTATCATTATTACAACACAAAATGTATTCAATGTAATATTCTAGGTAATATTTGCAGGCTCAAAGGTGCAATAAGCGATTCTGAAGAAAGATAAGTTGATTGATAAGTTGACACTTTGGATTTAGCGATCAACCCAAAGCATCTTACACACTGCACCTTTAAGAACAATGTTTACCAAAAACCACACAAAGAATTCTTTTTAAAGTGAAACAGGTTGACAAATATCACGCAAAATGTTCCCACAGTGTTGAGCCGTCTCATTTAAACAAACGTGGAAGGTCAAGACTTCTCTGATCCATGCAAATAATTGAAATGCAAATCCTTCAGAAAAAAGGGAAGTGTGTTCCTAAAACTCAGACCTGTGCTGCATTAGGCTGTTAATGTTTATGAATAAAAATACACATAATCATTAACCACTCGAGCTTCTGATTATGTGTCAGCAGAAGTGCTTTTATGTTATTTCTGTTCCCGCCGCACGTTTTACTCTTTTCCCAACTGTTTCAAGAAGTCACAGTCGATCGATTGTGATTCTGATGTTAGAGAGGTGCACACACTCTTTTTGTTTGGGAAAAGGTGGTAGCTTTGCCGGTCCAGTGTTCAAAGGTTGAAGTGTGAAACATGATTGTATTGATTACATTTTGGTTTATTTTTTGTCTGCTCCAACCCACACTTGTGAAATGTAATCACATTTTTTTTTTTTTGTGCTACAGATACTCTTTACTGTCTGATCATTCAGCAAATGAAGAATCTCAAGAGGTGCCTGAATATTGTATGACAGGTTGTCTCCAGTGTTGCATGGCACCCGTAATGATATTTGTTACTTGTTAACTAACTGGTTTTGGGCTAAGTCAACACTGCTGGCAACACGTTGGCAACACAAACATAAAGTAAACGAAAACAATGGAAACCATTATTGGAAAGAGATGAAAGGAAACAGGACACAGAGAAGGATTCAGGTTGACTAGAACCAGGAACTTTAATGTAACTTAATAGATGATGGAAGTTTTAACCCAAAGCAGAAAAAAACAATACTGTCATACAGTAAAAGTCCTGTGTCTCACATGATAAATTGATAGTTTGAGATTATAATTTTAATTTAACACTTATTGTTGTGTCTTGCATAAACCTGATAATGATTTTCATCTTTAGGAAGAGCAATAATACGGATTTTGATTCAGATATAATGTGTGTTTGACGTGTTTGACTGACTAGTATTTAGTAAAACTCATCTATCAAAACAAGAAAATAAGACGTGATAGAGTGAGTGATTCGTGAATTCTATACACTTAACTGCACTCTTAGCGAATCTACATCAAATTTTAAGTAGTTTTAGGCTTATTTAATATATTAGTTTTATGTTTTCTTCAAACAGCAGTGGTGTAAGAAGTATTCCAATCCCTTACTTTAGTAAAAGTACTGCTATGAAACTTATAAAAGTTCTACATAACCTATGTAGTTGTAGTGAAACTTTGTCAATGATAGATTCTCAACACATAAAAGAACACCTCATCCTTCAGTTTATTATTTTAATTCAAAATCAAATCACAAAAAATAGGATATATTAGTTACTTTTAGTTAATGTACTTAGTTACTGACCACTGCCTTCAATCAGTCTTTTTGGATGTTTGGATCTCATGCTGTGTTAATTCTCATGTTCCTGACAGGAGCAGCCAATGAGAATGGGAAAGTAGCTGAGGACAGTGAAACTATTCCGGACGAGACATCTGCTCAGGGCGGTGCTGCTAAACCTGCAGACGAACCCGCTGTAGCTGCAACGTCTGCAGGCAGCACCGCTGCAGCTCCACCCGCAGCTGAGGAGGCTCAGCCTGCTGCAGCCAGTCCGCCTGAAGAGGCAGCAGCACCTGCAGAGGCTTCGGCGGCAGCAGACGGCAGCGCAGAGCCTGCAGCTGCAGCTCCTGAGCAAGGTAGGGTGGAGACATGAAGAGTACTGTGACAGGCCGGCGACAACAGTGGTGGAATGTTATTAAGTACTTTTTACTCCACAACATTTAATTTTTAAAACATTAGTTACTAGATACTTTGCAGTTACTTCTTTAAATCAGCTGATAAATTATGATATATTATTATAGGTTAAGCTACACAGCTGTATATACGATGATACGAATTAGCTCCAACTTATCACACTAAAGATGCAAAGAAGATATAAATAGAGAAAGATAATAAGAAGTGAGAGTAAGAATTAAATAGACAAAGTTCTAAAATAGAAAAAATAAGATCAAGCATAAGAAAATATGATTATTAAAACTAATTTTGTGACAAGTTGTACATTTGATAACGTAACAAAGACTTAAGAAAGGAAAACTGAATCAAAAGTTGTGTGTTTGTCGGATCAGATCTGCACAGATCTGAGTACTTCATCGACTAGTGAATATTTCAGTTGAGCAGCAGACAAACACAGAACTTTTTGTTCAGTCAAGTCTCCTGAACATATTTAACTTTCAAACTTTTGTGTTTAAAGCTGTTAGCTGAGCCTTTGCATGGCTCAAAGCACTTGATCGTTTCCATTGTGAACTTTATTTTCAATGCAAATGACGCCTTTCCCCTAATCTCCTGACACAATGACTGTCTGCTGATAGTCTTGTGACATCTATCACACTGACTGAACACTTCACGAAGTTAGAAAGCTGATGAAGATGGAGCTGCATGCCTGTGTGTGTGCTCATTTATTTGTTTGTGTGTTGGCCTCATTTACCTTTTGGAGGCATTTTAATCTTCAAAACATCAAAGGATCTATCTCTGTGAGACTGGATATTTAAAGCTGTTACAATACAATATGCAGAACAATAGTCATCGAGGGTAGGGGAACTTACTGAGGACAAGATGTATGATTGTTCCCACTGACCAGCAGTAACCTGAGCAGTGCTCCGCCTCCTGCATGGTGACCCAATGAACACTGGCTGCCACAGCACCAAGGTGCACAATGTCCTCTACGTCTTTCCCCAGACCCTCCTCAGTCCCACACTGCAGTGGCAGTAACCAGGCGAGGTGGTATCCAACAACACGCAGACATGACTTTGCTGTTTAATGAACACACCGGGGGAGGTCACAGGAATGTGTTTATGAGTCCCATGTAGGATTATTTAGTAAGTAATTAAGGATCTGTCTTGACACTTGTATAAGTATGTGCAAGTAATGAACTGGTGTTTACATTTTATTCATTATTCCGATCATTAGTCTTTTCATTGAGTAAAAGAAATAGTTTGAAAACATTGTAGAATGTATAAAGTGCGATGTGGTAGACCCGCGTCTGACCAGCCTGTTGATCTGAAACGTTTGTGTGCTGAAGTTGTTAAGAGCTTTAGACCAGAAAAAAAATTAACGTGTAAACACATAGGATGTAATTTTCATTTCAAAAGTGGTGAGGTGCCCTGTCTTCACTATAAATACATCACAACTTTCTGTGTGCTGGTTCCCCCTCGTATACAGCTGGTGCCCTCCTTATTTTTTTTGCCCCTGCCCCTCAAACATCCTGAGTCCGCCACTGAGTACAAGTACACAGCTCCACAAAATATATAACAAAGGTCGAGTTCTTTTTACACAGTTTAATGCAGGAGCTTTACCAGCTGGCCCAGGAACAGCTTCTGATTGTCAGTTGTCACCAAAGACTTTTTAAATTCTTATGATATACACAGGAGCTAAGACAGCGCTGTCTGTGCTCTGTTTCCTCTCGTAACTTGTTGCCTCTAGTGAAAATACCTTAAGTGTTACCACTCCTGGTGCTTTGCTAACAGTAGCATCATGCTCAATTACAAATAGTGAGTGCAACATGATGATCCTGGCTCTAAATTCAAGGAGAGCTACTGAGTGTCTGCACAGTGATAATCTCTCTGCACACTTGCCTCTAAATGACTATCAATACCTGGAAGTGCTCCGCAGGGAGCTGCATGACACGGTGCAGCATCACATCTACTGCTATCATTTCACTTATTGCTTCATGATGCAAATGACAAGCTGGTGCATGAGTTCAGCTCTTCATTTTCCTCTTTGTCTAATGCAAAGCGTCCATCACTGTAATGAAAGAGAGATGAACCAGGCAGCAAAGGCAACACGCTGTTCACTGGGAGAAATCCAACACTTTGCATCCTTAGATGACTGAATATTCGAGAGATGTTGTTGTGGTTTACCTTTGATTAGATTGGAAGCTGTGAGGGATTCTCCTGCCCAAATTATTATTTCTTTTACGAGAAGCATTTATTTAGGCATCACGTGCAGGTACCACTCCTTTATTTACATGAATCAGCCATGTTATTATTGCCAGGTTCAGAACTCCTCTGCAGTTTATTTTAGGATTGTTTTATGCCAATAACCCAACTCTATTAAGTTTCATCGGACTGTTTGAGTGCTGAGACAAGCCAGTCACAATCTACAGCTTTAATATAATTTTTGACTCAATCACCAGAATAAATGTTGGCAATGTCTGTGTCTGCAAACCATGTTGCAACTTTGCTTTTTTTTTAGGTTACATTTTCTTTTTCATCTTGTGACAGCACTGTGCGGTTTGGGCACAAAAAACACTTGGTTAGGGTTAGGAAAACATCAAGATTTGACTTAAAATACCTGCTTTGGTTGCCACAAATACAGCTGCAAAATTGTCCTGATGTCTCCTAAAAAATATTGTTGTCTGGTATCACGCTTACAAATGTTGAAACACATCTTGCCTTGTCACCTAAATCCAGTATAATATCCAGTGAGAAAGTCAGCTCATAAACATGTAATGTGAACGTAATATGACACGTATCGTAGAAATGTCCATATGGTAGCTTACGTATGACACAAACAAATGTGAATGCATCAATGGTTTGCAGAAACATTTCATTCTGGTGACTGGGCTGAAGCAGTACAACAAGCTGTTGTCTTGACAACTTGACACTTATTAAGTTCACTAAATTGATTTAAAAATAAAGATTATTACATTTTCACATAATTTAGTCAAAGAAATAGCACAATCCATGACCTCCGTCTTCACTTGATCTTGACCCCCTTTGGTGTCCAACATGACTCACTCTCAGTTCAAGCTTGACCACAGCATGTGTGTGTGTGTCTGTGTGTCTGTGTGTGTGTCGCCAACACTTTGTTGTCACCGTGGTCTCATTAAGGTGCAATCGGAGTCCACAGAGAAACTAGAGCATGCCAACACATATAGGGCTTCCAATGGCCATGAACGATGCCTCCGTTTCACAGCCAATGGAGAGAGAGGATCAAGTGTCAGATTAGCAGAGCAGACATGGCCACCACCCACTTCTGGGCCAGTCAGTGGTCAGCGTAAGATCGGTTTGGTGGAAATCATCGGCACTCACAAGTCTTTGATCGAAAAGTCATGACAAATGTCACTAGAAGTAAAACTGGACATGTTTCCCTGACGTGACTTCACACCGTTGGCTTAAAACAAGGATGCTTAATTATACATTTTAAAAGATATCATAGGCTAAATAATTCTCCAGCTACACCTAGCCATGCAGGCTTTATTTGTTCAGGTTTTGAGGTTTCTGCTGTAAGCCCAAAACAATGGAGGAGGTCATTCGTAATGAACGAGTCATATAAGTTTGTGCCACAGTTAGCAGCTCCTGGAGAGCATAGCTGTCGTTCTAATTTATAGATACGTATGAACTAGAAGATAGTAATGAGTTGCTACAGAATAGACTGGGAGATACTATATGGGAGACATTTCATTATTACAAATTACTTTATTGTTAGTTACTCTTTTTGTGCCTCCTCAAGTAAAGTGATACATCATACTAAGTAGTTACTATGTGGTCCCTCATTACATCATGATTAACTTACCATTACTTACCTTTAAAGTACTTATAATGCAGAATGGCATATTTCAGAATAATCTACATGATTAGATTAGAATTATTGATGCTTTAATGTGTTCATCACTTTAATGTGTTTTATTTTTTATCTATGATATTACATCATAATGAATTTGTAGATTATATTTTGTATTTTTTAAATACATCTGCAAAGTTAACTTAAGTGTAGTGGAGTAAAAAGTACAATATTTGCCTCCGAGTTGTAGTCAAAGTGGACTGGTAGCTGAAGAGGTGCCAGTTCACTTCCTGGGTTACTGCCGAGGTGCCCTTGAGCAAGGCACCGAAACCCCCATGTGCTCCCCGGGCGCCTGACACGGCAGCCCACTGCTCCTAGTCTGCAGTGTGTGCACTTACCATGTGTGTAGCTAGTGATGGGTTAAATGCAGAGGACTAATTTCGGGTGTGTTTGCATGTTCCATGTAAAGATAACTGACAATAAAAGATTCTTCTTAAAAAAAATAAAAAAAAGTATAAATTAGCAGAAACTGCAAATACTCAAGAAAAGTAGAACTACCTTAAGATTGTACTAAAGTATGGCACTTGAGTAAACTTTCCATCACTGATTATGTGGATTTCACATGTACAAACCTTTCCGTCTTTCTATCTAAATAGAAAAAGCAGAGGCCACAGCGACTGATGCAGAGCCCAAAACAGAGGAGGCACCAGGTGAGTGCTGCTGTAACACAAAGCCACACAATCCATATAAAAATATCTACTGTAACCCTAACGTCTTTCCTCTCCGTTTATCTCCAGCTGCCAGTGAGTGAGGTCCAACCTGAACGAGTGCTCAGATTAGTTTGTTGGAAGTGTCTTACCTTGTTCGTTTATGCATGAGTGAATGTATGTGCAGGTGTGTGTTTGCGTGTGAAAGACATGTTGCCTTGTTGCCAAGATGCAGACCCTGCGATAACCTCGATCAGTCAGGGCTCCTCAGTCATCACTGTGCCTTCCTTCCCCTCGTGATGGTGTACGTCTGCAATTTCTGCTCGTACAATGTAACTGTATATAGACAGAGAATCCTACAGCGCTTAGAGGGTGTCTTTATTTTCAGAGGATGTCAGAATAACTTGAAATTTCTATTTATTATCCTTGTAGACACAGCAGATTTTCCAAAACATCATATATGTCTTTAACTTGAACCATTCCAAACTTTTCTATAAAATTATAATTCCAAGAAAACCAAAGCCAAAATGTATTTGATTTCTTAAATTATATTCTTTTTGGGTAGCAGGCTTTGATTTTACGACCATGTTTGTTATGAATATGAAGAGCTGATACTTTGCAGGCAGTCCAACTGATTTTAAACATTAATACAAGTTTCTGATGAGCAAGAATGAGATTGAGAGTACACGTGAGACCCTTTGTTTTGCTTCTGATGTGTCATGATTTTTCTCTGGGAAGACGACCTGAAATCTGTAATAAGCTACGAACTGTCAAAAAATTAAAAAGACCACCTTAAAAACAACATCTGATCCATGTACTTTCTTTTATATTCTATTGCAGGATGATTTTGGGTGAGACGTTTCAGGGTAAATAACCATTCAGGAAAAGAGATTTTACTCAGTCGTTTATTAGTGAGAGCTTCACTTTTAAAATGTGTATTAATGGAAATCTGGGACAAAACAAGAGATGAGATACGAAAGCAGAAAGAGCACCAAGAGGACCTCGTTTTGATCCTGAATCTGGCCACTGTGAGCAGGGAATGTTAGACTGGTTTCCGTTATCATTATGTTGAGTTTTAAGTATGTCAGGCAGCCACAAACCAAATGCTGGTGACATAAGTGCCGCCTTGTTGTTCAGGGTTTAAGTATAAAGTGGTAAAGCACTGACAATAGTTCAGTCAGAGGAGAAACTAACATTCTCTAAAAGCCGACTGCATGGAATAAAATCCTAGTTGGTCTTTCATGTGTCGTCCGGAAATGCAACAAGGTGTCTACTGTACGAGTATAGGGTTGCTTGATGGTTCGACTACAACTTGTTTGTGACGTGGCCGGCTAGTCAGGAGTCTGAGAGAGGACCGAGAGCAGCAATCGCCTCGATTTCCACCAGTCCACCCTGAAGAGAAAAAGAAGGAGGCGGAGACATTGAGGTCATGGGAGTGACATCTCCACCACCCTGTGTGTATAGGTGTACATGAGCTATATGTATCACAGGGTACTGCAGCGCTATACAGTAGAAATTTTGTTTGTACTCACTCTGGGGAGAGCAGCGACCTGGTAGGCAGCTCTGGCAGGGAAGTTACTGCTGAAAACTGCAGGAAAAAACAAACATTATATTTACATGAGAACAAAATCATTGTGGAAGCCCAGCAGGTTAATATATGACTTTTTTTTAAATTGGATACTTTGATTTCTGGGTACCAAATAGAGGTTAACTAAACTAACTAAAGGCTTTATTGATAAAATTATTTATTGATGCCAATGTGCATGTAATAAGCCATGAACTCTTTGTGTGCCAGGTTTTAAAAAATCTAAAAAACCTAATTGTATAAAGACAAGAAAAACAGTTTTATTAAGCAGACGTAAGCAATCACTTATATCATAAAACATGGTCAAAACTTTTTCTACTGGCTATTTTTCTAAAGTGAAAGTCTAACCAGCAGCCCGCGAAGTCAAAATTCACAGTGGACACATGTCCTCTCCTTCCTCTCATCAGGGTCAGGGAAAGTTCCCTCCCCTGTGGTTTAGGGTTGAGTCAGGAGGGAGGTAGGCTTATACCTGAGTCAATGGCCCACACAGCAAAGCATGCTGGGAGGGTTGGGTTACATCCTAGTGCCTGCACAGCGGTGTCCATTTACAACTCACTGGGCACAGCGGCTTCTATTACATCTGTCTGTCTGTTGTGATCCAGGAGGAAATACCCAGACTGAGAGGAGGCTGAGTGAGCCTGTCCATCAGGTGACTGCTGCGCCTGTCAGCAGCCATTCTCTGAGAGATGTCGCTGAAATACGAGGCAGCGCATCGCCTCATAGTAACACATGTATGGATGAGAATAATAACAGACTTCTACGGTGTTTGATTGTGATCGAATAGTAAATTGTGTAGCTGGATTCATGTTATTTTTAGGTGGAACGCTGCACATTATTACTAGGAATGCACCAATGTATTGGCCGATATTGCCCATCTGTAAATATGATGACATTCACCAAAAGCAGTGGCCAATGTTTATCTGTTGTCTGAAATGGAAAGTGTCAATGTTAAAACAGGAAGTACCAGTATCAATCAATGCATTTGCAAGATTTTGTGGCTTCGTTTTTAGATTAAAATATAGATTCATCATCAGTTTAATTTCTCCGATCATATCCAATCCTGAAAGTCAAGCAGTTCCATGAATGAAAACTTTGGCTTTCTCCCTCCCCACTAAACACATCACCAGCTACAGATCAGCACTGTTGTAGCTTGTACACACTCAGAGTTTTGGTCAAGGTCACTTTAGCCGACTGCAAACTTCCTGATATGCACGCTTGAGCAGCAGTCTCGTTAATCACAACCCCACAACCAAATTAAAAACTTTCCATTCAAAAAAAGGCAAGTGATGTCAAGGAAACTAGCCACTGAAAACCTATGACGCCTATCTATAAATGGTAAACTAGGCTGCTTGTATAGGTGACTGAACTAGCCATTGATCTAACAGCAGCTCTGAGTATCTTGGCTAAAAGCTGCCCTCTTGTGGCTGCTTTTATTTATTTAGAAGAGCAAGATGAGAGACATTCATAGAGTATATTTGATCAATTTGATAAAATTGCACGTGAAATTTAAGGCCATGCATGGAAATTAATAAGAGTCTTACATGTTTTGTACACCTCGTTGACGCTGTTGAAGTCGTTTATATCAGCGAGCAGCACAGTCGTCTTCACCACTGAAATCAAAGAGTTTCTTTATCAGATTTTTATATTTAAACATTTAAATAAAACACGGGCAGCAGCTGAGCGACTGGATATCCTGATGGTGCAGAGCTCTCACCGTTGGTGTAGTCACAGCCAGCAGCTTTAAGGATCTCCCCCATATTGATGAGAGCCTGAGGGGTGAGAGGAGCGGATCAATATTTAATCTCACCTTTTATGTTTATAATTTCTTTGTATGTATTGTTCAGATGTGTAGATTTAATAGCCACTCAGAAGAGGTGTGGAAAACCACTTTTGTATTTTATTTTGTTTTTATTCTGAGCTTCAATTGTTCAATTTTCGATTAACAGTCCTCTCAGCTGATAGAAATGACAGGCAGATGTTTCAGTAGTGTCCTGTCAGCTATTGTATAAATGTGGTCGACGATCATCATCATCATCATCATCATCATCAGTCCCTGCGAGCTTCACCTTTTTGGCCTGAGCCTGCACTCCTCCTTCTACCAGCTGACCAGAGGCCACATCCAGCCCCAGCTGACCAGAGATGTACATCGTTCTGTCCACAACCACCGCCTGGCTGAGGGTGAGACAGAGGACACACACACACACACACACACACACACACACACACACACACACACACACACACTATTTAGACATGTGAGATAACCTCTTACACTGTATCTGCACATTAACATCTTGTTCAATGACATCCTGAAGCCTACAGAACAAGATCTAAAGCCAAAATCGCACATTCCTCCTGTGCTACACTTCATGTGTATAAAGGTTCAAGTCGTAACAAATTAAATAATAAATATAAGATGTTATGAGAAGTAGAGGATGAGAACGTTTTTATCAGCAGACACCAAACTGGCAACAAAACAGTCTATTGAATGGCTGAAGGACCTTGAAGTGAGCTTTTCCTTGTGTCCAAAGAAAATAAATTAGAGGCCATTCACGCATAGTCTGACGTCACTCCACCTCCTGACAGCTGATTGGTCAGAGCAGGAACACCCCTCAAACTTGTGACAACTGCACAGATTGAATTAAACATGAAAATATACGAGGCGACTGCATGTTTGCCAGTTTATATCACGATTTCTCCATACTTTTGTGAATCCTTATCAGAAAATAATCAGCAAACAGCTACTTTTTTTTTACTTTCCAAAGATTTATGCATATCAGAAGTGCAGTTAGAGTATTCCCCAGGATACCCCATCAATCCTTACCTGTATATGCCCTGTCTGACAGGAGCTTTAGGTGTGTAGGGGAACTGTCGGCGGATGGTTGCCATTGCAAATGTGCTGTCTGTCTGTTAGAGCTGTCTACTCTGCAGCTGCCTCCTCTGCTCTGCCCAAAGTTAAACTTTGGCACCTTATTATGAGGTCAAGTGCAGCAGGTGAGTTCATTGTACACTAGACCCCGCCCCTCACCAAATACTGGATCGCCTTTGTGTTTCATTCAAACAATTAATGCAGCAGCTACTGCAGCCCACGTGTCGCTATAAATAGAAAATGGAGCACATTTCTGAAAGTGTCCTTACCTGTATGGACCAATGGCTCCAGGAGCTGAGGTAGTGTTGACGATCCTTCTGTTGAGAGCAGACATGTTTCCTGACTTTTTCCCCCCACAAACCCTGCTACACACCGGAGTGAATGAAGTGGTTGTGCAACAACTCGCGGAAAGAACAGTTGCTGTCACGTCTACCGTAATGTCCGTCCAAAGGCGCACGCCGCCATCTTGAATATATCACAACTCCCACATGTAAATGTTTTTTTTAGTTTTTTTTTTAACTGTTTTAAAACGTGTTATATAAATTAAGTTTAATATTATTATTATTATTATTTCTGAAATAAGTTCCCATGGGGCACACCGGAGAGGGCAGGACTTCCCAAATGAAGAATAGTGGCACCTATAGTAGGAGAGTTACGGTACGACAGGTGTGCCATTCATGGTGCTTTCTGCTGCAACAGTCCGACTTCAAAGTTCAAGTCAACATTTTATAGACTCCCAGATAAGATGAAAGCATCCCACTGCAGTTATGGTTAACTATAAGTAACTTTTATTATTTGTTGCACTTTTTCAAAACTTTATAAAGTATTACAAACAAAAGATAATAAATTAAGTGGTTCAAACATAAATGCTTACATTCCACTCTACACCCTCAAGTCATTATACAGCGGAGAAAACAGTGAAATAAATGGAAACAAAATCATATAGCTATATATCAAAATGTGATTTCTGATTTCAGATAACTATACATGTTATGGCAGATTCTCCACAATGTCGGGGCTTTTTATTGTACAGAGCAAGTAGTATTTTGTTAAAGCTGAAAATCCAGCTTCCATATTAACAGTTCTCTTAGCTGTGCAGTTAATACAATAGCATTCCACTAAATAGCAAACATAATTTATAAACATGCATAGTCTAAAACACGCAGAAATCAAGCCACATATATTCGACAAAGGGCCAAAATATTAACAGCCAAATCAGCCACCATATTCAAAACCATTGTCACAAAAAGAAAAACACATTTAATAAATAAAGTGTGAATGCTTGTACGGAAGTGCCCGATGCAGAATTAAGTTATGAAAGTAATTCATGGCGAGAATGTTGATGGTTTGTGTGACAGAACAGGCAAAGCAAACAAAAGAAAACACAAAGATACAGACATGATTATTCAAAATCTGAAAAAGTACTCACTGAAATGTGGATTCAGGTTTTTAAAATGTCAGCTCATTGTCCATCAGTGTAACAGATCTACTTTTAGATTATGGTATTATTAAAATGATTGACTAATATGCATACAAGACTGCATATTAACATTCATGTGTAACAGCAACCTGCAGACCTACTGTACATGTATTTAAAGAGTCATAATTCATTCAAAAGGTCATTATTAGTACAAACGTGTCAAATCGATGGCGGTAGATAAACTAAACGACAACCACAATGAAGCAGTTTGTTTCCTTCATGAAGAGATCAAATATGCTTTTAGCTCGATTGTAAGAGTTTTCAATTAAGCATTCAAAATTGTGAAATAAACATTGGATTTTTTAGGCCAATACCAAATCCTTTTTAAGAACCGAAAATCTGATAACAGCCAATTTTTTGTTATGTTTTGAAACAAGTTACCTCAAATTAGTTTAAGTCGCCAGATAATCGATCACTCAGCTCAACAGTTTGTCTAGTTTTTCGCTGTCTCTAAACGGACAGTATATCTTCATTCTCTCATTATCGACATCACATGTACATGTCAGATAAAAGTCAAAAACCAGCACATTCTCACGCATAATGCTGAAATATAAATATAAACTGCAAGAAATTTGCTGAAAAATCTTAATGCATTTTGCAAAACTTGTCAGAAATTCAGATATTAGGTGTGTGGCTGATGCAGCGGCTCTGTTTTTAATCTAAGTGTACAGTATCAGTCAGTCAGTCACTTTATCTCAGCCTGAAGTGTCTTCTTCTATGACTATAGCGATAAAACAGTTTACAAGACTAGTTGTGCGATTTTGTCTCTGGTTTAAATGTGTTAGACTGTCATATTGTAATCGGTTGATAATCAATCATAATGTGCAGGAATGACAGAAAACCCCTTGAAATAAATCTACAGGGTCTTCAAAATAAAAGTCTTACAGTATTTAGGAATGTTTCAGCTTGTAATGAAATGTTTTTTTAAACATAGGAATGAATTTTGGTGCCAACTCTGATTCTACTTTGAGTACGGAGGATCATTTTGTCAAGTAAAAGCTCTAACCTTAAAATGATGAAGAGTGTTGGGCTGTTGTTGGGATGTGTGTTATGAGGCACTACGATGCATGGAGTCTGTCAATAAAGACAGTATGCTGGATGTTTAAATTAAATAAATGATTAAGACTAATGAAATAAGTTTAGAATTTTCTGATCCGTCAGCGATTGAAAGCATGCACAAACTCTTCACATGATCTCTGTCCATTCTCGCAGCTTTCCAGCTCATCTCCATGTGAGGAAATGGATTCAACCCATCGGACAACTTGTTTTATTACATTGCTTACTTTGAAAACCAGGTTTCAAATATTTTAAGGCATTCTCAACTAAATCAACAACATCTTGATTGTCTTTGGTCATGGACAAGCCTCCACAGCTTTTTGTTGCAGGTATTTCCAAACTTGGCTCTATGTCATATTTACACTGAGAGTGAAAAGTCTGAGGGGAAAAAAAGACCACTTGTCATTGACCTGATGATTATACTGCTGCCGCTTCCTTTTGTGTTGGTGGTGACTCCCTGATGGATGTTTCCATTTGGAAAAGGTGAAATTCATTTTGTGACTCTCAGATATATAACCGCCAAGCCTTAGTTCTCTCTTTGGCCGCAGTCCTGTGCATCATTCATGGGAAGGAAACTACACAGGAACCACAGAAACAAATATAAGATCTAAGATGGCGGAACAGCATCGAGACATAGTGTAGAAACAAGGCAGACGAGTGTAGATTCCAGGAGCCAAAATGGATGTCACCCAGGACAGTTAGCAGTCAGTCAGAACAGCAGTGGGCTTCCAACAGAGACAATAAGGTCCTTTTAGTTCCTCTGAGTTGAAGGGACAGAAGTTTTGTGGTGACGTTGGCTTTGGAAAACCCAGACAGGAAGGAGAAGCACTCAGAAGTTTTGTTGTCGTCTCTTCTTGGCGTCCATGGCATCCAGGATGGGCTGCCTTTTGGCCGTGTAGCGCTGCCTGAGCTCCTCGATCTCCCGCTCCATCATGGGATCCAAGGCACTCAGGCGCATCTGCAGCTCCTCAAAGTCCAGGTTCTTCAGCTGCTTGGCAACACATAAATAGATAGACAGACAAACAACAAAGGAAAAGGAGGATGAGTCATATTTAGAGTCATGTTGTGGATAATATTACAAGAAGTGCTTCCTCTTTGCTATTTATTATGCTTGTGGAAGAGGTTACTCACAAAGTCAAAGTCACCGTCCTGAGGCACCTTCCAGTTGTCGGGGAAGACGTTCTTGGACTGGATGTGGTAGCCGGGCTGCTCCTGCGGCTGGTTGTGGTTGTAGTTCTCCTGCTGCTGGGCTGCCTTGTTCGAGTCCTGCTTGTCAAAATAGTCCATGAAGGAGGGACGTATCGGCTGCTGGGGGGTGGCGTGCCCTGTGGAGGAGGAAGAGGACTGTGTTTCAACTCTTAAAGGAGACAACTATCACTTTATTTTAACTTCGAGCTGCAACGATTGACGATTAAAATATCGTCAGACAACTAATTGCCAACTATGACTATTAGTCATTTTTGTACCCTGTTTTTCGTCCCTTTTCTCCCCATTACTCAATAACCATTATATGTATTATATGTGTACTCACTCCTCATGGATCTCTGGTCTTCCTCCTCCTCTTCATCATCATCACTGTTGATGACCATAGTGCCCAGGTCTGACTCCAGCATCGTGCTGCCGTGTTCAATCATGGTCTGCGCCCCATCACTCATGGTGCTGGTGGCCCGCATGGTTCCTGCTCCCTCTGAGCCTGACTTCACCATCGTGTGAGAGTCCACCTCCGTCTCCTCCTCCTTGGGCAACACAGACATTTGATCAAATAGCCGTCTAACCAAAAGTGGAATCTTGTGGCTGCTTTAACACAAGCTTGACTTCTCAGCATACGTACAGAGTTGTCATCCTCCTCCTCCAGCTCTCTCTGCTGCTCCTGCTGCCTCTTGGCTTTCATCTCCATGGCCTCAGTTATCAGGTCTCTCAGAATGGTGACCGGCTTGGCCTGGCTGATGAACGGGTGCTGGACATTCACAAGGGGGAAAAAAAAAAGGGTGTTTTTTGTGGTAACGTTTAGTGCTTCAAAGGCTGTCACAAAGGCAGCAACCATGTTTTTTTGTTGGCCCCAGGCATTTATGTTCTGCTTTTTAAAGTTTTTGTCCATTTGTGTGTGCGTCTCTTTCCTTTCCCTAACCTGTAGGAGCTGTGTGGCGGTCGCTCTCTGCTCTGGATTCTTGACCAGACACTTCTTGACAAAGTCTGTGAACTCGTCGGACCAAAGCTCCGGCTTCCTGAATGTTGGAGGAGGATTGGTGGGGATCATGAAGATAGCCTGGAAGAACGCAAAGAAGTCATTATGTCAGCCGTTTGTTCTTTAGGCACCTGAAACCCGAACTTTATACCATGTATACACTCACTCTCATAGGATGGATGTCAGCGTAGGGAGGTTTACCCTCTGCCATCTCTATGGACGTGATACCCAGGGACCAGATGTCAGCTACACAGTTGTAGCCAATCTCCTGGATCACCTCTGGGGCCATCCAGAACGGAGTACCGATTACAGTGTTTCTCTTTGCCATAGTGTCCTACAGAGATAAAACAATCCCACTATCATCAATATGAACTAGAAGCTTTCAAAATAGTTCATACTGATTCACAAAACCGGTGAAAGATTATATGTTCAAGAGGACAATGGACTCAAACAACTGCTATGTTACCGTCAATTGTCCAGCAACTCCAAAGTCTGCCAGTTTGGCATGTCCCTCGGTGTTGAGGAGGATGTTTCCTGCCTTGATGTCCCGATGGATCTTCCTCATGAAGTGAAGGTACTCGAGACCCTTAAGTGTCGACTTCAAGATAGTTGCAATCTCGTCCTCTGTCAACTGATGTGAAAAGGAAAGTGAAACACATGGATGAAATTAGACTGTGTAATGCAGGTCATATGTAACACTAATATGACTTACTGTATTTTTTTAATACTATCAGTAGTTGTGCGAGTAAAGTCTCAGACATAGTCAATCAGGATATTTTTCCTCCTACTGCTGGCTAAGGTATCTTTGCAAGTAATTCAATCTGTCCATCCTTTCAGCTGTCTATGTGCACTACTATCAAAGAGTTTCTTAAGAGCCGTATTAAAGCCAGGATAGTCATCTCTGCACTGAGGCTTTATCTCCATCATAGCTATTAAAAAGAAATGTCTCATTAATGTTAATGTCTATCAAACTGCAACGCTCTTTGTTTTTTGTATATCAGCCTATTGCATACATTATAAACAATCTGCTCTGAGTAAAATATGTTACATAAATATAAACCTGATCATCTGTGGACCACAGATACACACACGACAACTGTAGTTCCCAGTAAGCACCCACCGTCTTGTTGCGCAGTCTGATAATGTCCGAGACTGAACCAGCTCCACAGTACTCCATGACAATCCACAAGTCTGTGTTCTTGAAGTAGCTGCCATAGTACTTCACTACGTAAGGGCTGGGAGGAAATGCCAGACAGAGCGGTTATCAAAGGAGAACACAAACTTTCATTTAGAACAAAAACAGCAGAAGTGAGAAAACTCTTATAGGTCAAGAAATGAAAGAGCTGCAGCAGTTAATGGTATGAATGCTGTTATATATCTAACTCTGACACTTTGAGAACAATAAAGGATGTTTGCTGAAAGCTGTGTTCTCTTCTAACCTGTCACACTGCTGCATGATGGAAATCTCCTTGATGATCTCCTGCAGATCGGACTCAACAGGAACCTGCTTGATGGCCACCACCTGGCCCGACTCCTTATGGATGGCTTTGAACACGCTGCCATAGGAACTAAACACACACACACCAAAGTTAAATCACAATAAGTCCAGAGTGCATTTGAAAAATGACAGTGTAAACAAGCTTTTACATCACACAACAATCGAGGTGTGCCTTAAAAAGTACAGAATAGAGTCTGATTGACCACAAGTATTTTCAGTCAGGCACACAAAGTGGGAAGGGAGGTTAGTCATGAGCAAAAGATCTTACCCTTCACCGAGTTTCTCTAGAACATCAAACACTTCCTCTGGCTGTTTGGTCAAACTGTCCTCACTCAGCTTTTTCAGCTTGCTGTAGACACAAATCAAGTGGGCCCTCAGTATCAAAGAGTGACACAAAACAAGTAGTGAAACCAAACTAAAGCACAGTGGCGTAGTAGCACTAGGAATTCAAATGACAGTGGTTTCCAGCAGCTAGCATTAAGATATACACATGAATTTGGGAAAAGTTGGGGATAATCTACTCATATAAACAATATAAATAACCAAAATGTGTTTACTCCAAACAAAGACAACAGCAAGAGATTTAACTTAATAGTCTAGAGCTGTTGGATATTAAGTCTTGGTGCCTGCCTGCAAAAACTATTACGGCGGTTAATATGGTCTCTGAAAAAAAGCTTGAGTAATGTGGATAAACTGCAATCAAATGGAGACATTAGTTCAGTCTCCCTCAGTTAAGTCAGAGAAATCAGATTTTTGAATATCTTTCATGGTGCTTAAGTCAATGGAAAATTAATTTACAACTACTTTGATCATCTGTTAATTTTCTAATTCAAATATGAAGTACATTTTCAAACAAGTGCTGGGTCCAGTTTCTGAAATGTGAAGATTTGCTCTTTTCTGTGTTTCAAATTATTGATATGACATGGAATATAATATATGTGGGTTTTGGTTTGAACCTTGGACTCAGGGAAATATTTTTGTCATTTTCTAATATTTTGTAGGTTAAAATTGACAGATTAATATGTAATAACTAGCTGAAAAGTTGGGCAGGTTTAAAATTGAGAAAATGACAACTTTTAAGATATTTCATGTCATTGATATCATATCATCAGCTCTTTCTTTTCTTTCCTCAGATGCTTAAGCTCCTGCAGTGTTTTGATGGCAATACAACCATTGTACACATTTATCAAAATCGGACACCGATTAATGAAAAAGTTACCAATGACAATCATCTGTTTTAGGGAGAAGTGCGTGGTTGTTTCAATTCACTCACGATTCATTGGTGTGTTGAAATAATAACGTACAATAGACGAAATGCTCCCTAAGAGGCAACTAATTAACGAAGTTAGCATTAACAGTTACCTAACAACCAGACAGGCTGGAAAGCCATTAGTGCCTATAACACAATGCTTGTGATTTTGGTTGAGCGTTACCTCTAAATCGATTATCTCATCAAAACTGAGTAGAAAGTTTGACAGAAAACAGGAGAAGCTAACTCAGATAGCATCGGCTAGCTCAACGACAGCTAACATAACGTTGCCTCATTCGTTAGCCTTTTAGCTAGCTAGTTAACAGCTTTCAAACACGTTTAAACCAGGCGGAGGTACACAAACCTTTTGGGCGCAGACGGCTCCATGATGTGTAGATTCAAAGAATAAAAAGTCAATGGTAAGTTTAAGCTGTTTGGGGGCCAATAGTCAAGATCTGGACATTGTCGACAGAGTCGTTGTTGTCAAAAACTAGTGGAGGGCCAGCTGAGTGTCCGTCAGATGATGGACACTTTGGGGCTACAGCGTCGCCACAGCGCCTCCTGTTGGGCCGGAGTACAAGACCTAACAAATCTAAAACCATACACAACCTGCAGTAAAAATAAAGCAGAAACACTTCTGAGAACTATGTAATGTGTCACGTATTACTGCTCATTAGTGTTGTCTTGCAAAAAGGTAAAAATGTGCCAAATGTGACGGAGTATCTTCTGACCAATAACAAACCAGTTTGCTACGAGGTGGACGACGACGGTATACGCATGCGCGTTAGCGGCAGTGTGAACGTGAGATGTGAAAAGAGGTAAACAGCTAAAAGTTGTCGTGTTAAATAGGTGAGGTGTCTTATTTGTATCTGTTCCTTTTGTCTATTTCACATTCATTATATCCACGCTGAATATTTAGACTTTTCTAAGACTTTTGTTCACCGGTTGTGATGGTTTGTGATGTCGTTACCGCCATGCTGTTTCTGTATTAGCATGCTGTAACGACACAGATGCGATTGAGTGCTTCTCCTTCTTTTATAGAAACAAAATGGAGCAACAGAAAGAGTTACAACCGCCCAAACAGCAGCCTATGATCTACATATGTGGAGGTAAACTGAAGCTTTTGTTTTTGTTTATGGTTTAGTCAGTTTCTACAGCTGTTTCCACTGCTAGCGATGCTACTTTAAGCTACTTCTGGTGTTACTAGTGTTACCACAACTACTACTGATTTTTGTGTTAATACTACAACTACTACAGTTTTTATTCTTTGTTTTCCCTTTACTACATTATTATTACGTATGTATTCTCCAGCTCCTACGGGTTTAAATGAAAGCCATGGCCAAATAACATGGTTTTAACAATGAATAAATGAAAGTTTTTGTTATTGTGTCATGTATAAAGCTTTGCTCAGATTGATTATATATGCACTGCTTTGGCTATGAGTGGAAGTATTAAGAAGCAGAACATGGAAATACTAGTACCTCAAAATTGTACTTAAGTACAGTTTCTTGAGTAAATTGTAGTTAGTTACATTCCATCACTGGTTATTATCAAGTTTGACATTTCTATTTTTACTGCAAATGTATATCGGTTTCAATTATTGGTTATTGGTCTCTTTGATTTCTAATGATCATTATCGTTATCCGCCCTGAAAAAAACATCAGTCGACCAATCTTCACCAGGGGTAGACTGGCCCAAATGTGACAAGAGTACCTTCTGACCAATTACAAACCAGTTTGCTACAAGGTGGACCACGATTGTACACCAAAATATTTCAGGATTTTTTGAACCAGCTCATGACAGCTCGACACTGAAATCATCACACGGCTAAGACGATCTTTTTTTGTCTCTTAACATTTGGAAGTGACTATAAATAGCTAGAGGAAAAACTGTGATTCTTAACTGTACAAATCTTAACAAATAAAAAAGTTCATTGACTTCCAGATAAGAAAAATGTAAGAAATCAAAGCTGTACTGTATTTACAAACAAAGCTTCAACATAAAATAAAAACATTACATCGTTCTGTTGTAAACTGTGTATCAGTCTTGATTTAAAGCTTTTTTTCTGTAATATTCTTTTTGTCTTTACTTGCAGAATGTCACACTGAAAATGAAATCAAGGCCCGTGATCCCATCCGATGCAGAGAGTGCGGCTACAGGATCATGTACAAGAAGAGGACAAAGAGATGTATCCTTCAGTGTTTTTGTGTGTGTGAGAGTGAGAGAGTAGAATATTCTGGTATGATGGGTAACTGCAGGAAACATGTGCTTTATTTTTTTACATTTAGAGTATATTCACAATTGTAATACTTAAACTAACTTAAACAAACTTTTAGTTGTAAATAAAGCTCTTGAAAACATTAAGCGCTAACAACTATTAGTTCATATTTAATGCTTGTCCTTATTCTGTTGAACGATTAGTTATTATGTGATGACAAAAGGCTTTTGATTGTAAATAATATGTATAAATTTAGTATTATAACACCGGTACATTTCCTTGACTCTTTGATTTCAGTGGTTGTTTTTGATGCCCGATGAAGACAAGGAGAGCAGCAGTTTTGATCATCATTGTTGTTGTTTACTATTTTTTATAGTGTGTGACCATGTAAATAAATAGACCTCCAGGCTTGGATCCAGATTTCTGTATTATTCTTAAACTCACAATTTTCAGTTTGACACAAATGGTGCCGTTTTATGGCCCACATGTGATGGTTGAAAGTTTCGGTTTATTAAAAACATGATTTTCACTGAACTTGAATGTTTCCACTGTTTTCTTATTCCTTATCATCTTTGAATGGTAATAGAGTAATACAGGAATTGCTAAGTATTGTTTATTAAAAGCTAATTTCTCAAGTCTTGTTCCTCATAAGTTTTTTATAAGCTCTCATTGTGGGAGAAAATTAATTTAATTAATTTAACCACTATCTTTCAGTTGCTTGGAGATGTTCATGGTCTATTCCAGTTGGTATTTTATGGTTTGTGAGCCCTGAAACGGATCAATGTCTCTTTTCCTTTGTCTAAATAAAAAACGATCTGAAATGCCTTGAACTATCCACTGATGTCCGGGGAAAAACAACATGGATCTCTACCTTCTCTACCTTTTTTTAAAAACCAAAACAAAAAAAAAACTGCTGAAGTTGACAAGCGCAACAGCAGTATTAAGTTGCTTTGTAGGTCAGGTGCAACGCGAAGGTGTACATCTTTAAAGAACAAGTGACATTTTTGTTTGTTTTTTATGCCAAAATTTAGATAAGAAGATTCAATTTTCATCTTTGTTTAGAAAATATAATTTAGCCAGCATCCACTTAGCTTAGCTTAGCATGAAAACTGAACAGATTCGTTAAAATAGATGGTAAAAGAACTGCATTTATATCTTGCTTTTCTCGTCTTATCGACCACTTGAAGTGCTTTACAAAACAAGTCAGCATTCGCCCATTCACACTGGCTGCAGAGGCTACATTCATATGCACACTCACAATTTGGGGTTTAGTGTTTTGCTTATGGGCACTTTGACACGTATACTGCAGGGGCCGGACATTGAACCAACAAGCCTCCGATTGGTTGGTTTTGAGCCGTACTAGCCTCCTGGCTGGGAGCAGTTGCCAGGCAACCAGTGGAGACTCCCGACAGGGTGTTTATTATTTAACTAATCCATTATGTCTTTAAATCTATAACGTGTTTTTTGACTTATAGCTTGAAAAGAACAAGCGTTACTGAAAACATTAATAAAGAAACTGAAGCAGCGACACGAAATTCAGCTGTCGTTTAATTATTTACACCTGTGCTTTTCTTACTTTAACATATCAGAATGTCTTTAGTAAAACAATTTTAATGTATTATCAAATGAAAAATACAAAAGAAGCTACTCTCGGGTTTCATAGGATGTAAAGACAACATCTTTGGTCATTTCTCTTGGCAAATAATAAAAGAGCATTTAAAAAATAATCAGAATTGTAATTGGTTGTTTTCCTGGGACGTGTTTTTGGCCATTTGTTCATTCATTTTTTTTCATAATCTGTCTGTCCTGTATATCTGTCCAGCCACGAGAGCCCTTTGCTCTGAAGTCTAATCTGAGGCTCTCCCATCTGAGCTGTCCTACTGCAGCACTGCATCGCAGTGGCACTTCCCCCCTCCGTGACGTCACACAGGACATCTCATCCAGGGGGCGTGTCCAACAGAAATCCCCAGTCAGCCAGGCACAGATGTAGCTGCAGCTCTGCGAGAGGGAGAGGCACGGAGGGAGGAAGAGTTTGAACACACTGCAGAGGGAGTGCAGCTATGGGGAACGCACAGGAGAAACCCCCGGGCAGCAGCGGAGGAGGGGGAGGTAGATCGGATCAGGCCACAGCAGGGAGCGGGACGAGAAGCCGGGGTGGAGGCGGCGTGGAAAAGCCCCGAGCTCCAGAGAAGGGGGTGGCCAATGGCAGGGGAAACAGCCCTGCAGGTGGACAAGAGGAGCAGGGCAGCCCTGCAGTGGACACAAGTTACCTGGACGCCCCTGCTGGGGCCCTTCCTCCCCACCTGGCCCGGCTCAAGAATGAAGGGAACCACCTCTTCAAGCATGGCCAGTTTGGGGACGCCTTGGAGAAGTACACACAGGCCATTGAAGGATGTGCTGAAGCAGGTGGGTGAAACAGTTTGTGTATTTTCTTCATCATGATTGAGTAGAAACACCTCGTTTTTTTAGACAAATTTAGATTACAAAACACATTTGACCTCTGATAATTCTGTATTGTTAAATCTGAAATACACAATTTAAAGTACCACCAAAAAAAAACCTTGAATAACCTGAAGTGACACTGTCAGAGCCAGTAACAGTTGCATGCCACATTAGAGCTTGTACATCACAGTAAGGAGCTGAGCTGCAGCTAATAATTATTCGTGGATGCATCGATTAATAGTTTAGTCCTTTAAATGACAGAAATAAGATTCCCTAATAGGCAGATTATTCAAAATGCTCGTTTTGTCCAACTAGCGAAATCCCAAAATTACTCAATTTATAGTCATTGAATGACTGGATTGATGAAGAAAAACAACAAAAATTCACATATGAGAAGCAAGAATCAGGGAATTTCTGGGGGTTTTGATTAGAAAAAAGAAGCACTTGCTCCATGATCATCACTGTTGCCGATTCATTTCCTATTGATTGATTAATCAACTAATCTTTCAGCTTTAATAAGGAGTAATAGAGTCAAAAGTACAATGATAATGTTACTGCACACAGAACTGTATAAGCTACTGGACGTTATTTTGCTCAGACCTGTTTTAAAATCATCTTTAGAGTGAAAATACTTCACTCTGCTGTGCTTTTTGATGAAGGCAAGTCTTCAAAAGCAACTTCTGACCGCAAACAGTCAATAATATAGAAACAACAACAGATCGATGACACAGACACAGACAGAAAGCCTCTTCAAGCATCTGTGTACTGGCCCTCATAGGAGTATCAGATACAAGTTGAGTCAGAGTATCATCTGGCTCCACAATCCACAGTATCTCATGTCAATTTTGAATGCATGATGCTTATGCTTGTCATGCTGCACAATTTCTTCTAATCACCAGATAAACATTTAGGTCCCTCTCCAGACCTGTGACCGTGAACATGTAATCGCGCATTTTTAGATCGATCATCCTCAAACTGCGGCTGAGACATGAGGCGTCACGGGTGATTTGTGAATGCAGCGGAGTGTTGGCACAAGACAACACCGCTGACCGTAGAGGGGAGTCATGTGCCAGCTCGTGCATGAGGCTTTTAGGTGAGATTGAATGTCATGCTGCACCTTTAAGAGCACTCAGCCAACTTTTACTCTCATAGCTGGCAAGAGGAACGGCTTTTCCTGCAGCATTTGAGACCGGCTTAAAAAGATTACACTGGAGTTAATGTCACAGCAGACGTAACAGAGTAACCACTAAAGGAAAGCACTGAATACAACGTTTGATTCTGTCTTTTTGAACATATGGAGCGGTGTCAGAGCTGTTGTCATCAGGCACTGAAGCAGCCTCTAATGACTGATGCTCTGCTGGCGGTTGTGAAACTGCAGTGGAGGCTCAGAGGAGAAAGGACAGAGGAGAAAATGACTCTACCAGAGGGAGTGATAGCACATCCATTTATCTGTCTAACATTCATCCCCTCAGCTTCTCTGGGCAGCCTTGCACTTTAAATTGAGCTGTCGCTGTCCTGTTTTCTCCTCCATCTGGACTATCTAAAGCCACAAAGTTCAGCAAAGGTTGAAAAGAGCTGTTCTGATTATGAAGCACGAGCACCGTCCTTACACCTGTGTGTTATCCTGACATCAAAGATTAGTGTGCTGTTCTTTCAGAGTCTGGTCTTTCAGATTAATGTGTTGTGGTTGTTCCCCCGCAGGCATTGATAGTCCAGAAGACGTATGTATTCTCTACTCCAACAGAGCAGCCTGTTACCTGAAGGATGGAAACAGCACGGACTGCATACAGGACTGTACCAAGTACGTGATTAATTTCAGCTCTGTGCATGTGTGTCCGTTTCAGTGGAGATTCTCTCAGATTTAAAAGAGCACCCCACCGATTTAGTATTGTCGGGCTCACGATGGCCCGTTTAAGAAATGTAGAACCAGATGTATCAGCTTTTTTATTCCACACAATCATCTAAAAGCTAGCACCTGCGATACCCGCAATGATACTCCACTGCCAACAGTTTGGTTAGCAATGCATTTAACTTGTGTAGCATCTAATGTAGCCTCAAGCTGCTATTTCACGTTTTAGCAAAATAGACCAAAATGTGAGACACCAAACATGCAGGTTGAAAAAGCTTTTATAACTCAAGCTGTAGTACAGGCAAAATAAAGAATGCAGGCAATGAAAACAGGAGTAGCTGGGGGCCAATCCAAAAAAGTAAAGACATACAAAAACTTAACTGAGTACAAACCAGAAAGGCGCTGGGAACAAAAGCGGAAACACTGAAGCGACACAAGGAGTAAACGCAACACAGACAACAGGCAGGAAAAAGACAAAGACAGGAAGGCTTAAGAAAAACGTGACACACAAGGATGAAACCTACAGATCAAAACAGGAAATGACTGAACTACAAAACCCAAAACCATGACAGCTACCCTTAAGCAGAAATAAAGATCAGGTTACTGATAAACCCATTTTTGCTAAATCCAGACCCCCAGATTTTTTTTGTTGTCATTTTCAAACTTGTAGTCCTCGGCCCCAACTGACGTTGCTGACTCAAGTGATATCACTTTAGACTGTGGGTTGCCAGGTTGCAGTTGTATGTAATGTGTAGATTGTGATTCACAGACGATCTGGAAACTAGTGTGATGTCACACAAAAATAGAAAACATATTGATCTATGTATGACGATTATTCATGATAAAGTTTAAGGGCCATGCAGTTTACCGGGAGAGTTTCCTGTGCGAAACATAAAAACTGGTGGGCATTGGGGGGTTTTAGCCTTGAAATATGGAAGAAACCCAGAAAAAACGGGCCACACATTGCTTTATATGCAGTTGTACTTTCCAGCACTTGACATGTAAAATCGGTGGGGTTTGCCTTTAAGATGGTGTTTGCTAGTGGTGCGTTTTCCTTGTAAGATTTCTGCTTTTCTATTTAAGTAATATTTTTAACATTTCATCAGAGGAGCTTGTATTTGGTGAGTTAAACTGGAAGTAATTGTTCTGTTCACACTCAAAACTGTCAGAAAAAGTTCAGTCTAAATCTTGTTTCACGATATAAATTCATGTAATCAGTAGTATTTGTAGTTTTTTCATATAATCTCCTCATGTTTTTTTTATTCAGCGTTAGTTCTACTTTTAGCTGAGCACTGTGAACCGTAAACACATTACATGACCGCTGTTTGGAGGCTGCAGGAATCTCTTTGTACTCACTCACATGTTTATGAATGGAGAGCTACAGATCAGCCCGCTTAAAGCGGTGACACGGTGTGCAGGTGCAGACAGATGGATCCTCAGTCTGTGTGTCTCTCTGATCCTCTTAGGGCTTTGGAGCTGCAGCCCTACTCCTTGAAGCCCCTGCTGCGCCGAGCCATGGCCTATGAGTCACTGGAGCGTTACAGAAAGGCCTACGTGGATTATAAAACCGTCCTGCAGATAGACACCGGGGTGCAGGCGGCTCACGACAGCGTCCACAGGTAGCATGTCAAAAAGTGTCGAGACATTTCACTGTTAGAGGTTAGAGTTATGGTATGGTTATGGTATTTTTGTTGACTCTATTCTTGTGGCTTCATACTGCAAACAGTGTAGTATCTTTATAGTATACTGTTTTTGTTGTAAGTATAGTAGAAATCTAGATAATACTTTATAATAACCATCATGAATAAATGGTTAATTTAATGAAAATAAAAAAAAATATTCAACTTTATTTCACTGTTAACAAACAATGAAATGCTTTATAAGCCATTAATAAAGCAATTTATAAACATCAGTTGCAACTTTATAATGACCATCCAAATAATCTTTATAAATAAGTTACACTGTATTTATTAACCATTTACAAAGTATTATAGGCATCAGTTACAATTAACAACTGCCCAATAAATGGTTTATAAAGCATTTCATTATTTGTTAACAGTGTAAGACAGTTTAATTAACTATAACTCTACCATTTATTAATGGCGGTTATTTTAAAGTGTTACAGAAATCTATATACTTACCGATGTTATTGTAATTCTTGGGATGTTGGACATCCATAAAACTGCGACTTTAGAAAGAAAACTTCACAAAGAGACATCAAAATGTTTCCCAAATGTATTTATTTATATTTCTATTGTGTCTTTGGAGCTTACTCAACAATAATCCTCATTCAGTTTTACTTTTTTCGTCATCTTTTTCAGTCTGAATACACTACTGACTCAAAACATGATTCGAGAAATAGCTCGGGATGCACGATGTTGGATTTTTCGAGATGTCCAATCTGATGATATTTTCCAACTCATTTTGGCTGATTGCCGTTGCCAAAGCAGATATATGCACATGTTTCTTCCCCTCTTATTGCAGAGAACATCAAGTCTCTCTTCTAGGCAAAATAGGAAAACAACTTAATAAACAGGTCATGTTGCGTGCGCATAATGAAAGCTTCATCTTATCGGCCTCTCTTATTGGCAGAAATGTTAATTTCGGCCAATGCAGATATTTAATTTTAAAGACTTTACCATCCGATTGTGTTGATGTGTCGATATTATCGTGCACCTCCAGACAAAGCTATATTTTCTAAAGGGACTATTCACCCATGGTCCACCCACACAGCTGTTCTCACTCACTCTAGCTGATCAGACCTCTAGTTGGGTGAATCATGCTTGATTGGCCATGTTTGACTTTTCACAGAGTACATTTTGACATGTCACAGCAGAGAAAAGAACAGGGGTAAATAATAAAATGAATGATGGTTGTACTCCATTTAGCTGCTTCACAGTGAACCCATAGCGTTCCAGTGCTAATCTAACTAATTACAAAGCGCTTTTCATGCTAATGCTGTGTGCTGTTCTCTATGTGTCTCCTGTCAGGATCACCAAGATGCTCATTGAGCAGGACGGACCCGGCTGGAGAGAGAATCTTCCAGAGATTCCCGCCGTCCCTCTGTCTGTCCAGCAGCAACACAGAGACAAACCGGTCAGTGCTGAAGTGGCTCAGGCCAGAGCCGCCAGGGCCGCACAGGAAGAAGGTCAGTGACATCACTTCCTCTAAGCTTTGTAGGGGTGTTCAGTAAATACAGTAGCATACATATAATATAGTTTGAATCAGTCACCTTAATGTTTTTTGACAAAAATCTTTATTTTCTTTTTAAATATTGCCTAATGAATCAACTGTGGATGTAAAAGAAGTGAGGTGGCAGCAGCAGAAGTCGGTCGGTGAAAGTCAGTGTGTAAATGCTGAGCAGTGATGAAGGCACTCCTGCTGAGAGAGAGAGAGAGTGTGTGTGTGTGTGTGTGTGTGTGTGTCTGTGTGTGTGTCTGTGTGTGTGTCTGGGTGGATCATCAATAATGCAGAGGGGAAGGCGATCCACAGAGTGTAGTGCTGCCGTAATGGAACAATCCAGGTCAGGTTTCCTGCTCACACAGACCAGAAGGCTCCACATATCATATCTTTATTCAGATATATTTAAATACATTAAGTTTCGTGAAAACTGCGTAAAAACCAGCAAATAAATGGCTTTACTTTTTTTGCACTACATGCGCACAAAGCAAAGCAACTGACATGCACAGAAACCGACAAACGGACACACACGCACAGTATGTAAAGACGTCATACCTATAGAGAGAACGGAGCTGATCTCAGAATAGCACGCTGCTGTTGCTGGGGAAACGGACGGGATGTGCTTCAACTTCAGTGTTTCACACTTTATTTAATTCATTATTATATATTACCATCCTGTTTTGTCACAGTAAGTTTTAGGATTTTGAAGGATGAAATACCATAAGGTTTCATATTCAGACATTTTGTTTTGCTTCACTGCATTCAGTTTGGAACCAGGAACCAATAAGTCAGTGCAATACATGGTTCGGTAACACTTTGCATGGAGCCCGTGTCTATAATGCATTGGGACAGCTTATGAACAGTCGTCAATATGACCAGATTTATTGTGATTTTTATCTTCTTTTTTTTACCTTTTCTGTGCCGAGTTGGCGGCCATGTTGGTGTTGATGATGTGTGTTGAGTGAGACGATGTAGTTCAAGACAAAACTAGATGATATTTTACTTTAATTACGACCAACTGTGACTTTCTTGACTTGAAAAATTATCTTTTAAATTGACAAACTTTACATGTGTGATTCATGGCACAATTCTAACGGGATAAAAAAGTTATTTGAATCGCCCCATTAATATTTTTCCGAAATAAGGTCTCATGAGGTCCACTGGACGGGGCGTGACTTTGGCTCTCTATGGGTTATAGTGTGCCTATAGTTATAAGAGCTCATTAATATTCATTATGCCATATAACAGTAATTATAACACATTACAAAGCATCTAATAATGACTTCATAATGTTACTGTAAGTGGCAGTGTGAACTGTAACACAAGACATTTGAGGACATTATCTTGGGCTTTTTGAAACACTGTTTAAAAATTTAAACAATCATTAGTTGCAGCCTTGCATTAAAGTAAAGCAGCCAACTTACATTCACTTTCTCGTTTGTTTACTTTACAGTAATTCGATACACTTTTCCTCTGTGGTTTGAAATTGAGATAGAAGGAAATCCGCTCACTGATCTGACTAGATGGGCGTCTTTGAAAAACATTTAAAGTCGATGTTACAATCTTGAGCTTCAAACTCAAAATGCTTTTTTGACACAGCTGTTGATTAAACAACACCAGAAGTTTGATTACTGTGTCTCACGCTCATGTGTAAGGCTAATGTGAGAGATCGTTGTGCTTTAAATAGCCACAGATCATTAAGTGCTGCGCTGTGATTCAACTGCTGCTGATGTTATATAAAATGATCTTACTCTCTTGACGCTCGCAAGTATTCTTCTTCTACGATAGCCCAAATAGAGCCTGCCTGCCTGCGCATGTTTGAACATGCTGTTGTATGTAAACAGGCAAATTATCAGAAGAGGTGATTGTGTTGGTTTCCGTTTACAATATGTATTAAAATCCCTTGTTTTTAATCAGCTGCTGAGGCGACTGATCTGGAAAACTTTGCTCATCGATTTTAGTTCCCAAGCTTCAGAGACATTCTTGGCCTTAAAACTCTGACTAATGACAGGTGCCGCACTGTCAAAGCGACACTTATTGACTTCTGAGCCGGAGGAAAAAATAACAGAATCTCTGTGTGTCTGCATGCATCACTTTCCCCAAGTCATTAGATATAAGGTGACGTTCTCAGCAGTGCAGGGAGCTCAATAAGCAGGAGGCTGGTCCATTTCTGTCTGCGGCTGACTGATGGATGTATTGATCACTCCTGAAAAAGTTTGTGTGCTGGACTGATGGGAAAAGCTTCTTGAAAGACAAATAATGTTCAATACAGTCTGGCCTGACATAAGAGAGAGAGAAAGAAAGAAAGAAAGAAAGAAAGAAAGAAAGAAGAGCATGGACCATATTCACACGGCAGCCATTTTCCTCATCATGCTCAGGGTGGGAAGCTCCACTAAAAAGCTGACAAATGATTATCATTTCACTGCTTCCTGATTGATCAGCAACTGAAAAGACGATGAATAGTGAAAATCCATCATCAAATCTGGAAAATCCATCATCTTTTCAGAAAATGGCCACTGTGTGAATATGTTCTACTTCAGGCTGCGAGGTTTAAGGTCATTTGTTAACCAATCATGAAGGAATCATTTGAGCTTGAACAGCTACAAGTGTTTCTTTTTTCACATATTTCAGTATTTAATTTGTGCTAAATTGCATGTTTCTGCCGACAGCCAGAATAAAAGAGGCCCGCTTCACGCTACTGAAACGGGAAGGCAATGATCTGGTTAAGAATCGCAACTTCCAGGAGGCTCTGCAGAAGTACAGTGAATGTCTCGCCCTCAAACCTGACGAATGTGCTCTCTACACAAACAGGTAGGCGTCAAAGAAGTTAACCCCAGTGTGCAGGGTGGAAACCTGCACACATAGCAGGATTGTTTGATCTTTGCAACAGCCCAGAATTCAACTGGATTAAACTCAAAGAATATGTCTCTTACTATGTTGTTTTATCTATAAATATGTGAGATTTCCTACATTTATACGACATTCAACCTGGAACACAGCAGCACAACATTATCCCAGCATTTGAGGTTTCCACCCTGAGTGTGACATCAGAGGGAAATGGCGGCCATGTGACGATGATCCATGCTGCTTTCTCTAACTCCTTGTCCTCTCCTCTTCTCTTCTCCAGAGCCATCTGCTTCCTGAGAATGAATCGCTTTGACGAGGCCAAACAGGACTGTGACTCTGCACTGCAGCTGGAGCCGAGCAACAAGAAAGCCTTCTACAGACGAGCCCTGGCTCACAAGGGTTTACAGGTGCCAGAAACACACACAGTGATTGAGGCAGAAGTGTTTGTGCATCTATTTTCTCACGGTTTTTCTTATGTTTTTTTTCTGTGTTGTGTGTACCCGTGTTAGGACTACCTGTCAGCCAGCAGCGACCTCCAGGAAGTCCTCCAGCTGGACCCCAACGTTCGGGAGGCCGAGCAGGAGCTCGAGGTGGTGACGGGCCTGCTGAGAAAGAGCCTGATGGACAGCACTGCACACACACCAAGGGTAAAAGATCGGCTTTATGCACACACACAAATCAGAATCAGAATCAGAATCAGAATACTTTATTAATCCACGGGGTGAAATTGTTTTTGTTCCAGATGCTCCGTGCAAAGTAGAAATAGAAATATAGCATGAATGGAAACAAGAGATAAAGATAAAGATATAATAAAATAGTGAAGATTTTTGTTTTAAAAAAAGGTGAGCTGTATGGAGCCATTTCATGTTTTCTCAGTTGTTTTTTAAAAATAAGTCTGCAATGTTGTTTAACTGTGAAGCTCCACAAATGTTTTATTGACTACAAAACCTCCCTCAACAGAATTTCCATTTGTGGGTGAACTTTTCCTTTAACCAAAAAAACTCCATTGACAATACAAATAAGAAAAATTACATTTACAGTTTTTAAAACCGTAAGTTACATGAAACATACAGTATATATTCAAGGTTTAGTGTTACTTTAATGTGTGGACTTTAAAAAAAACACCACCAGGAGGCTGACTTGTGCTAATTTCCTCCAGGTTTGATGTTTTCTTGTGGAGCAATGTGGAGACGGAGGAATGAATCTGGTGAGGACACATACTGTACTGTCGCAGTGCTGGAGGACAAGGACTTTTTAAAGCCATCAACTGTAGTAAGTAAGACTTGTATAAATGGACATGACTCCCGGGCCGGGCTCCTCGGACGACCAGCTCTCTTTCAGCTCTGCACCATCCGCAACGTGTGCAAACCACACCATAACTCCTGAGTACACGACCTTCCATAACGGGCAGCTTTATTCAAAAAGGCTAATGTCAAGGTACTCCTGACCTGCTTGCACTATAAATCATTCACATTACGATGTAATGTACTGTATATAGAGAGCGCTGTTATAAAGGCGGAGGAACACGGGGACAGTAAGAGTGTATTATGTGTGCCTTATTGAGATTTCTACCACAGTTTGGATGAAATACGCCAAGATTCAAAGTTTTAGTTTGTATTTGTGTTTAAGAGGTTGTGTTTGGTTACAAAACAGTTCACTGAGCTCATGACAAAAGAACTGACACAGACAGATCCGACTCAACTGTACTGTATGTGGAGGAAGGGATTTAAAAAAAAGGTCCAAAGGTTCGTTATATGGCACAGTCTTCCTATGTTTCATCTTTTCCTGCAAGTTTAAAGAGGTTGTTATTGTTTACATGTGTTGTCATCCCAGCTGCTTCGATAAAAGATAAGCCAACAACTTATAAGAAAATATTTCTCCATCTAAAGTGAGCTGTTATGACTAAACAATAAGTTACCATGGTAAAATAGTGATTTCTGTTCCTGAGCTCAGTGTGTAAGTCAACAAACTGTCACGTAAACATCCAGCTACTGACGTCAGTGTTCCAGGTTGTGTCATCATGTACTGTAAGACTTATTGTAGGTCTCAGGTTCAATCTTGAATGTAACCAAGATGACTGTGTGTGTGCCTTTGTGTCTGAATAGGTGTATAGTATTTATGTTTGGAAAGTCTCTTATCAGAATATTATGATTTTTTAATTTATTTATGCATCCTTGATGAGTTTTTCTACAACTGGGAGCCCTTCCAGTTGCAAGGAACTAGACAGGAAGTCACATATTCGCTCTGTTCATTAGGGATGCCCTGATTTATCGCCCCGACATCAGTATCGGCCGATATTAACCTCGTTGGTGGCAAATAAGATGACATTCACAGATACCAGTTTATCTGTTGTGTCACGTTCATGAACTACTGGCTCCCTTCTCATCACTGAGTAGGTAGTTGTATAGTTGGCTACAAATGTTTTTGAAGTAATTAATTAAAAAAAAATGTGAAAGGCGGCTGTATTTAAGAGTTTAATAAATGTGTTGTTTCTTTCAAAGATAGTGTAACAAAGGCACAAATGACAGTTCAGTTATTTTTTTCTGTTTTTCCTGTTGAAAAGGGGAGAAAATTAACAAAAAAAACATTGGTATTGGCCCTGAATTTCCCAATTAGTGCATCCCTACTGTTCTTTGAATCCTTCACAGCCTCCGTTCAAGAAACATCAAATGTACTTGATGTTAAACATGAGAAAAGCTGGGCTGAGGGTGATGGATGATATGACCCGAAGCAGTCCAGCTACATGCCTGGCTTCTCAACTTGTTTAAGTCCTTTGACAAAAATGATTTGGGATGCAGCAGGTGGGGATCCTCCACGTTAAGAAAACATCCCCTGACTAATAAGCATCTCATAATTCTGTCTGAATAAACTTCATATATGTTACTTTTCCCCATTTGATCTCACAGTAAAAGACATGATGAAGGGGGATGAACAAACTCCTGAACTCATTATCTGGCAGAATATTAGAAGTCAGGATTTAATATTTTCAGCTGAAGTTTACGAAGGTCAACTAGCTTTTTCCTTGTCTGTCTACTCAGCCTCAGACTTGTTAAGATAAAAAACTACATGATGTTTAAGTGTATATCCAGATCTTTGTCCCACATCAACAGCTGTCTCCTCTTAGTTGGCCTAATAAGAACACCCCTCAGGTCTGAGTGGATGTGTACAGAAGGCTACTTGACTCACCCATTAGGGTATAATATTGTTTTTTCACTTTTGGCACTTCGAGTTAACCAGATTGAAAACACCTGCGTGGCTGCGCAGGGACTTTTATTATATCTCTTTTAAAAATCCCATTTCAGCACTATAACACACAACAATGTGAATCTCTGTATAGCACAATGTGCCACAACTTCCATTCATACTTTGGGGTATTCGTGTATTAAAACACTTCCGACTGTCCGATCTTATTTTCCATTTCAACTTTTATTTCCCGCTTGTATTGTTTAAATAAAAGCATAAAAAAATCTCAAATAAATGAAAACACTCGATGTGAGGCTTCAGGTGTTGCTTCATGGAATGTAAAGAGCATGTACTGTATGTAAATAGTTTGACTGCTAATGTAAATAATAAAGTGCTATGTGGATGCTTTAATGAGCCTGTGTCTTCACGACTTCATATATTTGATTACAAAGATAAACTGCATTTTTAGTAAGAGGGAATGAACAGAAAACACTGCAGCAAAATAGGTTTAAATTAGTTGCATGTTATAATAAACTTAAAACTACACCTGTTAAAGCTCAACGTAAGGTGTAAGTGACAGCACTAAAAGAAAACCACCACGTTCATGCCAAAATATACAGACAACAAGCTTTATTGAGATTTTTATTGTTTAAGGATATGCATTTACATGCACATTATAAAGCAAATAATTAGGGAATATATACTTTTTCAAATCGCATAAGCTTCTTTTGACCAAGTTAGAAAATAGACCTGGCACTAGTCTTCAAATAAGAATATAAAACTCACAGGAATTTAACAGAAGGAACATAAACAGGGTGGGAATATCCTGCAGCTCTTTAACTCTTAGTCAACACCTCCAACTCTCTACTCTCAGACATTTCACGCTGAGCTCGTCTGGTCGACGTGCCAGCAGAGTAATCTGTGGTCAGGCTGAAAATTTACAACAGCTGCTGAACACAACATCTGATGCTCAAAATGCTGATAGCTTTGGATAGACGGGGTTTTATTGTCAAACAGAGCTGACCAACAACACAGGTGAGCTGACTTTGGCTACTGTCGGGGGAACATATTTAAAATATTCTTCCGAAAAAAGCCATTTTGGTCTTGATGTTTAAAGACCTTTGTGTTTAATCCAATGGTGTTTTCTATTCTGGAGAAGCCATTTTTTGACCTCAGGTATTAAAGTTGATTTCTAAAATGAAATCTTTTGGGTATCATAAAGTTTATTAGCGGTTCTGTCAAGTGGCCTGAGAGCAGTCTTTGGTTGGCTGAACAAGCTAGTGTGACAGCTAGCATTAGCACTGAGGGGAAGGTGAGGATTTAGCATCAGATTTCAAGCATTTTGAGGCAAATATAATAAACTCACTCAGGACATACAGAATGAGGAAATACAAATAAAAACACTATACAAAGGATTTTTCCCCCAAAAGGCACTGCGGGTCCAACAAATAGAAAATTATTTGCATTAATCATTTGCGAGGATTTAAGAGAACAAATTAAAACACATTGTAGTTAAAATAAACCCAAAGGAAAAATCAAAAATTATATTTTGATTTGGATACCTTTTATCTTTATAAATTCACTACTGAATAATAAATCAGAATGAAATACACGAGTATATTCTCATTGCACAAGTATATCGGAGCCTCTTATTGCAAATACACTGGTTGTTTGACTTTCCAGTTTTAGTTGCTGATGACTAAAATGAGCCCCATAAATTGTAAGAAATGCTACAGTTTCGATCTCAGAAATTGGGCATGTCTGCTTTTCTCCCTTTATCTAATACACCTCTCATAATTCTGTGATAGACTAAAAACTGCAGTGAAAACTTGGTTACATTTGCACAGGAGCAGCCACAAACAAAAGCTATTTTTACCAGTGCACAACGGGGCTTGTGAAGGTGGATTCATGCAAGTTGGCAACTGTCTTAAATCCACAATACTATAAAAAGGCTACAGTTTGAGTCGTCTCACCCGATTAAACTAAAAAGTTTGGACCCAACAAAGGGCATTAAAACCAACTTTCCCAAAATGGAAAATAAAAAATAAGCAAAGACAAAGCACATCAAAAAAAAATAAACAGGAGTCACATTTTAAACAAAAAGCAACAATAATATTTTTTTTTGTATAGATGATTATGGAAAAATAGAATTTGCTACTGTTTGGACTGGTCCCTCTGAGGTTCAACAATCCTTTAGCTGTGGTGTTTCTCATGCTGTTTTAAGATGTCACAGAATGACCTGGTGGCACAGCGGTGGACCACAGTGATGACGTATCCATCCCTGATTCATGCAAGAAATCCAGATTTTTTGCAGATGCCACACTGGAGGATAAGTTCAGGGTTTAAAATAGCAGCTCAAGTTCCTATTGAAAATATATTTTTCTTCTTCCTATCCAGCTTTTATCAGTTCTGCTTTTTTGTGAGCTTGCATTCAGAAAATCATTCAGGGACTTTGCAGATCATCATAACAGCTGGATGGGCCTTCTGTAGTATCACACCACCCTGATAACACACTTTACACCTGTCTTCATACATTCAACTTGACCTCGCTGAAACATCTGGTTCACACGCGTCTGCTTGTTCTGTCGCTGAAGGACAGAATCAACTCGTCTCCTCTGACTTTACTGTGCTCTTGTTCACTTTAATCACAACATCTCTTTCCAACTTCTACCTTCTCTGTAACTGTATAGACTGACATTCACATAATATTCCTGCCTTCACAGCAGATAAAAAATATAATTAGACTTAAACTTGACCACCAGCTTCCCCAGATGCACTCAAGAGTGTAATTAGGTGATAAGGCTAACTGAGCTAGCAGCACCCAAAGAAGAGGAGAGTTCCTTTAGATGTCTGTCTGTATGCAGCGCTTCCTTGTTGGGCTTACAGGCTGTGCGGCAGTGTTTTTGGTGCTCTCTTTTACTTTCTGATCTTTATCTGGCTCCGTATCTGCGACACCGCCTGCGCCCTCCTCGCTGATGTACAGAAACGTCCCACTGCTTCCCTCCTTTGGTGACGCAGGTGGAGATGACGTTAGCAGGCGGTGGGTGAAGGCTGCGTGGCTACTCTGAGGTGGATAATGCTCCAAGCGGTCGTGCTCGACCTCAGGCATGGGTGAGATGGTGACGTCGTTGAAGGTGGCGGCTGGGTGATGGTCCATTGGGGCGGAGCAGGGTGGATGAGCTGGTCTTGAGGTTTCAGGATCTGAGCAGCTGAGCTCTGATGAGAAGTGGCTGCAGTGTGAGTCGGCCACTGAGGGCAGGCTGCCACTCAGAGACGGAGAGTCAAACTCAGAGGAGTTGGTGCTGCGCTGCTCCAGGAGCTGAGCATCCATATCTCCCCGTGTCTCATTAATTTTAGTGTCTCCTTTGCTGCAGCTGCTGGCTCTTTTCCAAAGCTTCCCTTTGCTTTTCTTGCCCCCTGAAGTGGAGGGTTCCTTTGACCAGGGCGATGACGGGCAGCAGTGGTTGTCGTGCTGAGCACAGCAGCATGCAGAGCTGCATGAGCACGTGCCTCCGCTGGCACCTTTAAGGCCAGCGGTGCTACTGCTGCAGCTGGCTTCATCCAGGCTGCTGCTGGCGCTGCAGTGCCTCACCTTATCCTGTTTGGACTCCACGTCTGCTTGAACTTCCAGACTATTGTCCCTGCAAAATAAAATCACTCAAAATTCACTAACAGTAAAATGACAAATCATTTTACTTATTGATATTCACTTTCATGTTTGTAAATAATCATCACTTAAGTAGGGAAAGGACAAAAGACAGTCGTAATTACTCCTTGAAGTTGTTTTTATGCCCTTCTAGCATTATTCTCTACTAAAGCAGAAAGCATGCAGGAGAGCAAATACTGATTAAAAACACACAATGACCTTCCTTCCAACCATGTGACCCTAGGGCATCTGGCAAAAGGTACTACAAAAACTAGGACAGGGATTTTTTTTTTAAGAATAAAAAAATAAAAAGTTCAGAAATGTGCTGCTGCAACATGTAACATGAGTATAATCTGACTACTGACCTTTCCAGAGGCATGTATGCATTGAGAATGGATCCCGCCATGGCTTTTGTGCTTGCGTTGTCACTGATTGTCCCGAGACTGACGGTAGCCGACTCTCCGCTCAGACTGCAGCGCTCCTTCTGCACATCAGCCTGCACCTCCATCCTGGAAAGAATGATTGACACAAAATACAGAAAATAATGAGTTGCCGCATGTTTGCTTAATCTAGTATAGAAGAATACAACGACAGATGTTTAGAAGAAAAAGATTTTCCTAGACAATCCAATCGAGGCGTACTACTCTCTCATAATAATCAACCTGTACTACCACATTTTTTCTCAATAAAACATTGATAATAATGCAGAGATATCCAGGTTCAGTCTATTACCTGTTGTAGCAGCTGCCAGAGAGGCTGCCGGTGATGCTGGTCCCAGCGAGGGCAGTGGTGCTGGCGTTGTCGCTCATGTTGTCCCGCTGAGTGGAGCTCATGCCGCAGCGCTCCATGTGGCTCCCGCTGACACTGAGGCTCAGGCCGGTCAGGCCGCCGACACTCGCTCCGTCTCCAAGGCTGGGGTTATTGAGCCGAGTCTCTGCCACTGAGGTTGTGTCTGAGGAGAAAAGTAGGAACAGGAAGTGTAATTTTATTAATAATTAGAAGACAAGGGAGAGAGAAATTGAGGTCAGTGTCTTTCAAAAGTTATATCCATGTCTAAACTGACTTTTATAGGCTCTTAATTCATCCTGGAATAACAGATTGATGAATTCTTAGGTGTGAATATGTGTCATCAAGTCTCACACTTTATGTTACTGGAAAAGGTCAAACCCCCTGCTGTCATTAGGATTAAAAATGATGACAGAAGCTGACAGAAATACAATCCGTCTCCCTAAACACCTCCTTGGAAGAAAGCATGATGAGCTCGACCTCACTCAGCCGTCAGTGACAAACACGTTGACAGGAAAAACCACAGACACCGCGGCAGTCATTTCACACTGCCACACACCTCAAACACTTCTGTTTTGGCACTTCACAGGCTATAAATAATCTATATGTACACACAAAGGCACTGACAGGTGTAGTTGTACCTCCGCAAGACAAACAAGAGGTGGATGAACACGAATATGTCAGAACACACAGCCACAACACCGCTCATTTTGTGGTTGCTAGAAAACGCCGCAAGTATTCTCCAAATATTCAGGTGCTGTGAATCATATGCCACTAATAATGACACATAAACCAATCTACAGCCACTGTATGACAGGAGAGTAAATTTTATAAGAAATTAGCAAATTTGGGTAACTCTGACAAGAATAAATCACTTGTGAATAAATGTTTCACTGATGAAGTTAATAATAATGCAGATGCTTGAGACGAAGTGGCAAAAGTTAAAAAAATCCAAAAGGAGACAGAAATGCAACAGGTTTATGGATATTAACTTGTCTACAGTGTCTTTTAGTCTCATATATTTCATGGTTTCTTCTTGATGTTTTCATGGTGGTTTTTAAAATATTTTTATCATCTATTTTATTTTTAATTCTGTGCTTCCACTAACAGCAAGACAAATACCCATTGGTGACCATAAACATTCCTGGTATTACTGTAAGAAATTGGTGGTGTTGCCTTCCTGTGTTGTTCTCAGTCAGAGATGCTCACCTGTAGCTGCTGCTCCACTTCCAATGTTGTCATTTTCGTCGTCAAACTCGATCCGCACCCCTTTACCGTTGCCAGCAGACACTCCACAGCCGCCGCTCCGGCACAGTGAGATGGGGACAACTCCATAGACATAAGCCAGCATGATGGGGACTCCAATGCCTACACAACACAAAGTAAATACACATTTCCAAACATATCCACTGTTTTAGTGCAAATCAGAAAGAATGGGATGTGACAAATGTTTTGGGCAAACCTCCAAACCCCTGATGGCTTTTATTGCTACTACTGACCCACCAAAGAAACCCTTTTTAAATAATTTAGCTGTTATCGAGAAACAGATGGTGAAGGAGAGGAAGGGAGAAAAAAAACCCTCTTTCTTACCAACAGTGACTGCTGCGACTACAGGCGACACGATCACAGACAGCGTCACACCACCAGCTATCACCAAGTTCCTCTTGTGTTTAGAGATGTCCTTGCCCTCATAGCGATTATGGATCTGAGGAGGAAAAGCATACTTTTACTTACTTTTACAAAATCTAGCTGCCTTCCTTCTATCTAAACTGTTGGTTTAGACCGCTATTGTTTCATATCATTCCTCAGCTGTCTGCCATTAGCTCTCACCTTTCTGCCAACATAGACTGGGATGCCAATGATCATTGCTGGGATAGCAATGCCAGCTATGAGTGCGATTCCAACGGGTGCGCCCACCAACGTGCCGAGCTGCCACAGGATCTTCTTCTTTCTGCTCCAGGGCTTCTTCCCCCAGAAGGTGCAGCCTGACGGACTGTGAGGATTGGAGGGAGAGATGAAATTTAAATAATATCAAGAGACAATCAACTACTAAACATGCATCATTGATTGTATATAAAAGGTGGACAATGCGTCCATTGTCCACTTCCTCCCACTGTACAAAACCTAAGTCAAAATATCCTAGATACAAGGACTGCCATATTGCGCATCTTTTATTCAACAATGGATACTCACACATGTGCATATTTTGTATTATATTCTGTTTCTTCCTGTCATCACAACACTCAATTGCTAACTGAACATAAGGTAGGTAGCAAAAAACTAAACATTTTGGACAATCTATTTCAAAAACAAAAAGGTTGACAGCTTGGAAACGTCTCATAATCAGCAGAAGAGGTAAGATTATTTTGTCAAAATATTTCTGAGTCAAGAATGAACTTCACACCCTCCGGTCTTAACTTTGTGCTCAAAGTCACTAAATTCAAGCTGACTATTATTCACGCCCCTTTTCTCTGCTTGAGAAAAAACATCGACTGTTAGACAGGAAAAAACACTGACTAGAGGGGCTTTAAACAAAACTGAAATGCAATCCACTGTTTACAGTAATGGTCCAGTTCTGGCCAGAGACCTTTCTTGCATGTCAAACCCCGCTCTCTCCACATGTTTCCTGTCTCTCTACACTCTTAGCTCAAAATCTTAAAAAAACATGAAAGACACACAATAATAGTAACTACTACTGCACTGAGTGCAGACGAGCTGTTTTTTTTTTCTACTGTGCGTCTGTCTCACCTTAAATAGTGCAGGTCAGAGATCTCCTTCATGCAGAGCCAGCAAAACTCGCAGCCGCAGACAGCGCAGGTCATGTGATTACAGCTTCCATCATTCATCTTGATGATGTAGGCAGCACAGCGAGGGCACGGCTTGATGTCATCACCTGGTGGAGGTGAATTGAAGGAAAGCCAAATGTGAATTTACAATATACAATACACACTGAAAATATTCGTCAAAAACTCTGAATGCTTCAAGCACGGGACTAAAAAAAGGGTGATGGGTGTGCTGAAGGTACAGGTGTATGAGGCTGCATGATATCGGAAAAAAAAAAGCAGCTCCTTGTGCCGGTTAAAATCGAAAAAGTTATGCATTTCACCTTTAAGATTATGAACACATTGAGGGTTTACTGATCAGTTAAAACCTTTGTGACTCACTTGAATGTTACCTGATTAACCTCCCAGCACCCACGAGACAAAAATGAGGTATTTATCAATCTCAGCTTGAATCTTGTCTAACTGTAGTGGATTATAACATAGAGGGTATAGAGTTAATCTGTAGACACTTCAAGATGAGACTGCATCTTTCCATGAGTGGATGGTTGATGATATGCGCCATCACAGTGCCCAAAAATGTGGCCTGCAACAGACTAGCTGAGCCACATTCTTGCCACGATCACCTTTACAATGTCATACACCTTTACTTCTGCCTGGCATGACATTGCACTTCTATTGCACATGCGCAAGTTGCGACGTCGATGTCAAAATGATTAATAGTGTGCAGCCCAAGGTGTGTGTATTTTTTACCTGCGGCTCCACTCTCTTGGCTGTAGCTGAGGGAGGAGGACCTGAAACTCCTCAGCCTGAAGGTCTGGGCCCTTTGTTGCCGTGCTGTGTCACATGTCTGGTTGGGATGCCACAGCTGTTTGCAGTGGTAGCAGAACTCTGTCCCGCAGCCCTCGCGCCCACAGGTGATCTTTGGGCAGCTGGCACAGCCAAACGCAATGACAGCGTAACTGATTGAGGGAGAGAAAAAGAAATCAGCCAACATGCTGGTTAATATATGCTGGTAGGAAAGCTTGAATGTAGTAGTTCGACATACCACTAGGGGTCAGCAGGGCTAAAATGACAGAGCAAGAGTTTAAAACCAAAGGAACTACATCTAGTGTGTTTAAATACAAAATTCCAGTACGCTTTCACAATATACACTGCTGACATTTACATCACTTTGAGAAGTGTTACATAACTAAAGGAAATTAACTGACTTTCTGTGATTTCCCCAATGAGCTATGTTGCAATGAGTCAGTGCTGGCTCAATCAGTTCTGCATGGTTGCATGTCACCATGGTATCCCTCATCAATCATTACAATGGTCAATTTGAGAGCGATTATTGAAAAGCACATGGCATGACCGAAGTCCAACAATTAACACAACTTGACAAACTGTTTGTCATAAAAATCCATTGTTGCAGCAGCCTCAATTAAACGGCTTTATTATCTGTGAAAAATAATCAAATAATTGTAGCAGCTGTTTCCACTTGTTTATTGACTCACAAACCATCTTGTGTCCATCTGGTGTGGACAGGATAAGACATTAATAATTATTTTTATTAAGAGGAAGATACTGTAGAAAAGAGAGCAGAGCACCTGGCCTATTAATAAAGTAAGTATAACTATGAGAACCTCAGTTAAACCCTGTGATAACTCAAGTAATTCAGCCTCCTTCCTGTAGTAGGTTATCATGGAAATTAGAAACCAATGATAAGGCAAAACAAACACTCTATAATCTGCACAATGTGCAACAGCTTTATACTGGATATTACTGTGTTCAAAAGCTTAAAAGGTCCCGTGAAAATGATCCAAATTAGAAATGCAGGTTGCATGAAACCCTCAGCTTTCTAGTATTTACAAATGTAATTCTGTAAAATGCCTGCAGCAAGACAGAGCCGCTTATTTAGTTCAGCACATATTCCCTGAAAGTGATTACAGCTCAGTAATTACCACGGCTGCTGGCTGATATACACAGTTGTTTACTTAGTCAGGATCTTGTTTAAAATAAGACGAGCATTTAGTCCAATAGAGATGCAAACTTCAGCTGATACCGGCAGAAATTCGCCCTTGCACTTTACATTACTTTTGATAAATACCACTAATAAAAACTAAATTGCTTAAAAATTGTTCTTGAAGTTTTTAAGTCGTTTTTCTAGGAAAATCTTTTAAAGGGGCTTTGTGTAACTTTTTGTGTATTTATTATATGTATTTATCACTTTATCGGCCATAAACATCTGATGGTGATTTTCAGGGCTATCGTATCAGACGAAGCAAACAAAAACAAATGTTGCAGCAACTGATGTCATGACATCATTTTACGATGCTTGCCAAGAAACTGACACAATCTGCAGTAGTAGTGAGTAGGAGTTTTTGTGGGCAGCATATACCTACAGAGCATTCAGTCTAGACAGTTTCCAGACAGTCTCCTCTAACACCTCAGTGAGGCAAACTGATGGCAAATGGTGTAAAAGTCGTAAAGTGGATGGAGGAGCTTCCAAATGGACTTTTTGGTATTATTATTATACAGTACATTTCAGTGTCTAAACAATCTCTTACTGCATTCCTGTTTTGACTCATGTTTTCATGCTGAAAACTAGTGGTCCCATTTTAAAAAACTACTTAATTTGCACGAATTACAAAAAGTACAAGTCCAGAAACTATCCTGCATAAGAATAAATAATGTATCTCTTCCCAGCTGTTACTGTAGAGGTTTCTCAACTTTGATGAACTTCTGAGCTGACCAGCAAGGTCCAAGAACGTAGTGAGCGTAATTATAGAACAATCAAGGGTGACGGCATTAACCGGTGGAGAGTATGACAGTGAGCCAGAGCTGAACTGATTAGACGATGAGAGCAAGAAGCTCATGAAAGAGCCATTATTCTAACAGAGAGGGTCGCAGTGTTGTTGCAACAAAGCCAAGAGAGAAAGGGGGCGAAGGGTGAGGCCATTACTGAACTCAGCAATCACTCCAAACTAAGCTAACGCTGATATCTGCATTCAGGGAATGTGGGTAAGTAGCTGCTCCGAAAAACACTTAAAATAGGCTGCTGCAAATGCAGATGAGCAGTTTTGATTAAGCTGTGTGTGTGGTTGGTTGTGGCCTAAAGGTGCACTACAGAACAGGTAAACCAGGGTGACCTAGCTAGCCTCCGTTTGGGCCCCTGTGAGCAAACTGTTGAATCCCTACCAGCTCCAAACATACAAGGCCCTGACCTGACCCTCACCTCCATCGTCACCTCCTCGTGAAAGAGGGAAACCAGAAAAACAGTTTCTCCCTCACAGAAGTTTCAGAAGGAACGGACTGAGGTTTGCAGAAGTCCATCTCAAGCTTATAATTTACATCGCTAAATACTCAAAATTCAAGACCCAGACGTTTTGTTTTTATTCACTTTGGTCATATAAATGTTGTTGTTTTTACTTTGTTATGTTCCCCATTTTTTTAGTGTTTTGTTGTTTTATTCTGTGCAGTGCTCCTATAATATTTCTGGCCTTGCAGTCTCTGCATTATTTTCGCATTTTTTATCATCCATCCCAGAAGATTTTGAGTTTCTTTTACCTTAACTTGAACATTTACAACAATTTAACTTCCTTGTAGCACTATAACATAAATCATTTCAGAGCTTGACTGATACTGGATTTTTGGGGACGGTGCCAATAAAAAAAAACATTTTTGGGAATTTAATAATTTGCCTGAGCATCTTTTTTCTACATTTTGTTCATTTTGTTTCAATTCACATATAAGCTGATACAGATATATCTGAGAGCCCCTGTTCACTGTTAAATATGCTCCTATATTTGGGGATGTACATATGTGTGTCCCTCTACAGACCATCATGTGTACAGAAAAATGACAGGTACAGTCTCACAACCACATCATCGTCGTCACTTGCTACCCATGTCTTTTTTAGATGACTCATCAGGGCTGACAGAATAAGTGGGTCTCTTACTGCTACAAGTTATTTTTATCTCAGACATCAATACAGAGGGTGGGGTGAACTTCAAAAAGGCCAGAGTACAGCCTTGAAGTTTCCCTGATAGAGCTGCTTGCTATGTTATTTTGGGACTCATGTTTTTGTTGAATCAGACGCATGAATCATCAGGCACATCTCAGGGAACTGAAATTAGATTTTAGAAATATTAAATATAAATTGAAAAATGAATCCTCTAAACTTGTATGGCTAACTGGTGAAATCAGATCCTGTAAATCTGAGTATGCTATGATGCCATAAATCTAAGGTGGACAATATTATCCCTTGTGTAGCCTATATAATCCATCATCTTTGGTTCTTACCCACAGTCGGGGGCAGGGCACCAGCGGCAGTCCGGCTCAGCCACCAGCCACCTCCTCAACATGAACTCCTCGTACTTCTCCATGAGGGCCCGGTCCCCCAAGATCATCCGGATGTCGTGGGGGTTGAAGCGCTCTGAGCACTCGGGGCAGCAGATGTTGACTCGAGACTCTGAGATTTCGATGCGCAGATACTGCCGCAGGCAGTCTGCACAGGAGCGGTGGTGGCAGGTCATGATGTCTGGAAAGCGGTCCCGTGCGTGGCGCAGTAGGCACAGAGGGCACTCCAGTAGCTCTGATGAAGAACCCGACACTGATGAAGTTGATGCTGCTGCAAGTGCAGACTGGGCAGAAGTTTTATCCTGGAAAGTCTCTGCCTGGACATTTTCAGTGCTGACAATGCCGTCCACTCCAGCGGCAGCCTGCAGTGGCCTGGACTTGCGCTTGGGGTCGCGCTCAGGCCGGCGTCGTCGGCCGAAGAGTGAATGTAGGGACAGACGGCGCTTCTTGGGGGTCTTGCGAACTGAGGGGAGGCTAACAGAGGAGGCAGCAGAGTGAAGGTCTCGCTCTGAGCCTGTGCTGCCATGATGCTGCTGGTGAAGGCTGCTCATCACGCCAAAAGGGGCGCCGCTTGTGCTACGACCAGAAATCACCACATCGGGAGAGGAGATGAGGGACGGGGAGAGGATGGAGGACAGAGAGAGGGACAGGATGATCAGGGGAGGGGGCTAGGCCGCTGTTAGCTAGGACATAGCGGCTAGAAGCTGGTGTAGCAGATTTGGAAGTATGGTGAGATCTGGCCCTGGTTTGAATCACAGTGATGAACACCAACCTGACAGAGAGGGAAAAAAAACAGAAAATCAGGTACAGAACCAAAGCTGAATTCATTAACTTTTAATGTTCTGCAGCAAAAAGAGAAGCATCTCAAAGCGCAATGTAGTGGTGTGATTCTCAGGGTGAGTAACAGCCAATCAGGTGGATATTCAACATTTAAAATCTGACAAAATCGATCAAAAAAATATAGTTTAGGCTTCTCACTAGACTAGACAGAGACTGTTTTCAGGAAAGACCATCCCTTTGATAATAAGGAGTTTTCTGGCAAGCTTCAGGCATTTTTCAGGCGTGTCTTCTGTTTAAGTCAGACTGCTTACATAAAACAACTGCAGGATTTCCCAGGAGTGTGGATTAGTCATGTGCAGGCAAAACAAGACAAAATCCAGTGTTTTTCCCATCGTAGATGCAGCCACAGCTGTGTCAGTGAGCCTCTTGAGCAGCCACACCTTGCTTCAAATGCTTCCACATGCTCTTATTTTGAACAATATGAACAACTAAAGTACAACTCATCATTTGAGAGAGCAGAGTTCATGTATGTTTGTAGTGAATGTGAAGGAAATCTGTTTGAAGGTGATGCTACACAGAACCAACAACAGGACAAGCATTTGATTCTCATGATTTTGTCCTGCAGGCATGCATCAAAACAAAAGATCAATTCAAGATCTCCAAGTGATGTGAAGCAAATTTCATGCCCAAACAAAACAGTAGAGTTTGTGGGTGTGGTGCTATGCGATCTACCACAGTTGACAGATCCAAACCCAGCTAATGAATGACATTTTTTGGATCAACATCTCTGCCTTCAACTGATTCCTAAACAGACCAAGTAATGTAAGGAGCAGAATAGTGCTAATGTATCACTATTTGTATTACAGCAAGGGATATACCTCCGAACATCAACACAGGTGCTGATTTTGTGCTGCATCACACTTGCAGCAACAGAAACACCCAGATTACAGCTCTAACAAACATAAACAACGCTGGCTAAATGACCGCTTTAATTGGTCAGATGGGAATTAAGAACTAGTCTACAAGATAAATTGAGCACATTTTTCAAGGTGAGCTCTCCAGTCTATCGATGCAGACCAGTCCAAAATCCACAACAGGTCTTTAAAATCAATAACCATGAGCCAGATCAGGTGACAATACTGACTTTACAACCATTTGGTGTAATCTCATTTTAAGTGAAGAAACGCCATGTACTATGTATGTATGTATGTTTGTATGTATCTACAATCTGTCTAACTCTTTCTCATTTGGAAAACTAAAAACGCAGCCCTGATCCACTGACATCAGAGTGTTAGGCAACGCAACGTCGTGATTAAAAAATACTTTTTTCTCCTTGGAGTGTTACTCTTGACCATGAGACAAAATTTACAATGCTGGTTTATTAGTTTATTTCAGAATGTTACCGCAATCCGAACAAAGACATTCTGTGCCCTGGATAAGAGATATTTATTAGAGACTCGGTTTGTAAAATATACAGCCTGTAATGCCGTTGCTCCCATAGACTGTATAATAAATATTGGACTTGAACAGCCAACATGAATCTTTTTTTTAACCTTTTCGAAACTTTTGTTTTTTGGAGCCAAAAGTGACCATATTTGATGAGAGTGTGGAGTCCAGGAAGATGTCCTGATTGGATTAGCCACACAACTATACTCTACTGTGTCATCTATTTTACTCTAAATGGTATAATGAACATCACGCTGCTTTGAAGAAGATTTGAAACAATTGAGATTGATAAAACTCATTAACTCAGTAACTTATAAAATTAATACAAAGCTGATATGATAAATCAAGTGAGAAGTAGGGTCATTTTTTCATAAGCATAGACTTCTTTTTGCAGCCAGTGGAATCGACCCCTGCAGAAAATTAAGACAAAGGCAGGTTGAAGGGACTTGCGGTTCATTTTCTCAGACCCGAACGTCCACCTAGGGTTTCAACTATGATGATAATGATCAGTTTTTATTGTCGTTTAATATGTTTGTTTTATCTTTATTTATTGCTTATTGTTCATTTACCAAAGCCCAAGGTGACATCTTCACAGGTCTCGTTTTGTCCACAATCCCAAGATGTTCAGTTTACTGTCGTATTGGAGTGAAGCAACCAGAAATTCACCTATAAGCTTAAAAAATTACTCAAACCAATTAAATCAATCAAACTACTTGATAACTTAAAAAAAAAAAACTTGAAAAAAATAGCATTGATTAAACTTTTATGGTGCAGCCCTTATTTAAATAACTTAACTTATTTAAATAAATAAATAAAGTTCTCAAAGCTATAGATTTATCTTCAAAGTACTGACGCACATTACATAAAGGCAACGTGGAGGACGAGGAATGATTTCCCTCTGCTCCTCAATTCCCTTCTGTTTGTGCGTGTTTGTCATTAGGGACTAATTTCAGGAAAACTCCTGCGGGAGCCAAAAGGTGACTAATTAACAAGCCCACTACAAATCTCAACTGGGACAACGATCCTGCAAAGCACAAACATTCACTCTCACAACCTAGAAACCTTAGTCTGACTGGCTGCGTTTTTTTTCTCCCCTCGTGATGACCTGCAGGCAGCAGTTAAGTTTTACTACAGCTACTTTAGTGTCAGAGGAAAGTTTTAAAAGTCTGCCTTTTAGCTGCACAGCCAGAAGCCGGATTCAGTCTGGTGCCTCAACTGCACGTGTTTGGATGCTGATTCTCTTTCTCTTCAACCAAATTATATGTTGAATTAATTCTGCATTAACAACCAGCACTGAAATACTCAAAGTCTCTAAAAATAGGTCTGACTGCACCAACAACTGACTCGGGTCATATTTTGAAGGTGGTCTGGATGTGTGCCCAACCTCCAACCTGTGCTGTTGTTCAAAGCTATATTTTTTGAGAATTTTCCCTTGACGTGCCTTCTCTGAGCTTTCAACCAGTGCATCTGACATTTTTACAAATGTCTTATTTTGGAAAATTCATATTGAATTGCCAAATGCCAGAACTTTTTCAAAATTGACAAATGCTAACTGGCAATCAACCAAGTACGAACCACCATTATTCTTCCTTAATGCGTTTACGTCAGGTCTACTCTACACACCATGATCATATTACAATCATAAAAGTGCTATAAAATATGTGTAGTGTAAACATCTGGTCCCTTCACCTCTTTTAAAAAGGTCACACTGGGATTGCAGACAGCATGACACAAGAGAAGGAAAATTAATTTTGAATGTCAGGTCAGACGTGCTGACAAGACGACTTCTTAGATGGAAGAAAGGCAGAAGTAGCCACTACTCACAGACTGCAAATACATGGAAATAGTTGGAGCATTGGCACCGTTTGAAGTGAAACAGTTTGTTCCGTTTGTCATTAATTCAGAAGGTGACCCACTTATGTTATCAACGCAAGACTCAACAAAGTATCACCGAGGTTATCTAGCAGGCAGTACGCTTGAAAGTGTCACTTTAAATGGACTTTGCTAAGAAAAAACTACATAACAAACATACATGGGTGTGGAGGACTAGATTTTACTAAGCAGCCACATTTAGCTGATTACAACGTTTAAGTACATTTAATGTAAAGTGAACCTATATGTTGAACTGTGCGCTAAAGATAAATGAGACTTAAAAACATCTAAACCATAATTGTATCTCATCAAGCCATTAGCACTGGAGCCAAGTTGTAAAGACTAATGTGTTTTAATTGGTGGTGCTGAAAGTTTAAGAGTTGCAATTAAAACCCAAAGCCGGCACATGACATCTGAAATTTAACACACAACACCAGCGGGTAACGCGACATGAGATGATGTGAGGTGACGTGAGACGACACATCAGACGGTTTTGTTGGTTTGTCAGGGCAATGATGCCACAGACCCAAAGACAGACGGGTGACTCTGGAGAGATGGCACAATAATGAAGCCTCTAAACCAGATCAGAGTAAATTATAGGGCTGCTGGATAGGGTAAATAAAAAAATCATACTGCAGCTATTTGAAAAAATATTCCCATTGCAATATGATTCAAGTTTAGTAGGACTGACCATTTTGCATCACAATTATCATTTTCAGAGATCAAAACTATTAAAGTCATAACAATGCGACACTTGTCATGAACATGTTTTCCTACATCTGGAGAGCAAGATTATAGGCTAAGGCATCTCTGCAGCACCACAGTACTTTTGTTTTGTCACACATTTTGCACATTTTCAGGCAAAAATGTCAAATATTTCCTGGTTCCAGCTTGAGTGTGAGGATTTGATGCTTTATATGGTCATTTATGATCAATCTTTGGGTTTTGGACTTTTGGCTGGACAAAAGAGACAATTTGAAGACATAACTTTGGATTTTGGGAAATATGGTGAGCATTTTTCACAACTAAACAACTGATTGATTAATTATTAAATTAATCAGCAGAATAATTGTTAATCAAAATAATTTTAATTGCATCTCTTAAAGCAACTACAGACTACTTTTGGGCAGCAAATTTCCAGAGCCATACTTGAGTATCCTCGTTCTGAACTGTGTCATGAAGCAACAAAAGAGGAAAATGCTTTTCTGATGATCTACTGACCATGAAGAGAACTTCCACCTTGAGGCCCATCTGGTACAGGCTAAAGCAATGTACTAACACTGTAATTCCACATCATAACAAAGCCTGATGATGTATTGGGTCAACTTGCCAAGTCGCAAGAGCAAGAGGAAATTTTAACAAGACGAGGGAACAATTTCAAGCAACCCACAAGGCGATGTGAAATTACAATCCCAAGGCGTAATTAAACTGGAAAAGCCTGCCTCGGCACTGTACCGAGAGTGAGTGGGACTTTCCATGCGACTGTGGTCAGTGTGTGCGCTTGTGTGCATGCACATGCATGTATTCAAGTTCTGTGGCCGAGGGGTAATCACATGCAACCACAGCTCACACACTGGGATGGTGTCCCAGTTCCTGAGACAACCCCGGGGCAGGAAGCCCACTGCGGCAGAATAAATGGTTTCAAGCTTCCGTCAACTCTTAAAAGAAATCAGTGTTTCCATCAGCTGATGCTACACCATGAATACCATTGTAATATAATTTAAAGCTGTGTTTTCTACTAGAGGGACAGGTCAATGCAAGGATACTGACTTTTCTGGGAGTCGTGTATAATTTATATGTCAAGATGGATGGGAAAAAAATAGTAACAAAATGTGTCACCCGGGGCTGTGGTGGTAATGGTTTTAACAAGTATGGCTCTTCAGACCACGAAGCAATAACATGTTGGTTCTTGCACTGCAATAAACAAAATAAATCCAGGTTTCCATTGCCTGTAATTTTGCAAAGAGACAATTAGGTGCACAACCAAACTGCAATAGAGCATTTTATATTACAGGTCCTTGACTGCACACTGGCACGTCAAACCGGGTTTCATAAATATGTTTTGTAAGGCTTTGGACTATTAATATGCTATAAACAGAATTAAATCTCAAATTGAAACTTCCTTTCCTGAATATTCATGTTAATGTTGCTCTGCATCACTTCTTCTATTTCCAAACTGAACAGTAAAGCACAAGATCAGTTAAGTCAACCAGTTTTAAACTTTAGGTTACTTGCGTAACCCGGGTTCACTGTGAAGCACATAAAAAGAGGAAGCAGCAATGCGTTGGGTAAAATGACTGTCTCTCTCAATTACAGCCATACTGATGAAGATAACGATATAGTGGCCAACACGAGGTGCTGTACGTACACATATTTGATAAGGATACCTTAAATTTTGAGTGAGTACAATTTGATGCACATCCAAAAAGAAATCTGCCTCTAGGAGATATTGACTACCCATGTGTATGTATTTGAGTCCAGGTGAGTTTTAGGTAATCATAATAGTGTCTCGTGAAGAAATCCATGCTGAGTTTCTCAGTGCTAAAGTGCACATTTAAGCATAGAGGAGGTAAACTTCCTGGGATTTTTGTGAGTTCAGTAGCCTATGCCTGCCTTCAAAGAAATCCTACATACAATGATCAGCTTCCAGCACTGGAAACTACTGACTCAAAGCGTTCATCACGTACACTAATTTCCGGTGACATTCCAGCTGGAGGACAGACTTCCTGATTATGACAATGCATTCAGTTATTATGGCTTGAGATGGAGGAACAGCCAGGGAGACTGGATGACAAATTCTATGGAAAAGCTACCACATTGAGTGGAAACATTTCAGCTTTTTTGATACCGTAACTGCAATCAGAAGCAAATTCACAGTGGAAAAAAGTTCCTGTTAGACTGCCGACCATTCATCGGGTGTCAGCCAACTTTCTGTCAGCTGGACAATGGATAACCCAGTAGCTTAATGAATCTTTATTTGGCCTATTATCTGCCAGTCAAAGTATAATAATAATGTCTGACGTTCAACAGATGGTAGGGACAGGAGGCACGGGAGTGAATGCCTCTGAGCTGCTTTCAGCACTATTTACTAAACAGTCTGCTTTACAGCCAACAGGCCAAGGTACTTTTCCACTGGATCTGGTACAAGACAATGAGGTTGCATCTTAACTTTTAATGGAGTCTTGCTCCATCAAAACTTAAGATGCAACTGGGGATGCAATGATTACTATGCAAAATTCTCTACGGTATAAATAAAGTGGTTATCACACAGGCAATTTAAAAACATCAGGTTGTATTACTTTTACATTTGTCCATTCAGCACCATGGAGACAGCAAATAAAGATGACTTGTGTTTGCCCCAGCTAGAGGAGGAGAGATGCCATTTGCCTACGATATAGAGGGACATCTATGCGGCCCAGTGGGGTGCTGACAGGGACCATAAAGGAGAAGAGCCACACTGTGCATGCACTGTATACGTCCAATCGTTCTCACTCATTCATTTCAATGGCAGCTTGATTTCTAAGATGGGAACTGCATGTGCACCTATGGGCCCTAACTACCACTATCTGTTGCTTTTTTCTAGAGAGCCTTTTTAAAAATAATAATAATAAAAAAAAAGCTATGTTAACATATGATGTCAATTCACAAAACACACTGTGTGTCCTCAAGGTCGCACAAACACATAACCAACGTATTTCCTCGTAAAACATTTGGAAAGCCTATTTTTAACTTTTCCTTCCCTGTCTGCTGGGGCATTACTGTGACTAAAATTTTAATTGTGGTGTAGGAAACATTTTTTGTTAAATAACTACAAAGTGTCACATTAAAACAAAAAAAAACCACAATCTCTGTGCAGCAGTCATTAATAGACACAGACGAAAAGTGAAGGAAATTACCCACAATGCTGGTGGTTATAGGCTGTTTTACTCATCACTAAACACAATCTAACACTGAAACCAGAAATGACGGAAATGGTGATATTGGGTAAACCCACCCCCTCAACCGTCTATGTCATATATCCTCCAATCATTTCATACCATGACACTGTATGCACTTTCTGCTGAAGTCTTTTCACCCCAAACAGCAGGGGTGGGGGAAGCAGATGGGTGGTGTGATGGGGGAGACAGCTCTGTTCCCTTTGCTACAATGAAGGAGGAAACAGACACCAACAGCTTTTCACAATATCCCGGCCGTGCTGGGGCTCACTGTTTGATCAAAGCCACAGATGCACTGATTTGATTCCTTTAAATGTATTTAGCTAGAAATGTTAAGTTCTTAAGACAGTGCTTATTCACAGTCCTTATTCACAGTCCTTACATACTGCTATACAAATAAAATTTCCAGAGAGCTAACTGAAATAATCCTGGAATAAGCAGAGGACTGGACCTGGGTCTCAAAACACAAAATGGAGCATGTTCTTAAGGTATTAATCAACAGATGCACCTAGATTCCCAGTTTACGGTCGCCATTGGGAGACTTCAGTCTTTACGTTTATCTTATCTGTGTCCACATGATTAGTTACTCTTGTGATTGCCCTGAGATAAACAGGAATATAAAGATGACCACATGCTGTGATGATACTTCCTCTAATGGTCCCGCAAAATAAGGGCCAACCGAAACTAAAAGGCCACGACATGACGTTGATTAATCATGATAACGTGATTAGTGCCTGATGCAACGTGATTAGCGCCTGATGCACAAATGTTTGCTAGCTCATTAATCAAGCTAAAGGACACATTGAAATAAGGGTGCATGGTTGTAGGGCGGAGACATTAATGCCAGAAAAAGTAAATGCTTGCTCCATAGCTCATGGGTCTCTCCTGTCGGGGCTGGCAGTGTCACAAACAACAATACTAGATGGGTGACGATCACTGGTTACTAAAATACTATACTGGATTATAAAAACACTGCTTAAATTAAATGTTTTGATTGGCTATACAATTTAAAAATTAATATAACAGCATATCTTCTATATAAACAGACATGGGGCTCTTTCATTGGTACAACAGGCATAGAAATGTATTTTTTTTTCAACTGAAGATCCAAACACTGTCACTATAGGATAATATAAAATAATTTAAAACATAAATGATCAGAAAGTCCCCTCAACAACTGACCAGCAAACTGAGGTCAGTTAACCTTTGCTTGGTTCATATTGGAGAATTGGTGGTGATGGTGAAAGCCCTGTGTGTCAATAATGTGTGACTAGAAAAAGAAGAACTGCTTCGTTCATCACAGGTTTACTTAACTGCATTACGTAAGATGAAAAATATGGGCCTTAAAAAACAATCGAAAATGCTTAAAAAATAAGAACAATACGTTGTTTGAGAATTCACGGTCCGGGACTCAAATTCACACATCACTTGGATCAGTGGTGAGAAATGCCGCTGACAGGTCAGCGAGTAAGACAAAGGGTTTGAGATGACGTAATTTCAACAATCACATGAGTCTCAAAATGTTACAAACTTAGGAGCATAATTAGTTTTTCTGTTTACATTCAGCAAACCTGATAATTTAATTAAAGTTAACAGGGACAGGCCATTATGAGCAAATAAAGCCCTGTGACTCATTGACATAAAGCTCCAGAGAGGACTAGATTAATTTGTCATGCATACAATTACAGTGACACAGTAAATAAGGAAGAGCTACGCCCATCAATTGACCTTTTATCTATTCAGTAAACTATTGTTGACAGTGCTTTGAAGTAAAACGCATTTTAGGAGAGCATTTCCATTCACTGAACTGCGACGCGTTTAGTTACAGGGTGGCAGATTAATTAAGACAAGTCACACCACATTTGAAAATACTGTTACAAGTAAAAGATGTGTAAATATTATCAACAATACAAGTTTAAAAGTACAAGTATTCATTACATGCACAAATGAGCCATATGGGAGCTGATTTATGTTATTTTACTATTGCTTAATAACTGTTGCAACTTCCTGGTTTTAAAGGCTGCATTACGGTAAAGTGATGTAATTTTCTGAATTTACCAGAATGTCCTACTTGTTCTCATACTTGCCTTTACCTAATTAGTCACTACATTCATAAAACCAAGGATTATTTATAAAAAGTCTCATTGCGATAATATTTTGTGAAAGCACCAATCCAGTCTTAGCATTTTTGCTATGGAGGAGTTTTTAAAATATCAGGATATATATTGTGTAGGTGATATATATAAAATATTTGAGAATTACAAAGACCTGGATGTCTGAGAACCTTCATCAACACAGCCTAAAATATTGCAATATCATTTTAAGGCCATATTATCCGGTCCGAACTACAATATATACCTAAATAATGTAGACGACTTAAAGTATAAACTATAGAACTAACTTAATCAATGGCACCTAAGCAATAAGTCTTGAGGATTCATGATTTCAGCTCAGACATAGATGTTTTTATGAGGATGGCAGTATTCTTGTTTATGTCTGTTTGTTACACTTATTTCTCTTTTTTTGACATCTTTGTAGGTGAGCGACAACCTCACACTAAAAGCATTGTGCTGAAGTGGGAGCTATGGGTATAATCTGAAGCACCATCGGTAAAACAATATAATATTTGTGTTGGAGAAGGAGTGATAGCGTTAATGATTTCAAGTTAATGTGGATGCTAGACAGTGCTCATATATATAATTATGATGTCCTGATAATAGTAGAGAAATGTTTGTTTTTTTGTAATGCAATGTGCCCAAGCACTTCACCTTTAATGGTATTAAATTACAGATGTTTTGGATATTTAAAATTTGATTGTGGTGTCATGATAAAATTTAATGTTAATCTTCAGGTTTATGTGGCACACTGTCCACACGATCCTCATATGACATATCAAACCTTATGTATAACTACCCTGACGTTTTGAAGCACGACTTTACTGCACAGTGAGAGAAAACTTAGTCGTCTGGACCTGTTCCAACGATATATAGTGATTAAAATCTGCTTTTCAGCTCATGCACAAGCGTGAATACGTCTTCCAGAGCCCGAAAGCTAGAGTGCAAACAGAGTACTGAAAAGGGGATATTAAGATAACGTTATTTTGCATCCAGTAAACCACACCAATCCACGTAGTTTTACAGGTAGTGGAGACACTATAATAATTTAAAAAGACATGTGAAGAGGCTCCGTATGTGTCATCTGACGCTATGAACAGGAAAGACCTAATTCTGTTTACACCATCCACCTGGCTAACAAGCGTTAGCCTGCTAGCTAACGAAATCAGATTGGGCTAGCAGGAAGCTAGTGCCCAACTTTAATCGCCCCAAGAGTTGCTGAATAGCTGAGCTATGGTGTTTGCTCACCCGCCAGACGATTAAATCGACAATATGGCTTATTTAAATTAGTAAACGTCGCGGCAATAAACTTTATCTGGTGCCAGTAGAGGCTTTCTGCCGACCAAGAGTTTCAAGGAGGAAAAAATATACAAGCTAACAAAGCTAAAAACTGCTAGCTGCTCGCCAGGCTCGAGGAGGAGGAAGTTCTCTTATCTGTGTTATAATAACCAAACGTTAGCTAGTTCTGCCTGGAAACATCGTCCTTGTCCGTACTCACCGGTAAATTTCCACCTTCCTACTTCACCACCGCGGTGTATGCTGCGGTGTCCATTTCACAGTCAGCCGTAGTTTAACGAAAATGTTGAAGAAAACTTCGCAGGGACGCCAGAGTGCATTCCCCGAGTGAGTCTGCCTGCCGTCGTCAAGCCCGAGAACAAAATGGCTACAATAAACATTCACACTTCCGGTCGGAAATGTTGGTTTTTCATAATAAAAGACATCAACCTTACAACACCACAGCCAGTACACAAAAATACCACTGTACTAATACTAATACCAATACATCTTAGCTAGTAAAACTTTAATATTATATTTAGCTCAAGTACTGTACCTAAGTACAAATCTGTACTTTACTTGAGTATCCCAATTTACATATAGTTCAATAAATGCAGTGGAGAAAATATCATAATATTGCCTTGTGTGTACAGTAGCATAAAATGAAAATGCATAGGTAACACCTGTACAGCACTTAGGTAGGCTAAATTTGCTAATTACTCTTTACCACTAGATGAAGAAAGGGGCAATAACTACATAGTTTTAGTATGTTTTTCAAAGTTAATTGTAATAGGCATATGTGAAGTAACATACAAGACTAATCAACACGAAACAACTTCAGCAAACTAAAATAATTTTGCTGTGAATTGAACTAAAACCGCCTGACATGTAGAAGAAGAATTCCTGAAAACCACAAACTAAAACAAACATTAAACTACTCATCCTAAACGATATCACTTGTCTGCTGTCTTATTCTCATTTGTCTTATTTGTTTGCCACATTGCTCACTCAGAACATTTCCTCCTGATCACAACCGCTGACTTGACACGTGTTCAGTCCCGGCCAGTGTTTATCCCGTCGAGGAAATGCTGCCACCCTGTGGCCACTGGTGGCCATTGCCATACATCCATTATATACAAGTAAAGACATTACAGTGCATGTACACACACATGCATCCTTCTAGTTTCTGACACTTAGGGGGAACATTGCAAAGGCTTCATTCATCTCTGAGTAATTCACCCCACTTCCATCTAAAACATAACCCAAGTCCCAACACTAACCATCTTCCAATAATAACAAATAAAGGACTTTTATGGCCACAAAATAGCACAAAAAGCTTTATACTACTTTCTTCACATATGCAGTAGTACTCCTCAAGACCTGTAAACACACTTGAATGTGTATTATTGGAGTTACCCTTTAACTCAGTTCAAAATAGTGTCCAGTGCGGTTTCAATCATACCTGTCCAAACAAGGTTGTTGTTTTCTGATTTTTTGTCCAGACGAGACTTTTTCTCATCTCTGTCTCTTAGTAACCTGCCTCAAAAAGTGAAGTAAATGAAAGATAAGAGACCAGTCAGTTGAACCATCAGCTGTGGCATCAAGACAAAGCTGTGTTAGGTGAAAAGGAAAATGTGCAGCAGTGCTGTAACATTAGAAATTCTCCTGTTGACCTCTTTCTTGATCTGTAATCAGTCCCATACGAATCAGATTACTGAAGTGTTCTTTATCCGGCACACCGAGCGTCACATTTCTCTTTGTTATGGTGTTGTTTGACAGAATGTGTATTACCACTGGACTAATACTAATACCAATACATCTTAGCTGGTAAAAAAAGAACTTAAAATTATTAATTAATATAATTAAAATTATATTCAGCCCAACTACTGTACCAAAGTATAATTATGTAATTGAGTATCTCTATTTTCCATATAGTTAAATAAATGCTTTTTAAAGTCAAGAAGAAGAAGAAGAAGAAGAAGAAGAATCAACAGAGTAATCCATAATGACAAAAGTATATAGCATAGCACATAACACAAAGTAGGTAAAACATACTTATTTCCTCAAAATGGGTGCTCCAGATTGAGTGATGTAGTGGGACATCTCGTTGGTTCACTGAATATCTTTGCCGAGTTCGGTTTTGACAGCTCCTGGAGGACCCGTGTTGACGCATGCGTACATGACACTTTTGTCAGATGTCAACTGCAGCAGAGAGACAACGGACAAACACCTAGCGAGAGCCCGTTAACGTAGGGAAGTGACAACTACTTTGACACAAAAGCGTCTCTAGCCTGAGTAGAGTAATGAGGTAGATAGTCGGACAACTAATTACACTTACCTCGATTACAAAAGACTGGCATTGCCACGGTAAAAAATGGACCAGGAGTTTGAAGACATAGATTCAGAGGGCCGGTGGCAGAAACTGTACATGGTAAGTCTTGTTAGCATAGCTAGCATAAAGCGAACATATAAATAGTATTTCAAGCGCGCATTTAAATTAGCAAGCTAACAGGTCGGCTAGCTCATTAAGTATCCGCTATATAGGACGTTATTCACCGCTGCCGTTAGTTTATTTGATATTTCTTTGTTTTGGCACGTCTTCATTTTATTTTCAGTTTGTTACCGTAAGCTTCGTCATAAGTGTCATAAGCTTGTACATGTGGCTGAAGCTCACTGTGATTAGTTCCGTTACATAACTATGTATTTGTTTTTACTTTTCAACATCAGCTCCGCGAGTTTATTCTTCACAGTAGGATGTTATTGTGATAAGTTTGTGTCGCTCCCATGGCTGAAAGTAGCTGTTTGATTTGATGTTTGATTTGTTTTTGGCATCTGTTGATTTCTCGTCTTTCTGTCGTCTCCAGGAAATCAGGAATCAGTCGCACGAGTGCTCCTACAAAGTGGCAAAGTATCCAGAGAATCGTAACAGGAACCGGTACCGAGATGTCAGTCCATGTAGGTGAACATGTGCGGAAAGTCCAAAGTGATTACAGTGTGTGGTGTCTCTTTACCTCTGAGGAAGGATGTCAATTTACAACATAGTCCTCATTAATTTGTCTCTCATGCTGCCTGCAGTTGATCACAGTCGAGTGAAGCTGGAGAACACAGAGAATGATTACATCAATGCCAGTCTGGTAGTCATGGAGGAAGCCCAGAGAAGCTACATATTGAGTCAGGTAAATTCAAGGCTTTCATTCCTTTATTAACAATCATATCTATCTGCCTGTTATCTTTTGGGTTAATTGACTTATTGGCTGGCCTATAAAATTTCATAAAACATTTTTTTAAAGGGCTGTTTGTCCAACTGTCACTAGTTTGATCCACATATGTTTGTCACTTCTCTTGAAAATTACTCAAACAAGCAATCTCTCAAAATAAGTCAGCATTTTTCTAATGACTAGTATCAGTGTTTTGTGTTTCTGATTCGTGATGAAATACATTTTAAAATGTTGTCCTTTGGCTCTGATGCAACATCCGTTCTCACTTTGTGGTCTCGGAGTCCACAACGCTATCTGATGTCACGAGTAATCGCCGATCAACGCTGAATATTATAATTTGCAAAGTAGCTAGTAACTAAAGTTATCAAGGAACGGAGTCAAATTATTAGGTAGTAAAACATGGAAACACTGAAGCAAAGTACTTGCTTCAAAGTACAAAATTGTACATTGATGGAGTACTTCAGTAAATTGTACTTGCATACCATCACTGATTATTCTTCACTTGGTCTCCTGGATTACTAATGATCTGTTTCGTTATCAGTCCTGTAAAAAAAACATAATGGTCGACCCCCTACTCAAAATAGTTGCAGATATATTTTCTGTCAACTTACTTAATAATTAATTGAGGAATTATTTAGGCTCTAAAGCAGTTCACTACTAAACTAACAACAAAAGTATTGATATAAATAGCGCAGTAAAACTTAGGTAACAGCACCATAAATTCTTACTTATGAAAATTCTTTCCATAGCATTACCCCAATGAGGCCTAAGTTAAGGTCCCCTATTAGAAGTCTGTTAGTCGGTGTTATCAGATAAGTTGTGTCTGTTTGCTGTCGAAGTTGATTGGCCAAGCAGGCCAGTTTCGTTTTCCAGTTTTCATCTTGAATTATGTTTGTATATGATCGCGTCTCTGAGTTTGAATGATAAGGAGAGCTACTTCAGTTGACTTAAATCAATTAGTGATGAGTAAAGTCTCTGCATCACGGTATTATATTAACTGCGTGTTTGTGTGTGTGTGTGTGTGTGTGTGGATTTAAGACAACCTGTGTGTGTTTATGTGACCATAAACTAAAAAGCTTTGAGGTTACAGATCATTAAATGATGGTCTCCTATTTGAAAGCTAAGAGAAGTGTTGTACGTGTTGTGTATATGCATGCACATACAGTAACAGAAAAAACAGCAGCCTTAAGTCATAGGGTTGAGTTTTAATAAAAGCTATTAAGATGCGTCTGTGGTCATTTAACTGACCTCTAATGGCAGAAGATCTGTCTCAGGATGACCTGATACTGTTTCTATTTAGCTGGTTACCTCAGGATCAAAAGAAGACTTAAGTCGCAGGCTGATGCTAGTCAGTGATGTTTTTGTGTAGGATCATCAATGTTTTTGCCATCACACACCATTGTTTTAAAGATGACTGTTTTTTAAAATATCTGTTTTGGGTGGTTAACCAAGTGCAAATTTACATTATTTTAATGTATTCAGCTGAGAGGACACATGAGTTACCGTCGATACCAACCTCCCACATGCATCTTATAAACACACACGAGCTGTAGTGTTTCTGCAGATAACAGAAACCTCTATGCCTGCAACGCTACGACGTTATTAATTATTTGGCCTTTTGATATCATGGGATTGTTTGCATACTCCTCCTTCTCTCTCTCATTCTCTCTACCTTTGTCGATACGAGTCTGTATTTGTGGGGACGTTAGGCTACTGTCGAGGCCCGTTACAGTCATACAGTTTAGATAAAAACTTGTATTATATTTTTATTTGAGCTGTCCCTTTACTTTTTTCCTTAATTTTCAAGGCCTTCAAGCCTTATATCTGTGTTCTGCTGGACCTGTCAACACTTGGAATTGTCATATTGAAAAATTATGATGAACCACAATACTCTTGCTGTTTACTGAAGATAGTATTTGGGAGTTTTTGTTTTAAATTTGGGCAGATTTTGAACAGTTATCGGGCTGGAAGGCATCAAACCAATCTGGCAACAGTACACAAAACCACCAGTCACATGAAATCATGTCTTTGTTGAACGCTATGTACGATGTTTGTATCGGATCAGACATAGTGCCGCTGCTTCTGTAATTCCACTGACATAGCAATGAGTGGAAGATAAAAGTCCAGCACAGAGGCTTTGTTCTTCTTAAACATGGAGAGCATTTAGTAGCAGTGAAATTCTTGTTCAGACAGTGTTTTTATTTATAGAAGGTGGCACTAATTTGTTGGCTTATTATGGTTGTTGCTGTTTAAAATGTGTTATTCAGGGTCAATGTCTGTGATTGGACAGAATTTGTAGAGTCAACGTGATCAATATCGGTTCTCAAGCAGAATACCAACACGGGGGCATCTCCAACCCACACACCTGTGAATTTTCTCATGTCTTCAGGAAATGAAAGGACAAACAACCACTTAACTTTGTCATGTGATATTTCTTTCTAGACTCGCATGACCACAGAAAAGAGACTGAAAAGGGCTGATAAAACAGATTGTTGTTCATCAAATCATATTTCTCACTGTTCACTGAATCCTGCTTCGGTAATTAAAAGCCACAGAGAGTTGCTTAGTTCAACATAGCAAGAATAAGTGATACATTTTCTTTGGTTAATTGTGGATTGTAGCTACTCCAAGTAATTCAAGAAACCAGAATTAGTTAACAGGCAAATGTTTTTTGGATGTTATTGAGCAAAAGTCTGTGAACCTTTTGTGACATACTTTGTTGGAAGCCTAACAACGTGAGGACTTAGTTTGCGTCAAACAGGGCTGCTTGCAACTATCAAGTATTTTTACTGTCGGTTAATCTGTCCAAGTCCAAGATGACGTTCTCTAATGTCTCATAACCCAAAGATATTCAGTTCAATGCTGATCAGAGACAGTCTGATATTAAGTACTCATCAGATTTCTTGTTGCACAATGAAAACATGTAAGAAAATGCTTTAAAAAGTCAAAAAATTCTAGGTAATGCTTTCCTCCATCCAGTGAACATTGGATATCCTGAAATAAATGGAACATAAACACATTTACACCAGTTTTGTCTGGAACTATTTGACAGTCCTGAAGTTATTTGCATCCTAATTTACTTGACATCAGACAGTCTGTCATTGTACTGTATGGTGATGGTATTTTGCATATTTCACCCAACAGAATACAGTTTTCTCAATTCAACCACTTCATGACCTTTAGCAGCTTTGACCTTTTTAAATATTCTCTTGTTATCACTCAGCAAATCTCATTTGCATACAGCAGTTATCTCATTAATGAAGACAATTATCACCCAGTTGCTTAGCTGATGTATTATGTCGATCTAATGTTTTCGTTCCTTCCTGAGAGATATATTTCCAGTGTAAATTACTTTCCGCTCTCCTGCTGGACTCCTGCCATGTAACTGATCAAAGTGTGTTTGCATGTGTGTGTGTTTGCTGTGTGCAGGGCCCCCTCAGGAACACCTGTGGCCACTTTTGGCTCATGGTCTGGGAGCAGAAGACCAAGGCAGTCATCATGCTCAACCGAGTCATCGAGAAAGGCTCGGTAAGTACACAGATATCATGTCGATGTAATGTAATAAAAAAAAAAAGCAGATAGTCTGGTTTGACATCTGCCATTTGTCTGGTGCGCACACCCACACACAGACTGCAGAAATACTAAATAGACCACAGAAAGACAGCAGCACACACTTAGTTTGCAGTTTGCTAACAGTATGAAATAATTAACACAACTTCATGAATTAATTTAGGTTTTCTGTTAAATGGTTCACTGTGAAACTTGGCTCTCCTGTCAGCAGGATAACTGGAATTCAGTGTTTTGACAGCGTGTTCACAGTTGTGTGTGAGGAACTGGGATGTAGCCCCACCTCTCACCTCTTCTAAATCCAGTGATCCTGTGATGTGCCGATTAAACGCACGCACACACACACACACACACACACACACACACACACACACACAGAGACTAGCACACAGTCTAACACTCTCTCTCACTCAGAGCAGCTGTGTTGTCTCTCTTTCTTAGTAAAGCAGCTGAAGTGGCTCTCGCTCGGTCATGAGATTCACTCACTGACTGTTTTCTTGGAAATGGAAGATAAAGAGCACCTACAGTCCACAGATATCATTAACCTCACAAGGATCTTCTATGTAGGCCAGCACTCCAATCCTCCACAGGGAAGGTTACATAATAGACTCATCCTCAACTGCTCTGCCCATTGTCTGTTTACTTAGAAAACACTGTATGATTAGATGTTGATTGTCGTATGTATTGCACACATTTAACTGCAGTACTGACAAATGACTTTCTGTTCCATAAAAAATATTAGTCCGTGAACAAACGAGATCAAGAATTGTTTTGTAATTGAGCCAGACTTCTCATCTTAACTCTGTCTGAGGTAGATTTTGTTTTAGATCTGTAACATAGGTGTCCAGTTAAGTCATTTTCATATCATGGTATACCTTTATACCTCTACAACCCTAAACATTCAACGATATGTGATATAATATGTCTTGCGTCACAAAAAAGAGAGTAGTTGTATGTTAATGGAAGAGCGACACATTGACGTTTTATACTTGTAGTTTGTGAAAGTGTGTAATATGTACTGTATGATTAGGTGCAGGTATTTGTGTGTAGAGAGAAGACATAAAGAAAACATTGAGAGTATAATTTCATTTATTATCCAGCTTCCCTCTAAATGCAGAGGATCAAACTGTCCTCCCGTTAATCGTCAGCTGCTTCATCTCAAGGCCAGTCTGGCCTCTCAGCCAGCATCTGCTTTCCATCAGGTGTATTTTGTTGTCAGATGTTGAAATCACTTGGTATCTCTTACCAGGTGTGTTTCCTTGTTCCTTCTCTTACAGGAAAAGTGTGCCCAGTACTGGCCCATAGCTGAGGAGAGGGAGATGGCCTTCAGAGACACGCGTTTCTTGGTCACGCTGTTGTCAGAAGACACCAAGTCTTACTATACCACCCGAGTGTTGGAGCTGCTGAATATTAGCGTAGGCTGAAATAATATTTACCACAAGGGGAATTCTCAGTGAAGGGTGGTAAAGGAGAACTGAAATGTTTAAAGGTTCTCACACCTAAATGTATCACATGGACCTGTATTGTTTGAGGCTTCTTAGAGCTGAAAACATCCTTTTTTTTCTTTTTTTTTTTACTAAAGCTCATTGTTTTTAACAAACTTTTAGACATTTTGAAATTTTTTTTTAGTTTTCTGTTCCCACACAAGGTTTTTCTAAAGTGTGGGAGTGGAAAAATGCAAATGTCAGTATTTGAAATACCTCAAATGTGCTTAAGATACAATGCTCATGCAGCAAAATTCATTTTTAAAATCTGATTTTCATCTGTATCTTAAATGTTTTTTAATACAAAATGTAAAATATCAACCAAAATTAATGGCAAATCTGATCACAAGAAGGAGAAATAACTACACACACGTCTTGATTTGCTGTTTTTGACCATCCACTTTTCAGAACCTGCTTTATTACATTAATTGAAACTGAAACTAAAGTGAAAGTTAGTTCAGCTGCCTAAAACAACTGAAATAGCCTCGTCACCTCAAACAGAACAGATAAAATAAGCACTGACAGGCTCACTGCAAAGAAAGATATGATTGTTTGTCTTTTTTACCTGCTAATGAGTTCTCTGTTCGTCTGCTTTTCACAGACCGGAGAGAAGAGAGAGATCTACCACTTTCATTACACCACATGGCCTGACTTTGGTGTCCCAGAGTCCCCGGCATCCTTCCTAAACTTCCTCTTCAAAGTGCGGGAGTCAGGAGCGCTGGGGGTGGATCACGGGCCGGCTGTGGTGCACTGTAGCGCTGGAATCGGACGCTCAGGGACGTTTTCTTTAGTTGACACATGTGTGGTCCTGGTAAGTCCTGCCTTCTCGTTTGATGTTTTTACTCAATTTTCTCACAAGAATTTGGTCTTCATGTTTTGTAGATCATTCACATTTGTATGATCACAAAAATGGTCAGACTATTTAGACTATGGCAAAAAAACTTGTGTAAGTAGGACAAATTAGTCTCTTATAAACTGTCAGTTAATTCACTAAAATCTCACCTTTTTTTTTTCTTTCTGTTCTTTGCAACAGTGATTTGATTTGTTATTTAATGTTCAGTGTTTTTTTTATTATTATGGGTCTGTGTTGACTCTGACACATATTACTTTAAGATATTTGTGTGTGTCAGAGTCACCACAGACCCATTTTAATCTGTGTTGCCGTGTTTACCACCTCCATATGACCTTTTTGCCTAGTTACTTTTAATAGATGTATTTTTGCTTGACCTACTAAAAGTTTGCAAATAAATGCATTTGACCTAAATGTATATATTCACAACAAACAGTCCATCAGTATATATTTTGGCATCTTTATACTATGCTAAAATTACATCTTGCCTCATGAAACAAAAAATTCATGATAGCAAAAAATGACTTGAATCTTAGATTTGGTTAAAAATAATCTTGAAAGCATCATAAAAAGCATGAAATAAAAGTGTCTATCTGTAGACACCCTGTATTTTCTGACTGATTCCTGGTTCTGAATAGAGTTAGAAGAGAAAGAAACACGCCTACAACTAAAACATGAAACTAGCTTTCATGTGGTTACGTAGAACCCACAGCTGAAAGGCAACGTTGTTCTCTTGGCATGCTGGAGAACATGAAAACATGATTATGTGGCGGTAGATAAGCCAGAAAAGGTCAGTTCTGCATTTAATGCCACAACTGCTGCATGTAATCGCTGCCATAGACTGGTAGTGTGTAAAAATGTAAGAATGCGTGTCCCTTCCAAACACAGCCGACGAATGAGTCGACAGATATAAAGGAAATAGGGCTTCATCCTGGTTAGTTTAGCTAATTTTGACAACGCTGTCCTGTTTAGATGGACAAGAGGAAAGACCCATCATCAGTGGACATCAAAAGCATCCTGTTGGACATGAGGAAGTACCGCATGGGTCTGATTCAGACCCCTGACCAGCTGCGCTTCTCCTACTTGGCTGTGCTTGAAGGAGCCAAGTACATCAAGGGAGACGCCTCTGTACAGGTACTTGCAACACGCCCACACTGTTACATATTCAATTATACTCTACTTTATTACACAGCCCTTTTCTTAGGAACCCAGAGACTCTATTATATCATACTTGTTCAGTGGGAGTCGTTTCTTCTAAAAAAAGATTAAAATCTAGCCAAAAGACAGATGGTGTTGGATTTCTGTTCTGCTTACAAAAGCCTGAATTTATCATCTCAGGACAGAGATGATTAGCTCAAACACTTGAAGAAACCTGCCAAAAGCAACTTCATAACATTCCCTCAGCTATTCAGAGATTTTGTAAAACTGTTACAGCAGAGTGGTGTAAAAAGTTGAGTCGGACTAGCATAAAATATACCATAAATATTATAGTTATTCTCTTATTTTGTTTGTGAGTTTCTTGAGGCCTCTTCACATACTCACATACGTACATACTGGAAATTAAGTGGGATAGAAGTTGGTCAGTAAAACAGCCACAGTGGGAACAATTTCTTCTAAATCATATTAAAAATATCAACCAGCCTAAAGGATGATTAACAAGATAGCATCATGTGGAGTATTTAGTTTGAATTATGTGCTTGAGGTTGATTCGCATCAGAAAATTATGAGGCTAAATCCATTTGATTCACAAATTAATTCAATGGCATGAGGTTCCTGTAGATCTCCTCACTTATCAGCAGACCCATCTGACAAGGCCTCCGGTCACATCGATGATGAAAGTAGCTTTATGTTAATCAAAGGGAAGAAACGAAAGATGTTAATTGTTTTACTTAATGGAAAAGTGTCCTAATAAAAATGTTTCCTAGCCCTACAGAGGGGAAATGATAAAAGAGAATGATAGAGAGGTGTGTTAGTGAGAGTTAGTAGAAGAAGTTTTATGAGGCAAGGGTTTACACTATTCAAGAATTAATTAAGTTTGTTCAGTGTTTTTCTGTGAAGGGTGCTAAATGGTAGCGAATCAAAACTGCACTCATAGAAGAAAGATATTTCGTGGTTTATTAACTTACGTCAGCGTCAGAAGTCAGTTACTGAGTATCTGGGGCTAATGGTTTTCACTGGTGACTCCTTTTTGTGAGTGGTGCTCAAATCGACACAGAAGTGTTGATACATCCGATCCCGAATAATTTTGTTTGTTTTCACGCTACAAGGTCAATATCTAAACTCAAGTAATTTATGGTAAATGATTTTATCATCAAAGGGACACGGTAGAAAGAAACTATACTATCAACCAGATCTAGTCTAAATAATACCTAGTTTATACAAAACTACTTCTCCTTCCAGCTGTCATAGTCATATGCAAACTACAGCTCTATAACTGCCTAGGGCATCTCTGACAGAGAGTTGACATTGATGATGGTCGACCGCAAACACTGTCATGTGAGGAGAGGAAAGGTGCTGCGAGGGTGAGACAGACTTCATTCACTGAGTCCTGCGGCCGTGGCAGGCATTATCCCAGAACAGAGAGAGGGAGTGTAGTTATTGGAAATGTATTATCACTGTCACTGACCGTGGGAATGTTATTCGCGTCTGTCTGGGCTTCAGTTTGTGTGCTGATACTCAAACAACAGCAGTTCCTGCATTCTCACAACTATTTGATGCCATTTTATTAAGCTTTTGCACAAAGTATCGGTATTGTATATAAACTGTTGATAGCAGTTTGTGTTTTACTTGGTATTGGATTGGAAAAAAATCAGTGGTATTGACAAGGAAATTATTTCATTCTATAACTTTACAAACAAAATTGCCAATTAAAGGCTGCTTTGATCAGTGGCAAAAATGGTATGGCAGCCACATTTTAAAGTGTAATTATATCTCTCTCAAAATCTTTTGTTTACTGTTGTTCTTCTTCACGTAGAACCGGTGGCGGGAGTTGTCCAGGGAAGATCAAGAGCCGACATCAGAGTCTCCCCCTTCAGCTCAGCCTCAGGCCAGGTGTCCGACGGAGAAATGCAACGGCACCCAACGAGGAAGTCAGCTGGAGGAAGGAGGAGACTACAGACAGGATGGCAAAGTACCAGCACAATCTCCCTGCAAGGAGCAGGAGCTGGACGGCAGCACAACACAGTCAGTACACTCAAACTGATAAAAGGAACATGCACCATTTGTTGTCCATTGTCATAATCAGATAGGTTATAATGAAACACAAAAGTATATATTTCTGAATGAGGAAGGTAACATAAATAATGGAGGGTATGAGTGACAGGGAAAGTTCATTTTTTCACAGCTGTTTCCTTCTTTGTTTGCAGCAAACGACGCAGAGAAGACAGTATCTCCAAATCAGGCACAGCCAAGACGTCCCAAAGCAAGCCCAGGACGAATGACTCAGAGAAGAAGAGAAAAAGGTGACTACAACCACCTCTTCTTATTATTCATACACAAATCACAAGTTCTTACCTTTAGGATGATTTGTCATGCACAGTGAAAATGTCCATTTGTGTCAGTGTGATCAGATTATAAGGACCAGATCTAATCCGTCATATTTTTTAAGAAAACGAGCCGTTGTTCCATTTTTCCCCATAGACAAAAAGGAAAGGCAGCATTTGTACTACATATCACTTTCTTTTTAACACCACAGGGAATCCAGGCAGGCTTTCCCAGTATATGACTCAACCTCATAATAGTCAGACTTTAAGCACAGCTGAGGCTTCATTTTCTCTTTATTTCTTATTTTCACAAATTCTCAGTCATGTGGAATCACCAGTCTTGCTGACATACAGGCGGGAGGGTTAGACCTGATCAAGCACTTGTTTCTGATGACTGTGCGCCTCCCAAAGACGGCTCACCAAGTCATTTCTGAGAAGCCTTCCTTTGTTGTGTGACATGTCAGTGTTGTTCCAGTAATTCGGCCCAAACTGCACCATTTGTGACGCGGTCTCACTCTGCTGTTGTGGTTCTTCTCGGACAGTTTGGGCTGCATTTGCTGCACATGACAAGAGCTGGCCTGTCCAGCGGGGGGCAGTGTATCGTTACCCCCCTCTGCGACAGCGACAACTGCCAGGAAGAGCACATTTAGAGGACGAAGTTTACCCGCAGCTTTTAAAAAGAACGCCCACTCTTGTACATGGAGGTGTGTGTGTGTGTGTTCCTGTGTGTGTGTGTGTGTGTGTGTGTGTGTGTGTGGTGTGTGTTTTTGTTTCTCTTGAGGTTTTGTTCTTGTTTTCATTATTTGCTTGGCTCCTGTGGTTTGGAGTTGTGTTAAGTTTGGCTGCACTCGAGCATGGTGTGTGTGTGTGTGGCGTGTGTATGTATATCCGTGGTTTATGGTTGTTGGAGCTCTGAAATGTCAGGTTGAGTTGTAATTTTGCAAGGTGCTAATTTGTACCTTGCATCAAAGATTCAAATTTGGTGGCATCTTTTTTTTCTCTCTGTTTAATCTTGTCAGATGTTATTGTGCAAACCAGCAACCGCTGTAGTTTTCACTTCACTAAACCACCTCTTCACACATGAAAGGGTGACTTTTCTTGTTGACAAGTAAGGTGGCTGTGATAATCCCTTTTTAGAAACAAAAGAAGTCAAGTAATTCCCCATAAAGAATAAATGATTTTCCCGATTAAGGCTGTCCGCCCCTCCGTACGATGCCAAAAAAGCTATAAATTTCATTAGTAGTTTTAGTCTAGACTGTTCAAAAAGAAAGAAGGTCATTATGTCTTTTTCTGCCTTGGTGCCAGACTGTGGTGTCAGCTGTATTGACGTCTATGGGAGATGGATGGAGAAACACACCAAAACCCTACATATCTATGCCGTGTGACTTCTGATGAAGAAATGCCACCAGAAAATGAAATAACACACTTCAGAGTGTAGGTTAACGACTGATTCACGTTATTCGCTTGATTTTGTTTGGGAAGGCTTCTCTTCGCAGGGTAATTGCTGTCTCATCAGCAGTATTTGGTCAGAACTTCCCCATTCGGTCACCATTTTATCAACCCTGTCAGTCATTTGGAAAAAAAATCTGTGGTTCGCCTCTCTGAAGTGTGTTCTTTCATTTTCTGGAGGCATTTCTTCATCAGAAGTCATACGACGTAGATATGTTGGATTTTAGTGTACTACTATATGCATCTCCCTTAGACTTCAATACAGCTGACACCAGTCTGGCACAAAAGCAAAATTCGGTGGAGCAATGACCTTTCCTTCCACTTTAGGTTTCTTGACATGATCAGGATAGGAAAATATAGATCCTACGTCTCATGTGACCTCTTGCTAGCCAATCACTGTTGGTGTAGGCTCTGACAATGATTGTGATTCGCAAGTGGGCTGCTGCTCTCCTGCTGCTCAACACACATTTAAAGGAATGTTTTCTATAAAATGACACATTTAAACCTAGTAGTCATGGTTATAACTCCCTTACAATAATTTTCCCCCAAAAATATGATCCTTTCAAGCCTTTGGTATGACACTTTAACCTTTCCCATCTGGCAACACTGCTGTCAGGCCATCACATAAAATGAGTTGGGGCCGATACAGGTCTGTTGCATGTTCCTGTAGTTTTGCTGCAGTCGTTTTAAAATGTCTTTACATTTCTCTTGGAATTTAGCATGGCAGTGTTCCTACTCTGTTGTGAGTTTTAAACTGCAACAGTTGTGTTTTGTACTTGTTAAAGTTTGAGTTGAAGTTTGGATTTTAGAAATTCATCAGGAGATTTCTGGTCAGGTCTATGAGGGTCTTTGTTGGTTTAATAAGCTGGAGGACCGTTGAACAATAACTACATGTTGTTGTCTTCTGCTGTAGTTTATCAAACTAGACATTTAGAGCTTCAACTAAGGATTATTTCTATTGATTTATCTGTCAATTTAATCCATTTGGTCTATAGATTGTTTGGAAATATCAAAAATGTTTAAGCCAGTTGTATCAAATGTATCGTTAACAGTTCAAAGCTCACAAACAGTCAGTTTACTATAACATTAAAATATAGAAAAGCAGCAAATCCTTCAAATTAAGAGGGTGTAACACGGGAACGTTATGAAAAGATCTTTAACAGCTATCAAAATAGTTGCTGTTAATTTTCTATCAATCAACTACTAGTCGTTTCAGCTTTTTACAAGCTAAATATAATATTTATGCTGATGTCAGCAGGTTTTTAGCATTTAAAGGAACAACAGAGCCTGTTGTTTATACTACATCTGAAGCCAAACAGCTGTGCAGCATCACCCACGCTGGATTTGGCAGATTTTGTCTACATAACCTTTTCGCTGGCTCATTTTGAACAGCCAGAGAAAAGGTTACAGTGGTCATCTCAAATTCCCAGAACCCAAGATTAAATCTTTTGAAAGTCTTTTTTTGTTCGAGCAACAGACCAAAACCCATAACTACTCAACTTACACTGTCAAACAGGAAAAACAAAACAAAATGATGAATGATTAATCAGTGATTAAAAATCAGGGATGCGTCTTATTCGTTAACCTCAAAGATGATCAATTCTAATGATTTTGTTTTGATGCTCTGCAATAACTCCGTGTACTTTTTCTTGAACGCGTGACACTAATGGCTAAGAACATCTAAACAGTGTGACATGTTGCTTATTAAACAAGATGGCTGCTTTGCATTAATAATCAATCTAATGTTGTAATGATCAAAGACACTGTCATGCCACAGCTGCTGCTAGTAGTTGAGCAAACCTCACTTAGGATTCTTGAAAACTTAAAGGGACAGTTCACCACACATTTAAAAACAAATTTTTTCCTCTTGTCTGTAGTGCCGTTTATCCATGTAGATTGTTTTACTGCAAGGTACCAAATTTTGGAGATATCGGCCGTAGAGATGTCTGCCTTCTCTTGAATATAGTGAAACTCAATGGCAGTCTGCTTTAACCTTTAGCTTACTAAACAGCAATGTCTCTTTCCATAAAATCATGACCTAGTTACTCAAGTTCATTTACAGACCTTGAAGGAAACATGCACCCACTCATACTCCTTTGACTCGGCACATCAACGGTCAACAGAGCGGCTGTAATTACTCGTCCTCTCTGCAGTATTTTTGGAAAAATTCCTGCATACAAAGCTCGGCTAACTCAATGACAAGCACGTTTCATTTCCTATAAATTCTTTACAATAAAAGGCCCACGTTATTTTGTTTTTGAAAAGCTTTTAGTATGAAGCAGCAAAATCAGGAAATGTTGGGTTCTGACCAGCAGTTACTTCTTACAAAACTCCCGAAAAATAACTGAAAGCAAACACAATGAAACAATAAAACAGGCATGAGTGAGAAGCATGAGGTGAGAGGCTAGCTAACTAAGCTATCCAAACTAGCTTACATTATAACTCAGTCGAGGAGGATGCCATAAATGATTACATACTGCGCTGTCAAAGGCACAAGCCTCTCGTTTGCCTCACAACAAGGTCTGTGGATTTTCTTGAACAACCGGCTCATGATTTCTGGAAAGAGACACTGCTGTTGAGTTTTTCAAATGGATATATTTGGCTCTTTTAGCATCACAAGCTGAATCCCATCTAGTTCCATTTCACTTGAGAGAGGGCAGACAACTCCATGGTTGTTTTCTCTAAAACTCTGCAACTCACACCAAATCAATCTAGATGGATAAATTGCATCGGTAAGAGGAAAAATATGTATTTTTGATTCATGGGTGAACTGTCCCTTTAAACAAGCTGAAGACACTAACTTGATTTTGTGGCATGAGCTCCTTTGATCACTGAGCTTCACTGATACTTAGCTAGAAAATAGCATGTTGAGTTCAACCTCTTTAAACACCTTTTTGTCTTGCGACAGGGCGAAAACCAGCGACTGCTAACCACCTCCACCTGCGGCCACGCACCGACAGCTCTGGCATCAAAGCCAACATCGGCAGGGAACTCCAGCTCTCTCCCAACCTCTGTCCATCTTCCTCTCCTCTCTTCTCTATGGCTTTTTAAATATCATTTTGTTGTCCCTCTTCTTCTTCCTGTTAGCAGCATGTCACTCCCACATACGCCTCAGCCCTCCTCCATGTCTCCTCACCCTCTCCGAACTGTTTACAGCAGACACTTCGACATTCTTGGAAGAGAGCTCTTTGAAAAGAGAAACACACCAGCGCTTTAACCACGGGTCACAGCTCAACCACAGCCTGGAGTCACAGAATCTTTCTCTTTTTTGCTTTAATATTATTATTATTATTTGCAGCTATGTCAATCAATTACGCTTTTCTTTGCATCTATGAAATCAAGACTGATATTTGGGGCTATGCATTGCCAATTTGTAATGCTGTTCATATGTGTATTTTTAGAAAGAATCTTTTTTTCAGAGGGGAAAATAAAAATGTTCTATTTTTTATAAGAGATTACTTGAAGTTTTTCACAGCGACGGGGGGTTGGTTAAATAAAAAACACTGCCTCCTCCCTCATCAGAAATGCAGTGGCATGTAATGTTTCCATGATGTACATAGTGTTCTTTTTAACAAAAAGATGTGTGTAAAGAAAAAAGACATATTTTTGCTTGTGAAAGAAGAAAAAAAAAAGGAGGAACGACAATGTTACAGATTTGAATACAGTAGAAAAAGCTGATTTGACGACTTGTTCTCCTTTTGAAATGAATTTGTCTTAAGTTTCTCTTTCTCTTAGAGTGTTATCTACAAATAAAACTGGTATTATCTAGTTTAAATAACAACCTGTCTGTGCTCCTCTCTGTTTACTCCACCACAAACCTGTCGGTCAATGTGTCAAGAGCCACACCTTTGTTTTCAGCATAGGATGTCGCCAGACTACAGAGGTGACGAAAGTACACGCATTCTTTACTCAAGTAGACGTACGCATTCGACTTTCCTCAAAGAAAAAAAGAAAGTACAGGCTCTAAAATGTACTTGGAAGTATAAAAGTAAAAAGTGTCCCTCTGAAGGACATCTCTACTTGCCTTTTCCATTCAAATCTAACTGAACCCGAGCCTTTGTCACCAACAGTGTTGTAAAAAGAACCAAAAAGTCATGCTAGAGTAAAAGTAAAGTTGGCTTGTTGAATTATTACTTTGGTAAAAGTGAAAGTCACTCTTGAATAGTTCTTATACACATATAGTGTACTGTACACTATGGGTCGACCAGTTACCTGCCCGGATGATTGTCATTTGATATTCATAATTTTTCTGATAATAAGAATGTGTTTTCTTTTGTTTCGTCTTTTTAATTGCCAATAAAATAAGTTAATTTATGTAATCTGCAAAGTTACTAGTAACTTAAGTTAGCAAGTAACTGTAGTGGAGTAAAAAGTAGAATATTTGCCTCCAAATTGTAGTTGAGTGGAAGTATAAAGTAGCAGAAACATTTACCGAAGTAATGTTTTACCACGATATCCTTACTTTTACTCATGTATGACTTTTGGGTACGTTTTACAACATTGATTAAAACTAAAACAACAAGCCTGTTCTGAAATTGTAAAGAGTAGAAAATACAGATATTTGTGTTAAAATGTAGGGAGTAAAAGGAAAAAGTCAGAAAAATAAAAACTATGATAAAACTGATTAAGATTGGCTGCTAGTACGTTCTACAATAGTATCAATCCTCTCATCTAACCATCTGCATGGATACCAAAATGTGAAAATGAAAATATTGTCAGAATGTCAGAAACAATTTTAAGCAAAGAATTACTGATGGCGTAATTACTGTCAAACATATTTTGTGTTTACTTTCAGGGCCAGCAGTATTTTTTCAAATGATGGAGAGCCCCACCTTCATCTGTTTGGTTTCCCCCTCAAAACGCTGTCAGGACATTCCTTTCTCACACCGAAAACCACCCAAAACAATCATGCAGACAAAAAGGGAAACCACAAACATGCCAAAACAGCTTTACAGGGTCAAAGTACGACTCAGCGTGCCGTCTTGTTGTTACATCTCCCTAAGTTGTCGTAATGTGTTGTACAAAGGAATCAAATTTCAAAGAGGCGGGACTGCCAGGAATACAGTGTGGCACCTGGCCAACCACTTTCAGTCAGGCAGGAGGAGGCAGGGTCCAGTGAGTGTAACGCATTCAAAGAACTAATCACTTTGGATAAATTCACACGGGATGAATGAAACAATCTTTTATTAGGAAGAACAAACACTCAAATGCTGAAAACAGTATTCCAGAAGAGCTCGTTTGGGTCAATTCCTGTACATGACGTAATGTTTATGGATTATCAAAATAAAGGAAAGAGTGGGAGGGTTCTTGTGAGGTCATGTTTTATCTCCACAGCCGGTTAATTTCAATATAATACATCATTTACAAGCAGAAAGTGTCCATAAGGGTTATCAGCTTAGGAGTCTTTCAAAAGAACTCACAGCGGTCTGAAGAAAACATTTTTGAGTTTTAGGAGCTCCCCAGAAGCTAATTATGGGCTAAAAGTAGAAAAAAAAGCTAAATATGTGTGGATCAGAACAGTGCTGGAGGGATGCCACTTCCAAACAGAAGACTCCAGGAAGTTGGGATCTTCCATTTGTTGGGTTTTTGGCTCTGAAATGTGAATCAGAGAAAAACATGTTTAGAAATGCAAGTTAATTCTCACTGGACTGAAAGGCATGAGAGAGAAATGGCTCTAAAGTGCAGTGAGGCCGTCTGTTCAAGTGTGTCACTCACAGGGTTGTCCAGTAGGTGGAGCCAGTCGTTGAGGTGGTTGACGAGGGTGAAGGCGTCTGGGATGTTGTCGCCCTCCGAGCAGAAGAGCAGCAGCACGGCCAGCGGGAGGTCCTCTGCACAACTGAACACAACATCCAGCACATACGTTTTGTTATTATCATATGAAAGAAGGCAGGAACATGTATTTGGGGGGATGCAGGAGACACATCCCCCTCAATAATTAGAACACATGCATACATTTTTTTCACAAATTGCTTGAAAGAGAACATTAATAATAAAAAAAACATCTACAATCAGATTTTCTATCACAGGCTGCACAAATATCAAATGTGTGTGGAAAAAATTATCTTATCATGAGCCTCCAACTTCTTTATTAATTTGAACTTCTGCAAATAGCTGACACAGCTCTCTCTCTGTACCTGTCTGTGTAGAGTCCTTTGGTGATGCCTCCTCCAGGGATGCAGAGGCGAGGCTCTGCGTTGGCGTCCGTCAGTCCTGGGAAGGCCGCCACTCGCTCCATCTCCCTCCAGCTGAGCTCTTTCAAAGCGTCTGCGCTCCCCTTCAGCAGGGGCGGCGTGAGCAGGTACCTCAGAGGAGTGCTGACATGGACACAGATTTGTCAGTAGAGTTGATTGCAAACAGCAAAGAAAAGCAGCGATGATGTGAAGTGGATGGTTAGGTACCCTTGCAGCTGTTGGTCGTCCCTCTGGTAGGCGTGGCTGCTGGACAGAACCACGGTCCTGGAGAACCCGCTGGCTTTGATCCAAGACACGAGCAGCTGACGGAACTTTTTGGATTTTGTCTGCGATTAACACAAAAGTTGCCAATTACATTCTAGGTCCATGGGAACCCACACTACATCATCATGGAGGACAAAGATGTAGCTTATAAAATTAAAAAAGGCAGTAAAACAGTATTCTTTATTACACCTTTTTTTTCGTGTCAGAGCATGTTGGATTGTGAAATAATAAAATCAAAGGCGAAAAATAACAAACAAGAAACAACTCTGGTTTTACCTGAATTATTGGCGCTCTGATTTGAAGAACTGCCAACTTCAGTTCTGCTGCGGTGTACACTGTTGATTAGAAAAGGTTGACAGATGAATTGAGGACTAGATTTTTGAGCATGGAGGGGATCTACAGCAGCCAAATAATCAAGACCCACAGAGGTCATGAGCTCCATGTGAGCACTGATCAGACGATACCTTCTGCTGGAGTGTGCAGCTCCTCAGCGTCCTCTTTGCAGGAGGCGTACGGGTTGTTTCCAGCCATGGGGATGAGACAGTCGGTGTGTATGTGGCCCACTCTGCTCATGTTGAGAGTGGACACGAGGAGGTCCACAGCCAGCTGACCCACATTACCAACAGCAACTGCTGGCTAGGAGGAGAATAAACAACAATAAAGAGAAACTGGCAAACATTTTTATGATTTAATAGTTGCTTCAGTCATTTTTTGCCAGTGTTATTTTTGTTATTTCTGTTAACAGAGTTAAAGGTTTTAATAGCCTTTTTGTTCTTATATTTAGAGGTTAGTTCCTGAATACTTTTGCTTTGAATATATTTACTTTCACAATGCAGAATGAGTATTTTACAAGTGTGATATAGGTACTTTTACTTAAGTAAAGGATGTGAATACTTCCAAGTTTTAAGATTATGATTTAGTTGTCGTGATACTTTACAGGACATTTGTCCCGTAGGACCTTGAGTTTAAAATGAAATTGAACCACTGACTTATTATTAGCAATAAAACACATTATAAGAGACAGTCCTGACATTTACACTGTTTTAACGTAAAGTGAAACCACAAACTCAGGATGTCACTCACCATGACGAGGGTGAAATCTTTGAAGCAGGGCGCTGAGTTTTGTGAAGAGATAAACATGGCGCCGTACAGCTAGCAAGCACACGCAGCTAATCAGTGAGCGAGTGTCAGAGATTTAAATTAAACTATTTCATTAATATCATACAAAATTATGATATCCCGGCACTTTTCACTTGTGTTTGCGTGCCTGGTGTTGTGGACCTTCTCGGCACTCACTCGCCGTCGACTGTTGATGATTAAGTGGCTTTAGTAGCCGCTGTAAGTGCCTGAAGTAAAAAGTATCAGGAGCGTTTTATTTAGGGAAAAAATGTTTAGTAAATGTCTAAACCAACTGTTATAATCTGTGTTTAATGGTTTATACATCTGGTTAAAGGCTATATATTTGAAATTCAGTGTTAAAATTTTCTATTATAAAAAGGGATTTTAACGGTCAAACGGCTGCTCCGCAAAGATTTCCTGCGTATTAGAGATCTGCAACTGTCCTTTGAAACAGAGGAATTATAAGACACAATACCATTTATACTACTGCTACTACCCTTCCTCCTTTTATCTATCTACAACTAATTGTTCCTTTTGGCTCCACTTTACTCTCATATTGCCATACCTATTCTGTACATTTGTACATTTTCAAGAAAAACTACTACTAGTACTAGTACTACTAAAGCAATGTTTTGGTCAGTTCAGTCGCAGAAATAGAAAAATACAAATAAAAGACATAAATAGAGGACTATCATACAGATGAAATAATATAATCATTAATATATACTGTTTGAGATCATAGTCATCAGAAAATCAAAAATGTACATGCTATAAAAATAACGTGTTCACCTACACAAATGACAAATGATCTTCAAAACATCATGAAGCACCAGTCCAGCATATTAATTGCTTGCATAATTTGTACATTTAGTGTGATTTGAACTTATTAAATCACGGCAGAGCGTTCTGCACACTTCTCACTACAGACAGGTGAGGTAGCATCAGTGAAGTCATTGTGGTTTGACTTCAGTGGGAATAGTTTGACCTTTCACTGCAGCCAGAGCATTTTCTACCATCACCTGCACCATCTTTCTTCTTGTGGCTTCATTGTTGAATGCAACGTGGGGGGTGATCAGCACATTAGGAAGGCCGAGGGTGATCCCTGAACAAGAAGAAGAGGAAGAAGAAGTGTTGAATTTTGACGTTCCATTTTTTGGGCCACAAGATGTAAACACAACACTGATATGTCATCATCTAAAACTTTTTATGCATGATTTAAAAACTGTTCTCCGGCCTCCAGTCCAATAAGTACTGTACTTTTAGCTCTGTTTTGGTCTCCACCAACTTGAGATAAATATCTGTCTTTTACGAGAGTGTGTTCATTAGGGCAGGCAGGAGGGAAAAGACAGAGGCAGTTAAAAGAGGTTAACGGATCATTGGATTTCGTGTAAGCTGTGAATTGAGAATAAAACTGACTATGGATGCAGAATCAGCAGCAAAAATGCAGGACTAAGTGATTGTGTAAGGATTTAAACGAAGGAGCGTTAAAAATAATTTACAAAGACGTATAAATGTATTAACAGTACTGGCCTTAATCTATGTTACCATAACTGTGCTGTTGAGATGAGGATCCTGAATAAGATGTGTGACAGGACATAATATTCTCCTCTGTTATCTATTAATGTGAAAAGGTTAATGTTTTGTTGACTCAGTTTAACCCCCATTTTGTTTTTGTTTTTTTACATTTACTCAGTAAAAGAGTACATTTTATCTCAGGTATGGCTGGAAAAAAAAGTTCTTCACGTATTAAACTGATTAGTTCACAGAGGTTGGATGTGGTTGTTCTTTCAAAAGTTATAAAGTCCCACTTTCATGACAAAGTCCGACTCTTTCAGCAGGTCATCCATGTTCTTACAGTAAGTCGCCCCAGCTGCCTGCTCATCTTCAACACTCCTGGACAGCACGGAGAAAAGATGAGGCTGAACATTAAAAGCGTCTCATTGGTTCATATGTTCGGGGCTTTTTGGATAAATCATCACAAAATTTTCAAACACCAATTTTTATGCCTTTATTTTTTAGCTTAAAGATGTATGCCTTTAATTATTTTATCTATTTTGTGTCCCATTCCACTAATCCCCATAGTCGACCCTGAGACTGCAACTCCCATCGGCTTTCGTGGTATATGGGTGGTCTTGGAGTCCGAAGCTATTTGGTGACCTGTGGAAAAATAGGACAAAAAAAACCCTTCAACCAACAATGTTTTTTCACTTTACGATTTTGTCTGAGCACCAAATCTCCCTGGAAAAGGAGGGTGAACTTGCAATCCTGTCGGGTTGGCAGCCTGCCTGGCACCATTTCTATCTGCTGTTGACAAATCAGACCATCAAAGTTGACTGACTTCATAGGAAGAGATTTCAGTCTCTCTCTGTCTGCTTTGTCATAGGGCTGGGCTTAGAATAATATCACAATATTATATTTCATAATTTAATATTCAATATTTTAGGCCATAGATATTTTGAAATCTTCTCAAAAGCACTACTACAAAAGGCCCGACATCAATATGGCAGCAATATTGCAAGGATTGTGGATCACATCACTTGACTGTAATGTGGCCTTTAAGACCGGGAAAAGACAACATCTGTACTACAGTATGAAGGCTCAAAAAAGGAATGAAGGTGAAGTACAAGGTGTTAAATTCGATGTAGTTTTATTATCTAAAACGTGGTTCACAAACTTTGAATTTTAGTGTAACAGTCATTCAATCAAAACAAAGTTGTAAGGCTACAGTTAAACATTGAAATCATCCATGGATTTATACTGAACATTTGTCTCCAGACTAGTTATATGAAACATTTGCTGATACATTATCATAATGTAGCATAAATAATCATGTTTTTAGCACCGATTATGTCAGAATATTATACAGAACAACCAAAACTACTAATTAAAAAATAAAAGTTGAAAGATCATCTTGGAGCAGACAAACACTTCTTACTCCTAACAGATGGGGCACCATCAGTGAGGTCATTTTGGTTTGACTTCATTGGGAATAGATTGACCTTTCAATGCAGCCAGAGCATTTTCTACCATCATCCGTGCCATCTTTCTTATTGTGGTGTAAGTGTTAGTGCCAACGTGAGGGGTGATCAGCACATTAGGAAGGCCGAGAAGAGGATGGTCTCTGCACAAAGAGAAGAGGAAATGTTAGGAGCCAGCAACAACAAGTTGCTTGAGCATCCAGAAGACAGTGAGCAGCATTAGCATAATATAAATTCAAGTTCCTGTTGAATGGTCCAGTATCCAATATCCTTTTAGCTCTGATTTGGTCTCCACCAACTCTTGAGGGACATATCTGTCTCTTTATCTACTAAACATTGTGCTGTGTTCAGCAGCTGGTTGCTCACTGTGTCCATATGCTGTTTGGTGCTTGACCGGTAGCATGCAGTGGGTTTTTTCCCTGGGAACAGCTGCAGCTAACGTACAGAGCTGCTGGCCAGAAAACCAAAACAATGGGCTAAAAGACACTAAATACACTAATTACACATTCAAACTATTGTTAATAAAAACAATACCTACAAGTGCAGCTTTAAAGAAAAATAGACATAAAAATAAGTTACACGTGTCGCAGAAATACATAAATCAATTGTATCTCATTGTCAATGTAATGATACCTACTTTGATCTTTGTTATCATAATTATACTTTACTTTTTTTTTTACTGCATGTAAGAAGCTGAGAATCCTGAAAACCTTGTGTGTCAGTACATAATGTGTTCCTCTGTTATCCATTGATGTGAAAAGGTTAATGTTTGTGGAGTTAAAGCAAACCTATGTCACTTTTGCTTGGCAGTGGCAATCGCTACAAAGTGGTGTAGAGTCAATCGCTACAAAGTGTGCTTGACTCAGTAATGTCAAGCACACAGCAAATTTGATCTAAAGTAAGACTGTATAAGCAAGTTATATAATCACACTTCGATAAAAAATTATTCAAAAGAGTGTGGTGAGACCTTGGTAAAGGTTCGGGGTAAGTCACGTCTAATGCCGCCGCGCGAATGGTTCCAGTCTGCAGAGCTTTCACTAAAGCGTCCTGGTCCACAACCAGACCTGAGACATGAAGAGAAATCAGATTAAAGATCAGTGTGTCAGAATAACTCAACAGTAATTCTTTAACCAAGATCAGATCAGTCCAGGAGACACATTATCCTCACCTCTGCTGATGTTGACCAGTGTTGCCATGGGTTTCATGAGGGACAGCTCTCTGTGGCTGATCAGGCCTCTGGATTCAGGGGTAAGATTGACGGCCAGCACCACAAAGTCCGACTCTTTCAGCAGGTCATCCATGTTCTTACAGTAGGTCGCCCCAACTGCCTGCTCATCTTCAACACTCCTGGACAGCACGGAGAAAAGATGAGGCTGAACGTTAACAGTGTCTCATTGATTCATTGCTTTAAAATGTGGTTATTGTCGTGATATATATGGGTGTGAGTGGGTATTCCAACTTAGCTGGGTCCTTTACCTAAAATATGCCTAAATTAACCAAATGATCTACAATATCAAAGTCTGACCTTCTGCTCCTGTTGTGGTACAGGATCTTCATGTCAAACCCTTTGCCTCTTTGAGCAATTTTGTGGCCAATGTGTCCCATTCCAATAATCCCCATAGTCGACCCTGAGACCTCCACTCCTATCAGCGCTTGTGGTATATAGGTGGTCTTGGGGTCCACAGCTATTTGGTGACCTGTGGAAAAACAGGACAAACATCCTTCATCCAGCAATGTTTTTAATAAAGCCTGCTACAGCAGTTTGTAGCACACTAATTGATATGAAGGTTGAAATGTTTTTCCATCATTATATATACTAATTTGTCTTCTTTAACCTTTGACCTTGTGAGCCTTGGGATACGTGGCATCATACAGATTGTAAAGCTCTTTGACGCAAATTTTGGGGCTATATAAATAAAACTTGACTCACTTTCAACGATCTTCCGTGCTGATGCCAGAAGCAGACCCAGTGCCATATCCGCAGTGGCATCGCTCACCACACCGGGCGTGTTGGTCACCTTCACTCCGACGCTGTTGATGTACGGCACATCCAGGTGATCGACGCCCACTCCTCCGTTGACGACCACCTTCAGGGAGGGAAGTGAGCTGAGCAGCGAAGGCTCTGCTGCCGGAAAGGTGTTCCACTGAAACATGGCCTGGATTTTAGGCCCGTACAGCAGGGGGTTTTGAAGCAGGTCTTTGTGGGGGATGATCTGGAAGTGTTGCTTCAGAATGTCAGTGACATCTTCAGTGAAACCTTCGTTGCTTACGTCTGAGATCAGAGCCCATGGCTTGTTGTCGTCCATTATCTTGGAGATGAAACACAGGTTAAACCACCGGTGGACAAACACTCAAACATCTTCTTGTCATTCATCTTTCTGTTCTGTTTTACTGTTGGGTTACTGGATTAAAACTGGATGTTTTTTCTTTTAATGAAACAATAATACAGTTTTCTATAAGGCAACACATGCGTTATTACCTAATACTGAGGCCAGCTTGCAGAGCAGCCGTCTAGTTTTACTTTCTTTATTATTTCAATATGTTTTGTACTTAGATGGTGCATTTTACCAAATAAAATTTTGATTAAAAACACATATGTAATGCACAGAGAGGGGGACAGATGTGGTCAACACAACTCATTTCTGCCCTGGAAGTGGGTTAATCCAGCACTGGACAGGCACGTGCTGATCTTTGTCAAAGCTGTCTTATGTTGCTAGACATTTAAACGTGTGTCTGCATTCCTGTACGGTGTATGTAGGCCTACGTGTGTGAGGGAGGAGGAGGTGTTATCAATGACGATAATAACATACGAATAAATATAAAATCAGGAGAAACTTAAAAACTTGCAAAAACTGGGAATGGACCGGAACAGCACCCACCAGTCTTCCTTGTTCTGGTTCCCCTCTACTCTTGAACACTCAGGTCCGCCTCTAACTAGCCTATAACTAGATATTACGGTAATGCAGTGCAAGAACAGAATTCAAAATAAAAGCACAGACTTATGAACGCAAGTTGCAGTTTCACAGTCAGTCTGTTCATTCCTTGATGAATTCATTGATGAATTCATTGATCGATTTGTTCATCAATTCATTGAGAATGTGAGGAATTCAAATTGCAAATTGCGTTCATATGTCGGTGCTTTTATTTTGAATTCTGTTCTTGCACTGCACTACCGTAATATCTACTATATACAGGCACCACAAAATAACTAGAGGCTAGTTTGACCGGGGTTTCCGGAGTGGAGGCAGGCTGAACCGCAGTTCTTGAACCAGGAAGAACTTGAGGACTGACTAGGATTTCAAAATAAAAGTTGTTGTTTTTTCAAACAACACTACCACTACTTTTTCTCCTATTTCCACCCCCAACCATAACAACAACAATAACAACAACAACAACAATAATAATAATGGCAAATTCTTTTTTTTTTTTGGAGACACATATCAACTAGAAAGAAAAAAACACACAAATATTTCATTATTTCACAACCAAAAAGTAAGTTAATGTGGTGTCAGGAAATGTAAATCATTGCAAACTGGAGTGTATTTTAGTAGCTTCTCAGAGAAGAGTTTCAGCCTGACAAAAAAACCTAATTCGCACTCACGGTGAAGGTGGGTTACCAAACCCACACACACACTCACGGTCTAACCATATGGTAACTGGGAATAGTAGGATTACTATAGTAAGATAAGATAAGATATTATTAATTCCTCAGCAAGGAAATTCGTGTGTTACAACAGCTTAAGAGTTATAGATCAAATTGTAAACCAGAACAGCAAGACACAAATATAATATTATAAAAATAAAGTGAAAAGTAATAATAATAATAATAATAATATATACACACACACTATACACTATTTGACTTTTACTTACAGATATGACTCTAAGTCCAGTTTCGTAGGCAACTGTTTCAGTTTCTTGAAGTTGTTCACCTCTCATCCAAGAGGCTTCTTCAGTTCTAACTAACTGGAGAGGAGTTGCAGGCTTTTAAACTCTGTGTGGGAGTTGTTAAGGACACATGTGAGCTCTAGGCTTGCCATTTCTCTGCATTTGTTTGCTCACACTGAACCAAGCAGCTCCTGCATAAAGTCACACAAGTGTGTCAAGTCATACAGCACGCCGGCGCTGTGGATCCAAGAGAGGCTTGACGGTACACATCATGACGTTGAGATCAGTGTGTTTTTTTCAACGTTTTTCCCCCGATGTCCACTTGTTAATCTGAACATGTACCCGCTGACCATTTATAATCATATGGATGCAGTTATAATGTGTTGTGATTGAGATTCTGACCCACTATACATCCTGGAAAGTGTCCCTCCCTGTGAGTGAGAGTCAGACAGCGTCCGCTGTTTACTGATGGTGATTATGTAATTTAGATCAGAAAATAAAAACAGAAAACTTCCAGGATGCATGGTGGGTCAGAATCTCAATCACAACACTTTATAACAGCATCCATATGATTATATAAATAATGATAAATAAATAATGCAGAGGGCTACTGATTCAGCCAACCTGTGTCTTCTGCCAGTGTCACTTGATTGAAGTCCACTTTAGCAAATTGGAGACTTAATTGAACCTCCACCCATGACACCGTTTTTTGCTGGATACTTGCACCATACCTTTGTGTGTTGCAGTTGACGTACAGATCTGTGCACGTCTGTCACTTTAAGAAGCCGGCGGGCTTGTGCCGGACGCCACAGTCTCCTCATACACTGTACAAAGCATACACACTGCATTCTGGATGATAAGTCAATGGCATTGTTAGTTTAGAGTTTTATAATGGAGCACACAAAATATAGAATGTATAAACCTATACATAAATATATATAAGCCCAGCAGTAATGATTACCTGTGCTGCCGGATGACAACTAATTCAAGGCAGTCGATATTTCCTGCTGACCTGACGTGCAAAAAAATCCAACAGATTCAAAATAAGACAGAAGAAAGCAAAGTGTAAAAATCTGCATGCAGGAAAAGTCCACAGGTCAAACATTTTAATAAATGATTAACAAGAAAACATGCAGGTCCCAAAGAAGTTGATGTAGGCAATGAAGAAGTAAAATATTCTACATGGCATCCACATTTATTTTCACTTAATGTTAGTTAAGTTCTCACCTTCAGCTGGAACCTGCTGTTTCCTGACTTATGAGGAGTAGAAACTGGGTTTAAGGGGAAGACATTCAGCTGGTCTTGAATAATGTTTAACCTCCCACTTGTTTTAAATTAAGCTTTAGAGGCCATAAACCAGAGGGTCGTCTACGTCCACTGGCATGAAGAGCAGAGGAGTGGAGGAATTCATTTAGCACAGTGACCCAGCAGGCACAAGCTTCAGGGGTTGGTGATTACACAAGACTGAGCACAGCGAGCAATGGTCAAAGACCTCCCACCATTCATAAAGGGACAGTACACGAAAAAGACCCATTTCCGGGTTCACAGAGATCTAGCTTGTTGATCATTTTTGGTTTATGTACTTTTTTCAGTCTTTCTCCTCTTAGCTTAGACACTTGTTGATGTCATTAATTAAGTGGAAGATTCTGATTTGTTTTGAAGAAACTAATTATCCTCACAGGGGAAGTTAAGCTACTGTAGCAGCAAATAATAATTGGAATTAGAGGAACGTGTAATTGGAAGAGCAAGTGCCTGCAAACAGGCAGTTAATCAACAAAAGAAACAAACATGTGCAAAAAAGTGTGCATTGTATCATCAACCCGATTAGGAAAAGTTGTAAAATAATGTCAGAATATAATTCTATTACATAAGTTAATGCAATTGTACTTCTACAAAAACACAACGTGTTTTCCAAGTGTTTCATATTCTATACACATAAAAGAAATGCATTTCAAATTGGTTATTTTGTCCCTCCTAATACACATCGACTGCATGAGTGAAATGTTATCACTCATAAAATACATAAATAAAAGGCTATCAAAAATAAAATATATAGAAAAAACACTTTTATAAATAAATTGCTATCATAAATAAAGTCAGATTAAAAAGGTAGGTATTGAGTTTGCTTTGAAAAGTATCAACAATTCTCTGCTGTGAACGTGTGACCACTAGGCAGCAGTAGTGTATTAAGGTGTTTGTCCTGTGGCAGCACGGTGCCCTCACATGTGTTTGGATGAGCTTATCAGTACTCAAACTTTTAAAAGCTGCTCCTGAAGCTTTGCACTCACAGCCCACATTACCTGCCTGCACTTATGATGCTTCTTGTGTGGGATGAATGACCTCAGTTACCTTGAGTTTATTTTTTATTCGCACCTGCATATCAAAAGAAACAGCTGACAGCAGCAACACCGTGCAAGACGGTGGTTCCCAGCCTGTCTTGGCTTGTGATCTACACTTTGTGAACCGTTAAAATGAAAGAGTATCTGCAGGTTATGGCCTTAGTGTGTACATGGGGGAGAGTTTTGCTTCACATGTTTCATCAGATGGATTTTTACAAATCTAAAGGGGTAAAAGTATGCTGTGTTTCACAAGAGCAAAATAAAAACACAACATAGAAATTACAGAAACTGTTCCTTATCTCTTTCAACAATCTCATAGCAAAGATTGAAGTAGCCTCATAACAGATGGATATGTGTTAGCTGTTAGCTTGTTTTAACTTCTCATGTATCATTCTCTGCAAAAATATATTTACATTGAGAGGTTAAAGGCACATTTCTTTAAGAAAATGTATTATATTTTTGAATGTAGTCTATCTTTTATTTGAGGTACATTGAATTGGTTGTTTATGCCAGTTTATCTGAAGACTTAAACTTTTTTTAAAAACTTGTTTAGTTTACATAAGCAGTTGTATTTTTTCACACCTAAAATCTGTCAATACCACTTTTCTACTACTGTATTTCTCAATGATTGGACTCACTGGTGCTCAGTGACAGCGTGTTGTAAATAGTGCCAAAAAGTACTTTACTTTGGTAAAAGTGTAATATGAATAGTACTTCAAAAAGTCTTAAAGTGTCTGATATTAAATGTATTTAAGCATCAAAAGTACAAGTAAAAGTACACTGTACATGTATATGTATGCTGTACGCTGATTTTTTTTTTTTTTTATCAGATTGCAATCTGCAAAGTAACTACTGTAGTACCTAAGGATATCAAATATATGTAGTGGAGTTGAAAATTACAATATTTGCGTCCAAAATGCAGTGGAGTGGGAAAATAAAGTAGTTGAAAAAATACCTTAAAATTGTACTTACCACAGTACTTTAGTAAATGTACTTAGTTTACATTGCATCACTGCTTGAGGGTCATTAGTGGTTCAGCTGAGATGTTATTGTCTATGTCCATGTTTGTGTTCCTGCAACAAGCCAGAGCATCAGGGAAGGCCATGTGTGCAACGCGGCTGCAGATCAGCAGCTTACCTGCTGTTCACTGTTGCATAATCTCACCACCTTAACTTTAAGTATCTGCTCCTCCTCTCCTCCTCCCCCTCTCCTCCTCCGCATTTGTGTTTCCCGAACCTCTTCACCTCCTCCTCTACCCCTCTGTCACCTGGGCACTCCCTCAGCTCTGCACTGCTCCTCATCCACCTCCTCCCCTCTCTGCGTCTCTCCTCCATTTATTTGCGGCTGCAACCTTTCACCCTCCCTCTATCTGACTTGCCAGGAGTCGTTTGGGCTTTTATTAAGCTCTCCAGCCACTGCTCAGCTCAATCTACCGCCACATCAGTAGGAACAGCAGGAGGCCTTTTTAGCAAAGTGCTGACTCACGTGGTAGACAGGAATTACATCCCTGCTTCATCACACAGCATTTTGAATATTAATGACAATGCTCTTCTCTGATCAGTAAACAAAAATGGAAGCATGAGGAGGTCAAACGAGAGGTTTTTGTGTATTTCAGTGAAAATGCATCACACGTTTCATCAATAAATCTGATCAAAGTACAGTTTTCGACACCACCCCTCCTGACATCTTTGCATCTTATCTCATGCAGCCGAATTGATTGTGTTGCATGTCATGGTCTCATGTTAACACACAGGTGAGGGCTTGTGGCCGACCTGTGGTGTCATGCACAGCTGTCACGGTACAGCACACAGGAGACACTAAGTGAAAAAGTCCTTAAGTAAACCCTGTCTCTCCATAATAGATTGCTGACGTGAGTACTCATCCTGACTCAGCTTATCAGCCCCACAGAGCCCTTTGAAGTCAAGGTGTAGTGTGCTCTCCCTCTTCTGAGCAGATAAAAATAAACCTGTAAAACAATGTAGATGACTTTGCTGTAGGTTTGCTGTGAGTAGATTCTATATATAAACTGTAATTATCTTCTGCTGTCACATCCAGTGACCAAAAATAATAAAAGTAATGTGCAAAGAATCAGAAATGATGCAATTAAGTGACAGAAACAGAGTCCTGTCTGGTGCCGTGTTTGGGATGCTTGCATTTTTCATTTGTCTTTTCTAAAAAAAGGTTTACTGTTGTTGCTTCAAACTTGTCCATTTTAATCAATAGCCAGCATTAAACATATACTTACAGATTATTTTCAAGTTTTGGAAGAAGTTTCACTTACGTAAAAGTAACATTACAGCTGTTTAGAAATAGTCCATGATGAGTAAGAGTCTTGCATTCGAAAAGTCCAGTAATATCAACAAAAATATATTAAAATACCAAAAATAAAAGTTTTTTAATTTAATTAATATTGCAGCTGCATTAATGTCTGAGCAGCATTTTAATACTGAAGTGGGGAAGCTGAAGCTAATTTTTACTGCTTTGTTCATTGTTGGGTAGTTAAATCTTGTGTTCTATTTCCTAATTATACATTTTGTGTGTAAAATGTTTATCTGAAATGTAACTAATAACTACAGTGATCAGGTTAATGTAGCCCTAGAGTAAAAAGTACAATACGCTTCTCTGAAATGTGGTGGAGTAGAAATGAAAGTATTCAAGTACAAGTGTAGGTACCTCAGAGTAACACAGCAAATGAAAGATTTTGCCAATTATCATTTTTAGAAACACCAAGTTTCCCTTTACTTTTCCATCAGGACATTATTTTACAGCTGAAATATCAGACACTGACTTTTCACTGTCCATCAGGTGCAATATTTCAAATATCATGTACAATATTACCCTTTATTACTTCTTAATATATTTATATTGTAAATACTACCTTATATATTTAGTTATTTTTATTGTAGTTTACTATTTTTTCCTATATTATTTATTTGTATCGTTGTTCTATGAGGCACTGATGTCAACATTGACTCCTTTTACATTTTTTTAATATTAGTCTGCAGTGTTTTTCTATTTTATTCTGATGTTACTGTATTTTTGAGCTTTCTCTGCCACAATCATTTCCTTCAGGATAATCAAATTCTTAATCTTATCTTATCTTTGACTTTAGTACCTGTTATCAGAATTATGCAAAAAAAAACAAAACCCTCTTTTCCTACATTTTGTATCTGTCAGTAATTATTGGCAGTCTTTCAAGCACTGAACAGGCTTCATTCTGGGTCCTTGTCTATAGTGTAAGTGCAGAGTACATCTAGTTATTTAAAATGATTTTAATCCTTGTCGTACTTGTGTTATTGCATTGAAGAAAACACACTGCAAAAACTCCAAATCTTAGTCAGTATTTAAGTCTAATTACTTGTCAAAAATATCTCATTACACTTGATATATGATATATATATTTCATTAGTCGATTTGTTTTCTTCACTTATCACATGTAAGAAACACATTGAATTCATTGGGTGGCATTTTTTCCAGTGTAGTGAATTTGCATGTTTGAATATTTAAATTTAGATGCATTTAACTCATAATCCTTTCCTGTTTGAGTGTTTGCTGAAGAAGTCAAATGTAAATGTTTTTGATGTGCCTCCATTTCCTTCAATATGTATTTCCCACTGTTCCCACCCAACCATTAGACTCAGCCTGATGAACCTGTTGGTGGACATCTGCATATCTCCAGTGACTCAGGCCCCTCTCCCCCCACACCACGGGTGTTGCCCCTGGGCTTGCCCTGAACACGATCAGAAGATATCCCCTCCCCTGCAGGTGCTGTTGTCTTGCAGAGACCACACGCACACACGCACGCACAGACAGAGACACACTTCACACCCTCTCTAATGTTTCTGCAGAAGCTCAACACGCGACTCACAGCATGTCCTGGTTGAGAATAAATTCACCTGCTTGGTAATCCAGTCAGCATGAGCCTTAGTCTGCTGCTCATGACGCACAGGTCGACTCAGTAGGGACAGCCTTGTTCTCTGACTCTCAACCTCTACTTGTAAATGTCATTGCATTTCACATTTAATTATTAAATTGTTTCTATTAAACTTTCTGCTATAATTGCAAAGTTTGGGGGCTTTTATTTAACTGTATGCTATTTTATATTCTAATTATTTTTTCTCAAAAACAATAGTTCTTAATGGCTTTTTACTTGCGAATTGTTGGACTTTGTCAAAATATCTCCTCGTCTTGTTGTTTTTTTTGTCTACTGAAACAGGGGACACCTTCAGCATACATAAAACATCTATAATCTGGATTATGATATCACATATTCAGTAATTTGAAAGAATCTGGAGAAACTTGCAACAGAAACAGTAACAAAGTCATAATCCAGTCTGAATTTTTTGTGGAGAACTTCTAATTGAGTGACTTCCAGAGGCCTTTTATCGATGAGATCACCATCCTCAGCCTGGGGATGGCTGCCAGAGAGCTTAGCTCACCTCAGAATGTTGGCCACATTCCCCAGCGGGTTCACAGCGACACAAGGTTAGCTCCCTCTGGTTAGGTAACAGATAATCAGTGAGAAGAGGCTGTTGCTCCTCTACTGTGCAGCTCAGTGACTTCTTTAAAACAAGCACCAGCTACTTAGCCCGGTCTCTAAAGCCGCTGTTACCTAATGACGAGCCCGTGTAGAGCCATGGGGCCGGCTGATTTAGAAGGTGGCTCTTCAGGTCAAAGCTTCTTGGTGTTTGAGCTGCGGCAGACCAGGCCTCACTGGTGTTATGTATATGTGTGTGTATGTGAGTGCAGAGTTGGGGATTGCTTTTCAATGGACACCCAGGCAGATCAATGTTATGCAAACCTATTAGTCAGAGCTTGCAGTGCAGCTCCACAGTACTCAGGGACTTTCCCTCAGGGTCAAACTCACTGATGAGCTCTCACTTCTGTTAAGAGTGAATCACAGTGTTGTCTGCTGGTTAATCACAAAGACTCACAGCAGTACAATGTCAAACAATGTGAGCATGACGCTCAATGACTCAGTGCAGGCGTCAGACATGAGTGATCTTTGTTCTATCATTAAAAACTGGTTTATTGATGTTTCATCAGCTTTTGGCTTTAAGAGATTGTTACAGTATGATTATGATCACAGATAGGAGTGGGACAAAACATTGATATGGCAATATATCGTATCGCTTCCTCCTTGGAAATGATTATTGATACACTGGTGTCAAATATTGATAGCTCTAAACATATTCTACTGACAATTTGACTCACCAGAGTCACTAAAAAAGATTTTAATGAGTCATAGTTGTATCCTTCCTGTAAACTTTTTAACTTTCTGGCAATTCGGCCATGTACCAGTTTATGGCTATGTAACATCAGAATGATGACACACGTGAACATGGTTAAGTTGCAGTCTGCGTGCGTAATAAATAGGCACGAAGCTAAAATCTGTCCACTTTTTTTATATGTTGTTTCATCTCAGTTCAAGTCAAATTCTGTAAAACTGACACCACAGTGCATATGCAGTGAATGAATACATAAGACTTTGCCCTTTTAGGGGTATTTTGTAATATTCAGTTAGACAGATATCATGATGTATTGTTAGATGATTGTCTTGCGATGTATTGATTAGTGCAGAATTACATATCATAAATCGTATCATGATTTACTTTGTGATTCCCACCCCTTATCACAGATTGCATGAAACTCTCTTGCATTATTGTTTTGAATACTTAATACTTTTGTTCCCTCACAATGTTGGACATTTTTTTTGAGGTAGTCAATGTAACTTTGGGATTAATACCACAACCAGGACACATCCCCCTCATTTCCTCTTATCTCTTTACTGTCTATAATCAAGCCATAAAAGTTTGATGAGGGTTATTTTTTTAGTATTGTTGGCGCATGAAATGCTGACCTTAGTTTGATGAATGCATGCATGCATCCCAGTTCAATAAACCTCCAGGTATGGCAACGTCAGGGTTTATTTAAGTTAATTTACCACTAAAATTTCAAGGGACATTGGTCCTGAAAGCTGAAATACGACTCCTATATACTCTTTTATTGCAACTCCAACGGTGCAAAAAGTGCAACATGGAATTTTATCTCACAGAGGCTAAGATGATGCCTGCATTCATGTATCATTAACGTTTTTAAATTCATCTTTTACGTTTAGTGTTTGAATGCAGCGGATCTTTACATCCGTCTGTGTGGCCAGGATTTTGCTGACTCAACAGAAGGCAGGGGCTCCCAATGTACTTTATAAGGCCATTAAGAAAATGCTCCCTGGAACACAGGCTGTATAAGCCCCGTGGCTTTGACTTCCACTAATCATCTTAGGCAAAGCATGGCTTCCAATGTGCCTGCATGCATGGGAACACCTGTACTGGGCCACACAGCAAATGCATGGTGGCTATCATCACTGTAATCTGTCTCATCATCATCATCGTGCAATACTCAGAAATAAGTAAGCTTATTAAGTATCAACTGGAGGTAATGACAGGTAACGCAAAGGTTGTCTAAGGACATTTTTAAAAAAAAAACCTAAATAACTATTAAAAACTATACAACTGTCAATCATTATCATGTGAATCCCTGCAAAGGACTAGGTTGCAAATATATTTCATTAGGGAAAAACAACAAGGCACATAGGACACATAATGCATGCAAAAGTAAAGGTAGACAATGTATTTGCATGAAATTACATTTGCATTAAACTGCATTGTTATTGCAAGAATTGTGTAGGCTAAGGACACATGCATTGTATGGCTGCACAAACAGCTAATACTGTCTGTTCTTAACTTTTTAAATAATAGAAATACTGCTTCATGTTTTTTTTTCCTTTAAGCAATAAATATTACAACTTTTACTACCAAAATGAGGCTTACAAGTAAACTCCAACCTATGACGAAGACAGTGAGAGGCTGCTTACTGTACAGCAAGTACAAAAGCAGGAGAAAGCTAATGCAGTTAGAGTTAAGATTATTTCTTGTAAAAAAATTAGAGAAATTAGTTGTACACCATAAATCAAAATCAAATTAAAGCTATACAGAATAAATATGCACATATATAAAAATATCAAAGCCATTATGCGTTGTAATGTAGCTAGTGTGTGCCAAAACAAACCGACACCACTGTTTAATGACACTTTCTTCATATTCCAGAGATATTTTAAAACTATTTAAAAAGCCCAGCATATTTACAACACTCCCACTCAGAACTACTACTACTTACACTCACGTTATAACCATGTTTTCGTGGATTTATTAACAATAAAAACAACTAACTTCTGTGTGGATCTTTTTCTTTTTTACATGCTAATCGCCCTCCAGGTGCTGGGTTCTTGTTGCCAGGACAACGCCGCTTCCCATTGGCCGCCGCCGCACCACGTGACGAGCAGCTCTTGACGTCACGGCGAGAGTCTGCGGGGCTAAGCGGACTGTGTGCTGCAGCTCAGGAAAAAGCTTGGTAGAGTTTGGACTGAGAGCAGCCGGGCAACTCCAGCTCCTGTGTGCCTACCGCAACCTGTTGCTCCTCTCTTGTCGTCTCCGAAACTTTCACCTGTCGCACCCGGTAATGGACTATTAGAGAGACTTTTAACAGGACCTCCACAGCAACTTGAAAAGCGAGGTAAGTTGTTCGCTAGTGTTGTGTGTGTGTGTGTGTGTGTGTGTGTCCCGTCCCTCCTTTCGCAGTTTTTACCCGCTTCCTGTTACTTTTTCGCCGTTGCTTGGAGCTCAGGTGAGATGACTTTACAGGTTGAATCGGTCTCCGTACAGCGAGAAACTCTCAGTAACACTCTTAGTGCAACATGAGTGAAACTACTTGCACCTTTTCTTCCATAACTTTGCAGTGCAGCGGCATTACAAGATGCTAACATCGGATGAAGCTTTTACCGAGAGCCCTAATCGGATGAGGCTGCTTCTCCTGTCCTGAGTGGAGCCACGGAGAGATGCTTTTGTTGTCTCCATGTTTCACTGTAGCATGAGTGAGGACAGGAAGTGAAAGAAAGCAGTCCTGCAGGCACACAAGGCTGAGTGAGGCAGGGTATCTCATTTCAGCAAATACACATCAGTCAGTCACTGGATTGAAGCAGCAGGAGAGAGGAGGTAGCACTGCTGGAGTGGCGGTGCTTTAGCCTGACAAGTGAGATGGCATGTTTGTTTTCCTGTGAATGAATGGTGTTGGTGGAGTGTGTGATACTGCCTCTTGTTGTGTAGTCAGTGTACAGTGACAGTATAGTAGCAGTGAGGTGAGGTTTCACTGATGCGTTGATACTGGGAAGTAAAGTAAGTGAATAGATCAATAAAGAAAGGATCAGTTAGTTGATAGAAAGTGGATTGTTTTATCATTTAAGTGATTTACCAAGCAAAAATGTTTAAAATGTGCATGTTCCAGGTTCTTGGATGTAGGGATTTATAGCTTTTCCTTGTTTTTAGGGTTGCAACTAAAAGCTGTTGTCATTATGAGGCAATCTGTCAGTTTCACTACAGTATATAATGTCAGAAAATTGTTTTTAAAAAGTATTCTTGAGATACAGGGCTTCTTAAATGGGAAATTTGACACTTCAAACATGAATCTAGGCAATAAAAAAGATTTCCTGGTGTACCAGTGGATGACAGTTTGATGATTAACAGTAATAGCAGTAATAGTTTAAGTCATAGTTCAAGCAAAAATGCGAAACTTTCACTCATTCCAACTTCTCAAACGTGACAGTATAGTGCTTTACTTTGTTTTACAGCCTACAAATTAGTCAATGAAAATAGTCTTTAGTTGCAGTCTAAGTTACTAAATATCAGATCTGGTTTTGAGGTTACCATCAGACAATCCAGGAGCCAAAGCAGAACTGAGCATTAAACAAGACTGGCTTGTAATCAAGAGGACCTCACTGGCCCTGTGCAAATTTACTTTCTTTGGGCTGGTAGTGGCTTGTGGTAATTGAGTGCCATTGGTTTGTTTTTGATGTGGGGCGTAAACACCAACCTGTCAAGGCTGAATTTCCTTCCTTTCTTTTCCTTTCCTTGGGGGTACCTTTTTTAAAAGTGTTCACAAAGTGATCAGAGCGGACGACAATGTGTAAAGACACGAGTGGATACAGAAAGAGAAAAATGAAATGTGAAGGTCATCGGATCAAATTAATAATAAAAACAAATGGATGCAGGAAATGAGAGGAAATCATTTCACTTTCACAGAGAAAACAGAAGACGACTACTCGCACACAGACTCAGAAATGGTATTTGGTTTTGCTTTCAAGCTCTGCGGCCTCTGATCTTTTGATATGTTTTTAGGAAATTTCAACCAAAACTGTGGCAAAATATGCTGTCCAGCTCCTCCTCCCACCTCAGGCAGCACAGCACAACACAACACAGCAAGAAAATATAAAGACCTGTGGAGGAGCCGACACATGGGTGGAGTTGAGATAATAGCCCCCTTGGTGTCAGAAGCATCCCTGCAAACATTTCAAGATGCTGAAAACTCTTACAAACATACGCTAAATTTGAACAGATGTTCTATTTTTGTAGGCGTGGGTGTCTTGTGGGTTTGTTTTGGGCCTGAATGACCGCACTGGCAGCATCCTCTGTAGTTATGCTCGTCTGGGCTGCAGTCAGTGCTCTTTTGAATTGAATTAGACCTTTTTAGAGGAAGCGGACGGGGAGAGTGATTGGGTGAAAGCAAGGCTGAGAGGAGGATTAAACTGAAGGAGGAAAGAGCAAGAGAGAGCTTCAGATGCTGAGATAAAAGAACGAGACAGGAAGAAAAGAGATTGTGGCCTGTCAAACGGTTAATATTTGGGATAGGAAAACCACATATCGCACATGCTGTGCAGCAGATATCACTGGCAGAGGGGGTGCGGTAGTTGTTTAGTCATCGGACAGATTGACATTTCTATCTCTGCAGCCTTTGTCTTTACGACAGTCTGTTTCAGAGAGAGACACAGTTAGATATTCAGTGCAAAGTAAACAACAGCCTCCTCATGCAATCAGTTACAATTTGCTGCAAGTGAGTGCTGGCGTGTGTCTGTGTGTTTGTCCAATCTTGAGTCTGTTCTGCAGCTCTGCCTGCCTTCTTGCAGTTGTTGTCAGTGACACTTTTTTATCTTGTTCTCATTCGCTCCCTCATAATGGCTTCTCTGTCATGATTGTGGTTTTCTGCAGCGCCTTGACGCACGAAGCTCTCCGGCTGACAATGGGAGCTCATGTGTGCTGCATTATGATGAAGTTGCTGTCTCAGTTTTTTCTGAAAGGCAGCGTGGACGGGATTTTGACCAACATTTGGAGAAGGAAACAAATCGTTTAGACATTATAAAGAAAACAGTAGGAGCTTTTCTGCATTTGAATAGCCAGATTTGTTGAAGCATTTACCAATATTCAGATCCCACTGATATCCACTGAAAGAGCAGATGGAGGCTGTTATAAAGGTGATATTGCGATAAACACAAACATTAGTTAGTGTCAGAGGAAGTGGCTGCTATTTTTATCTGTTTTATGAGTGTTCAGTTTGATCTGAAACTGTCTCGTTTGCACTGCAGTGGAGGAAGCTGCAAAACTGGATCAGGGCTGCAACTAATTATTATGTCCATTATTTAATAGTCTGATGATTACTTTCACTTGTAGTTGTTTAACAGTCTAATTTTTACCTTTATCTCACTTTCTGAGCCTTTTTGTTAATACTTTGTGACTTAGCTGTAATCTTCTATCACTGATGGTTGAAGATGTCAACTTCCCCAGACTCTGGTACAGGTTGGACCAACAGTGGACCAGCTCTGACCTTACGCTAAATAACACAGGAGATAGAGTTGCACTCCGATATTCAAGGAGACCTTAAAGCACGCCACACTGAACAGCGCTTCTCACGATACTTGTAACGTGAGCACGGGTGCTCCCACAGCTATGCTGCCATGCTGCGACAGCGTTGGGTGGTTGGTTTTGAAATGTGCTGCAGATCAGACTTGATCACCAGAAGACCTTTAAAGACGGTTTCAGTTCGATGTAGATGTTGAGAAACCAGAAGTGAGAAACCACCCAGCCTGTCACCTCTGAGTTCATACACGTCAGACTTACAAGAAGGAAAGCTAGCACATTTTAACCCATATTTGTTTTTATTTCATTCATTTGGTGCAAGTTTTTATGGAGCAGTTTATTTATCACATACTGTACAAGCTTTTGGTGCTCAGCTGCTTACAACACTTAATATGTGGATGTTGAACATCCTGTAGGTGGAGCTTTCAGTTTCTGGCAAGCAGCAGTAGATGAGATTTAAGGCCTAGTCCACATGTATACAGGTATTTTTGTAAAAAGGGTTTTAAAAAAAACATCTCTGTCCAGACGAGCATTTTAGCACCATTTCAGAAATAACCTCCGACCATACAACACACTGAAAACGCATATTACAGTGTTGTGTACAGTGTACAGATGTTGATCCTTTGAATAAGTAGTTGAACGCTATGTATGTGGGATTACAAGACTCTGCTGTTTGGTTTGACGGTTCATTTTCATGCACCAAAGGTCAGTCCATCCCAGTGAGGATGAGATGCTTTGAAAGACACCGGAGGGATATGAAACGAGTTTACAGAAACTTGGCAGAACCTGCCAGTCGCTTTGTTTGAAGTGTGGTGCAGCTTCAGAAAAATCTCTCCACAAAATGATTCTCAATGCGTCATTACAGCGCTGTTTAAAGCAGATTGCTTGTAGAGAGTGAAAGTGATGTCCTCATGCAGATGACAAAAATTATGTCTGCAGCGTTTATGCCTCAGAGAATTTACAGTAAGGCTTATTTTTATTGTCGATTAATCTGATTATTTAATTTATTTCTTTAGTTCTGCGTGTAGTTGACGTGTTCATTAGTGTTTCTGAAATGCTGAGATCACATCCTCAAATGTCTTGATTTATCCATAGCCCAAAGATATTCAGTTAAGGCTAAAATGTTTACATTTAGGAAGCTGGAGTCAGAGAATTTAGACTAATCAATCATCAAAATAGTTGGTGATTACTTTATAGATGTTTTGGTCATAAATGTTGCCGCTGCAAACCTGTTGTTGGACTGTGCTAATCAAAAATGGATGATGCAGAACAGAATGACCCATGCATATCAGAGAAGAAAGGGAGCATTTGTGATGTTGCGACCTTTAAAATCATGTGTCTTTGTGTGCTGTAGTCTGAAGTCAAATCCTTGACCTCGTATGATCTGAGAGATTTCACTTCAAATATCCAAATATTAGAGCTGAGATGAAACATGATTATTTAATTTTTCACTTGTGTGTGAATATCAGGTCGCAGAGCTCGCGGGTCTAATAATCGCCTGCCTTAAGAATGAGTGCTCTCGGCGCTGCAGCCTGGTCACAGACGGATCATGTTGCATTATGAATGTATCATTCATAAACTCGCTATCTGTGATCTCTCATTCACTCTGGCTCTCAGTTGGCCTCCCCCAGCTCTCCCCTCTCAGTTCTTGGATTATCTGTGGGACTCCTGGGTTAAGATTTACCTGCAGGATATAAATGGAGACTTCTAACTGTTACGTAAGTGGGCTACAAGATGTTCTGGGATGAATGCCGTGTGGAGGACCTGGGATTGACTCAACTGTTCTTGGTCGTATTCTTAGGCATGTTTACTTACAACTGATGATTATTTTGCTAATCATTTAATTTATTGAGTATTGTCTTGATTAACCCATCGATTATTTAGTCCATAAACTGTCATCCTAATTTCCCAGAGTGTAAATTGACTTATTCTTTCTGCTACTGATTCCTTAAACATTTTGGCACATGTTGTTAATTTAAATAAAGGATTAAAATATATTCATATTCTTTAAACTGATGTATCAAATATTTTTGTAGAATGAAAGCTGAAGAGTATGAAAGAGAAAGATATCTTGGGCCCAATATCATGCATTTCCAAACGTTACCGAGCCCTGAATGCTTTTTTTCATTTTAATACATTTGTGATTGACTTTTTTAACGGAAATTAAAAGGAGATTTGTTATATTTTTAATCTCTTGTTTTCGGTAGTTGTTGGGTAAGACAATATTTGTCTCTAGAAACTTTTCTCTGCTTTGACTCTCCACTTGATTATTTTGCCTCATGATATTGTCCAAGAACATGATGCAGAGGGGCTTGTTGTTGATTTTAGGAGTTAAATCTGTCTGAAAGCTGTCAGTGTTATTAGAAACTGAAAGTGACAGCCTGTTCTCTGCTGGTTAATACCTGCCCAGGTTGAGGTCACTGACTCTCAGGCCCTTTCTCCTCTCAGACACACTCAAGAGGTTAAACAAATCCTCTGGTGTTCACTCATTTGTCTCGACCTCAGGAGATGCTAGAAAACTTGGCCTAACCATGTGATCTGTCGACTTGACAAAGCCTTGGTTATGTAACAGTGCCATCGAAGTTCTGCCAGCAGCAGCAGGTAAGAGTCTTAACTGTTAATTGTAGGCAATGATCTCTCAGGGGTCAGAAATAGCCAAGTTCTTAGGGCGACTTGGGATGTTCAGTGGAGGTCTGAGCTCTCATTTCGTCATTTGTGCTTTTAAAAATACTCTTAAACCTTCAGCCGGGAGAGAGAGAGAGAGTCAGGGTGCACTGTGAGAAGGAAAACGGACAATGTTTATTTTAACCCCCATTTAAAATAGTGCAGAAGAAGTTTTCGAGATATTATCGAATCCAAAACGCAGGAGCTGAAATATCTTGATAAATGTAAAATGTGTCATAACTTGCCTTTTATAAATGAAGCATTGTGGTGCTACTGACATGCCCTGGCCCACAAATCATATTCTCAAAAAGTAAAGTGACCAGAATTCTTTGGTTCAGAACCAGGCAGAAAATAACATCATCATGTTTTTGTTTTTCAGTGAAAAGAAATGCATAAATCACCATTCTAACTAAACTTGTGACTCATTGTAATTGCAATATCTGTCTTTTTTTCATATTGTTCAGTCGTACTTTATAATCAGAACATGGCTATTTAATAAATTGTTTAACAATGTTTTACTACACGCCATAAGTCGTTGACAAGTACTTTACATTAACAGACACCTAAAATGTCCTTTCAAAATCTATGGTAATGTATTGTCTCATATCAGGATAATGATATAAAATGTATATATTCCCCAGCCCTAACATGGGACAGGAAGAAAAATTGCTCTGATAGGTCTCTAGTTATTGAAAGTAGTTGTCAACAATGAAAATCTACCTCACCTTCTGTCTGTGGACTGTGGGAGGAAATGAGAACCCACAGGGAGTAACATGCAAACTCCACACAGACACCCAGCCGTGTCGAACAAGCAAGACGTTTTATATGTAGTAGTGTAGTAGTAATTACAGAGCATGCAGTGTGAGACAAACATAGGTTAATATAAGACAATGGAGCAGTAACTAATAAGTATTTTGATGATTAATCGATGTATAGTGGGGATTATAATATCCCAGAGCCCAAGGAGAGGTATTCAACAGTCTAAATTACCCGAAGATACTCAGTTTACTCAGAAATGCAACGATTCCTCAGATGTTAGAAGCTGTAAACAAGAAATATTTGGCGTTTTTTATTATATTTGAGTAGTAGAAATTGAGAAACACTATTTTTTGGGTCTTACACAGTTGTGAGTTACAAACCTCCTGTAATTCCCCACTAAGTAACAACTAATCCAGTTAAGTAAAGTAGATTTTTACTTGTTTACTGTATGTAAAGTGTTTTTAGGTTATGTAAAAAGCACATCAAATTGGATATATTTCTATTATTGTTGTCATTAATATGGAGTTTAAAATGGCACTATAACATATAAATCGATCAGTAAATAAACTAAAACTAACAATTTTGGGTAAAATCATTCATCGAGCAAAAATACCTAACTCAAATGTGAGGCTTCTTTCAAGTCATTGTAAATTTAATCTCTTTATCTTATATAATATATACTTACATTTTCCAGACTAACCAAGCAGTGAATCATTTTCAGATCAATAATAAAAATAATCTTTATTACACATGAACACATGTTAGTCTTCTAATTCAGTATATCCTGTAGCTCATGTTGTTGTTGTTGTTGTTGTTGTTGTTGTTGTAAAGCCAGTAAGAACAACCCTCATTAACCTTCCCTTCCTCATTTAGATAAAATTGGCCGAGAAGCATTTTTGTCGCTTCTGTTCCTCCACGTTAATGTGTAAAACGTCTGCCTGAAAGGACTCTGTGTGATTAGGATGGCAGCTAAAAGCAAACAATTAAACAAGCCGTCAGTCTGAGCACTAAATGCTATTGTGAATTTAAGGCGCTATGTAAATTATATGTGCCTTTTTTTTGTTGTCCACTCTCTGCTAAAATAATCATGGAAGCACTTAAGCAATTAAAACGCAGATTGCACAGTGTGTGGCCACAACATCAGGCAATGAATGGATTTATGAATGAAGGTGTGTGTGCGTGTGAGTGTGTGTGTGTACTGAGATGCTCTGTGCTCTGTTGATTGTTAGACATCAAAAATTATTTATATACTGAAGTGAACCAGGCCTGAGGTGAGATAAGGAAATTAATTTCGGCAAAGCACACATAAGAGGGAAAAAAATAATGGTTATGTTGTTGTGTATACATGGTTTCTATGGTGACTGATTAATAGACTGTATATAAGGAAAACACAAGACCACAGATAAAGACGGATCACGTCTGCTGACTCTCAGGTCTTGGCACTTACATGTTTCACGGCTTTAAGACTTTGAATGACGGATATATGAATAAAATTTGGTTGTGGCTTTTTTAAAATACATGAACTTCCACTGAGAGCTCATAAACTGCAGCAAAATATCTGATTCTTCTAGTGGCAAAACATTTTACATTCACTGTAATTGGGGATTTTATGTGTCAGCTTTTTAGTTTAAATCACATTTTAATGTTTTTGTGGTATTTTGTGTTTTAGGTTTAGAGCTGTGTGCATCCTGTGTTCAATGAAGTTGAGGTTGAATGCAGAACAAGACACATTTAACTTATCTTGTTTCCTTATTTTTTGCTAGTTATTTATACTTAACAGCTTTTATAATGCTCCAATGGCAAGTCTCATTGAGGAAGTAACATATTCAGTTGTTGAATCGGCTGACAAGTATTTTGTGGCTTCTTTTAGTTTAAGATATGGTTAAAGCAGGAACAATAATACTTGAATTTACACCCTGAGGACTTCATGCTACTCAGCAATGGATAATATTGAATCTTCTTTCCAGGGACAAAACACATTTCCAATTATTTTCAATGGCTGTACAAACTTACACAGGTATTGAGAATTATTCAAACTGATTAAATGTCTGTTTAGACGTTTTGAATATTTCAATGGTAAATTTCTAAGAGCTGTTATTTTTCTATTCATTCACATTTCCCTTTAGACAGTCCCCATGTTGCCCCTCTCAGGTCTGGACTGTTTGCTTCAGTCCTTATTTAAAGACAGACACACCTTCAGTCCGAACATGAGCAGTTCGCACTGGACCCCCTGTTGTGTAGGTGCCGCTGTGTTTTGTTCCAGGAGTGATGAGTCCATAAACAGGTGTTAATCTGCCTCTCACGCTGCTGCAGTATTTAATGCTGGCATTGAAGTGAACTATAGGTAGCAGCAGAGACCTCATTAGAGGTGGCTGCCACTTTGCTCGAGCGGATTGTTTACTCTGAGTTAATTAAATGATTATAGCTGGCTGTTTATGGAACATGTGAGTGTGAAATAAAGGCAGACAAAGAAAAAGAGAGAGTCGTTGCATTAGCAGGTAACAAAACTAATGAAAATGCAGGATAATTAATTCAAACTGCAAAAGTCTCACTATTCACAGTTTCACTTAAAATGCCAAAAATTACTTAATTAATTTTTGCAGAATGGGCTTGTTTCCAAAACTCTTTCTTTGCATATATGTATTTGTTGCATGTTAAAGTGTTTCCTGCTGAGTTTGTCACTGTTGATGCCCTTTTCATTAATGCTTAGTTCATCGTTAATGGCAAGAAGAGCATATTCCCACTGAGTTGCTAAGTTTGTAAAAATTCTGAAACAGTGAGAAATGTCCGACTAACAGTCCAAACCTCAAAACGATCAAAAAACATTAAAATTATTAGGATCATTTTAATGATCTGTCCTTTTCGTGTTTTAGCTCTTTTAACAAAGTAAGAAAAGCAACAAACACCGACTGGAAACATTAATCTTAGCTTCTCTCTCTGGAACAAACTACCTGAACGGTAATTTGCTCTGGCCTGACCCGACATCACTGTTTTTATCTGTCATTATCTTCGGCTGAGCTTAGAATAGCCTCCCTCTTGTCTTTAGCCTGGACAGCTCAGCAGCAGCTAGCGGTCTGATGGGAAAGTGCTAAGGACATTAGCTGCAGGGTAAGCTGATGAATCGCATCTTCTGCTGGGTGTTGAAGACTCCCTCCTCTCTTTCTGCAACGACTCATTAGTTCCAGAGAAGTGTGGTTTGGGTCAGGCACACCAAGTTGGATCTGCTCTGTGGTGCATGGTCAGTCAAATTGGACTTGAGGTATAGTGCTAGATAGCGTGTCTTTTTATGCAGGTTTTATCTGAAACGCCTCATAAAAACGTCAATTTAAGGTAAAAAAAAGTCAATAATGTTTCTTGACAATTAGGATGTGTTTGTGTGTGTCGGCATTGTAGTTCCTGCAGGAAATGGAAGGTGCATCTGCAGTGCACAGACATACTGGCATGCTTTGGGGTTATCAACAATGGGTGTGTACTACACTGTAGGTTTCTGTGCAGTCGTGCGTCTGTGGTGTTTGTGCACCTTGAAAAGGTGGTGGTCTTGTGTCGCAGGTGCATGGGAAAGTGAACTTTGCTGTGCATGTGCACGAGACCACATACTCCACTTTATCGACCTGCTTTTCTTTTCATCTAGTGTTATGATAACGTTTTTTTTTTCATTTTAGTTTTTATTGTTAATATCATGTTTTAAGTTTTTTTTATTATGTGTTGTGTGTTCCAGAGCTGTGGTTGATTGCAGGAGAGGACAAATTTTACTTTTCTCACTTATTTTTGCTATCTGCTGCTACTTAGATAACAGCTTCTGTCATGGTCATATACCAAATCTAATTACAGAAGTAACAAATTAAGCTGTTAAATCATCTTACAAGTGCTGGCTAGCTTATTTTAGTTTTACAATCTGCCTGAAAGAGGGAACAATAATACTTGAATTTACACCCTCAAGACTTATTTTTAAGTATGCCATTCAGTAACAGAAGAGTAAGATATAAATAAAAATGTATATAATCCACTGTTTGTATTGAATCCTGTAGGGGCTTTTACATATTTTCTATTATTTACAGTTTCTTGTTTTAGAAGACATAAGGAATAGTCCATAGGATTAAATTATCACCCAACTCATTGTACTTACTGTACGCTTAAACTGTATTTTTGTGTTCAAGAAATGCAAAAGTTGTTTATTTCCACATCTAAACGGCTGCCACAGAAGAAGTGAATCCTGGTTTTTGAATATGTGAAAGTGGATTAAGACTAAGTGTTTTCCTTTTTGCATCTTGTCCTTCATCCACGTCTTTCCTCCCCCTCTTGTATCAAAAAGGCTCAAGGTCATTTCAGATTATTACTAACAACCTTTTTCTTTCTCTGTCTCTCTCTCTTTCCTCCACACTGTCAGCAGCCTAAATCGCCCCTCACATCACGCACAAGCCACAACAGAAGCAGCGACCATGGGCAAACAGAACAGCAAGCTCCGTCCCGACGTCATGCAGGACCTGATGGACAACACGGACTTCACCGAGCATGAGATCACCGAGTGGTACAAGGGCTTCTTGCGGGACTGCCCCAGCGGCGCGCTCTCCATGGAAGAGTTCAAGAAGATCTACGCCAACTTCTTCCCTTACGGAGATGCCTCCAAGTTCGCCGAGCACGTCTTCCGCACGTTTGACGCCAACGGTGATGGGACAATAGACTTCAGGGAGTTCATCATTGCCCTGAGTGTGACCTCACGCGGCCGGCTGGACCAGAAGCTGAAGTGGGCGTTCAGTATGTACGACCTGGACGGGAACGGATACATTAGCAAGGCGGAGATGCTGGAGATTGTATCGGTGGGTTTCTGTTATTGACATTTTTTATTTCCCTCCATCCTTCGTTCTCCTAATATGCTGCTTCTCTAGCTTTACATAGCCATCTAGTCTTTCAGTGGCCATCACATGCCATCATGGTAACGCCACGTTCCCTGGTCCTATAACTAATCCTGCAGCGAAGCAACATTTTGCTCAGCCATCCACACCAGCTGCTACATCATATATCCATCTGCTTCTGTGTTCTGCACCATTTGACTGCCCACAGCAGGAAAACCAGCCGCTGTGTAATTTTAGAAACCAGCAGTTCCTTTCAGACCCTCAGACGGCTCTAAATAAGACTTGGCTGTGGTGTATTTCTAGAAGGGAGCGGCCGTCCTCTGATCCTCATATTGACTCAGCACTACATCCAGCAGCCGCCCCCCCCCCCCATCGTTTCCTCAGCAGCTCCTGTTACTTTACAAGTCTCACACAGGCTCCTCTTCTTATTGGATAAATGGTTTAGACTTCTGCACAGAAACACACACACACCGACAATCCCTTACACATGTTGTTATGTCACACATCGTGGTGCCAAACAATGTGTAATCCCATTCTCCAAGTCAGTGGTTTTTATTCACAGTGTGTCTGTGAGTGAGCAGGTGCGTTTATGTGCTTGGATGTCTTGATACATAGGAAAAATACCCATTAATCCCAATATAGGGCTATATATTATCAATGCATCTATTAATTTTTGTTTTTAAGTTAACCAATTGTCTTCAATTGTCATCCAAAAGAAGAAGGGACGCTGTTGCTGAGAGTCTGTATATTGGTGTGACAATAAATGCTGTCAAATTATCAGCATAATTTATATCTAATAGTTATCAACAAGATTTTACTCCAATTTACAAATGTTATACAGATGGCAAACTAACATCAACATACTGTGAGTTGAAGGAGTCACAACAAGAAACGCTGAAGTCAGGCGTAAGAACTGCAAGGAGGGAGTAAGGAAGTAAAACCGCACACGCACAAAAGATTTTTATCCACAATACGCAGAACTGTTTATCACTGACTTGTTGAGTCGGCTTGATTGAAGATCAGGGTTTGGGTTGCAGCAATTGGATTTGTAGGAGGGCATACTTGTAATTAAAGTTTTCAAAAAACTTAATTTGATGGATGAATCAAAACTTTATTATGTGGATCCAGAGAAATCAAAAAACCCTTTGTTCATAAACAAAAGAAGTTTTTTTTCTTCTTCTCAGCGTAGTGCAGGGCAGAAGGATTACATTTTATAAAGAGACAAGCGTATACAATGATACAGATGCACAACCAGTGCTGGCAGTAATTACAGTAGACTCGCAGCTACTCTTGCTGTAGCTGACTAGATTCAACTCTCTTTTGAGGGAGAGCACTTGAGAAGTGCCGGCCTGCTGCAAGTGGCATCACTCTGCAGTCACTATTATAAATAGACTATACATGCTCTTTCCCAGCACAGATACAAGTGGACTTCACCTTCTGTAAAGCTACAAGTAAAATCTTATTTCCCTCATCCATGACAAGTAGTAAAAAAATGTGTCTGTCACATGTCTTCAAATGTCTTAAAACCCAAATATATTCAGTATAAAAAGCAGAAAAGCAACAAATCCTCACATGCAAGAAGCTGAAACATGCCATTACTGCTTAATAAATTCTGTAAAATGAGTAATTGATTAATTTTCTGCAAATAGATTTAATCTACAAATTGTTTCAACTGTAGTGCAGCATTATCTTTCACTGCACATATTTGGCTAATTGTTGATTCAGTGACCTTCAGTGAGCACAGCTGTCATATTAGCAACAAAATGATAATAGCATGGGCGAACAAACTTCCCCAGTAACACCAATCACTTGATGAATTGATTAGCTGATAAACAGAAATGTAATCTATTATAATTCATGCTTAATTTATCTTGTACAAATGCCAAACATTTGCTGATTGCCGTTCTCAAAGGCTAGCAGCTGCTCATTTCTTATCATTAAATGCTTTAGATTTTGTGGCTGCTGGTCGGACTTCTTCATATTATAGATTAAAACAAATACACTAACTAACAAACAAACTAACTGATAACGCAAATTACTGGCACGTGCAGCCCCAAGTAGCCGCTATCGGTGTAAGTGATGGAGGCAGATGTACATAGCTGCTCTGGTGCATTGCTGTTTGGACGGATAATCCAAAAAACTCTTCATCATTATGAGGAATATTTCACACGTTCCAAGGTTAAAGTGTCTAATAGAAAGATGAATGAAGACCGTGAGGGATCAAGGTGCAGACAAACATTTGCAGCAATATTAATAAATACTAACAGCTTCTGCTTCTGCTTTTAATAAATAATCCAAACACACACACTTGTCTCATCATCTAATTAATAACCTTAACTGGCTGTTTGTTTCACTGCTGTCGAATCAACCAGAGCCAAACGTAAATGAAAGTAATTCTTTATCCCTCTTCCTCCCAGAAGAGACAAGGTGATCGATGGGTCGTATATATATTTCACTGAGATGTTTTCTTTTCCTGCAACAGTCCGGCTGATGCAACATTGCTTCATACAACCTTGCAGTCGAACTTCTGGCTGGAATAACTGATTTGAAATGTGATCAGTGTGTACGCTCTTCATGGTCGTGTCATATGAGATACCTACCATTCGAAATGCTCTATACCTACTGTAACAAAGTTGAGACGTATATCGAAGTCACCAAAACATCAGTTCTTACAAATACAGTCAGCAAAAGCTTTAATGTGCCTGTTATATGAAGTCCATACTGATGTTTCTCTCTTCTCTCTTCAGGCTATTTACAAGATGGTTTCCTCTGTGATGAAGATGCCTGAGGATGAGTCCACACCTGAGAAACGCACAGACAAGATCTTCAGGCAGATGGACACAAATCGAGATGGTAAGCCTTCCTCAGGCTGCCTTTCAGTCTGCTGAAACTGAAGCTTCTTTAAAGCCTTTAACTGAATATAAATATCTTTTCGCTTAAAGCAATGAGCCCTACATTCCTGAATCAGCCCTGTTGTCATAAAAGAGCAAAATGTGCTTCTGTTCTCTGTGGAAAACGTTACTTTAAACATTATTAAGGATGTCTGCAGGTCCTTTAAAAGTATTAAAATGTCTTAAATTGAATTTTCTCAATTTTAGGCCTTAAAAGTCATTAAAAAGTGTCAATTTTGAATTTGTGAGGTCTTAATTGCCATAAACATTTTGTTGTAATTTATTTTTAATTAATGTTTTTGTCAAAATGAGTCAAGCTCGTCTGCGTCAAAGTCCACATTTCTGATGTCGGACATCTTTAAACCTACCACTGACCCTAATATTGTCTTTTTTACTTGATACTAGCACTCACCCAAATAACCATATCCAAGTCTTTACATATGTTGACATTTTAACACAAGACCATGACTGAATGATGATTTGAATAGGAAAAAGGTTTTGACCTAGTTGTAATAAACCTGCGTGACTGAAATTCACACCACACAGAGGAGAAAATGGGCCTATTTATTGGAACATAGCCTCACTTTTCATGGGAAACGAGCCAAATAGTAATAAAAACACAACCCAAATGATCACAAAATGACCAACCAACCAAAACCAACCCAATTAGAGAAGCAAAATATCGCTCAATCTGGCAACACTGGTCTAATTGTCCAGCATTCCAAGTTAAATCCATTCAAAAGAGTTAATTACCTGGAATAAATATATTGTCATAAATACTTAAAAGACCTGCTGAAATAACTGTCTCCTCTTTGTGCTCATTCAATCTGTTTTTGATCAGCCGAGATCTCCTGTGATGAATAAACAAGCCCATTAAACAATAAGCTCTAATCTCTCTCTCTGTGTCTCTCTCTCTCAGGTAAACTGTCCCTGGAGGAGTTTGTTGAGGGAGCAAAGAGCGACCCCTCCATCGTCCGACTGCTTCAGTGCGATCCCAGCAGTGCTGGGCAGTAGAAAACTGGACTTTTTCACATCTATTAATTTAACAAATGTTCAAAATCTCTCCCAGCTGACCCACTTGAAGATGCTGATATTTGATCACTTGAGCTATAGAGGCACATGAACACACACTCACACTCATACATAGCCAACATGCAGCTGTACATACTACAAATACCAAAGCCTGACGCATATATAATCTTTCACACGCTGACATGCACATACTGTACATGTGCCTCTTTACCTGGTCAGACAGCACGGGTCTCATCTACGGTACAAATATATCCTAAAGGACTGAAATCCCATCAAAGACTTGTTAAACACTGAATCAGAGCTGAGCTATCTCTGTCTGAGAGGACAGCCAGCGAGGATAATCCAACGGATTCGTGACGTACATTGAGCCGCATCCAAGTTCGCTGTTTTATTTGTATTCTTTTATTTGTTATTTTTAAACGCATCGTTCCTGATTTGAAGGGAATCATGGAGCATTTTGGTCTTTTTAACTGACTCGGGTTGTTGTGTGATGATGGAGAGATCTTTTCAAAGTATTGTAGTCTAACTCAACATTAACACTGGATGAAATGAAGTGAGTGAGTCTGGGACGACAAGTGTTCACAGCTTTATCTAGACAAGAGATCTGGGACGTTTAGTTTAGGAAAAGGACGAAAGATTTTTTTTCTTTTATTTTGGAGGAATGTTACATCAAACCAAAAACTGACTCAGATTTCTAAATGAAGGGGAATATTTTGACTACAGATTTACAACCATCTGTTCTTTTGAAGGTGACTTTTTATGCCAAGTTCTGACACGCAAATCGACACACACACTTCACATAAACACACATTTTACTGATGAATACATGAACTTGACATAAGCGTATAAACCGAGCTGTGATTCTTTTTCTTCAAATATGGTTGTATCAGCAAAAAATAAGTTAGATGTTATATGAATATATAGTATGTACTTATATATTCTTTTACTCTGTGATAACGTTGTGGCGATTTGCCGCAATGGAAAAAATTCACTTTAAAATGTTGATGTATAAATTATTGGAACGACATTTTATTGTCTTTTACTTGACGAATATGATATGAAAGAAAGTTGTACAGTATATTCACTCATATTTATAATAGAGAGGTAAAAAAGGAGAGGACCACACATATTGCTATCAATTTAGCTTTGCATATCCACTGCTAAAATGGCTACAGATCTCATTTTGGTCCCCACCCCTCCACATTTAAATGACATCATGTTTCCCCGGAAGCCAGTGAACATCGGCAGTCATTGAGTTTTTCTTGTGCTGTGTGTAAATGGAGTGTAAACAGTCTCCAAATGGTGCATGCGTCATTAAAGTGCAACAGCAACATCTGCAAATTTCAGGTTTTGTGCAAATGTGCACACACTTTGTTCCTCATTTGTACCAAATTTATTTCAAATACATCTGTAATAGACGATTTGAGTGCAGCTGTGACAATGGAGATTACGGATATTTTCGTTCAAAGCGCTGACATTGGTGGCGAGCAGCATCCACCAAACCCCACTGTGTTTTTGCAGGATTTACTGACAGCTTTTTACTGCTTCCGTTCTGCTTCTTTCACATCCGCCCCTCCCTGCTGCTCTGAAAACATCATGAGATACGGGAGCCATCACAGGGGGATGAATAATGACTTTGGGAAAAGAAAACAGTTGTGATAAATTCTCTGGGCTTCTGCACATTTCAAGTTGGTGTTCAGGTACTTCAGTCCCTTATTTCACTTCAATAGCATCTTGTGGTCAAGTGCCAAATATAGATGACTTAAATAAAAGAGAAAACACAGTATTGTATCCATTTATACTGTACAGTTGTTACCTGTCGAACAAAAAACTTTGTCACTGTATCATTTTGTAGATTTTGTATTGTTAACTCGCATTATGTGTTATGTGTAGGATGTCCATTTTGTTATTCAAATAAATACAAAATGGGAAAAATGCTGATGGTCTTTTTTTTATTATTTGAATATGAATATTTGCAATGGTTCATGGTTCCAGAGGATAAATCCTGATGACTTTTGTGATTCCTAACTTTTCATTTAGCACCACCATGTGGTTCATGTTTGTGGTTTTGAGTGTCATAGGATGGATTACCGGAAAACTTTACACATTTATGTTTCACACAGCTGAGCTATAAGAAATTTGTCTGATTAGCACCATCAAGGCAAATTGAATCTGTCTAATACTTATGTTTATGACCCAATACCTGCTAAACAAGGCTACAACTAGCAACTGTTAGCATGCTAACATAATACCTGCTGCAATGATAAGTTGACCCAAAAATGAAATAAAATGGCTCCACATCATGCATCCAAACTGATTTGAAAAGACATTATTTACACCCTCGACGAGCTGTCAAGCTCATGCACCTTTTTCAGATGGGGTGCTTGCTAATACTTTTAGCTTAGCAGCTACAATTAAGATTTTGGCTTTGAAATAGGTTTAAATAACGTCTTTTCCAATCAATTTTGGATCTTGCAGCTTCCGGAGACTTAGGCAGGACAAGCGGTCTGGAGCCATTTTATGTTTATTTTCAACCTTTTAAAATGAAAAAATGTTTTGTTGACTACAAAACTTCACCTGACTTTCCATCGGCATGGGGGTGAGCTGATGTTGACAGACTTTTTATTTTTGGGTGAACCTATCCTTTAATATCATCATGTCAGCATTGTCCTTGTGAGAATGTGAATGTGAGCATTTAGCTTGAAGAAATCTGTGCCTACGTACAGCCTCAGCTCCACCTTTTTAAGGTAGCCAAGCCACTGCTATATGTTAGCATGTACAGTACATTAGCATGTATTACATTACTTAAGTACAATTTTGAGGTACTTGAGTGTTTCAATTTGATGCTATACTTCTGTACTACATTTTGGGGCCAAATATAATACTTTTTACTCCGCTACATTTATTTAATAATTTTAGTTACTACTTACTTTGCAGATGACATGCTCATCAGATCAGTTGATCTGTTGAACCATAATATACATGTAAATATATGTACAGCCTTATTTACTTTAATTTGCACCTTTGATTCTTTCTTGTGGTTCCTTTTTTTTACAACACATTTCTGTTCTTATCTTTATTCATTTTTTTCAACATTGCCAGAGAACTACACAACAACCAAGTGCCATTTGTCACCCTAATAATAAGGTCCCACTTCGGCTATTTGTTGACATGTGACGAGTACGTCAAGGCTGAAAAATAGAGCTAAGCAGTTTAAATACTCCTTGAGTACTCTTTAAGAGGTTGACTATAAAAAAAAAAGTCACTGAAATGTAAAGTACTTGAAATTCATGGATACATTGCTAAAGAAATGTCAAAACATTGTCATTAAAAGTATTAATAAATAATAACACAACTAACAAAAACAAAGGCTGGCATGCAAAAGAAGCTGCTAAGTTACTGAGGACCGACTAATTCAAGCTACAGCTACATACAGTATGTACGTCAGGGCTTTCACACTCCTGATGAGTTATTTGGCAAAAACACGGCACTGTACAGAACAAAAGTACAAGTATTTTATACAATATAAATTGTGGAGGACATGCATGTGTACTCCATCGTTTCACATCACATCATAGAGGATGAGTATGATGAGGAAGTAAATATAACCAGTTCATAAAAAATCCTATAATGTCCTCTTTTTATTTTGTGTCCTCTTCCTGCACAGAACGTCCGACTTGCTTCATAGTGTAACAGTGTCAGAGGGATCAGGTGTGTCGACGTTGACCTCAGCGCGTCCACCAACGGACTGTCTCCAATACTGTATGTCAGCTTATGAACCAATCAATAGCAGCCTCGTAGATTTCAGCCAACCAGCAGTCACAGTTCTCGTCTCTACCTGCAGCCCTTCAGGTCGGCTGGGGAGCTGTCAGATCTCTGTCAGCGTGATCTTGTAGGCGTCCGCGTAGCTCTCGATGTTGAGGATGAAGGTGTCTTCGTTGGAGTAATGCTCGATGATGTTGTCGTCCATGTTCACCAGGATCCTGGCACAAGAGACACTTAAAAGTTGAATTAAATGCGCAAAGCACGAGGCTCCAGATAAAGCCTAAAATTGCAATCTGCTTTCCCACTCACCCTTTTTTACTCTTCTTGTACACTTTGGCTACCCTCTCTGTGGGCACGCCGTACTTCTCTGATATCTACGAATGACAGCGGTTTGTAAACAGGGGCTCTGCTGAAAACAAATTGTGCTTTCCGACTCGCTTTCTATCATGTAATCAGAAACAGCATCACTCACAGCATCCGTCAGGCCTCTGAGCGTGGGAGACTTCAGCATCAGAGCGTCAAACACCTCGTCCGTCTCCTTTCTGACGTACAACAGCACTGCAGAGAGAGGAGGAAGAATAAAGCTTCAAGTGCAAGCTGCAGTGTTTAGCTTAGTTTTTATGTATATATGTGTCTGGGGAAATAAATGAACATCATGCTGCACTGTTTACTGAGGTAGTAAATCAAGTGAGAAGTAGGGTCATTTTCTCATAAGCTTACATACAATTAGGCTTCATTTGGACCCAGCGGAGTCGCCCCTTGCTGGCCAAGACCCACCCAAGCTCTGTATGCTATTTGTAAAGTATTTAGTCAGCACTGATGATTTCTTAAAAAGATAAGCAGTGGAGGCAGCAGCCATCTTCTACCTCTCTTGTGCGTCTCCTCTTTGATCTGCTTGTGAGGCGACGGACACAGATCCTCATCTGATGGCCTGAACATCCTCTTCACCAGCACGCTTCTGAAAACACACAAATGTGTGTCATACACATATGCACTGTGTTTGCATTTGTGGCGACATGCGCTTCCTCTCTGTGTGATGTCTCTTTAATTTGCATTCTCTGTATTTGTATGAGCTGATGGAAATGGAAACACACTCACCCTTCTCTCTCGATCTCCTCTGTGTTGAAGGTAAACACCTGGAAATGAAGTATTAAGTATTAATGTAAGTTTAAGGCTTTACGCACAAATGACAAAGTGCCAACACAACAATCTAAAAATACTTGATTTTAATTCAAAATACTGCATTCAACTTCTACCTTAGTGTTGAAGTATAATCAGCAGATGAAGACAAGTTCTTCCACTTTTGTTCATAGATGAATGTGTGTGTGAAGGTGATCTACCTGTCCGGCCCTCTGCAGGTTGCCGAAGTGAACGTCAGGGATAAAGAGAACGGGCTGAGCCTCCAGGTCGGTCATGGTCTTGAAATAGGTGGTGTCGGACTTCTTGGGAGCGGTTATCACGCCGACGCCTCCGTCTTTCCCTGAACACCAGCAAAAAAAGAGGATTCAAGCAAAAAGAAACATAGTGAAATGAATACTAATGTTTCCTACTGCTCCAGTCCTCATATCGCGGCCTGGATCCATAAGTTTATCTGATTTTGAGGCAAAAACTTGCAATTTTTTTCACGCAGCTCAAACCTTTTGACTTCTTGCGGAACAGTTTTCTCTCTTCGTCCCTTATTTTCCTCTCCGCCCCCTGAGAAAACAGACAAAAACATAGTGCACGCATCAGTTTGTGGCCTACTTCACAACACATTTCTCACTCGTCCAGATGATATGATATGATACGTACACTTGTACAGTTTGGGGCCCTGAACACTTTCAGAGATGGAGCCACTGCAAAAATGCCAAATGCCATAACTGAATTATGTTTCTTGCATCATAGCTTCTGAACCCAATATGACACACGCAGAAAAGGCGATGTCTACCCCGATGTTCTGATGGTCAAGGATTACAATGATACCATATACAACATCATAAACTGTTCAGGTGAACAGTTAACGTTCTGTTACATGATGAGAAGGAAATGACAGTATCTAAGAAGCTAGGTGAGGCTTCATATCACGTCAGTTGCATGGATGTTGTGAAGAGTTTTACAGCAGAATCCTTTTCTTCATTAACCCTGTTAACACAATGACTGTAAAAGAGTAGAACAATGCTTAACATATATATATATATATTTAACCTTAATTTATTTAGGGGAGTTTCACTGAGAGCAATGCTTTCTTTTTCAGGACCGCCCTGATCACATTCACACCTGAAAGCTCCCCCGTACAACCACAGGCTGATCTGTCGGCCACTGGAGCAGTTGGTGATTAGGCTACCACTGCCCCCCAATATGACCTTACCAACCTGCATGTGTCAGGTGTGTGGTTGAGATAAAAAATGAGGTAAAACTGGAGACCATCCGTCAATGGGGTCACACCTGTGACATGAATGGTGCAACCATGTTTAATGTTGTACATTCCTTGTTCTGGTGTGAGCCCGTCACAAGATGGTATGTGTATGTAATCAGAAATGTTGATTGATTGATAGCTTTCTCAACAAAATTACTACTACCGAGCAACCTAATCTGTTGGCTGCGAGCTTACATGTAACAAATATGAAGTTAAAGTTAAATTTGTTTTACTTTTGGTTGGTTGAGTCTGGGGGTAGTACCAGGGCACCGAGTTTGAAGATGGGTGTGTTCTGACCCATGATTACTGAGAACTAATGACTACTGAATCATGTACTAATGACTACTGAATACTCATGGGTCAACATGTTAATGGACATCGTGGCTGGTGTTTACAAGATGGTCTCTAGTTTCCTTCTCTCTGTAACTGAATTCACCATTGTAATCCTTGACCATCAGAACATCTTTTCTGTGTCATCATGTTTGGTTCAGGAGACGTGACGCAAAGTACATAATTCAGTTATGGCAGAAAGTAAAATGGCCACTACAAGCCATTTTCGTGATGGCTCCATCTTTGAAATTGTTCAGGGCCCCAAACTGTGCAAGTTTCATGCTTTTATGAAAAAGTGAAAAAATAATTTGCATATCATCCGGACTTAACGACATAGTTTCTGTTGGAAGGCAAAGACTCCGAATGTGAGCGTCCCACTTGAAAGTAGTTTCTTTCCCCCTTACATGCTGTATGTGTTTGTATGTTCAGGTGTATCTGTAGGCTCAGTGTGCAGGTGAGACCACTAGAGGGAGGACTGATGTCATGATTTAACTCTCTTACTCCACCTGAGTGCTGCTGCTGTGCTGTCAAAACACACTTCCTGTCACACATTCACTATAGAGACTGCAGCATTTACACTTAATGTAAGTTTAACCTTTATGTCTCACGCAATTCATTTTATTCACGTGCAAACTATTTGTGTTTAACTTAAATCCTTGTGTTTTATTTATGTAATCTTCTTGCAAAGCACTTTCTTATCACATTTGTTGTTTCTAAATATGCTCTAGAAATGATCCTACTTACAGGTGTATCTGCATCTGAACTGGGTATAAATGGTTCCTTACAGACAGACAGACAGACATGATTTCTCACCTTGTCACAGAAGACCTTGATCTGTGAGTAGGCCCTGTGCAGCGGCTTGTTGCTGCGGTTGTTGTAGCTGTACGTGTCGATCTGGATCATCAGAGGAAGACCCTTGACCCCCTTCTGAGAGGAGAAGTCTGTACTCAGACAGTTGACCGTGATGAAGATCTGCCGAGCACACAGAGGAGGATTTGACTTTGATTTAAACGGTTGTGAATTTTGATATTGTGGCAATTTTCTTCAGAGGAACAGCTCGAAATATTGACAAGCACAAATAGAGCCTCGTCCTTGAACCCTCATCTGTTTGGATGTTTTTGTATTACGTTTTGAAAAACATGCTGCATCACAATCCAGGGCTCCGTCCTTTAAACTTTCATATTTCATATGCTTTCTCCCCCCAAAGACATGGTTTAAATTCTAAACGTCTCCAGCGAGAGCCATGAATTATCCAGAGACAGGGATTATCTCCGGAGGCTGTTGTGAGCTGTCTCTTAAACGCTGTGAGAAACACAAACAAAATTCCTTTCAGCAGAAGATTCAGATATCTCTAAATCCTGGTAGATAGAAATCAAAACTACATGTAACTGCATGATAACACGGCACTCAGGATTAGTGAGAAGCTGTTTCTTTTTTTGGTTACAGTAACTGGCAACCCCTGCTAACATTTGCTGCTCACTGCAGGGTTTCGTATTTCTGCATTTTTTCATTTATGTGTTGTAAACTAAGCTTTCAATCAATTAATCCTGAAAATATAAGAAGATTTTCGATTATGTAGATAATCGCTATTTGTACTCTGGGATATACCCTGATGACGGTCTAGTGACTGAAAGCCTGACTTTGCCAATAAATAAATAAATTAAGTGTGCAGAGTCCTCCGTATTTGGTTTTTATGACCGTCTTGAACTTTAACATTGTGTCATGAGTGGAGTGATCATCTTTAAGACTCGTATCATTTTCAGTATTTACGACTCATTTAACTCCATTAAAGCGAGCCTTTAACTCATGCCAAGAACATGTAGTAAGACGATCCGCGCACAAAAATCACTGATGATGAATGAGAACACATGTTTAGCTCAGTGCACGACACAGTCTACTCCAATAGAAGTGACTATTTTAGTACAATTGTACCATTTACACTGGGGACCACTTTTTGAAATGGCCAGTTTTGTTCCCATCACTTTTTTAAAAGCAGCTTCCACCAAGAGATGCAAACCAATAAACGAGATTAAAGGAATTTTGATGCCAAATGCAATTTCTTTTCCAACCGTAACTGTCCACTCCAGCTGCGTAGTGTGCATGTGCCACCTAAATCTAAAACTGGCACAACCCAGCAAAATCATAAGAAATATGAGTTAGTAGCAAATTTTATTACACTATAACTGAAGTTAATTTGAAAAAGTAAACTAACAGAGAGACTTGTGGTCAATGTGGTCAGTGACAGATCATCACTGCAAATAGCATAGCTCAGACATAGAGATTTAATTAAAAAGGCAAAGATGTCAAAACAAAAGCTCTCTGGACAAGGTTTTAAGAGGCCATGCATTGAGAAAGAGGAACATTTAACGGTAGTCAGAGAAGAGCCGTCTAAGGAAAACTCTGCGGTCACAAGTTTGACACTGGTGCAACAGTTGTGCTGTAACTTTATCAGGGAATTTTCTGCAGCTTTGAATGAAAAGACAAAGTTGCAGCTCGCCTGCGCCACCTTATTTCTCAAAACTAGCACATGTTGCCGAGCAACGGGCAACCAAACTGGTACCCTGCTATCAATGCAATGAATAAAACTGACAGCAGGTAAATAACGCTTTGAACAGATCTTTAAAAAAGGAGTAAAAAACTGTTCGGGTTGTTCTGCAGATTACTTTCCACACCTTATCTCTCACAGGCTTGCTTGAATTAATAATTTTGGCTAGGCTACTTATCTACTCTGACTTAATACATCTCATAAAATCGCATATGTTAAAGACAATTTAAACATGTCTTCAGCATCTGAGCCCTTATGTCCACACCTCTCTTATGGTCGAACCTGACAAGGGGCCTCCTCTAAAGTACAGAACTTGTACTGTATATTCAGAACTCTGGTTTACTTGTCTGAGCCACATTATGTGCCCTTTACTGAAAAATCATTTGTAAATTGAGGATTCTCCTCTTCTCCTCCTGTTTACATTTATCCCTGAAAGTCAGACACTCCCATTTACTTGGCAGGTTTACAGGATTTTCAAGAAGTTGTACTACTTTTCCTGCATTCCTGAGACCTTTTTATTAGCTCTAAAAAGTATTAAATCCCCCCAAAATAAATCTAATCTACCTTTTCAGGTACTAATTTTTAGTCTTTTAATTTTATTTTGTAGAAATTGATGAAGACATATCAAACAAATCAAACACTTCCTCATTGGACCCTCAGCAAGAGAAGCATGTGCGACTATCTACCTGGGCATTACACCTGTTCCTGATATATTCAGACTCAATAGTCACACAGATTAAGAGAATGAGAGAGAATAACATGCAAAGAGGGAAAGAGTCAATATTGGCCCAGAGAAGTGTGTTTGGATTTCCTCCAGCAACGTCTTTGTCCCCGGGCAGCCATTACAATGAAAGAGCCACATAACACACACACAAACAGAGACTGACTCACGCACACACACACACACACACACACACACACACACACACACACACACACACACACACACACACACACACAGAGTCAGTCGCATTCACACAGAAATGAGGGCAAAAACAAACAACAGAGGGTGGGGACGGGGATTGGTGTGTGTTGGCCCTCGGGGGGCCTCTGGAGTTCAAACAGTGATGTGGCTCCGTTTAAGGAGTGGCCACAAAGGAGTGCGCTTCACAAAGACAAAGAAGACAAACAGAGCAAAAGCACACAAGACTGAACATCAGTTTTATGGTCGAAAACATGCCAGTCGACGCAAACGAAGCTGCCTTTTGATTCTTGTGACACGATGTTAGGGATTTAATTCAGTGTTTTTTAAGTGAGGTTTGGTGCACAGTCAAAAGCCGGTTTCTCAAGCGAGTTCCGTTTGTTTGCCAATTCTTGAATCAGCACAAAAAACCTGTCCTGCTGCTTTTCTCACAACTACAACATGCCTACAGCCAGAGTAAATATAGTAGAAGGGTTCTGGGAAAATTACAGTGACATTTATGACCCACCAAAGGAAAAACAGGGACTGTAATCTGTGTTTTGTACCTTGGCCTCTTCATTCACGTCCCAGGTGAAGGAGATGGCGTTGTAGGCGATTTCTTCAATGTTGCCGATTGTGTTGAAGCTCTCCTTGTAATCCGCTGTGGGGAACAAACAGGGATGGTTTATTTCTGCAATCAGCCTTGAACAACATGCAACTCCAGCAATAACAACATGCTCAAAACCTGTCCCAGAATGAGTATTTTGAGTCTACACGTAACCACAGTTTACTTAGATTTTCCTGTAACTAAAAATATGCTATCTTATGTCTCCTCTCAGCCAAAATCGGTCAATAAATGACACAAGTAGGTAGCTATTGCTTGTTACGATAAGCAATCAAATGGCACGCTTCAATTTTATAAGATAAACCCTTATCTGTTACGGCAAACAAACTCTGAGCGGCTTCAAAGGCAACAGGAGGAAACACAGGAGGCTATCTGGCTCTGAGAGCCGTATTAAAAGCCAGTCAGGTGAGCTCATCGGCTGGCTATTGCTGACCTGTGTGACCAGAAACTGGAGGGACTTTAAATGTAGGGCGCTGGGTACAATGGTATGCTGTGGAGAAAAAAAAGGCTCGATCGCCCTGGTGATTTTATTCTAAGTCATCTGAGAGCCACCTCTCCTTGTGTTCATGTTCTTGTCATGAATGTAATGTTACAGTAAGGAGACGAGAAAAAGAAGTGGGAGAACTGGAGTTTCTGGTGAGTGCTGAAGTGCTTAGTTGACCTAATTTCAAACATACATACACAGTAAAGTAATCTGGCTGTTTAGACACAAACGGTCAGAAAACGATCCAGTGGACAAACTTGTTTCAACAACCACCACTGCTGATGAAAAATCTATCTGACGAGCACACAACTCAACAAAATATATATCACAAAGGTCGAGGAATTTTAGGCATTTAAATGCAGAATTATTTTAGTTTGATGAACTTCAGTGAGTAATAAATAAAACTATCCATGTGTGAAATGTTTTTTTTGTTCTTTTCATGGGATTTGTTGACAGAAAAATACAGAATGATGGCAGAGCTGCTGAAACAGAACTATTTCGTCCAACCACATGATAAAATCTCAAGTATTTATGGTTGTTCTGAGCAGACACACTGGAAGACAGGGTGAAAAGATGTCTGTCATAAAAAAGAGGGGGGAGGGAAAGGAAATATAATGCTTTACATCTCTCTTCTGGGGATTCTGCATCCACCAAGCACCTCTGAGGAAACATACAGGCAGCTTTAACCTGTGAGTCACCTTTTGGGTTTTCAGCTATAAAAATGAAGACGCTGATCAGATGACACAGACGTGATTTGAGCTGAAAGTCTTTGGAGAGGCAGCTCATCCTACAACAATCCGTCTGACGGATGGTCAGATCTCAAAGAACCCCCTCTCTCCTTCAGTGACCTCCTCCATCATCCTAACCGCCAATAAAGCGTCACTTCCTGGTTGTTCAGCAGGTGCACAAAGCAGCAGGGCAGGCAGCAACATGCTTATTAGCCAGTCCCCTCTGTTAGAATAACCCCATTCAATTGGTCCACTCCGTGACGCAGCCCAGGGGCACGATGAACTCTCCGCCCTCCTTCTCGACAAACCCTCCACCGCTATTCAAATCAGCTCTCTGGACAGCTTCAGGTTACAGGCTGCATCCAGCTCCAGGCCGACCTGGCTCAGGGGAGCAGGGTGAAGGGGTCTGTCATTTGACCTACTGAGCTGTTTGAGTGGAGATTCTCCACCTTAACGCACAGTCCTGCACTCACACACAGAGTAGAGTAGGAAAGATTAGATTCCAGCTTCTCTTTGTGATTTGGACGGTTTGGACGGACAAAACACATTTTTCAGCATCCTCATTTGCAATCCGTCTGGAGGAACTATTGTTTGTACATGCCGAAAGCATGTGTGCATATCTGTGACCAGATAGGCATCAGTGTTTACACCTACATGTGTCACTGTAATGGAAAAATATTTGTGGGTCAAGCTGTAGATGCACACTATCTAACAATCTGCGGCTCATACACACAAAGAACAAATGCAAAACAGGATGCTGAAAGTGAATTAAAGGAGATAACACACTTTCTCTGAACAGGATCTATGAACAGGCAGCTTCAGAGTCGTGTTATCTATCAGAAAGACAACAGAGATGGTTTGACTCGAGAGTCAATTTATGTTGAGTAGTTTTATTCTAAAATTAAGGTGATAAAGGTGTAATCTGTAAGACGTGGTCAGCATTTAAAGGCAGCTCCAAAAAAAAACAGACGGCAGCAAATCACCAGAGTAACCGACAACTGCTGCCCACAAACAAAACAGAACAAAACAACAATGTCATCGTCCGTGTCCATCATGATGTTTCACTGAGGGCAGCGTCATATGCCAATTCGGTAAACGCCGCCCAACCGTACTATCTTTGGTTGTAGCTAACTGCCATTAGCAAATTAGCTCAGTTAGCTGTGGAGCTAGTGGCATTATTAGCTCATAAGGGTTTGCCAATAACTCGGATCTGCTGCAATGCAATCAAAGCTATGCTAACCATCTCCTGACTGTCGCTTCATATTTAACAGAGAGATTCGTTAGTGTCGAACTCTCTGCAAGAAAGCAAATAAGTATGTTTCCCAAAATAACAAACTATTTCTTTATTACAAAAAAATGAATGTCAAAGAGAAAAAAAAAGTTTTACAGGAAGAAGTAAAGGAAACATTTCAGAAAACTTAATTCGGCGCATCTGAATTTTCTCATTTGCCACCACAACCGCCTCATGACGGTTTAAATGACATTGCAGTAGATATAAAGACATGTGTGAATTGTAGGCTGATTTGTCTCGGTTCACGTCAACGTAGGAATTTAAATGACGATCTAAATTGGGCAAGAATTACTTGCAACAGCCCAAAACCAGCCAAGGTAACAGTGTGGCTAGCATTCCTCTCCCTGTCCCGACAAGCTGTGTATAGGCGTGTGTGTATGTGAGTGTTTGTGTGTCGCCCATCTACTCGAAGTCTCCCACATACCTCTGAATATCTGCCTGGTTAGCAGGCCCAAGCTTGTCAAACGCAAACCGCCTACAAGCTTCTCACACACTGATTCAACGAGGCATAGCTACGCTCGGTTTAAATTGAAATCCGTCAACAGAAAACAAACGGCAGACTAAAGGTCAGAAGTCTTAAGATACCTCGGATCGGCAGCGTACGCCCGTGGGAAAAGCTGCCAGGCAGAGAAAGTTCGTCTTGTTTTGTTTCTCTCACATCTGTGCTTTTCTCAATCTCGCAGGCAATGTCGAGGAGATTAGAGGATTTATGTTGTGTGTCCCTGCAACACCTAGATATTAAGAGATTCAGGTGTGTGTGTGTGTGTCTGTGTGTGTGATGGTGGGCAGCTGAACAGCCTCAGGCAGACGGTTGGGTGGGGGCTTGTTTGCTCTTAGTTTGGTCATGCCTTGTTTTTTAGCTGAGTACATTCCAGCACTTAACATAAATCTGTCACTGTCTTCTTGTTCGCGTGTTTTGATTCATTCATCGGAAGAATTTGCCGTCATTCACACACAAACACGGAGAAAGTCTCGGAAGAAGTCTTACCGATGTCTAAGACTCTCTGTTTGGCCGTGTGCTGCCGAGAGTGCCAGTACTTCCAGTATTTGAGCTGCTCGTCTCGGTTCTTGTCTTCGCTGAACACCACCATGATCACGCTCTGAGAAGGAGATCAAGGCGATGAATCTCGATCAAATGATGCTCAAGTTATCCGAATACATCCAACCAGTCTGAGGCCGAAGATTAAAGACATGAAAGAGGATTGATCAGCTCACCCGGACTTTGCTGATGGGATGGCGGAGGCGTTTGTTGGCACTGAGCTCGTTGAGCGTCACAGCGTAGAACTGGCCCTTGTTCAGGTAGGTCATCGGTCCCTCGCCCTGCTTCTGACGCAAAGAGCGAGTGGCGTCCAGTGTGTACTGGAAGCTGTCACTGTGCACACACACACACACACATAGAGAATGATATGTGATTAAACATAACAAGGTGGGATGAGGGTACAACAACACACACTTTGGCACATATTCAGTATTAGAACAGAAACAGTGGATCGTAAACAAACTCCTTCACGCTGCCTAACTTGCAAATATACATTAATCTGTGACGTTTTTGTGATAGACCTTCATCCGGCAAATAAGCTGCAAAGTCAAGGGACCATCTTCAAACAGATGTCTTTCAAGGATGCCTGTGTTTACCCTCAGTCTGCCTTAAGAACCCACAGTCCTACGCGCACAATGTTTTAAAGGCTATTTCAAAAAATGCTGAATGAGAGCGAAGCGACTGCATCAGTGGCCGTGCAATATGCATTTAAATATAAGTATCTGCTAAATGTGCTAATGTCAGTATAAACAGATTATAATCAGCTAGATAACTAAAACTGTCAAGTGATGCCACGCCAATGACAGCTAAAAACAATGAGAAGTTACATCTATGAAACAGACATATAAACAATAAATAAACGAAATAAATAAATTGTTTGTTTGTGACAATGAGAAGCTATCTTGAGATATCATAATTAAGTAAATAAATGTATTTTTGCAAGTTAGACATAAACGAACAACTGTGATGTAATAACGAGTAAACTAAGTGTTTGTGTCTGTGACTTACACTCCCTCCTGGTGAAATAAGAAGTCCTCTGTAGGCAGGGAGGCGGGTGTGTGATACTTCTGTCGAGAGCACAAAAAAAAAAACACACAGAAAGAGGAAATTATATGGGCACAGTGAAAAGTTCATTCAGCCTGAGAGGAACTGGTTAAACAATGCTGCAAATGTGAGAGAAAGAAACAGTATTGTCATAAATAACGATCAGATTCACAACACAGAGAAGCAATTCAACAAATACTTGTAGATTCCTGTTTAGGTAATGACCCTTTGTAAACCTCGGTGAATCATATTTAAACATCTGTCTGTCTTCACCAGTACATTTCACAACAACTCCGCCCTTGAACGTGCTGTTAAACATCACCAGCAAGTGATGTTCAGTTTTCTGGTGCTGTCATTCTCATTTTTGGTGTCTAAAACCGCCATAATGTGCCCGATCATTCACTCAGCTGTGGTTTGGACTGCGTGTGCAGAATAGTAACAGAATACTAACAGCGTAAGATCGAGTTTTTCCAGTTTCTGCTAAGTCTGTGAATGAGTCTCGACAGCAGTAGTTGCTGTTCATTTTTGAGGGACTAACCCCAAATTTACTGAGACCATGTAATCATGATCAGTTCAATAAAGTTAGTTTTCAAACTGCTATAGTTGTGTTGAAGCCCTGAGAGTGTAAAACTGACCAGTCTAACAGACTTATCAGAGAAAAGTCGGAAGAATAAACATGATTTTGTGCTAGTCATTTGTGTTGTCATCGCCTTCAATCAATCGATTTATCTAATCAAATAATTATGTGTCTGTCTCAGAGTCTGGCATCTTGGCTCACCCCGTCTCTCTCCTCTTCGTACGGGCTGTCCGGCGGACTCTGCTGGTCTTCTTTCACATACGAGCTGTGGCTGACAGTGGTCACCTCGTACGGACTCTGTTCGTAGACCACCCTCGCCGACTCTTCTCCTTCCACCCTGTAGTGAAGCCCCGCTCCCGTCATGAAGACGGGCGCGTACATCTCGGCCTTCACCACGGCCACAGCCGGCGAGCCTCCGTCCCCCGGCGCCACCCCTGCCCCTGTGGAGCTGATGAACTGCTCCCGTTTGGCCTCCTGGTGCTCCGTGTTCAGCGACAGGTTGACGGGAACAGATTTGAGGACCTGAACACGGTTGTCCACGGTCTCTACCTCGCTTTGGCTGTTGCTCTGCAACGTAGTCCTGAGCAAAAAGATGGTTGAAATAAGAGTCAGGATGTGTTTCACAGATAGGCTGTACTGTATTTTGCATTCTTGATTAATTCTAGTAGGCCAAGAAAACCACTGAGCTCTCTCTCCTACCTCAACATAAAAATAACACTGATATCCATTTTGGTAAACATAAAAAAAAGAAATTCAGTGATCAATCAAGTGAAAGATTGTTATTTTTTTAGGTGGTATTGACTGATTGCGTGCGTTTTTCATTTTTGTGCCTGGATAGCTTTTGAAATTCTCTCCTGTTTCTCCCATTGTGTTTAAGAGAGCAACCAGTCACCAACTCTTTTTAAAAAGTACCACTCTTGCCTCCTAAATGTAGTGTAGAGGAAGTATAAAGTTGCAAAAAAAGGAAATACTCAAGTGCCTTAGTAACACTGAACTCCAGAGGACACCTTTCATTATCTTAAACTTGACATGTCTGACAATCTTTTTGCAAACAGGTGTTGGCAATGGTTAATACAGGTGAGGAAACGCGGACAGCAGGTAAAACTAATGTGACGATGCATTATCAATCTTCAAAGCAGAGACACATTATCTCATGAAATCTTTTGTGTTTTCTCTTCTTGCTGCAGGATTCAACGAGTTTACACTGGCTGCAGTCCACTGTGTGCTTCCTTCATTCAGCATCATCCAGAGCTCACCCATGACATTTACACATGCATACTAGAAGTACCAGTCACACATCTCACGATCCTCAGTACACATCATAATTACGTTATTACATTTTTTGTGTTAGCTCTTAGATAAACTGTTTTAAAATTTATCATTGTCATTTTTTTCTGCCTCTTTCTGTCTGTACAACCTTGTGCGAGACACCGAGATACGCAAATCCACTGACCTCTTCTCCTGCTCCTCTGTCATTTCAATGACTTTGGGAACCGGCAGAAGCCTCTTCTCTTTAGGCACCTGGAAGAAAAAAAGGAGGATGTGTTATATGAGTCGACATCATTCAATAGGGGAGCTGTGGCTTTCAATCTCACTTGATATTTCTCTTTTTACTCTTGAAGTTTGAGTAGCTTTGTTTGCTTTGTTGCATTCAGTTGAATATAGGTCGGAAAGGATTGCAAATCATTGTTTTCTCTTTTATTTGCACAGCATCACAGCCTTTTTTGGAATTGAGGGTTGCAGAAATTCTCCATCATTTATCATGTTTGATGAAATTAGAAAAATAGCTGTTGATTTCAGGCCTCTGCACAATGTATTTTGAGGATTATTAGAGTTAGAATGGGGTGAAATCACAGTGTTTTGTCCAATTATTTGTTGGAATTGCACTTGGATCAATATAATGACTTTAAGTCTAAATAATGTGCTAAATAAATATGGGATTAAATGACTTTTCTGTACTTTTTGTTCCTCTAAAGAAACAGAAAATTGCTTGGATGTGTAATCATAGTTTTTTTTTGCTGTTTCTTCGGAACATCCAGTTTATGTCTGTTGTAATTCAGGAGTCTCAGAAAGAGAAATATCTTCAGCAACAAAGTTAAACTTTCAGTGTCAGTGTCAGAACATGCTTTACTTCTCTTTAAGCTGCTCTTTTATAAGTTGTAATTCACTGAAATCCATACTTTCCATATCATTAGCTGGGGCAAATAATCAGATGTCAGAAAAGAGTGAAAAAATGTTAATTATATGTTTAAATTATATGTTATCTTAGCCCAAGGAGACATCATTAAATGCATCATATTCTCACATTTCAACAGCTGAAACCAAATATTTTGGTTTTCTGTTTACAAAATGACCCTTTATTCTATTGTGAAAAATAGATGCTGATAATTTTTCTATCCTTCTACCAATGGATTCATCGACTGCTTGTTGCAGCTCCATTCGTGACTGAATATCACAAAGACTGCGTTCTTCACAGTTAAGACTGGACTGTTTTTCCAGACCTTGTAGTAGTCGTAGAGCAGCCCCAGGGCGTTGGCGCTGTCCTCGTCCCCGTTGATGCTCATCATGGCCTTGGTGGCGGCTGTCAGCGGGTTCTCCAGGTACGACCTCCATGCCTCGTCCTCGCTGGTGTAGGCTCGCCGCACTGCAGGGTAGGAGCTCTCGTTGGGGACCACCACCACCAGACGCTTACTGGCAGACACAGGTAAACATTTTAATTCAAGAAATTACACAAGTGTAGGTGCTGGTTTGCTTCATAAACGCTCAAATGTGGTCAGCTTCCTCTACTTTCTGCTATTTAAAGTGTTATCTTTTATGTTTGCTGACTAATAAAGTAAGACATCTAAAGTCAAAACTTTAAGATCTGGTCATTTTTCATTATTTTGGACATTTTCTATGTCAACTAAATGATTTATAAAAAAAAGAAAAAATCAGCAGATTAACTGATAATAAAACATTGACACCTCAGCACTTTTCATGCCCTCCTGGCTTGTGTGTGTACATGGGTTTGTCTCTGTACTCTTTAGGCCCACTTAAGTCGAGATCACAGACCAGTTAAACACACACTGTTGTCACAACATCTCTTTGAACTCAGCCAATCGCAGGAGAGCCTCCGAATGTGTCGATGTGCACTTAGAAAATGCTGTACGGCGCCCAGGGTCAGCCACACCTTCTTGAAGTACTGTGTTAGCCTTGTACAAGTTCATTTTGTCTGCTTGTGTTCATTTGTTTGCGGTCACAACAATATGAGGGCTGCAACTAACGATTATCTTAATTGTCAATTACTCTGTTGTGTAATTTTCTTGATCAATCGATTAGTTGTTTGGTCTATAAAATGTTCACAAAATTAAAGATATTCACTTTATTGTCATAGAAGAGTAAAGAAACCAGATAACATTTTACATTTAAGAGGCTGGAATAAGATCACTTTTACTCTTTTATCTTGAAAAACGACTAAAACTGAATAATAACATTTCAAAATAGTTGCCGATTAATTTAATAGTTAACTAATTGATTGATTGTCGCGCCTGACTCTAACTCTTAATCTTTAATTAATCAGTATCAACAGGAATATTCTTAACTGCCATATCAAGTGCAAGAGTTTGAAACTCAAATAACATTTAACTTGTTCTATTGTTGATTCTCTGATAAGCATTAACTCCTCGTGCCAGATCCACCTGCCAAATTAAACAAACACGTGTCCCGCCTCTAATCTGTGATGTCACACTGATGTAAACCTCCATAGAAGAAGATGCCACGCAGCCGTGACGACGCTGTTTCACCGTCTCTGCCTCGGTGACATTTGAGTCTTTTTCTAGCTTTGGCAGAATGTTGTTCATGTCACTTGATTAGTTATCACTTTAGCTGCGAATCAAACTGATTTTCTTTTATTGATCTTCTATTTATGACACACTCTGGTCACAGCTCTTCTCTGCTGGATTTGACAAGATATTCTCACTGCGCATTATATTAGCGGTGGGAAGTTGTTGCTTGCATTGCAGAGTAGAGAAAAATCTGCTTTCATCAACCACATTTAGACACTTTAGGTGCTTTATGTTTAAATACACACAACTGTGTCGAGGCCACAAATACTACAACTGAGCTACAGCTAATAACAATAATAATAACAATAGTAATAATGAAAATAATGAGTGATCATGCACTTCTTCAATTAAAAATCCAGGTAAGTGGCATCAGTAATTGTGTTTATTAGTCACACAACTGCATTAAGATAATCAAAAGTTATTTCCAAATTAAATTAATGAAATTATGAATGGGATCTGGTCCAACTAAAACACATTATGTCACATCACACAGGGACATTCTTGAGATTCTTTGTCAGACATATAACAACCATAACTAATGCATGATACAGTTAGAGTTAATTGAACTTGAGTTCAAACTTATTTCACTTTAAAAAAGGCAAGAAAATGCGTTTTGAAAAGGTTTTTAAGCAAATTGTTTATTGTAAAGTCTGTAAATAGTTCATAAATGCTGTGTAGTTATTATGATGGCCATTATAAAGATGTTTTTAAACCTTTTCATTGCTTCATAAATGGTTTATAAAGTATTTTATTGTTTGTTAACAGTGAAATCACTGTTAAGTAAAGTTTAACTAACTGTAAAGTTCACATGTATTAATGATTAGTGTTGCCTTGATGTTAAAAATGAATAAGATTATGAAAGTAATTTTAAAATAACCAATGAAATGCTGATCTGACAGCTTGGACTATAAAAAACAACGTTATAATTTCTTCTTTAATATAAATAAATTAGTTTCTGATCGTACAACACACACACACACGCGCGCACACACAGGAGGCCAACATGCAACACAAACTGTCCTCATTCACAACAAGCAGATCCATCGCACACTGTGTAAGGCCGAAAATATGACAAACGCAGTGCAGAAGTGGAGCTAACAGTCTATTTTCATGCAAAGACAACAAAGTGTTTATAAAATCCAGTCGTTGCACTTTGAGGCTTTTCCCATCAGTACAAAAATGGCGAACTAACGAAATCCACGGCGCCAAGTTGACTTCACAACTTCTCCTCCAAGAAAAAGCGCTTTGATATTTGACATCACCTCCGAAAGTAACACGAGCAAACACTGACAATCTTCACCTCTGTCTCTGATACAGATTAACTCCACATTTCTTTTTTTAATTACAGATTTTTTAAAAAGGAGAGAGAAAAAAAAAAAAAGAAAACACATGAATAGTCAAGTGTTCTCCCTTCAAGTTGTAACCATCAAAGATCCTCTCCGCCGGCTCGATCACTTACTTGTCTGTCTCCTGTGACATATTTTGCTTCCTCTACGATTCTTCCTTGTGAAACTGGACTTTCAAGTCGGAGCAGGTAATAGAGTGAGTGAGCTGCCAGAAGTTGGGCTACAGGTAAGTCGACTTTTCTCGCCCCGCTTCTTTTCTCCCAGCCTCCCTCTCTCTCTCTCTCTGTCTCTCTCTCTGTCTCTCCACCTGGCAGGCAGGTGAAACCTCTTTTGTCCCCAGCAGCCAATAACCTCTCTGCTTGTCTTGTGCTCGCTTTGCACGCAGTTTATGACATAAATAAACACATCCTGCTGCCATGCATTATCATATTTGCCTTGGCTTGCTTTAATGGCAGCGGGTCAACTTTTTAGCTGAAATTCTTTCACTGGGACAGGATTGAAGGGCGAGGGCGAGTCTGCCGCTGATTGGCTGCTGCGAGAGCGAAGCCGGGCTCTGATTGGCTAGTGGAGGCATGGAGGCGGGTAGGGGCCCACCTCACCTGCAAGGAAGCGAAAAGACGGCGTTGAAGGTAGCATAATGACTGAGAACAGGGAAACACGGGCAGCTACTGAGGTTTAACTCGTAGAAAACATACCTGCCTCTAGAAAATAAGACCTTTTTAAAATAAAGGATGGTTGTATGCAATAATTTGATGCATGACTGCACACGTCCTCAGGGTTTCTTCTGATTTAACCTTTCCTCCCTCTAATTTTTCATAATGACTCGCCTGTGTGTGTTGCAGGTATTCTGGGAGCAGACAGAAGGCAGGGAGGAGCCCTGTCATTAGCTGATACAATGCCATTGTCCCCCTTAATGAACCCATTGTATAATGGAGAGCCCAATGTTTGGGATAACTCTGCCAGAACAAACAATGTGTGTGTGTCTGTCTCTGTGTGTGTGTGTGTGTCTCACACAATGCTGGAGTGCTGCACAACAATTCGTGACCACTGATCCTAAGTGCTCCTTTTTCTCTCTTTTTGTGTTGTGATCATTGTTGGTGATAGTTGGGTGATTGATACATGGAGGACTTTATTGATCCAAAACAACATAAAGACAGTTTAAATGGCAGATAAGCAATTATAAAAGTAAAAAAACAAGTCTTAAACTACAGACTTGATGATATTATAAAGTGAAATGCAAAATTCTGTACTGATTATTAGAAAAAGACTAGAACATCATATATAATGTCTCATGTTGGTATGGATCGTTGTTATGGATGTGATTGGTGTTTGTTCATCTTCAGGAGCTTTTCACCACACAAAGTAACTATTTAGATCAATTCAGCAATATAATGACCAAAAACATTAGAAAACTAAATACAGAGGGAATTTTCAATAGTGGAAAGTAACTAAGTACACTGACTTGTTTTGATTATTTTAATTTTTGCTACTTTATACTTCTACTCCACTGCCCCTCAGAGGCAAATGTGCTTTTTATCCTACATTTGTTGGACAGCTGTAGTTACTACAGATTTTTTAAGATTGAGATTATACATAAAAACATGATAATTTTATAAAAAATACATGTATTGTTAAAGATTAAACCAATTGTTTTCAAACTATTTGGCTGCGTAGTTAGAGTCGTCATGTTTTGGATGTTTATGAGTTATAAATGAGTTACATTTATTTTTTATTAACTCATAAAATCTGAAACATGACGATTGAACCATCTAATAAGTTTATAGGGGAAATGTCTCTGAAGGTGCAATATGTAAGAATTGTGGTTGAAAACATTCATAACTGCTAAATTTATCAACAGAATGTGAAGGAATAACAGTTTTGACGTTAGACAAAATAACGTCTACGTACTGTGTTGTGAAGTATATTTAACATGCTAACCAGCTAGCCTCGTCCTTGTACAAAACACCACTTCCCAGTTGCTCTGAGCTCCCGTCTGTACTGCTAGCTGCCGGCTAACTGAGCTAGTTCGCTAATGGCAGCTACAGTAGGCAGTTAGTGCTAACTCTGGTGATATGCTGTCCCCTATCTATTTTGAGTATGAATTCAACAGGTGACCATATTGCACCTTTAAGTAGACATTTCCCCTCTTGACTTCTTAAAATGAGTGTTCAAGACTCAAAGAGTGAGTAAGTTGCATGTTATTTATATTGCACTTTTCTTAAAATACAGGTTAAAATGTGCTTTTCAAAAACAACAGTATAAAATAAAAAAGATGTCCAGGAGAACTGACAAATACCAAGCACAGAGCATAGAGCATGTGAAAAACAAAAAGTCTTCCCCCACTGTTCTACTTCACTTCATTTCAAAGGGAAACAACATACAAGTTTGAACTACTTCTTTCACCACCGCTGCATTTCACAGTCACACACAAATAATGAAGAAAAGACAAACACCCCTGCACTTGAATTTTCAGAAATGATTGGGGTGCAATAACCAAACTGGTTTGACATCTTATGAATGTGTTTGCATGTCAAAATGCGGGCCTTTTGCTTATGAAAGCCTGCAGGTGTTGTTGTATGGAAATCTAAAAATTACGTTTCAGATTCAGTTTAACCGTCAGTGGTGATGTGTGTGTGTGTGTGTGTGTGTGTGTGTGTGTGTGTGTGTGTGTGCGTACGTGAGGAACAAGCATGTGTTTACGTGTCCTGTGGATGATCACTATCCTCCCTTGTCTAATTTGTTTTACTGAGCACCTGGGCCTTTGCTGAGCTCTGTGTGTGTTTAAATGGAATTGCTAGATAAATACAGGTGGAGTCCTTTTCACCCAACAGCACACAGACAGAGAGATGAACAGCAGAATGACAAAAGAGAAGGACCAAAAACCTCATTTAAAGTACGAGGGAAAAATAGATGAATAGCTGGTGTATTCCAAGCATAATTCTATTCAACTTTATCGCCACTTCTTCCCATGAACAAAGATAAATCAATGAGTGGGTCTACTGGACACAGGCCCACAGGGTCACTGGGTCTTTACCCATATATACTGTTAAGAGACACAAATGTACCACAAAGAGATGTAGAGAACTTGTACAGATCTAGCACAAGAGATACAAAACTACCACAGAGAGATGCAAAACTACCACAACGAGATACAAGACTACCACAAAGAGATGCAAAACTACCATGGAGAGATACAAAACTACCACAACGAGATACAAAACTACCACAAAGAGATGCAAAACTACCACAAAGAGATGCAGAACTAGCACAAAGAGATTCAAAACTATCACAACAAGATACAAAACTATGACAAAGAGATGCAAAACTACAAATAAAAGATGCAGAACTACCACAAAGAGATAAAAAACTACCACAATGAGATACAAAACTACCACAACGAGATGCAAAACTACCACAACGAGATACAAAACTACCACAACGAGATACAAAACTACCACAAAGAGATACAAAACTACCACAAAGACATGCAAAACTACCACAGAGATACAAGACTACCACAAAGAGATACAAACTACCACAAAGAGATGCAAAACTACCACAAAGAGATACAAGACTACCACAAAGAGATGCAAAACTACCACGGAGAGATACAAAACTACCACGGAGAGATGCAAAACTACCACAAAGAGATGCAAAACTACCACAAAGAGATGCAGAACTAGCACAAAGAGATTCAAAACTATCACAACAAGATACAAAACTATGACAAAGAGATGCAAAACTACAAATAAAAGATGCAGAACTACCACAAAGAGATAAAAAACTACCACAATGAGATACAAAACTACCACAAAGAAAAAAAACTACCACAACGAGATACAAAACTACCACAAAGACATGCAAAACTACCACAAAGACATGCAAAACTACCACAAAGATACAAGACTACCACAAAGAGATACAAACTACCACACAGAGATGCAAAACTACCACAAAGAGATGCAAAACTACCACAGAGATACAAGACTACCACAAAGAGATGCAAAACTACCATGGAGAGATACAAAACTACCACAACGAGATACAAAACTACCACAAAGAGATGCAAAACTACCACAAAGAGATTCAAAACTATCACAACAAGATACAAAACTATGACAAAGAGATGCAAAACTACAAATAAAAGATGCAGAACTACCACAAAGAGATAAAAAACTACCACAATGAGATACAAAACTACCACAAAGAAAAAAAAACTACCACAACGAGATACAAAACTACCACAACGAGATACAAAACTACCACAAAGAGATACAAAACTACCACAAAGAGATGCAAAACTACCACAGAGATACAAGACTACCACAAAGAGATACAAACTACCACAAAGAGATGCAAAACTACCACAACGAGATACAAGACTACCACAAAGAGATGCAAAACTACCACGGAGAGATACAAAACTACCACAAAGAGATACAAGACTACCACAAAGAGATACAGAACTACCACAAACAGATGCAAAACTATCACCAACAGATGCAAAACTACCACAAAGAGAGAAAAGAGGCAAAAGTACCAACTAAAAGATACTAAACTACCACCAACAGATACAAATCTACCACAAAGAGATGCAAAACTAGATTCTAAACAACTGTGAATGACATGACTGTAAAGGGGGTGCGTGGGGGCTTTTACGTGTCTGTTCCCAGGGGTGTGTTGTCTCCACATCTGTCCGAGTCAATGAATCATTAACTCTACTCAGAAAACAAGGTGAGAAATATGTCTGGCTTGAATTAATCTAAATAATGGTTTTGTATAAGCTTATCTACCCTTCCCTACATGACTTCTCCCAGCTGGAATGTCAGCCATGTGGAAGTATGACAGATGAAATAGTGTGAGGGCTACCGTACAAGCTGCCACAAGCAGGCATGGGCAAGACTGGAAAGTCAGGGGCCAAGAGCCACAGAATACCTTCCTCTGTGTGTGTGTGAGAGTGTGTGTGTCCCACACTGTGAGAGAGGTGAAAGATGTATCCTACATACCAGAAGTTTTTTTGCAGGGAGAAGCAGCTTGTCTGGACTTGGCCAGGATTAGGTGTCTGAGTCTACCTGTGTGAGTGCAGGAACTCACAGCTGGGGCAGAGGCGGAGAGCTGTGGGGGATGTGTTGTCCTCCAGATGGACAGCAAGGATGGAGGATGAAGAGAGATGAAACAGGTAGACAACATGTAAGTGCCCACGTTGTTAACAACGAAAATAGGTGTAAAATAATATCTGAGGGGTCAAAAGATGTGTGAAGGTAGGAAAAGAAAGAAAAATATATTTCTGTTTCAAAAAATTATGCTTAATTCATCATCCTTTTTTCAATGTTTTCTCGTCACTTCTTCAAATGAAACAATCACAGGAGAAAGAACATCCCATTTTGTCTTGATATGCTCGTAACTAAAGACAGGCCACAAATAAACATTATTTAATTTCAAGGGTTCAGGATATCCTAAAAATGTGTTTTGTGGAGTATCATACCACGAACATGACTATATTTTGCACTTCCTTACACATTTCAGATTTAGATGTAGACCTGAGTTTCTACTTTAATAGCATAAATTGAATATGCAAAATGCTTACAAACTGTATCATTCTCTTGACTCAAATTCGCCAACAGTCACAGTTGCTCCAAATATCAGCAAGCTGCTGCTGTCCGTGAGCTTAGCGAGTGCTGTCACCACTTTCACAATCAGCCTCTGTCCGACCAGCTTATGTGTGCCCGACAACAGGCCTCACCTCTCCTACTTCAGTTGCACTCCGCGTGTGTCTCTGTGTGTGTGTGTGTGTGTGTGTGTGTGGAGCTAAGAAATTAACTTTTTTCCCCCTGAAGGCACGGTATGCCCTCCTGATGTGATTTCTCGGGGGAAATATCAGCGGCAGTTTTAAAGGATAAGATCACTCAATTATGAAAATTCAGTCATTATCTACTCACCCCCATGCTGATGGAAAGTCGGGTGAAGTTTCGTAGTCCACAAAACATTTCTGGAGCTTCACAGCCAAACAGCGTTGCAACATTCTGAAGTAGATGGGGACTTGTTTCAAAATGTGAAAAAAAAAAAAAAACAACTTTAAAAAGATAATAAAATTGCTCTGAACAGCTTGTTTGGCGTAATCCAAGTCCCCGGAAGCCACGAGATGCCAAATGGATTTGAAAAGACGTTATTTGCTCACTTTTTTAAACCAAAATTGTCACTGTAGCTGCTAAGCTAAAAATGTAAGTGTGTATCCTGTCCGAAGGGGATGCACAATCTCGACGACGTTTCAAGGGTGTAAGTAAAGTCTTTACAAACTTATCCTTGAATTAAAAAAAATTAAAGATGTCATTTGCATAACAACAAACTAGCACTTCGTTTGTACCATTACATTTGGGTGTAACTTTTTATTTACCAAAATACACTACAAAAACATCTCTGTTAAATGTTTCAACAAACCCTGTGTATGTGTGTGTTTCATATGTCAATCACATCACGTGTTTTACGAGGCCTTTAAAGGCAGCAGTGAAAGTTACCAGCATGTGGATGTGTTGTGACTGTGTCACGCCTTGTATACAGTCCAACTGGTCCAGCAACATTGTGGCACGTCATGGTGGTGCAGCAGCAGCAGCAGTAGTAGTAGTGGACTGTGGCAAAACCTGTTGGTTTGGAAAAAAAAAGGGAAAGCATGAGGAGGGCAGCAGGGAGAGGAAGTGGCCAATGGGGAAGGTGAAATCAAACTTCCTCTTCCCTCAACAGCCTCCAGAGCAACAAGGAGGTCACACTCACCCCTGACAGACCTGTCCCTGCTTATCTGTTAGTGTGTGAAGGTGTGTGTAATGTGCCTGAAATGCATCTTAAGAAAAGATCTTTCTTGACCCTGGCTTGACCCCTGGATATGTGGTCATGCAGTGGGAAATATAAACCAGAAATGGCAGTTTCAGCTAAAAGATCATTTACAACAAAAGGGCACCTAAAAAAAACTTAGCCGAGACTAAACCTGAAAACCCTCGGAGCAGGCGGAAAGGACCCAAATGGGAAAAAAATCTCAGGCTGTCTGCGGCAAACCCCTGCTTATTCATACGCACAATGGACAGCCAGATAATATTCTCCTCTGCTATTGAGAAGCTGACACCTGGAAGATTTGCTTTCACACAGGCCCTAAGGCTGGACAACCTCGCCCCAAACCTAAGCTAGCAAGTACCTGCACAACAACCTCCAGGTTGGGGGAACTTGAGCAATGTGTGGCTTTGTGTCATTTTTTCTCCCCCTGCTTTCTTTTACTTTTTGCCCCCCTTCTGAAAGCATAATCACACCCTTCTCTCTTGAGAGATATTTCACAAAAGACTGAAAGGATTTGTCTCTTTTCTTATGATGAGGGAGGGGGGGAATAAGCAGGAAGGCGGAGGGGGACACAATAGCTGGCTGGAGACTTTTCTCACAATGATAAAATTTCTCTTAAGACGGTCATGACACCTAACTGTCGGGAACATCTCCGACAGGAATGAGCGCTGTGAGCAAAAATAGACACACAAACTCACTACTTACTGACTTGTTCTTTCTAATAAATATCTAATAAGTCATTTATGATTCTAATGAATGAATGCAACTCACAGCTAGACTAATAAACTATGATTGAACTACTTTCTTTATAGGCTGATTGATATTTTGGTGCACGATGTTAGTCTGGGTTTCCATCATGTGATAACTGGAGTTGCGCTTCATTTACATATTAGCTGAATTTAGTCAAATGCTGAGCGGAGGAGAACAGCTTCATTGTTCCCGCGCGACGGCAAAACCGCAGTCACAGATAAAAATCTAATGTAGTCCCATGATACAAATGATCTGTCTGTCTGTACAGTCAGGCTGCAGGTGTGTTTGTATAGCTGTGATTACAAATAAATGTTAATAAATGCAAAACAGTCAAAATAGGACACACTGGACCATGCAGCAAGCAATTTTAGAGTGTAAATATGATAATTTAACTCTTTTAGTGTTACAATCATTATTATTACTTGAAGTGTGTCAGGACTCGTGTTGTGTTCAAGGTGTCGTGGGTTTGTTGGAGAGCTCAGGGAGGGAACACAATGTAGATGCACTCACAGCATGATTTAACCCTGATGTTTTACTGATATCTCCTGTAAAACACACATACACACGCACACCAAAACATACTCTACCCCCCCACACACACCTGCCCCCTAGTGTTACCTTGAGGGAACAGCAATACAGCCCACAGCTGGTGATGATGCAAAGTGTTTTGGTACTGCACACACTGAATACAGAACCTCTTCCACTGGCGGTCTGTGGGCCAAATTTTTCTTAGTAGGCTTATTAGCCCATTCATTAGTTGTCTCTGTTGCTAAGCACAAAAACACTCTTATTTCATTAAAAAACGTTTTAACCCAGGCTGTTTAAGCAGGGGGAAGATTAAAAGAGTGCATTTTTCCTGTACTTTTGTAAATATATATATACAAAGCACAGACAAAGCTTTACATGTTGGACAGAGGAAATCTAAAAGCCCCATGACACTTCACTTTTGGCCCTTCTAACGCAGTTGTTGAATAAGCCTCTCTATACTAATAAAGACTGGAAATGTGTATCTTTAAATTAAAGGTAATATCACATATTGTGCATAAAGCTCAACAAATAATCTGTCAAAACAAATTAACACATTTGCAATATAAGAAAACACAAGTTACAAAATGCCTCCCTGTGAAGAGTAAGTAGAAGTAATAAAATAAGGCAGACAGGTAGCAACTGAATGTTGGTTCACCTTGTGATTTTGTCGACAGATGTCTCACTACATATAAAATGAGTTGCAACTTAATATTATTATGATTATTACACCTGCAATAAGTGAGACGTGTATGCATAATGCACGCTGAAATTGGATGCTTTATAGAAACTTAACCGTGAGCAAAGTGAAAAAAAAGGCAATTTCTCCAAAGCTAAAATGTGTGAATGCTTCCAACACGAAGAACTGGATGTGAAAAGTCTTTAATCTCCTTATTCCAAACAAATCATGAATCATTACCGGGCAGAGGATAGTGGAAGCAGTGGATAATGTCCAGCTTTGGGGTCTTCATGAATCATTTAATGAAATTTTTTAAATTTTTGATATGATTTTACTTATGTTTATGTGAATGTGCACTGCCCAAACTCTTCCACATGGGGGCAACATCACCAACATCATTTATCTGCAGCATGGTGACATGGATGTATTTGCTCTTATAATTCATCCATGCTTGGCGACTATAATCAGACAGCTATACTAGTGCGTTCACGGACTCCTGCTATAATCGTAAAAATGGAATCTGATGACGTACCTCTACGGTTAATTCAATAGGGGAGTTATCTTTTGTTCCTGTTTGAAAAGCATTATGTTTGACATAGAAAGTCTAGATTACATTACCACCTCCGCGACATCGATTGGTTATTTGTGACATCCTGTGACTCACTGCGAAAATCAAAGTTTGATATTTACCATTAATTTACTTCTAATATTTATAACTTTTTACCCTTCACGCGTGTTAAGTCAGACAAAAACCTTAGGAGCCTGTATAGCTACGGTTGTTTTAACCAATTGATCTGTATAATTACTTTCAAACCAGAATTGTTCGATTGTCATTGAATGCAGCAAGTCTTCACCTGTCTGTGAACCAAGCAGCTGTCACCCACACTCGAGTGTGTGTGCACCCGGAGAAACGACACGTACTTTTGTTTTTAAGAGGTAAGAACTGCTGTTATTTTGAGGTTTTAAAAGCGATGACATATCGCTGATACTCTGAACTTTTCCTGGATAACGTTTCCCACAGGCTCGAGGAAATAATCACCACACGGTTAGCCGGTTAGCTAACGAGATAGCCAGAGTGAGCTGTGGCTAGCATTTAAGCTAACCCACGTTACAGCACAGTGTCACCTGTAGTTCAGCCTCAGCTAAAAGCTGGATTAAAGCAGGGGGAAACAAACTAATGTGACCTTGATGACAAGGACCCAGATGTGCTGTGGTAGCTGAAATGTTTTGTGTCAGTGAGCCTAACAGGTTGACTTACCCGAGCAGGAAATGGAGAGTTGGGGGAGGATATTATTGCCTAATCGGAAGCTAACTTGCTAATTCGTCTGTATTTTCTCGTTGACCCTAATTATGAAGCTGCAATGAACCTCATGACATGCTATTCCTCAAGCTCTAAGAACACGTTAGACTAGTTTTCATGTCAGCCAACCAACATATGGTGTTGGCACAAGTTAACACGAGTGCTTAACATATTTTCCCACGCTAACCAGCGCTAGTTGCTGAATAACAGCATGCTATTAATAGAAGTAAAGCAAGGCTGGGTTATCAACAAGCAAAGTGGTTATCTGCCCTCCCTAGTCCTCTCAATCAGAGTGGGAATTTGGTAACATGCACTGCTAAAACCTAAAAACTGCTAATGGCCCTTTTTAAAGGAGAAGTTAACTCAAAAATGAAAATTAAGTCATTATGTATTCACCCTCAAGCTTGTGGAAATGCGGGTGAACACATTTCTGAAGTTTCACAGCAAAACAGCGTAGCAGCAGTCTCCTAAACAACTGAAGTATTCAGGGACTTGAAAAGATGCTGTTTACACCATCGATTTCAGATGAGTGAGCGCTGATGCTTTTAGCTTGGCAGCCACAGTGTTTTGTGTTTTGCGTAATAACGTCTTTTCAAATCAATTTGGGATCTGGGAGCTTCAAGTGACTTTTTTGTTGTTGTGAATTACATTTTAAAACAAGTCCCCATCTACTTGAATTGTTTGCGAAAATGCTGCAGCACTGTTTTGTTGTGAAGCCCCAGAAATGTTTTGTGAACTATGAAACTTCACCTGACTTTCCATCGGCATGGGGGTGAGTAAAAAATGACAGAATTTTCTTTTATGGGTGAATTTATCCTTTAAAGTGGCTGCTGCATTATTACCTAATATGATGTAAAAATCTTGGGAGCCCTTACTCCTTTTTGCCCTGGGGCCCTTGAATGTGGTCACACTAGTAGTGTCCAGTTACTGTAGACGTCCTCCCCACAGGCACAAGTATTTACTTGTATCCACCTAACCTTTTATGAAGAGAGGATCTTGTTGAAAGCACCTTCCAAGGAGGGCGCTTGGGACTGGAGAAACTAGTTCACCAAACCACACAGTAACAACCCATATTTAAATGTTGTAAGGGCAGGTAGGAACTTGTTTCCCTCTCTGATACCACACCCAGAACAACCAGTAAGACCTGGTCCTGTTTCAGGATACAGTTTTGTAATCTTGTGTCAGATTTAAGGGTGGTTGCAGATTCTCTCAGCTGAATTATAAAACTTGCATGCTGGAATCGGCCCCTGTGCAGTCACTAGGCTAAGCATTTCTAGTGTTGTTTCCTCCTTCCTGAAAGTCTTTTAAGACATAAATTACTCCTACCCTCACGTGAGTCAAGGTTTTATGGCCCTCTGGCACCTGCATTTTAGTTCAGGTTAACCCTTATCTTGTTAAATTTGCCTTACACGTGCTGACTGGCACTTGTTTGTCCTGTGCTTTTTACCATCTGCCTAGATCTGCAAACTTTTAGCTGCTTATGAGAAAGGCCTTGTATTGGTCCTGCAAAAGACTGGAGGAACATAATGAGAGAATTGCCTGCGTCTCCAAAGAAGTTTGTGATAGCCCCTTTGCTATGAAGATAAACATGTTATTGTACAACCTTTCTCTGTCGGCACTAAAATGACTATTAACTGACTTCTTAATTGTACATGTGTATCAACGATAATAAAAAGTTAAAGGTTAACTATTTTTCCATTTGGACCCTATTTTCCCATGTTTACTTGTCTTGGTTGACAAATAGGGACAATACGATATTTGAAACTGGTATTGGACAAGATCTCTGTTGCCTGCAGCCATGACTCAGGCTGAATTGTCAAAGAATTAACGTGCACTAAAAGCTACAGAGAAGGTACTTTTTGTTAAAAAATAACAATAATAACTTTTTTGTTTCACCAGAATTGGCTGCAATTGCTCTCGCCACAGCCACCAGACTCCTTTTGCAGAATAGTAATTTTATCATTAAAAAACACACTTCATGTAAATTCACAAAAACAAAGTAGGGGTCGGCAAAACATTCTTGGATAATCTTTCCACTGTTCCAGCCAGGGCTGTCACGGTATCATATTTTCACTACAAAACAAATTCACAATAACTATTATTGCGATATGTATAGTACTTCCGTTACCCTACAAATATGTCCAAAACACCGATGTGTATCAGTAAACATTAAGTCCTTTGTCTTTGCTTCCTCCTGTTTAGGATTTGCCAGAATGGCACGCGGGCATCAGAAGCTTCAGTCTCAGCAGAAAAATGCCAAGAAACAGGCTGAGATGAAGAAAGCCAAGGGTCATGATCAGAAGACGGCAGCCAAGGCAGCGCTAGTGTTCACCTGCCTTGTGTGCAAGGTGAGTATGAAGTCTCAACTATGACAGCCAGGAAGTCAAGACCTGTTAAATTCTCCTTTGATCACTGAGAAGTCAACATGATATATGTTGGATGTATCGTCCCTTCCCTCAGTCCCAGATGCCTGACCCAAAAACCTTCAAGCAGCACTTCGAGAGCAAGCACCCGAAATCCCCTCTGCCAGCCGAGTTAGAGGGAGTGGAGGCATAAACGGTCACTCTGGACATCAAACCAAGTTCTTCAAGGCCCTGTACCAACTCTGCACTTGTCTCAGTCTGACAGCAATGGATGATTTGATGTAACCAACATGAAGCAGTTAACCTCATTCAGGCTTTCACAGGCCAGGTTGCCTTTGACGCAACGCTTCCTCCCATCCAGTCCTGTTTTTTAGCTTAATTACACGCAGGGCTGAACCCAAATGTCTGTGTTTAATTCAGGGCCTCTGAAGACCTGCACGATCCAGGAACAATCTAAGAGGAGAATGAAGATTTCTCTCTTCATTCACACGGTTTCTCAGAACAGACTCATTACTGCCCTGAGTTGATGTGCATATAGGAATATTTCTTGCTGCTAGCTCATGTACCTCTTTATCTGAAGCTTTGACTGATTGTCTGATTAAACCTTTACAGCAAACTCATGGGGTAAACTTTTACAGTGTCCTTAAACAGAGCATGGATCTGGCTTGGGTGGGAGAATTCTGATTTAAAGTTTGCTGCAATCAAGACCTCATGTATTTTATTAGTGCTTTGAGTATTGAATCAAAAGGAGGCTGCAACATGTTTTCTGACATCACTTGTTAAATATGGAATTCCTCAACAACGCTGTCTGCCTTGTTCTACTGCAACCTGTGGTCTATCTAATTATAATTTCATGTTGGGTCAAGAAATGTGAAATTATGCTAGCCATAAAATCTTTCGGGGGCTTGTCGGCAACATTTATGCTTGGAAAATGAATGTATGCTCGGATGATGTATTATAGGAGTTAATTAAATTTTACTTTGTTGTATATGTGCTTTTTTTCTTGAAAGTTTTTCTCTTCATAAAGTTTTCTGCCATGGTGCTTTGTAGGACACAGGCTAAAACAGACTGATGTGTGTTTTCTCAGGCCTGTCAGTGACAGATACTGTAGAGGTATGTGTTGTTCTGGTTTGGTGGACTTAAATGTGTCTGTTTACTTTTACTCACAACTGAGCTCAATATTTACTGCTTTTCCCTGCAGCTCTGCTAACAGAGCACATCTTTTTTCACATTATGGATATGTAATTCTTCATAGGATCAGCTATTGTAATTTTTCAATAATTAATGAACTGGATGAACATACATGTAGGTGAAAGTAGTCCCAGGTACTGTGTTTTAGGGAGTGCTAGAGAGACATTTTGCCCCGCCCATGGCTGACATCCATAAAATGGATTAAATTTCCACCATGATTGAGTTTTGTGCAAAGCTTCATGAGTTTTAGAGCATGTTTACACCCTCAAAAAAGTGATTTACTTTGAAATAGGTAGAAAAATAGTGATAATTCCTCGCACTTTTCGTTGCTCAGGCCCTACTATAACGTAAGTAAATCCGCTATATCTAGATTTTTATTTGTATCCGCATCAGATTGTACACTCATAGATACCAGCCACTTATATTCAGCTGATTTTTTTTTTGTAAATCAAGATCCACGTATTAATCCCAAACAAAAATATCAAAAAATGCCTTATCTCGCACTGTTAAAGAAAGTGAGAGAAATTCCTGGATTGTTTATTCTCGGCTAAAACCCATCATCCATCCAAGTTTCATGGTAATCCGTTGAGCAGTTTCTGTGTAATCCTGCTGACCAACCAACCAACCAACCAACCATGGGCGAAAGCATAACCTCCTTTATGGCAGTAATAATAATGAATATGTGTGTACTCAGTATTCCACTGTGCCACTCAGCAGCCTTAAAGAGAGACAGGAAGACTCACAGTGTGACAGACAGCTCATTTGGACATCATCCCAGGACAGGAGGCCATGTTAATAATAAATGATCTTTCACTGGGACATCATATTGATCAAACACAGTGTACACAGTTTATAAAAGCATTTATATTTGCTGCACTTGGAGGTTTTAACGCCTGGAGTCAGCTGTCTCAGGAGAATGTTCCCTGATAGGAAATGATGCATTATATACTGTATTACTTCAACATAAGCAACAATTTGATATTGTTTGTGCTTGTTCTTTTTGAGGGTTAAATTATGTTTATATAATGGTGCTGGACGGGCAAATGAATACATTAACTCAAACTTCATCAGCAGAAAACTCTTTTGAGGGAGATAAAGAAGGCATATATTTTTCTTACAAACTCTACATGAATTGAAAGGGGAAAGGATGACACTTGGAAAATAGGACAACAACAGGAACACCACTGCCAAACCTGAAACGGATATTCAAATCATAATGAAATACTGAACCCTGTATATCAGCGCTGTGGTGTGGACTGATACCAACCGTCATAAAAGCTTTGTATCAGCCACACAGCTCACAACAGGAAGTGACTCGAGCTACAGCGTTGTGTGTGTCTAATTAACAAAAACAATGAATCCTGCCTGAACCCATTAGTCACTCGACCATCTTTATGACTCTGTTTCATTACAAAAAGCACTCATTTCCTGTGGTCCCGTTTCTCCGGCCATGACATGCACCAGTTAAGCTCAGACTCACTGAAAAGATGTGTTGTCCTCCCATCAAGATGAGAAGGAAAACCACAGCACTGCATTTACTGGTGTTACAAGCTTGCCTTGTATTCACAGAGCTTCTAAAGAAGGCCACAAAACCGACTGAGCCAGAGAAAAAAAACTCAAAATCATTCACAATAACAAAAAATAAAGTCAGTGCCATAGCTACATTTTTCATTGCCAACATTGTTCCTTCGCTGCCTTCCTTCCCATCTGTAAACTTGTGAATGAAAAAACACAACACATGGTCATTCATACAAACACACACATCTGCTAGATCTCCTTTGTGTGTCATATCCTGTCTGTTTGGACTGACAGGAAAAAGGGGTGCACTTGCACAAAATGAATTAGTTATCTTAATTAGGTGAAGGAATTAATTAGATCCCCACCAGCTGTAGAGCGTCTATTTCCAGGCGTATATTCCAGTTTGAAGAGATGGAAACAACTGCAGAGACTGCTCCCATTGTACTGGTGATGGAAACGTTTTATGTGCCAGTGTCTTAAAACATTTACAGTTCATTTACATCAAATCATGAACCACTGCTTGCTTATTTTTTTTCTTTTAAGGATAACAACTCAAGTCTTTTTTACTTTACAGCACTGCCATATTACTATGATTTCTGTCCAGGCCTGAAACTAGTATTTCAAACTCTCTACAGAAGTCCTTTGCCTGCTTCCGAACAACTCATAGCCCCACCCAAAAGTCAATGGACTGAGGCACACCCTGTAGGAAACCTGCTTATTGAGCAATTTTTCTCCCAACAAGTTGTAGCTGGAGTAGCTAATGCTCTCTGTCTTAGGTGGAGCATCCAGGGCCCGTGTTGCTTTTTTGTGTGTGTGAGCAACAAGGTTTTTTGTAATTATTTCTATTTAGTAATGAAAAACAGTGTTTACAGTCCCTATAGTCTTACTTGCCATTAATTCATGTCCTTATGCAACAACATTTAGAGGTTGACCCCAGAGACCTGCCTGCACTCTTACACTCACACACAACTTCATGTTGAAACCGCTTTAAAGACAGGTCAAGGCACATAATTGTGTGGTATCATTGGAGTTGATAAGAAAGCTGTTTGTAAGACCAGATAAACAGGAATGGTGGCTGACATTTCAAAAGCCTATTTCACATTACTTTCACAATAATACGCCTTGTTATATCAGTGAAATGATCTCATGGGGAAACTGACGGTATCGGTAGCACAGGGAGGGGGAGGATGACTGCTTCGAGCCAGCCACGCCCCACTTCCGGGTTACATTCTGCTTCCTTTTCCGTAATATTTTTCAATAAAGGACTTCTTTTATAATTACTTTATACAGAATGCAATTCTCTGCCTCCATCTTAACAAACATCACTCTCTGCTCCTATATTCACCTGTAGAATATCAACTCCTTCTCGTCATACCGAAGACAAAACTCACGGACTACATCTCCCATGAGCCTTGTCGACACAAATAAGTGAGTTCTTTATATATTATTGTTATCATTGTCTTAATTTAGACGACCAATTGTGTTGACATTGGGCTGATTGCGATACACGGGACATCTTGATAAATAAATCATTAAAAGTGTCCACCAGGTGAGTTTATTGAAAAAATTGTGCCTCGGGAAGATATTCGGTCGCCCCAGCAACCCGTGTGTGACGTCACCGTCCCTTTGCGACCCTGCTGCTGTGTCTTTGATTGGAGGGAAACCCCGTGGACGAGCGGGAGAGATCATCAGCTGTGCAGCCGGGAAGCAGGAACAACGTCGTAACGACACTCACAGGTCCGTCCACATTTATTTACTACTTCTAATCAGTGGGACTTTAGAGGGGGGGGACTTTAAATGTGCTCCGTGGACTATTTTAATACATTAGTCGTCGCTTCCTCTACTGCGAGAGGAAACCAGTGATGCGCCGCTGCTCAGTCATTGTTCGGTGTCAACTGCATGGGAAGCTCCCCCTGCACTCAAACCCATCTAATTGTTTTACTCGCCGCGTTTAGCAGGCAGCTTTCGGGTGTGTCAAATTAGCTTTCGCAAGCAAAACAACGTGAAAGTAACGCGCAGTGCTCGTAAAACCAAGCGCCCTGGTTTGTTTTCCGGGAAGCGAAAAAGGGCGTTAACTGGACCGGACTGAACTAAGCTAGGCTCCTTTGATTCCAGGTTGACTGACTCGGCTACAAGTCTCATATTTATCCACCTGCGGCGCAATTAGACGTGTTTCTCCCCTCAACAAACATCAAAAGTTATTGAAGCCAAACCAAACAGGAAGGCTTTTTTTCGACGTGTTTTTGTTCTCGCGCCGTGTAAAGTAGGAGCTCGGTGGGCAGGTGTGTGCCTGTGACGCGAAACTGGGTGTCCGACATTCCTCAGAAGGGTGCAGGTGTCTGCTTGCTGGCAAACCTGACGCACTGATCGTGGGATTTTTTGGAAAAGTAGTCTCATAAGTTTGGTGCTTTTGCGTTTGTACAAGGAAGCTGGTAAGCAATCATTTTTTGATTAGTTTGTTGTTGATTATGCACTGCAGCAATCCTTCAGTTATCCCGAGGTGAAGCACAGACATGGTAAAATCCGCTAGCTAGGAAGTAGCCTGTTTTCTTCTTTTCTTTTTAAAAAGCTAGTGAATTGGGTGTGATCAGAAAAGACCAGTATTGACCATACTTGATAGGTTAATGCGTCACCTGTATTATTCTAAAGGCCCTTTCTTCTGCGTATGCGTATATTTTTTAATTATGTAATATACAGCTGGAACGATAAGGCGATTAATCAAATAATCGACTGACAGAAAATTAATGTTCAGCTTTTCTTTGTCACATGTCTGAATATATTCAATTTGAGGAGCTCAGTTTGTGCTCTGGCAAATTGTGATGGACCTTTTCCCCCTATTCTGTGATATTGTTATACATGAAATAATCTGCAGATGAATTAATAATGAAATTAATCATGAGTTGCATGCAGCCCTCCCACACTGTCTTGAAAAGGTCACCTTGGTCACCTGGAAATTTTGATGTGTATTTTTCAGTGTTTCACAACATTTTATAGTCGTCTGATCAGGATTTTTTTCAGGGCTGATGCCAATCATTAGTAATCCAGGAGAACAATAACCGATAATTGGAACTGATATTACAGGAAAAATAGAAATCTTATGTCCAATTTCTCAAAGTTGAGAATAACCAATGATTGAATGTAACCGACTACAATTTACTGTACTTATGTACAATTTTGAGGTATTTTTCAGATTCTGCTACTTAAAACTTTTAGTCCACTTCATTTATTTGCTTACTTAGCATGCAAATTCAGACTATTCAGTGCTGATCGGCTATTACTTGTGACATCAGATAATGTTGTGGTGACCACTAACAGAGAAAGGATGCTGCATCAGAGCCAAAGTACTGCATTTAGAATAAAAAAATTCTAGTTATATCGGCAATCAGACAAAAAAAACCCCACACAGATAATCGTAAAAATGCTGAATATTGGCCAAGATCACGGGTCAGACCAAAAATTGGTCAAGCCCCCTTTTTTTTTTATTATCACTTGCATTGTATCAATCAAGTCTGTGCCAGTCTGTAAGTGCAGACCCCAAAAAAACAGTGGTGTGCACATACCCAAGACACACTTTCTAATGAAAAAAAATTCACAAGCATTTTAAAATATTGAAACACCGACCAACCAGTGTACCAAATGTTTTAGTTGACTTTATGTCCTCGTGTTATTCTCCAGGTTAATGGCACCACTCATTTATTTTTTACTTTATTCTGTTTGTGAGTGTGTGCTCAAATGTACATTTACATGTATACCAGAAACTGGGTGTCTTTTAGAAATCAGGTTAGGCAGGAAGGCAAGCACGTTTACGCAGACCGTAGTTCTCAGTCATTCAAGTTAAATGATCGACACCCCACTTCCCAATCAGGTTGCTCCTTTCCTTGTTTCTGTCCCCCCCCCCAATGCCCTCTAGTCTACCTTCCTAATCCCTCTCCTGTCCTCTTTTGTTTTGCCCTCTCTGAACTCCCTCTCCTCTGTCCTTCCGTCCTCAGCCCACACAGGAGCCATGGCAAACAAGGGGGACCTGATCGAGAAAGCCAAAATGGCGGAGCAGGCTGAGCGCTATGAAGACATGGCCCTCCTCATGAAGCAATGGACAGAAGAATGTGAAGACGAGCTCAGCAATGAGGAGCGCAACCTGCTCTCTGTTGCCTACAAGAACGTGGTGGGGGCTAAGAGGTCCTCCTGGAGGGTGTTGTCCAGCATGGAGCAGAAGGCTGAAACCGAGACGGCCAAAGAGTTAGCCAAGGATTACAAGACCAAGATCGAGTGTGAGCTGAACGATGTCTGCCAATGCGTACTGGTAAGAAGCGGTTAGAGTGGAGAGGGGGCAGGAAATGAAAGGGAGTAAATGTTTGAATCAAGAATCAATGGATGGAAAGACGATGAGATATGCAACAAAGTTAAAATTCTAGTGGTGAGATGGCTTTTTTGGGTGAGAACTTGAAGCTGTTAAACTAAATACCCTAGTTGAGGGAGGGGCAGAAGGTGAGAAGTAAGTTTTCAAAGGAAGAACTCCACGTAGGCATTAAAATGATGTTATGTGGAAATCACCATTGATAACTATGATTACAGGGACAGCTGTACAGTGTATATATAGCTATGGTACAATTTATTCCCTGCCTGCGGTGCTTGTGGCCTGGCCAGGACATGGATGTATTATGAGGGCTGGATATGTTGTGGCTAGTTTGACCCAGTGGCCTATTGCGATACTGCAACAATAATCCCCATGTGGCCCATAAAGCAATTTTCCCCATAGATTGCCATTACAAAAGTACCCAAACTGCAAACATGGTCACTTATTGCTCTTTGCTTTGAGTTTTTCAAAACATGATGGTTTTATAATTGCGGTACTTTTTCCAGGGCATGTACATGATGTCATCCCAGTATAAAGTCAAAAATAGGATGGGCAATGTTAAGAAAGGAGAGACAGGGAGAGAAAAATAAGTACTACACATGTGTAGCTGGCCCCAAAACACAGTGGCCAACTGGGTGAGAGATATTTGTCCAAATTAATGAGCACCATCATGGGGTCTGGAATGCAGTAATAACATTTTTAGACCCCGATCAATATGTACTGGTCGGCTGAATTTGGACTGTCAAAGACATACAGATATTGGCATATATGTTGTCTGATATGAGAACTTTCTTTTTTCTTATTTTACAGAACACAATGCTGAAAAAAAAAATAGCTTGGGGTAATTTTTAACTATTATACTCCACTTGAAACTTACTGCTTCAGTGTTTTTGTTTTTTGTCATTTTAGAGAACAAAAGTTTATTGTTAAACTAAAATCTCCTGCCACCATTACTAATCTGTCACAAGTATTTGATATTTGAGGTATCACTGCAAAAAAGAAGTGTATCAGCTGTAGAGACCAGCTGATATGTAATTTTTTGGTCTGATACGGATACCAATATTAGGGAGTAAAAAAATTCAGATATCAATATATCGACCAATATGAACACGTTTTTTGCAGTGTGACAAAGATTTTTAATGGAGGCAGGATATTCAACAGTAAACTTTTATTCTCTAAAGTGACAACAATGCACTGAAAATGGGAAACTTTGCTTGAAATTTAATAATCATAAATCAACCCAAGCATCATTTTCGTCATTGTGCTCTTTAAAACCAAAAACCTTTTTATATCAGTCGATACCAACACGATATACGTCAATACCAGAGGGTTTTTTTGATGGCCAATTTGGCAGACATATGTTTTAGATAGCAATAGTGTATATTTAAACAGAATTAGCAGAGCAGTGCAGCTCTGCGACTTGCGCTGAAGGGTTCTGAATATTTTAACTTTTATGCGAGTCCAAAAACTGCTAGAAAAATGTGACTCAGAGAATCATGTCTATATGTCTTTTTCTGGCAGAAATGCTGTCGATGCCCTGGCTGGGATGAAGCACTTTTGCAGTGAGAGAAAGAAAATGCTGCATATGATTAAACACTCTGAATCTCTCAATGTCTAAATAGCACTGGTTAAAACCACATTTTTGCATAATACAAGTGTATATTATAGTTGTCTTGGCAAAATATAGTGTAGGTCACAAAATATTTGTTTATTTAATATGCCCTTATTAATCTAGCATATATTTTCTACCGGATATTTTGGCCGTTGATATTTTCATCTGCTGGAAAGTTACACACGATACCGGCAAACAACCGGCAGATACCGGCTAACGTAAACCCTGGTTGATTCCGATATATTTGTGATATACCAGTATCGGCCAACTAGTGTGTGTGTGTGTGTGTGTGTGTGTGTGTATATATATATATATATATGACAATCTGAGAATGAGACTCAAAAATCAACTATCTTTCTTCAGAATAGCGCTTGAGAGTTTGCCAACATTACAAAGTGTTGCTTTAATTGTCAGCCTTTATGAACACATACTTGTTTGCCTCGCCTTTGTTTCTGTCTGCTCTGTTTCTCTCTCCATTTTGTTTTGTCTCTACCTGCAACGTTATTTGCTTTCTTGTGGGCGCGTTGAGGTTGCACAGAGTGTTGCTGCTTCATACTCTTTTCTGCTTGCCTATATGTGTCCAAATACAACATAGTATTGATGTCAATATGACAATGTCTGGACCTGATTTTCCAGGCATCGTTTGGAGTTCATGTGAGAAAATGACTCGGGGAGTACACAGGTTTCTGGACACCTCATATTTGGGTAAAAAAATGTGGAAATCTCAGTCACATGGCTGCTCTGATCATAAACAGCCTGTCTAGTTTAATAATGCTTTGCTTTAGTCACAGTTCATCTCGGTGAATATCCGAAAGTCCGTGCCATTGATTACTCCAGTAATCAGGAAAATAAGTACTTCTTTACATGAATAATTACACATATAGTATATTGGATGTGATTGTGTTGTGTCTTGGTGTGCACGAGCATTCACATGTCGATGAGACCGGCTGAAGCTTCGTGTTTGAAATCTTTCTACCCTGTAGACAAGTGATACTTTATTCAAATGAAGGCTCCATGCCCCAACAGATGTTTGAATATTATACAGATGGATAGTAGTATTTGAATACATCCTGCATTTGCTGCCAATCCAAGACACAAACTTTTGAACTTAAAAGGACAACTTCTAGAGTGAGTTTCTGCATTTTTTTATTCTCTGCCAGGCAAAAACCTGGAGCAAGGGTATTATGCGTTTGGTTGTGTGTGTGTATGACTATGTCTGTGTATCTGTCCGCAGCTAATCTTGCCTACTACTCATCAGCCTAATATTTTCTGTGCAGATTTATGACTGTCTGCTCAAGGACCTCTTGGCGATTCACAATTTCTTACAATATCTATATTATTGACTACTCACTCCTCTTAACTGGCTAGTAGGGGCCACAAAATCAAGTGCTTCAGTTTGGAATCTTGTTACTGATAGCAGCAACGTACGTGTCGGTCATGTTAATGTTGGTGGAGCCTTTTGTTAGTTTGTCCACTTTGAAATTGACATTTTACATCACTGGTGTTTTGGAATATTGCCACCACTTTATTCTACGACTCTATGCATACACACTATTGCACACTGGACACGCAGCCTGCCCTGCACTGCCTGTTCCTCACCTACATGCCCCCAGACACACCTGGCAGAGGCTTGTGACCTCATTTATAAATTCAATTTCATGTCAAAAGTTGGTGTATGGACGATTCAGTGCGTACACACAAAACTATTCTGAGTCATAACACAGTGCGCATGTCCTACGTGGAATTCACAGTATGGACATTAAAAATGCAAGAACGGCGTTGAGTCGCAACATATGACGGACACAGTGAATGCCTCTGGCTCAGAAATAAAAAATAAGTTGATAAGAAACTGGCAGGAATTAGCGGAGAATCCCTCCTGAGAGGAGTGGGGGTGGAGAGGGACACAGATGTAAAAGATGTACCGGATGACTCGGGTTCCTTTTTTGAAATAAGAGTTAATCATGCACATTAAAGCAAGCAAGCTTAGCGCGCCCAGCCCCGGCATCTCCACCACACCTCAACTGGTCAGTGAGTTAGAGTTGAAAGAAGACCATATCTGCATTGCTGAGGCATCGAAGTGAGATTAGTTGAAACTGAATTTGTCCTATTCTGCACCTTTTCTTATTTATGAGAATAAATTACACAACATACAGGTATTGATTAGTTATTACAGACCATTTTTGTAAAAGCACATATCTTAGTTTGTATTTATTATCCTAAATCGTGTTTTTGTGTGTAAGCCAATTACACAGGTTTTTTGCTTATTCATTTTTAAGGATGGCTTTTATCCAATTTTGTAAAGTATCTCCTCTTACATTAATATCTTAGAGGTAGTATTTAGATGTATTTTACACAACCATATCAATTTCAACCGTTTCTAGCGTTTCTCATTTCTCCGGTTTATGTGCCTATGCATGGGTCAGACATTCAATGGAGGACCATGCATTCTCCTGTCAAGTTTGTTTTTTATAAATCCCAAAGTTTACTTAGAAAGTGCCTTACTCCGCCTTCCATGCATATGCAACGTTTATAAATGAGGACCCTGCAGTCTACTCTTTCAGTTTTGTAAACAAATGTGTTCTACTATCAAAGTTTTGTAGTTCATATGTTGTTGTCTTCCTTTCTTAAATTAGTTTTATTTATACCATGTTAGTTTCATTAATGTTTGCACACTTTGGCTTGCAGGACCTGCTCAGAAATCATCTGATCCCCAAAGCCAAAAAGAATGAGGGCAAAGTCTTCTACATGAAGATGATGGGAGACTACTACCGCTATAAGGCTGAGGTGGCCCCTGAGGAAAAGTCAAAAGGCGGCAAGTATAACATACCTGTGTTTCCTGCAACAGTAGCAGCCATTTAAGAGGTTTTTTTCTCCTATGCGTTTTTTTTTAGTGATGCACCGATTTATCGGCATAACATTGGTAACTATTGATATGTGCATGGTTGACTGACATCGGCTCAGGTGGAGGTTGACGTCCTTCCCGTCATGTTATGTTCATGTTCACATTCACCCTTCACAGATTCACAGACAATTTTTGGTGGCTCGAGTACCACTGGTGGTACGCGGGCCACAGTTGGGGAATCACTGCCATTGTAAAAAGTGCACTCATTTTATCTCCATGGCAAATCCAGTTCAAAGGACACAGCTAGCTTACTGGTAGCCTGCAGCTACACTTCCAGACACTTAACCTGTGTACATGCAGACAAACAACTGCCTGGTTCGAAGGTTAACTGCAGCCCTACGAGGATGTTTGTGTCTCACTTTTAAAGGATTTAAACCATATGCAGGCAGGATGTTTTGCATCCTTTTTATTGCGAATGCTGGTTGTGATTTCCTGAAAAAAGTAGTAACATGCAACATCATACACACACAGGTGGTGCACAGTGGAGTGTACTCCTATTCAGGGCAGTAATGTGGACAAACCTTTAAAAAAATCTTTTTACCATTTGAAATATCTGCCTCCTGATTGGTCTGTTCTCCTGTGCGTAGAAGTTGATGATTCACAAAAAGCCTACGAGGGTGCCTATGATCTCTGCAAGAAGGATATGCCGACTACACATCCCATCCGCCTAGGCCTCGCTCTTAACTACTCTGTCTTCCACTATGAGATTGCCAACAATCCTAAAGAAGCCTGCAAGCTGGCCAAGAAAGTAAGAACCGTTCTCTTCTCAGATGAATGTCTTATTTCAGATTCCATTTGATTTGTCTTCATTTTTATGTCTTCTCAAAGATGACTCTAGTGAAGAGTATGATATGATGATGGTTGATGTGGGTCTGGTGGTCTTTAACTTGAAGTTAACTTGAAAGCAGAGATGAAAATTATGTTTTTTATGATGGAAACTACTTCTGCTTAAGAGCCCTTTTTTTTTGCGTTTTGATTTTACATTTGCTTGTATGCTTGTACTCTGCATTTGGAAGCACTGATGGCCGTCTTTTTCTCCTCCAGGCCTTTGATGATGCCATTGGCGATCTGGATAGTATCAAGCATGACAACTACAAAGACAGCACCTTGATCATGCAGCTGCTCCGTGACAATCTGACAGTGAGTGTCTCGTCTTCATCTCCCAGCGTGTCTGCCGTGTCTTCTATTCCCACTTTCTGTTCTCCCTTCTCTCTATTCTGGTTTTCTCGAGTTCCGCATCACTTGTCAGAATCGACTCGACTCGACTAAATATTTTAGATGTTAAGGGTTTTCCTGTGCTTGTTGGTGTGCACTAATCCCAGTATCCCTTGCTTTATTGCAGCTGTGGACTTCAGATACATGCCAGGATGAACGAGAGGATGGGGAACAGCAGGCAGCCGAGTAGCACCGAACATCAGAAAACAAAAACACAAAATTTTTACCTCTCACCAGCCTAAGTTGTTTGTCTGGATGTGTTTGCACATACATGCACAGATATGTATGTGTACACCCCACTCACAATGTGTAAAGTACAGTTTGTGTGTGCAGATACATTGAAGTGTGTGTGTTAATTGTATGAGCACCTCCGCAGAGAAGATAATGGAATAGAACTTTTTGTTTTATAACATTACACTCACTGTGTGAACCAGTTTTGTTTTTTTTTGTCTGTAGTTTAGCCCCCTTGAAATCCCTCCTTTACATCTAAATCAGCCCCATGCTCTTTAACCTTGATCACTGTAGCAAAACAAAAACGACAAACAAAAAAAACCCTCTAAATGCCATTTTGATCATTTGTGTGTTTTTACTTGAAGTCAACATTTACAGTCTTAGTGACACTTTGAAGCACGTAAACCTTAAAACGGTCCCTGCCATTTGTCTCATCTGGCAATAGCAGGGAGTGTATGGATGGCAGAATTTAATCTGGTAAAGGTCTGTTACCATATTGCTCAGTGTCTGGTGCAGTGGGTGGTGTTTTTACCGTTGATGCGGTGTCTCAGTGGGTTCTATGTGCTTTCGGGCATAGGAAAGGTTTTCTGTATGAATGGCCACTTTACGAAAACGGTGGTTAAACTTTGGTTGAGAGGATTACATTCCATTTTACTGACATCGTTTCACTCTCAGTGAAATGTGTAGGCTATAATTTCCTGCAATTTCCCATAACACACGACAAGGTATGGACAGCCTACGATAAAGTGAACAACTTGACGAAATGGCTTGATACTGTAACTTTTTGATATTTTATCTTTAGGCAGTGCAGAGGATACTTTTGCCATGTGCTTTTACATGGCTTTCTACTATTTTCTATTCAGGTGTTTTTGTATTTTCTTTTTTTGTATTTTATTCCTTTTTGACTCCTGGAATGCATGTGGTTCTCAGTAGTCTGGTGTGAGGGTTAGCTGTGCTTTAAAACTGGCAATTTGTGCTAAGGGTTTAGCTTCAACCAGGATGGTTTACAGTAACTTATACCTTCCTCGAAAGAACATTGTGAAACAACAAGCTAGGACCATGCTAAATATAAACTTGTTAAATTAACTTGGTAGAAAGCTACGTTACAACCATTTACTAGTTACAAAGTAGTGCTGGTTTCTTCTAATTACAGTGTATTGGTTTCAAAAAGATGGGATGCAGGATTCAGAAGTTACACTCGGAGTACGTCATTTGGTTATGTGGTTTCATGTAAGTGGAATTAAAACATTGAAATCAACTGTGCTGTCCTCAATGTGTGTGTGTGTGTGTGTGTGTGTGCTCTCGACATGATCTCTCAAATCTGCTCTGCTATGTGGGACAATTTGATTTATAACTGTTGAAACTAACAAAGTTTTTGTATGTTGATTTATTTATAATGGTGAAACCAAAAGGCCCTTTGCACCCTTATGACTTGCTAACTTGTCCTGAAGGATAATATACGATATTATGTATACTTGAGGTCAACTAAATGATCAGATCCGATAAACAGCATTTTTGACTGTCAGAATGTAGGATGCTGATAAAACATTAATTTGAAGTTACCAAAAAAATGGAGTGGGGTAAAAAGTACAGTATACTTTAGTATATGTCTGGTCTTTCGTAACCACTATGGTCATGTGGAAAGTGGAGCACATTTTAATAACTTTATATCCTGCTTTATTGTGTGTGTATATATAAGCTTTATTTTCGTTGCCTTCCTTGGTTATGGTGAATTAAACTAAGATGCATGGCACCTTGAGAGTGGCTGCAGACTTCTGGTTCAGATGGAAGCATCCTTCCCAGTGACAACACTGCCCTCTGCTGATGGTAATGGATGTGAAGGGCCATGTGATGCATGTAGATGCACCATGAATCTCACAAAATGCTTATTTCCTCATTTTAAGCTTGATCGACCAATAGCATCCAAAAAAAGTAAGTGACGTGAGGGACGACAAGATGCCTTGATTTGATTTTTGAATAAATGTCAAACTATTACTATTCACAGCCACATAGGCACACTGTTATTCACCTCATACAAGCCATAGTAAGCCTTTCACATTGTACTATATATTATTAGGCCCATTTTATTGACGTGTGTGAGCAATTCAGCTGTAATCAGTGGCCTGAAAACCGCCATTGTGGAGTGAATAATGTGCTTTCATTCTTACTCACACAGCAGCTGATAAGGCAATCATGCATAAGACATTTGCTGAAGGACCATAAAGGCTTCTCAAATTAGGAATGTCATGAGTGGTGTTGCTGTAAAATGACACACCTAAGGCATGACCAGCCCCTGACATTCATAGTACTCTACAGTATTTCTCTGTAGGGATGATTGTGTGATTATGGCCATTGCTCCTAGATCCTAACCATAGTTGGTATCGTCCCCATACAGCATCCCAAAACAATAGACTGCTGTGGCCAATACAGTGTCAATGTTAGCCTTTGATTTATTTATTTAATACCAAGACTTTATTGTTCACAGGTTCAATTACAAAAGTGAAACAGACACATTAACAACACAAAACAAACAAAAAGATAATTATATTCTCAATGTCAGCGTTCATGTGTTTTCACAAGCATATTAAATATCCATTTAATAATTTGAATGTCTTAGCTTTTTTTTTTGGCTTGGGTTCTGTCCACTTTTTCTTATGAATATGGACTTTTCCAAAAAATAACAATATATAATATATTAATAATATACTATTGATGACAAATAGTTGTTTGATATACAGCATGATATTTCTCATCTTGACTAAAAGACAACATTACATCAAACATAAGTATCTCAACATGTCTTAAATTTCTTTTTCATAAAGTTAGCTACATCAAACCAAAACATTCTGAAAGAGCACATGAGAAATACTCTTTTTCCAGTCCACAGAAATCACATTTGTAATCAATGTCAAGTTTTGAATTGAACTGGGTAGATTCCATGTAATATCTTAGAAGACATTTCCTTAAGCTTTAGTTAACAAAAAAAGGGAGTGCTGCTCAGTCGTGGGAAATGGTGTCCCTCTGGTGCTTGGATCTTGTTCTTTCAGAATCGTCGAAAAAGTCTGAGGCACTCAAGAGGGTTATAAATTAAAAAGCCTTTTTATGAATCACGGGTGCTGATCACAACATCAGTAAAAACATGCTTACACGTTTCAGCCATTAAGGCCTTCATCCGGGCAGTACAAAATGGCTACCTTTGGGCTCTCACATTACACTTCCTTAAGCTAGTTATTAATACAGTATTTATTACAAGTTTCCCATGCTTTCTCCCACTGTATGTCATTGAGTAATGAAGATCAAAAACATCCAGATGAAGGGACAGTGACACAACTAATATTCTTGTTAGAGCAATTCTCTTAGGCAGTATTAGTTCCACCAATATAAACATTCCTCATACATTCATACACAAAATTAAAAGTTAAATCTGCAACACCAGAGTTTTGTAAAAGTTTAAGGACATTTTATGGAATGGCAATGTCAGAATTCCATTATTAAACCCTGTGTGGTAAAATAGAGTCCTAGTTTTATACAGGATGTCTATATTGTCATATGTGAAGTAGCGTTGGGGTGAAAAGCTATGATTGTAAGCTAATAACCAAGATGTCAGTGCTTGCCTAAGGAAGAAAATTTGGGAACTTGATAGGAATGTGTCAACAGAGGAGTCACATTTAAGTAGAAATCTGATACCACCATCTTGATCAAACAGATGATTGGGGAAGATATCCCAGATACTGTCCTGGCTTCAGTTTCAGCCTTTAACACTGCGTTTTTACATGATTTCATCATCATGCGTACAGCTGTGGTCAACGCCCCTTTGTTGACTTTTTTTTCCAGCTATACTGCAAGGCGATTGGTCCATTTCGATGACGCGGCGGCTCGTATATAAACAGCTACTTCCTCGTTGGTTCCTCCCCCTCAACCCCGGCTGTTAGTGGTGTGTGAGTGCGTGTGTGCTCCTGAGCTCGCTCGGCACACATTCTATAAAAAAAATAAAAAAAAAAAAAAAAATTTCAAAACATAAAACAACCAAAAAATCATATTCTTTCTTTTCTTTTCTTTTTTTTTTTGTAACAAGTCGGTGAAGCTGGAGTAGACATCCGAGGACCGGACGGTAACGTATAAGTAGGGGCTGCCTAAAAAATCGGAACGACTAAAGTGACAGTCGACGTGTTACTGGTACAGAAGCGACGCCAAGTCACGTTATATTCGCTTTTATCGTTGTGTGTCAGCTCTGAGTGACAGTTTTAATCCCGTTACAAGTCGATAGTCTGCCATTTTAATATCCACCTTTTAATTTTTTACTCTAAAGCACCCCAACTCACAAGGCAACGGTTGCTAACGTGTACCAGTAGAATTCTGCCCCGAGCTGACGTGACGCGAGGGACCGTTAGGGAACCGAGAATTCTTGGTGGAAAACTTTTTTTTTTAAATTTTTTTTTTTTTTTTAAGAAAATTAAGCTTCGTCCGAGCAGTTTTCTAGCATCCACAGGCTACGAATATGAACCCCAGTGCTCCGAGTTACCCCATGGCCTCCCTGTACGTCGGGGACCTGCATCAAGATGTGACAGAGGCCATGCTGTACGAGAAATTCAGCCCAGCCGGAGCTATCCTGTCGATCCGGGTCTGCAGGGACATGATCACCCGGCGTTCCCTCGGATACGCCTATGTCAACTTCCAACAGCCAGCGGACGGTGGGTACTTTAACAGTGTGTGTTAAAATCATGTTCGTTTTAAATGACAGTCGATGACAAGTGAAAGCTCGCCTCTTCCTCTCTACACGTGACTGCGGCCGACATGTTGTCGGTGGGTCTCCTCACTTGAACCCTCCCAGCAGTGGCGTAGCAGAAAAGCACCATGTCTGTCTGCGCTGCCCTGCCCACCCCAGTCATGTAGCAGTGGGCTGCTAGCTAGCTAGCTCGCTGCCAGCTGACTAGTCAATGTCTGTTTTATCTCTGCTCTGTCAGGACAACACCCTGACTGTTCAGCCTGAAGTGCTGACACTGTACTTTCATTATATCCGCCCTGAATGCTTGCTAGGTTTGTGTTGATATTAACATTCATTGTATGTGTAAAGAGATTTAAAAAGAAAAAATAGTATGACAACTCCTAAAAATGTTAGAATATGTTAGTCATGCATGCCCAACAGCCAGATGTCTCCCCTCCACAAAGTCTTTTCTGTCTACTATTGATAAGAGCACTGATCTAAATCTGCATCTGCTTCACTTGGGTGTGTTTCTGTGTTTTTTACTGAGATATATCCTGCTCAGGCTTTTTCAGTCTCTTAATATGCCAAGTATTATGGGTGGGGTCATTCAGTTACAATCCTCTATAATGTTCTATGTCATTTTATATACCGGTGACATTAACAGTATATAACGTGATATGGTAAGCTTTCTCAAACCAGACCGAAATTGACAGATTTGTTTTGTTTATTCAAGAAATTAAAAGCCTGACAAACAAGGATACTCCGTCACATTGATGGAAAAATCTTTCTTGGTAGGAAAAATACATTTCCTACCACCATAAAGCAATGGTTGCTTAACACAAAATGACAAGATGATGTGGTGATTAGACGAGTGGCAAAAATGTAATTGTTTAATGATTTAAGTCACTTTATAAGTGAAAATGCCTAAAAATGTGAATATTTGCTGTTTGTCCTATATTTTCATGATAGTAATCTGAATATTTAGGGTTTCTGCTGTTTTTTAAAAAACAAAACAAGCAATATCAATATATCAACTTGGACAGGTAGGTAAATTGTTATAAACATTTTTGACATCTTCTCTTTCAGTCAATGAATATGTAATAATCAAGTTAATCTATAATGAAAATATTTTTTAAATGCAGCCCTAAGTGATGCAGATAATTTAAGGTCACCCCCAATGTATCTGTAGAACTTCTGTTGTTTAAAGTTTCTAAAATTTCTACTGGTCTGAGTTTGCAAGCTATCACAGATTGCTAATGCAGTTTTCCTGGTGTACATGTGACCAAAAAGGGCCCAGTTTGAAAATGTTGACAAGGGGAAGTGGATGAATGCAGCCACACCTACTGTCAAGCTGCTCTGGAGCAACTGACTAAAAGGAAGCCGACAACTTGAACAGTGTTGTAAACAGAATCAGATCAGAAATACTTTATTGATGGATGATTGATTAACACTGATGGATGTAACTTTTTAACCACAATCAAGGCATGGACTCTTTAGAGATCATCTTAATACCCTCAGTCATAATATGTGGTCAAGCATATAGAAAGACTGCAGCTTTGTCAAATTCAGTGCTCTCTCCTTAGTAGGTTGCACTGGCCAAAATGGCTGCAACAGTGACTCTGTAGTTCATGGGCCCCACATTTCTTCTTCATGGATTCTGGGGATAGATATGTACTACAGACAAAAACATTAATAAATGAATAATAGGACACTTTTCAGTCCATTGGATTATTCCTGCCTAATATGTAGAAAACACTGACATTAACATTAGTCTTGTCTATTCATAATTCATTAATTTCTAACTAAATGAGGCTCACCTGTAATGAAACTTGAAGATCCAGTTTTCTGACATTTTTCAGTTTCCCATCATTCATTAAGCACAAGAAACCCCCTCAAGACTACCAACCCCACCTTTATAACCTAACAGATATTCATACTGTGTTCCTTCCTTCAGCTGAGCGTGCACTCGACACTATGAACTTTGACGTGATCAAGGGGCGGCCCGTGCGCATCATGTGGTCACAGCGTGATCCGTCACTGAGAAAGAGTGGTGTGGGAAACATCTTCATCAAGAATCTTGACAAGTCAATCGACAACAAAGCCCTGTACGACACTTTCTCAGCTTTTGGCAACATCCTGTCATGCAAGGTAAGAGATTAGTGGCCTACTTGTATCCGCCCTGAACAGGGAGGAGGTCCACCGTCATTGTTGTGGTAAAGCATTGTGAGTGCAGGCGTGTGTGTGCTCTTGTAATTATTCTAGAACCGTTTGCACTAACAAATCAATAACCCAGCAGATATGATATATCATGATATGATATATAATTTGAAATTAAATTCTGAACTTCGCTTGTCTTTCAACCTAAGGAACATCACAATATAAAGTCTGGTTAATAGAGGAGACTAATATTTCAGGTGTGATCTAGCAGACAGGCCAAGTTTAATATCCTGTTACTGCATGTGTGTGTGAGGCTTAAAAGACAGCACGTATCTTCTCTCTTTAAGGTGGTTTGTGACGAGAATGGCTCTAAAGGCTACGGCTTTGTGCATTTTGAGACTCAGGAGGCAGCGGAACGAGCCATTGAGAAAATGAATGGCATGCTGCTCAATGACCGAAAAGTGTAAGTGAATGTTTTAAGTAGTTTGAAACTGTTTTGGTGCCGACTCATGGATGACACGGAAACTTTGTTGAATTGATATTGAAGTTTGAAGGTTGCACAATGATGCTTGAGCCCTTTCAGCACTTTCAGTCAGTGTTTCTTTGCAAAGATGACTGAATAGACTGAAACGCACACAATTGACCTTACAGTTGTGAGAATCACCACATTTTTATTATTCCTGTGTTTAGTGTAGGTAATGTGTATTAAAATTCATTTTTATGTCCATTTCGATGCAGATTTGTGGGCCGCTTCAAATCTCGCAAAGAACGCGAGGCTGAGCTGGGTGCTCGAGCCAAGGAGTTCACAAATGTCTACGTTAAAAACTTTGGTGACGACATGGATGATGAAAAGCTGAGGGAACTCTTCAACAAATATGGTCAGTCAGGGTGTCCATTATTATTATTATTATTATTAGTCCACATTATCCACAAACATACTCATTAAAGGTTCTCTCTGTCGCCTAGGAAACGCCATGAGCATCCGTGTCATGACTGATGACAGCGGAAAGTCTCGAGGTTTTGGGTTTGTCAGCTTTGAGAGGCACGAGGACGCCCAGAAGGTAAGAGTTGTAGCTACAATTTTCTGCTGACCACCTCAGAATGTCCACCATTTCCTGCCCCTGAGCTAACTTGGTTTTCCTGTTTGATTCAGGCAGTGGATGAGATGAATGGGAAGGAGCTTAACGGCAAGCTCATCTACGTTGGCCGCGCCCAGAAGAAGGTGGAGCGACAGACCGAGCTCAAGCGCAAATTCGAGCAAATGAAACAAGACCGCATGACTCGCTACCAGGTCTGTTTCGTCTTGTAATTCAAATAAAGTGCCATAGTTTCCAATTCCCTTCAGTCATATTGTTTGGTCGAGCATATAGAAAGACTGCAGCTTTGTCAAATTCAGTGCTCTCTCCTTCGTAGGTTGCACTGGCCAAAATGGCTGCAACAGTGACTCTGTAGTTCATGGGCCCCACATTTCTTTATTATGGATTCTGGGGATAAATATGTACTACAGACAAAAACATTAGAGAAACAGTGACGTGACATTTTTCAGTCCATTTGCATTGGATTATTCCTGCCGAAAACACTTTTGTGTTTTGAAAAGCTAACACAGAAGTTAACACTACTTTTGTCTTATTTTCAGGGTGTCAACTTGTACGTGAAGAACCTTGATGATGGAATTGACGATGAACGTCTACGAAAGGAGTTCTCACCCTTTGGCACAATAACCAGTGCAAAGGTATGACCTCACATGTATACTTATCTTCTCTAGGGTTTCACATCTGTATCCAGATTCATTTCTCAGTTTCATTTGACTTTCTAACTCTCAGGTCATGATGGAAGGCGGTCGCAGCAAAGGCTTTGGCTTTGTCTGCTTCTCGTCCCCGGAAGAGGCCACCAAAGCGGTGACGGAAATGAACGGACGCATCGTAGCCACCAAGCCATTATACGTGGCCCTGGCCCAGCGCAAAGAGGAGCGTCAAGCCCACCTGACTAATCAGTATATGCAGCGCATGGCCAGCGTGCGTGCAGTGCCAAACCCAGTCATCAATCCCTACCAGCCAGCCCCGCCCTCTGGCTATTTCATGGCAGCCATACCTCAGGCTCAGAACCGTGCTGCTTACTACCCAGCTGCTGGGCAGATGGCTCAGCTCCGCCCAAGCCCACGCTGGGCCACCCAAGGTGTCCGGCCACAACGTGAGTATCTGGACTCGAATTTGAACTGTTATCTTATCAAGGTTAGGAATATATTTGACTTAATATTTGGTTTAGGTACCTTGAAAGAGCTTGAATTTTACTTGTTGAACGAACCCCGAACCCTCATTTTAAAAGACATTATTAAGCAAAAAACCCTGTTTGTACTTGTGTAAATGAAGCCACTGTTTTTGTATGTTCAGACTTCCAGAACATGCCGGGTGCCATGCGGCCCTCAGCACCACGCCCTCAGACCTTTGGTGGCATGCGACCGAACTCCCAGGTGCCACGCATGATGTCCACCCAGCGCGTCGGTCAGTCCCCTGTACTCAATCAACAGTCTGTCTAACTGCAAAGCAAAGTCATTTACCTGCATGGCTGCTGCTTGTGTCCTTGTTTTAATGTTTATCGCTCTTGCTGCAGCTCAGACCATGGGGCCCCGACCAGCCACCGCAGCTGCTGCAGCAGCCGCCCCTGTGCGTGGAGTCCCTCAGTACAAGTATGCTGCAGGAGTCCGCAACACCCAGCAGCACATGACTCAGCCACAAGTCACCATGCAGCAGGTAGGAATGCACATTTCTTTGTTAGACCAACTGACCCACTCTGACCTGCACGTGAAAGAAAGTTCAAGTTCAAAGTGCGTTCAAAATTTCCTGTCTGACTTTGAATTCCCTGTGTCCTTCCCTTCAGCCTGCTGTTCATGTTCAGGGACAGGAGCCTCTGACCGCCTCCATGTTGGCTGCTGCTCCACCACAGGAACAGAAGCAGATGCTGGGTAAGTGTCAGTAAAACAGCTCTTCCATGTTAGCTTGACAACATTGATCCCTGGCCTCTCACTCGATCCAGTGCAAACAAAACAAGTTCTGTCCCACCAAAGAAAACCATACCTGGTGTCTTGTGTATTGTATACAACACAGGTATTATCCCAGTAACTGGCCCTTGGCGAATGTAAATCACTTCCTGTCTTAAATCCTCTGTGTACTCCGCTAGGTGAGCGTCTTTTCCCACTGATCCAGAACATGCACCCAAGCCTGGCAGGAAAGATCACTGGCATGCTTCTGGAGATCGACAACTCCGAGCTGCTCCACATGCTTGAGTCACCAGAGTCTCTCCGCTCGAAGGTCAGTACTGAAGTTCATTGATATTGACAGGAGATTGCCAGGACAGGGAAGTGCAGAGAGTACTTTCTGTAAGACACAGAAAAGGTGGATCTTGTAGGCATTTTGAGGTAATAGCACCATGATGTTGTGGTTTTGATGACATTAAGCTTTTTTCTTTCTAGGTGGATGAGGCAGTGGCTGTGCTTCAGGCCCACCAGGCCAAGGAGGCCGCCCAGAAGACTGTGACAAATTCAGCTGGTGTCCCAAGTGTCTGAATCCAAGGTACAACTAGTTTTCCAGAGCTGCTTTAACAAAGAACACACAGTGTTGTCAGGAGATTATGGCTCCTCATGATGAACTTTCTACTTATACATTGAACTCACCTGTCCACTTAAGCATTCTAATAATTTTCAAGCCTTGTTACACGTTAATATCATTACATGTACAAACAGTCTTAGGTTTACCAATGTGGGGGTAAAAAATCCATATCACTGATGGTATGTTTGTTTCGTATTCACAGGAGTGGGGATCCTTGAGAGACTAGCTTCACCGACGGACAAAAGAATCTAACAGCGAAAAAGTTGAAAATACATAAAACAGAGTAAAAAGAAGTCAAATAATATATTAAAAAAAACCAATGGTAACAAGTCTCCAGTCAGGCCTGTAAAGGAGCAGAAGCACCAGGCCTGGTTTGTTGAGTTAAAATAATAAAAAATGCATCAAAAAAAGAGAAAAAGTTAAAATAGAAAATGTTCCAATTTCTGAGGGGTTTTAGAGGAGAATTCTTTGACAAAATAAGATTGAAAGCATTCCTTTCTGCCATTTTATCCCTTTCAAATGTTTGAATGTTTGGGCTGTAGCGGCCTGTTATTGTGAAATTTCCCCCCGACCTTTGCTTGCTTGAATAAAACTTAAAAAAAAAAAAAAAAAAAGCTTTGTCTGTTATTGGCTGTTTACAGATAATTACAGGTCAGAATAAGACTGTTCCCGTCACTCACACCAACTTGATAGTAGTAGGAGTTCCCAAATGTGTTTATCAGAGGTGGAAGAAGTAGCGATTTTACAGTGAGGAAATACTGTTACAGGTTGAAGTCACCTTTTTACTTAAAGGTAACCACATTCACAACTTTACAACATGGGCTAAACTGTGAGTGTATTCATTAATTTAGTATATAATGGAGACATGACAGCAGATGGAAATGCTGCTAGTCAATATTAGCATCAAAATACCTAATGTACTATAAGTAAAAGTACTCATGCTGAATGGCATATTTCAGTATAATTAATACTATTGGATAATCATTTTTGATGTGTTTATCTCCATCTTATTAATGCTGAAGGTGGTTCAACTACTGTATATAGCTTGTGAATTTCCCCTCAGGGGTCAATAAAGTGTCATCCTAATCTGTAATATTACATCAAAATGTATTTATTGATTATATTTCATATTTTTAAACTAAATCTGCAAGTTTACAAGTACCTCAAAAGGTAAAGGCGGAGTAAATGTACTTAATTACTTTCCGCCACTGGTGTCAGTTTCTGCTGGCCAAATCAAAATACTCCAGTGTTCATACACATACAAAATGAAATTGACACAGTGAAGTTTTGTTTCCAGTTTTATTGTGCTTTAGGACAGAGATGTTAATGTCACTGTTAACAATCACTGAAAACACATTGAAGGCAGGTGTACTTCTGCCTGCGCTTTCAGGCAAGCCTTCAAATGCAAGTAGCTCCGTTGACTCAGTCCACGACAGAGGAGATGTTGGTACAGAGGCACATTTGCATCTTTTTAAAAGGACAATTGGTTTAGTTGCCAATGGCCTTGGCCTGCTCGGTCAGCTGCTGGAAGATGGTCTCCATCTGCTTCTGGAACTCGGTGACCATGGGTGTGATCTGAGCCTGCACGCTGGCAGCCATGGGCTTGATCTGCTCCTCGACTCCGGCAGCAACAGTCTTAAGCTGCTCCTGGACCTGAGCGGCCAGGGGCTCCAGCTGGGTCTGGATGCTCCTTTGGGGTAGAACATAATGAAAGAACATTTAGGAAAACCAGAAATACACCTGTTTAAATGGCACATTGCAGTGCAGTCTCATCATGTGTCTTCTTAAATAATGGCCACATTTTAATTTCTTATGCTTGCAGAATAGTCAAAGTGGCCACAAGGGGCTCTGTGAGATACATTTCAGTCATTCCTTTGCTCATTTACTAAAGATGCACTTCTTACATAAAAGAGTGAAAACTGACGTTGCTTTCACTATCAGAAGAAAACATCAATTCAGTGCTAAATACTGCAAAATGTGCTACTTTGACTCTAATGCAGAATCTGCAAAGTAACTAAAGTTATCACATAAATGTCGTGAGTGAAAAATACAATATTTTCCCCAAAGTCTAGTGAAGTGGAAGTATACAGTAGCAGGAAGTGGAAATAATCAAGTTAAGTACAAGTGCGTCAAAATAGTGCTTAAGTACTTGAGTAAATGTATTAAATTACATTCCATCACTGCATTATTGTTACTGATGCATTAGCTGGTCGACATTGAGCTTGTTGTAGTTCAATTTGTAATAGTAAAACATTAAGTACTTTCCGTTTAAAAGCAGAAATTTAAAGAAACTTAAAATGGAGATACTCAAGTAAAGTTAGAGAGTTACTCAACTTATAACTTTATTTATTTAACAATGTACAAGGTCCAGTGAGGTCAAGCAGATTCTAATCATCATGAGTCACCATCATGACTAACCGTCGACCCTGAGCGCGTGCAGGTCGAGGTGTCAGTCAGGTGTCACTGTATACTCACTGAGCCTGGCTGGTCAGGTCCTGGCTGCGAAGGAACTCAGTCAAGTCCTGGGTCATTTTGTTCTTCATCTCCTCAAAGTACTGACCGATCTTCTGAAGATCAGTAGCATCCTGTGCAAAGCTTCCTGTGGGTTTCCAAACACAAAACAAGTCAATAAGAGAGATTGTTTTTCAACTGATAAACATTCAAAGGAACCAGTGTGAAGGTCAAACTGTACCGTGTGCCAGAGCGAGCACGGCGACGGCGACGATGAGGGAGAGTTTCATGGCTGCTGAGTGGAGTAGACCTATACAAACAAACAGAGTTGAGTTATTCTGATGTTAGTATACTGTGTGTCCTCTCTTCAACCTTTTTTTCCATTAGGCTTGAGCTCATCTTGAGACAACGGAGCAGTGTATTCAATCTTCCCTGATCATTTTAATGTTTAAAAAGACTGATCGAGCCACGAGGACGTTTCATGAAGTTGTTTTTCAGAGCTGAAAGAGTGTAGGAAGGCCTCCTGTTGTTTTTATCAGATGACTCACTGATAAAAGTTGTTCTTGGAATCCTGCCCTGGCTATTTGTCAAGAGGTAGTAAAATAAATATTATTTAGTCACTCGTCATGTTTGTCCAAACCCCCACGCATTAACTTGTAAACTTTATCAGGCTTATCAAAGACGACATGTCAAAAAGTAAATCTCTTATCTCACATGGTCAGAAATGTTTTTTTGATCACTTCGATTTAAAAGCAGATATAACTATCATGATTTTCAAACTGCTACTCCCCAATGATTTTTTTAATGATCAATTTACTGTATCTCGTGTATTTAGAATAAGATATTTATTAATTTTAAGGCTTTATTCCACACCTCACCTGTGGAGGAGCTCATAGTTTTTTCTCTTTGAAATTAAAAACAAATCTTAAATTTACAAATAAAACATAACAAGAAAACAACACTTCCACTGGCTTATTGATTGAGACGGATGTTGCTTTGCTGCTTTAAATTCAGTGCTTAACTTTCTTTGGGTCATTTATTTATTCTTTTAAACGCTCAGTGAGATTGAGAGGGTTTAATATTAATAATATTTAAAAACAAATCAAATAAAGGAAATTGGCTTCTCAAGGTGTCACACATAAGTTCACAGTTACATTTTCTACATACATTTTGTTCAAGTTCAATCTTCCTTTTGAAATTAGTTGGCATCAGTTCCTCTCATTAAAAGCCAGAGCAAAATAAAGGTAAAATTTCAGTCTCAAGTTTAGAAACAAACAGTAGTTTTAAAATAAAGATGCAGCCCACAAGAGGATGAGATGACCAGAGTTGTACTCACCTGTACGGCAGGAGGATCTGGACCGGATGGTGCCTTCCTTGGGTTCGCTCACCCTTCTTATAGTCCAGCCAGGTGATGCAGCCCTGTCATGGGCGAACCTGATTGGCTGAGATAAAGCAACAAAACATCATTGGATGTTTGTGCCAGTTAGATACTCACAGTGCTGACCCTTGCTGCTGAGTTTGCCACCTGGGCAAACTAAACCAAAGTCCAAGAGTCCCTCTGCTGACTGTCCTGCATGAGAGTGCATCTTATCGTATTGATTAAATAAAACACTTAATCACCGGTGACAGCATCACCATGACAGTGACTACGCTGATGTTGCCACATCAGCCTCAACAGATATGATAACAGAGAAGATAACTGACAGCAGCATGTCTTTACTTGTTCCTGTGTTACTTCTCATTTTTATTGTACAGTTGTAGTTGTAACATAGCTTGTGATGTTGTTTTACTTATGATTTAAGAGTCAAACTTTAAGTAGGTGGCACTTAGTTTTTATTGTGTTTTATAGCTCTGATTGAATGATTGATGTGATCTGTGCTGCTTTAATAATCAGTCGTGTGTCAGTGTATAAAGGTCAACCCAGAGGTCACAAACTAGGCTACAAATGCTGTGGTGTGTGTCAGTGGCCCGTGTTGTGTAACTGTTTCAAGGGAGCTATATATTAAATAATAATAAAAATTTAAGTGTGGCAATAAAATGTACGTTTATCATGAGACATTGACAGCAGAAAAAGATGAAAACGAAAGTGTTCTCAGCCCAGTTGCCGTAATAAACTTTTCATCTATTGCACAAACAAATTGGTGTTTTTGTACTTAGTGTCTGAAACAGTGTCTGAAACAGCTATCTGATGGATTGTGATTAAATCTGGTCACTCTGGTCATCCCATGATTTTTAATCTGCAGCATTAGCAGGACAGCGTTTCAATTCATCCAGTATGTACCTGCATAATACCCCGCCAGCCTCAAGTGTACTTTGTGTCTTGTGCTAATAAACAAATGTTAGCATGCTACCACTGGTAAACACTTGACCTTCTCAGCATCTGCATATTAGCACTGACATATGTTAGCAAACAGCTCAAGAGGAGAGGAGCCTCGCAGATCTGCTAGCAGGTCTGTAGACTTTTGTTTTCTACTCACTATCTTAAACTTTAATTGTGAATGTCTGCCTAAACAGGAAAACTACTGAATGAGGAGTAAGAGTTAAATCTCTTGTTTAGAGTCGATACAGAGCCTTTTCTTTGGCCCTTTAAGCTCTAAGATTCCAGGATTAAAAGATATTTTACCAAGAAAAAACAAGAGCTTTTAAAACAACATGGTCTTTAGGCATTCAGTCAGCTGTTCTTTAGGAAGAAGTCCCATTTGACTCACATCCATGTGGATGTAAACCTTCTACCTTTGGTTTCCATCCAACAGGGTGTTATTGCTGTCAGTTTATCTTTATGGTTATTGTAAAGTAATTAATTCTCAAGCACACTCCACCCCAGTCAGCAATAAACAACTCAAGACAGGGGGGAAATGGGAATACGGGGAAAATATGTGAGTTTAATAAAACCTGAACGACAATCCTATGAGTCTCTATTCATCAAGTGGTAAAGCCCTGTGCTGGAGTTTTAAAAGTCAGATTTTTTTTTTTTTACTGTAACGCTTAGATCAAAACCAGATGTGGGAATGTTTTCAACCAGAGATTATTCTCTCTGTCCACAGTCCGTTCACCGGTGGCCTGGACTCCCCTGGTGGAAACAGCTCAGTGTGTTTACACCTCAAAAAATGAGAAAGAAAGCGCTCCAGATGTGGAAACATCTTCGCTGTGGTATGCAAGGCATGCAGGGATGACATAGACCTATATACATAAATATACTGCAGCAGGAAGAGGTGGTAAGACGAGAAAAGCATAAATATTATCAGCAAAATGTTTTCTTTATTCTTTTCAGTGTTAGAATAATATGTACTGTAAGTCTGCTGCTATGTGATGACTATTAAGGGAGGACTGTGTTGTTTTGGAGAATCAGAATTTAGTTACTAGTTTCTTTCCAAAACTCAATAAACAAGCTGTTCTCAGGTTACATTAAGGTCCCCAGAACACTGTTTGACGCTAGAAAGGTGGCAGGGTCCGCCACATATACAGTAAACAAAGTACAACGGTGTGAAACTGTGTTGTCCTTTAAGGTCAGTTTTTTTATTCAGTGTATATCTTTCTCTGATTAAAATTTCCTCCCCAAAACTACATAGTGCACCTTTAATGTTGTTGCAGTCACTTTTAAGCAGCATTTGAATGTTTTGGCTGGTTGGAGCGGAGCTGATTAAAACTACTTTACATACTTTATATAGAGTTGGTTGTGTCATATTTCATTCAGTCATCAAATGTTTTTAATGCATAAAAGTTACAACATCTGTCCTAAAAGTTACTTTTATACACATTTAGGTGAATAAAATATGCAATGCAAAAACACACCATTAAAGTAAAAGTAAAAGCAAAATGTACTTAATGTATCAAAAGTAAAACTATTCTTTGTGTAGAAATACTATTATTTATATTACTATTATTAGGCTTTACAGTATATTACATGATTAGATTGTTGCTGCTGCATCAGTGTGCCAACGTGTGTTTAACTACTTTACATACAGTTTGATTGAATCAAGTGTTTCCCAACCCGGGAGTCAGGCCTCCTTCAAAGGGTCACAAGATGAATCAAAGGAGTCATGAGATGATTAATGAGGTAAGAAGTAAGAAGAGCCAAAGTTCTGCTGCATATATTTATATTCACTTTTTGGAATCGAAATATTGGTTAACTTTTCCTTCAAACTGTGGTTTAATTGAAACCATCTGTGATGTTTAGTGGGAAAATGTCCTTTTGGAGGAACTGCTAGGAACTGCCAGGAATTGCCAGAAATCGGAAACATGATAAGATGCCCCAACACTGTATCACATTGAACAGCTTACTGTATCTTACCCTTAAAATGGATATTTTGAGCTCATCTTGGCCCTGGTCACTAGTAGATGCCAGGTTAATGTTGACAAAAAGTAAAAACTACAATATTTATTAATAAAACGGCTCTATGCAAAATTTTTTAGCAATTTACAGGTATTAATCACGTTTTTACTGGCCATATGTGTAAGGATTGTAACATGATGTGAAAAATTAAACCTTCTACATCTCTCTCACTTGTCTATGCAAGCCTGTGGATGTTCTGTTTGAGTTGTTTAATGCTGCTGGTCTGTGGATTTCTTTGTGAGATCTCGAGTGCCTCGTCTCAGTGCCTCTCTGCACTCTAACAGAGAGCAACAGAAGCTAACATAAGTTTTTATAAATGGTGACCACGAACATAAACTACGACTGGTTTCATGGAGCCATGGAGCCCCTTTATTCTGAAAAGTAACTAACAACTAACTCTACTGCAGTCAGTAGAAAGAACTGAAATGTAGAAGAGTAGCAGAATGAAATGGGAGATAATGGAAAATAATCAAGTAAAGTAACCTCAATACAAATATAATTATTTTCCACCACTGGGTTGTGCCAAAGTCAGACATTTTACAGAACAGCTTATTGTGAAGTCAAAAGGCTGCATAGTCTTATGATTACTGCCTCATTTTTTAAGTATATCTTATCCTATAACAACATTATTAAAAATGTGATGGTGTGTTCAGTGACTTTTCCTGTACCAGCAATGTGTGCAGGTTGTTGATTTAAAAAACAGGAGGAAAAAAAAGATCCTATTAGTTGTTTTTAATTGTTATATATATATAATTAATTAATAATTTATATATATATATATATATATACACATATATATATTAGTGTTGTATCAAAGTTTAAAGGTGCAATATGTAAGATTTTTTGTTAAAAACATTTTTTAAAATGAACTAAAATGATCAACATAGGTGAATAAATAGCAGTTTTGTCATTATGGTGTCTAGATAATGTGCTGCAGAGATACCAATCGAAGATAACCAGGTAGCCCCAACCCGTCCTGCTCCAAAGCCCTGGGTCCCCAAGCTCCCAGTCCAAACCACTAACTGCAGGGCTAATTGAGCTAACAGTAGCTACAGTTGCAGTAAGCCTGTTATTTGTGTTCTCTGTAAATGTTTTTTTAGTATGAATTTGACAGGAGGCCGATTCTTACATAATGCACCTTTAAGAATATGGTATTGTGACATCTGTGCTGTGAAGGTCAAACCATGCTTAGGATGGTTGTTAGTTATAATAATAGTTATTTTGATCAACAATGAGAGGAAGAAAAGATGAGGAAGTGGGGGGAAGACATCAGTTCAGTCAGTATTTAGGTCAGAGGATCTCTTACACCAACGTATGGCTTTGGCTTTGAATCCTCCTGAATTAAAGTCGTCTGCATCATGGAGGTCAGCCTTGCTAAAAGTAGACCCTGAGCAATGTGAGCAGCAAACACACAGCAGCTTGTACAAACTCAGCATTAGAAAAATGTCTGAAAAACAACATCAGTGTCCAAACTGAGCTGAGCTGCATAGCTGAGGTTATTAACAGATGTAATGAAATGAGAGCACGCCCTCCAGTGAGCCAAACACTCATTACAGCTGTGATATATGACTTTGTTGATTTTCCTTTCTGTGTGTGTGTGTGTGTGTGTGCTCTAAAGTAAACAGTGCTAACAGGCCACATCTCAAGCGTTTAGATTTTAGACAGTCTTGGAGTCTATGAGATTTTCAGTGTACTGGAATTTGTTAAAAATGTGTTTTTGCAGATTCAGCTTGAGAAAAGATATATCGAAATGCTCCCTGGTTCCTCCTCTGGCCTCAAACCAGACCGCAGGAAGAATGAAAAATTACACACAAGCTCCAGAAAGTCATAAAAAAAACATTTAGGAAGCACAAGAGGAGGTCCCATTTCCTCTTTGTTCTGCACAGAGTTGGTGGTCCCCTGACTCCAAGTTAAACCCACTTACTCCTCACTTGCATGATCTGTTTCACTGCTCCAAAGAAAGATCATCGTTTCTTTCAGCCTCTTATCGAGTAAACTGAGTCACTCCGCTTCCAAGTTTTAATCACATGCTTGAGGCTGCAGAGCTGGAGCTGTAAAGCCACACTGGAGTTGTACTCTGTTGTTGCCAGAGGAGAACAGAGGAGGCTCAGATTTCTTGTCTTGATTTTTCTGACTTTCCACTGCTGCCTTCAGGTGCTGCACGAAATGTCGGAGATATCACAACAGCATGCACATAAAACTATACTCTTAAAACTAAAGTGGGGTTATCTGATAAAATGTGACATTTAGGAGTTTGTTCTTTGAAGGGATTGATGTGGCAGCATCTTGCTTCCACTGAAGCTCTGTGCCATCTCAAGGGGCGTAAACAATTACACTGTCAGTTTGTATTTGCAATAACTAAACTGAAATGGCTCTGGCACACTTTGTAATCGACTGAAATATTGAAAGTCCCAGTTTCGCAAATGAGATTAACGTAATTGCGGTACAAACAAGCGCCTGTCAGAAATCTCTGGTGAGGAGCCGCAAGCTGCAATATTAATCGTATAATACATTTTTAAGCGGCACTACTTCTTCCATCACTAACTGGTGATTTTCTAATATTCTGTCATCCTTCATGAAACATTAGAAACGCCTTCTGGTGGAATTTAATTAAATCCAACACAACAGCAACACTGAGTTTGACTTTAAAAAATTACAATAGAGATTTCTTTCAGGCATAATGTGAATTAAAACAATTTACTTTATAGGTTGCATTTGCAAATTGGAGTTGTATTAGACACTAAAGATATACCTAATGACATAGTAAATCAGTGTCAAGGTCAAAGTCAAGGTCACATTTGTCTTATATACATCAAATTATTTATGTTTATTGTTTATATCATTGAGCGTCTTTAGATTATACACAATCTATCCTTAGACACTCAATTTGGATGCAGAAATAAAATCCCCATGTGCACAATTGCATGTGAAAGAAAAAAGGATGAAATGTAAGAAAGAGCATCAGAGGAGGGATCATTCATCCAGGGTGGACCGACAAAAGCTATCCAAACGAAGCAAAGTAGTAGGCTAAACACAGAAGTAAACAAAGTAGACAAAAAAATAACAGTATGTAATGAGAACAGAACAATTACAACAATCAGATTAAGCAAAATCTGTGTTGGGTTAAACATAATGCTGCATAAGAACAGATATGTCACAATAAAGCGACCATTTTTTGTGACAAACACTGGTCTGAACAATAACAATCACAAAAACACAGTCAGTGTCACAATAAGAGGGCTGGAAAACAAAGACAAATCATTGTGCAGTGTAGTAGCCTAATTACAGAAGCTAGTGACATACAAACACGCATCACATCACATACCTACAAAATAAATCTACATATCTATTATGTAGGATGCAATAAATGATGGATACAAGGCGAAAACCACAGGCATCCGTGGTGAAACGTACAAAAATACTGCACCACACGGTGACAGTGAAGGCATCATTTGACTGACAATCCCGCAGCCTAATCCAGAGAGTGAGGATGCGGGGCAGCAGTGATATGTGTCGAATGAACATCGGCTGACTTCTTCTTTCGGCTGTGATTGACAAAAGCCAGCAAACACTTTTGTTCATTCAGCTTCAGAGAGCCTTTCTGAGCCTCGGGCCGTCGGGTTTGACGCCGTAAAACCTCCTCCGGACCGGGACTTCGCAGACGTTACGTTGGGACAATGGAATCTAACGTTATCCCGGACAGTATCCGCCCTCAGCGGCTACAGCCAGGGATCGGATTCGGTTCAGGACCGACCGGGACCCTCCGCTCCTCTCTCCGGCCCGGGGTGACGGTCCCCATCGCGCCGCTCCTGCCCTCCCCGGCCTCTCTGGCCGCGTCGTCCGGGCCTCCTCCTCCGCCTCCCCCGCTGCAGCTCCACAGCCTGTACGGCGGTGTCGGAGCGGGGCTGGGGCCGGGGGCTGCCGGCCACTGTAACCCCGGGAACCCGGCGGTGCTGAAGGAGGCGGTGGAGGCTGTGGTCCGCAGCTTCGCTAAACACACGCAAGGTTATGGCAGAGGTAAGGTCCAGCGGTGATAAACGAGGCTCAGTTTAACGTGGAGGTAATGTGTTTATGTGTGTCACACTGTGGAGGGAGTTTGAGGAGCAGAAAGCCACTTTTAGCTGCGCCATTTGTTTGGAAGTGGATTAGCAACGGAAAAAACACATGCTACATTCCTGTAACATCCATGTTTGACCACAGTGTCACGTTCACTGACTTCTCAGTGTTTTACCATGCACTCATGGCCATGTTTTTTTTTCACCTGAGGCCATATCACCACAGTGTTTCTGTCTGGATTTAAAAGTTCTCCTTTGATATTTACATAGCTTTTGGCTTCAATCACTTCATTAAAGGATTAACTGGCACAGCTCTGCTGGGGATTACATCTGCGAACAATGAGCCATTATACCTATAAATTAACCACATCAAATCCATCTTGTTTTACATTGGACACAGTACAGTACTGGGCCTGTGATGTAAACAGTGACAAATGTGTGTAATGTTGAATAAACAAAGCAAAAACAGGGGCTTTACACACTGTCAGATGGTAAAACCAAGGGGGTTTATTATTTATTGAGCTAAATAGAGTTTATACATCTTTCTAGATGTACTGTCTCAATACTGAAATGTCTAACGTCGAGACAAAACTTTGCAAATAATTTTCAATGGCATGGGGGAAAAAAAGACACATCATTGAGGACATATGATTTAAGATTTGTATAAAAGATAAATATAACAATGCTATAACAGAAGAAAGCCTCTAGTAAACATTAAATTTCATGTTTTTTCTCTTTAGATCAAGCTTTTAAAAATAATCTACCAATAAAACTCTGTAAGAAACTGGTGTATGGATACGGCAGAAAATTAGTATTGAAACTTTCAACATTCAATAGAAAAAAACCACTAGTAACTATCGGATTTATATATTGCCTGATATTTTCCTCATGACGATCCCCTCGTGCTCAACAACACGCGGACAAGAATAGGTATGCTTTAAACCAACATCAGCCTTAAAAGCTGCTATAATGTAGACCGTTGGAGCTAATACAAATGTTCCTGTCGGGTGCTAATAGGATTTATTTCCAAAAGATTGTCCCTCTGTGGCTCCACTAACGCCCTCTTCCCTCTATCCCATTTAGGCGACTTAACACCGTCAACATTGGCAGCACCCCAAAGACTGTCTCAGTGTTGCTCCAATTTTGTGATTTATTCAAGGTGTTTGGTAAATTATCACATTACTGCAGAAAAACACATTTGGTAACGATTATTTTTCTGACATTATGCTGTCATTTTGGTTTCTATATTTTCCTTGTGGTAGTTATAATTATGCCATTACCAGGGAATTAAAAGGCTTTAAATCTCAGGCGAGTGCTTACCTCCACCATGGCCCAACAGTCCCCTTTAACCCCTATTCCTAGATCTAGGCTCTGCATTAAATTGTTCTCAGTCATAGCTACCAGCCCGCTAAATACAGCTGATTTTTTTTCATCAACATATATTATTCCCTGAGAAGTTAATGAAAATGTTGAAAGAAGCCTTATTTCACAATGTTATCTGGATCTATTCTGAGCTGAGGCATCCTCCATCCAAGTTTTGTGGAAATCTGTTCAGTATTTGTTTTTGTAATCCTTTCTACGAACCAACCGACTAACAAATGGACCTCCTTGGCGTTGGTAAAAAAAACAAACAATAACTATTAAGGCAAAGTTAACTTAGTAATTCTGTCTGTGATCATATATTTACATCCTGTTCTATTTTTACTTTTCCCCGTGACACATTCGCCAGATATGAGCTGATTGATGCCATGCCACTGCTGCATTGTGGGTCTGAGTCTTGGCCAGCACGGTTGTCACATGTTATCCTCCACTATCTCCCAATATTTCCTTCCTCTCTCTGCTCTATCTTCCTGGACATGCTCAAAAACAGATAGAAAACAGACCGAAATGCATTATCTTATCTCTGCCCTGAACCCTTTAGATGCACAAAAATAACTTTGTCTCTGATTGATGCAAACTGATCTACAATTCAGTAAAATTGAATACATATTGTTATACATCTACTACCAGCTTGTTAACTGATGAAGAATATGTTTTAAACACCGCGGACTCAAATGTATTTATTGCTAAAGTAATATCCCAGAGAGCGATGCTGCTGTCTTCTAATAGCACATAAGTTATTACTTTACAACTGGCTAACAACCAGAGAGCAGTTTATAGTGAGCGTTTTATTTAAGAGCAACAACAAAATTATTTGGATTGCAGTTTAGGGATTTTAATGTCTCATCTCAGAATATATCTCGGCTTGTTTACAGAGGCCTCAATAGACAGTCCTAAAACGCTCTGATCGGGCTCCAGACTCGGTATGAGACTGAGAAGCAGGCTGCGTATGTTCAAACAGTGAGAGCTCAGCAGGAAAGAGCCGAGGGCTAACAGAAGTTAAACAGCCCTGGATAATGTTGGCTGTGCGCACATCTCCCTGCAGACCCCAAATATCGTCTCTGACTCAGCCGCAAATTTTACTGCTTCTCTTTGTTGTTGTTTCCTTTTGAAAGGCAGGACTGTAAATTTCACACATGGGCAAAAAAAGTGTCGAACTGAGGGTGTGTTTCTTTAAGCAGCTCCTCGGAGGTGATGCAGAATTTCCTCCTGAATATTTTCAGGAAAAGCCTCTGGCATCCTCGAGACGACCTCCTCCTCCACCCTTTCCATCTTTGTGTTTAGAGAGGATGTTGCACTAAGGGCACTTTAAATGCAAACCGATCGCCATAAAAGCTTTTAGACTCCAGGAAGCCAGACTGTTTGTATGTAAATCAATGATGATAGTGGAAGTGTTGATATACCACAATGTGATGAGGCTTCTTTTATCTCTGTGCACTCCAGTAAACGTGGTGGAAGCTTTGCAGGAGTTCTGGCAGATGAAACTGACCAGAGGGGCTGACCTGAGGAACGGAGCTCTGGTTGTTTATGAAATGGTCCCCTCCAACAGCCCGCCATACGTCTGCTATGTTAGTCTTCCCGGAGGCAGCTGCTTCGGAAGTTTTCAGGTATGGTATCTACACTTTCTTAGCATGATTGTTATAAGATCATCAGAGGAATTAAGTTGTCTTTGGATTTTTTGATTTGAATGTGGAGAAACACCTCAAATTGTACATTTTAATGTAAGAAAAACAAAAGAAACATGCTTGCCACCACAACATACCAAATATGGACAAAACCCCAAACCATGAGGCAGCAAGTTAAAGGAACAGGTCACCCAAAAATGAAAAAACAGTCATTATCTACTCACCCTGATAGAAAGTCAGGTGAAGTTTTGTAGTCCACAAAACATTTCTGGAGCTTCACAGCAAGACAGAATCGCAGAATTCTCCTAAACTACTGAAGTAGATGGGGACTTGTTATAAAACTATAAAACTTGCCTGTCTTTAGCTTTTTGACTGTATATCTATATTGATGATGCATGTTCTCTTCACTGTTTGACAGTTCTGTCCCACCAAAGCCGAGGCAAGACGCAGCGCTGCCAAGATCGCCCTGATGAACTCTGTTTTTAATGAACATCCCTCTCGTCGCATCACAGATGACTTCATTGAAAAGAGCGTCAGCGAGGCTCTGGCCTCCTTTAATGTATGTTACATTTAATAAAAGATGGAAGGCCCGAAGTCCTAAAGTAACAGTATATTATCTGCAGTGTATCACCTCACTGAAAGGACACATGTTGAGATAAACTGATGCCACACACGTCCCTTTTATACATAAAACTCAGCAACAAATATGTAGAAGAAAGCACCAGAGCATTGATAACTACGTGACAAGTATTTAAGATATTCTCTTATCATATAATCATTATTTTCTCACCATTATATTTATCAGAAAATCCAGTATTTGTCCAGCACACTGACCCTAACTAGTTGTTGTTGTTTCAGGGAAACAGAGAAGAGGCTGACAATCCGAACACAGGAATCGGTGCATTTCGCTTCATGCTTGAGTCCAACAAAGGCAAATCCATGCTGGAGTTTCAGGTACATAAACTTCAGGAATGTCTGTGTCGTGTTAAGTTGCATCTTATGCTACTCAGACACACCAGAACAGTGTGAAAATAGCATTAACAAGGTCTGAGCCCAGGCGCAGTTCAAAAGTTCAGAATTGCTCTATATTCAGTGTTCTGAGGCAAGTTGAAAATGACATACATCTGCTGGCTTGGCTGTGTTTGTGTTTCAGGAGCTGATGACAGTGTTCCAGCTGCTGCACTGGAATGGGAGTCTCAAAGCCATGAGAGAACGACAGTGTTCCCGACAGGTACAGCAGTAGTTTTCATCACTTTTCATCAAGTTTCCTAAACAAACAAACAAACAAACAAACAAACAAACTGTGTCTGTGTCAAATCTTAGCCTAAATAGCACGACTGGTCTAGACAGACTGAACATACTTTCTTCTCAACATAAGTTGGAGCTTTGCTGTCAAGATAACTGCAGAAAAATGGCTACCTAAAAGATGGGTTTTTAAAATGATCTCTAGTTTAAGATGACATTTAGAGTATATCCGCCAATATTGGTGCTTCCCAATTTCATATTGGAAATATAATGCTTTATATTTTTGACCTGAGTTTTACCGGACGTGGCCAAAAATTAAAGTCTTACTAGATCTCGAGTTAACAGGAGCAATTAGCTTTCTCTCAACACTCAACATATTTAATTTGCAGGAGGTGCTGGCTCACTATTCCCACCGGGCTCTGGATGACGACATGCGCACTCAGATGGCCGCCGACTGGGTGAACCGAGAACAGAGTGTAGCGAGCACCATCGCGCAAGAGTTGGCATCGACGGAGCGAGAACTGGAGGACGCCAGGCTGGCGGGCAGAGAACTGCGTTTTTACAAAGAGAAGAAAGACATCCTGATGTTAGCTGTGGGCCAACTCAATGCAGCCAACACTGCCACCCTGCCCTCGCACTAAAACCTGCCGTTCTATATGGAAACACGCCTTCACACTCTGTGGGATGCCTGGTAAAGATATCGATCACTTCATAGATATAAAGGTGATGTCGTTTGAAGTTTTAAGGTTTTTTTTCTTGTGCTTCGTCATGAGGACCAGGTAATCAGGCCTTGACTTACAGTATGCACATCTGTCCGTAAAGTAAACACCTACCGCTATAGCCGTTACCTCTTTGTGCCTAGTGATTACAGGATAACAGTGCTTTTCTTTTTTAGAAATACCTGTAAATGTGCTTGGCATACCAGCTGACTGAGGTTTTTTTCCTTATTTCACATGTATGTAGACCTACAGAAACAAAACCTGCCTTTCATCAGTGAATGTACGGGACATAAGTTAAGATGACCCATCGAACCAAACACATTTGTTCAAGGTGTGGATCACTCTGAAGTTTGTCTTTCATGTTTTGGGTGTGTTTACTTGCATATAGTATTTTGGACTGGCAAGTGAAGATGGTAAAATATATGGGTCTTAAAAAACTTGATCACATGTACCCCATGTCCATTAAGGGTCCCATATTCAGACAGCGTTCTGTTTTAGTGCCTGTCTCTTTAAGACCCCCATCTCGAAAAGCCCACTCTGCTGTGATTGGTCAGCTCCCACAGGCCTGAGCAGGCACCGCCCAATGTGCTCCCACATTAACTCTTCTGGTGTTTTAGGGCGGTGAGTGTATAGTTGTGACATCACAACCTTATGGAAGTCCGGATGCCTCGTTTAAAGACACGGTTTTTGAATATGGAGTATTTGGATTGAGCGTTTTCAAGCTTTCACAGTATTTAAAGCACCATAAACGGCTTTATAATCAAAAAAGACACAGAGATCTCGCCTTCTACAATATGGGACCTTCAATGAAATAGTGTAAATATGTGAAAATTGCATCCTCAAGTAATACCAGAATTCAAGTAAGCATTTAAACATACTTATTGGCTCCTGTAATAATTTGAGGGTACTAAAAATGTCAGCAGACGGCTGATTGCTCTGACAGCAGCTCAGGTTTTTGAAAAATCCAATAGTGAACCATCACTACATTTTATTTTCTTTATAAAGGTTTTTGACAACTATTTTAGTTTCCATTGTATGCCTGGTGACCATGACACTAGCTGAATGTATATTTTCAGTGTGCTAGCAACTAAAGGGTCTGCAAAGCGATGCCGTTTAACATTTAGACTATTGAATTGCTCTAGATTGTGTTTTTTGTTGTGTGCTTCATCTAGCGGTCGGAGGTAAAATGTGATGGCCAAAAAATGAGTTGAGGGATTTTAACGAGCTGATTCATCGAGTGTGAGTCATTGCAGTCGATGCAAAACAATACCAGCCAGTGTGGTTTCTGTTTTTCAACAGACTGGAAACAGAATGTGTTTGTTAGCAGTGCTAGTGTACAGTATGTCCATGAGCTAAAAACATAGCATGTAACTCGCACTTATCACATTTCACATATTTTTACGTTGAAGGACCTGATCTCTTTTTTGCTGTAAATGTTTTTTTCCTATCCATCCAAAATGTATTGAATGCATTATAGTGATGAAGACATTTCAGTGAGTAGCCTCTTAAAGACCCCATCTAATGGAAGTGAGAGTTTAATTGATCATGTGTGGCTCTGGTTTGAAGGAAATGTGGGCAGTGAGTTATGCAAGTTAAACAGCAGGAGGGCCAGTCTCCCTGCTGAATGCTGGATTACAACAGCAGTAACTGATTACGCTCAATTTGAGGAGGCGGCAAATAGAAAACAAAGCAGCAGTGATGCAGTGTGATTAAAGCCAGAACCAATTTTATTATTTTATTGCTCGAATTATTGTGCCTTTATGAAATTGGTCGCATGCAATAGTTTTACATGTAAGAAAAAAAACAAAAACTCTTAATTTAAATTTCATTCAATGAGGTCTTTTGGGGACGTTCTACTCTTCATTGCGAGGTTTTTTGTCATTTCATTTAAAGGTAAAATTATTGATTACATGCTATATTACTGTTGCAGTACCTTAAAGGAATAGTTTACGTTTTTGGGAAATGTGTTTATTTGCTATTTGTTGGACAGTTAGATGGGAAGATTGATGCCACTCTTAAATTTGTGCATTAAAGGTGTTATTGATAACCTTTAAGCCACTAAATGTAGCATTCCATCTCCCCCTACCATTACATTCACCTTATAACTCCGCTGTTGTTCAAATCATCTGCCCCCCTCAGTGATTGCCAGTTTGTTGCACTGGCGAATGTTGCTAATACTAGGTAGCAAACATCAACGTTGCAAAAGCTAGCTAATGTAAATGTTGCTAACACTAGCTAGCTATGTAAGGGCAGTAGAACACAGCCATTTAAAAAAAGAATGTCCACAAACTGGCAACTACCAAGACTGTTCATCACTGATGAAACACAAACACCATGTGATACCATCGGAGTTGTACTATTTGCTTACAAACGTTATAAGAAGCTGGAACCGACTGAATTTTTACACAGAGATAAACAATGCAATCATTGTAGACCCAACAAACATTTTAAAATTATGAATTCACAATCATAATAATGTTTTTAAGGAAAAGTGATACATTTCCTATGCACCTTTCTACAAGCTCTCTGGGTGTTATATATGTTTTTTTTAATTATTTGTCTACACAAAAATGTTATCAATATGACCTTTAAATGTAAGACTCTGGCCAGTTAGCTTAGCTTAGCATAAAGGCAGCAGGCAACAGCCTGACTCTGTCCAAAGGCAAAAAAAACCCTGTCTAGCTCACGAGTAAACAAGCTATATCTGGTTTGTTTAATCTGTATAAAAACCAAAGTGTGAAAATGGCAATTCACCTTTTCAGGTGTTTGTGTGCTAGACTAAACTATTTCTGGACTGGGGCCAGTAACTTCCCAGAGTCTCTGCTGGAAACTGCTCTGAGCCATGAAGTAGTTATTAGCTTAATATTTACAGCACAAACGTAAAATTGGTCAGTCTTTTCATCTAACTCTCCACTAAGTCTATCTAAGTGTATTTCCTAAAATGTCAAACTGTTCCTTAAATATGTTATGTGACATTAGATTATGAAGGATTTATAAAATCTTACTACCTTTGGCATACATTTATGATCATGATATATATATATTGTTATTTCTGGTACTCAGCTTGCAAAATAAGTGTGCAGCACAAGTAGGAATATTTCCACATAATGTTGTCTTCTTTACAAACATCCTGCAGCCTTCTTGAGTCAATACTGAAAAGTTAAAAGATACCTTTGAGCGGATACAGTGAACTCTTTTTCACATTTATTTTCTCCCAGAATCTCATCTGCAGGTCCGTTTTTTGAATTTGTCAGTGATTCAAACCTCCCATGAACCAATTTTAAGTCCAACTTAAGAACATATTATACTACCAGTATTTCAATGAGCATGTTACAGGAATGAGGCTGGAGATCTTGAATTGTGTATTTTTAATTTTTTCCCTCGAATTCAGATTCTTATGTGTGTGATTTTTGAACACAAGCCATTAATCTTAAAGCTCTCTTCTTGCAAATGCCTTTGAAGTTTCTTTGTGATTATTATCAGTGAAGGCTTTTTTTAAACAATATATTTTTTGTTATCCATTTTATATATATATATATATATAAAAACCTTGGGCTTTCTTCTTTTGGCTTTGATGCATGATGTGTTGATTAACTTTTGTTTTTATATGTTTCATATTCTATACAGTATTGTTTTATAAAAGTGTTTCTCAAGGCCCTTATTGTATGTATTTTCTATGAACATTTTGTATTCCATGTTTATACTTTTAGTAGATTTATATGATGTAATAAATTGACTCATACAAATGTTTAATAATCTGTCATCTCACTTATTTCACTGCTGAGAGACCGCTGTAGAACTGAACCTCCATAAACCAATCGATAATAGTTGTAATTTTCTTGCTAAAAAGAAAAACACAACCCTCACTGTCTGAATTCAAGTTTCCCTTTTACCAAACTAAGACGAGCTTAAAAGTCAACAGTTTCCTCACACTCTTTAGCTCATTTTTTAAAATGGAGGTAGTGGTAACTTGAAATAGCTAGAAAATGAAAAGGGAACCTAGAAAAAAAAATGATTGATAGGATCTTTCCAATTATTGCTACAGGCAATACACATACTGAAAATATTATAATGACACATAAATTCCTGATTCTATAATAATACGATTTTCACAAGTTGAACCATAGACCTTACTATGTTAACTGATTATGGCCAGTAATTGCTTTTTAATTTAATTTAATTTAATTTTTTAATCATATATTTAATTACTTCCGTTTCCGGCACACGCACCGGAAGAGGCGGGGCCTCAGTTAAGGACGCTCGCCCTGCGTTGTTCATTCAACATGGCAGCGGGACCAATTTCAGAAAGAAACCAAGGTAAAAACATTATTATAATAACTGTTTTATCCTTTTTAATTAAGCCATTTATAAGTGTAATTTCGGGTTACACCTCTTACTGCGCGTGTTGTTTTTATTAACGTCGTTAGCCGCCTGGTTAGCTAACAGTTTGGTAAACAACCGGTCGATCACATGGATGTGTTCAGATGTCGTTAGCTTAGCTTGCCGCTATTTCAGCCCTTCAATTAAAATTTCTTTACTCTAACTTCTTGTACTAACTTGCGACATGAGAACCTGCGTGCAGCGTTAGATGTGATCGATTTGAAGTGTGGTGGCTGTTGTGAGCATTTTAGGAGCAGAGGTTCGTTCTGCTGGCTAACAGCTAAAGTTAGCTTAGCAAGAAGCTACCATAGAGTGCTGCAGAATCACAAAACTTACTTCTCTTTGTGCTCATATTTCCTGTGCTTTTACGCGTCATTTGATAAGCTAGGGATTTTACCACGAGTGTAGTGGCTAAGTAGGTCAACCAACTAACATTAGTATTGTTTGGTTCAGTAAGAACTATCAGAAAGCTTTATTGTTTGATTCTAACACAGCCTTTTACAAAAGCCTCATCACATGAAAGTCTCGCAGATACTTATTTGGTATCGTTGTTAAGAGAGTTCATATATTTTAGGTCATATCCTCCAGCTGATAGCTATACACTATATTTATTTTAACTACATAATTGAAATGCCACAAGCTTTCACTCAGCAGTTGTTCTTATAGTCATAATCAGGTAGTTTGTAGGAAAGAGGTTTTATTGGAGATATTTATTGTGCAGCCTTTTATGTGTTACTTAATTGTTTTTTGGGGAAATCTGTTGGGAAAGACGTTGGAAACATCCAAACTGGTTAGAATAAAGTAGAATGTAAATTATGATTAGAAATACACCTTGAAGCAAAAGAGCAGAATCAACATTACCCATGAGATGGGTTTTATTCAGTCTGTCTGTGTGTGTAAGGGCTGCAACTAGCTTATCAACTTCCATTTAATGAAAAGTATTCTTAAGCTTAACTCACTCAACAACATGTAATGACAAATATCCATCACAGGTCAGCAGACTTCGCAGAGAATTAAGAGTCTTCCTATTTAACTGATTTTAAACAAAGAAAAACAATTTGTGAACATGTAAGTGGATACTTGGTATTTGTGACATGAAGATCAAGGTCATTTTTAATTATTTGATTTATTTATTTCAGACGCCACTGTGTATGTCGGCGGCTTGGATGAGAAAGTGTCAGAGCCGTTACTATGGGAGCTTTTCCTGCAGGCTGGTCCTGTGGTCAACACACACATGCCCAAGGACAGGGTGACTGGTCAACATCAAGGTGAGTTTCAGCTGATATCCTCTAAAACTGTGATTGAACTGTGTGACTCATCTCGCAAATGAATAACAATCATGTGACTTTCTTCACTCGTTCTCAGGTTATGGCTTTGTGGAGTTCCTCAGTGAAGAGGATGCTGACTATGCCATCAAAATCATGAATATGATAAAGCTCTACGGCAAACCCATTCGAGTTAACAAGGCCTCTGCGCACAACAAAAACCTGGATGTGGGAGCAAACATCTTCATTGGTAATCTGGACCCAGAGATCGATGAGAAACTGCTGTACGACACATTCAGTGCCTTTGGCGTGATCCTCCAGACGCCAAAAATCATGCGAGACCCAGACACGGGTAACTCCAAGGGTTACGCCTTCATCAATTTCGCAAGCTTTGACGCATCAGACGCTGCCATCGAGGCCATGAACGGCCAGTACCTCTGCAACAGGCCCATCACAGTGTCCTACGCCTTCAAGAAGGATTCCAAAGGAGAGCGACATGGCTCGGCTGCAGAGCGACTCCTGGCTGCACAGAACCCTCTGTCCCAGGCAGACCGGCCGCATCAGCTGTTTGCAGACGCTCCGCCACCACCGTCCGCTCCAACACCGGTCCTCACTGCAATGGGAGCTGGGATGCCCATGCCAGGTAAGAAGGAAATACTTTGTATTGTTTATTCTATAAAATGTTTAAAAATCTGTAAAATGCTCATTACAATTTTCAAGAAGCGAGTCAAAAACCCAAAGACTCTTCATTTACTATACTATAATTACTATTGATATAGTTACACACTTTCAATTTTATATTTTTTCGGGTCTTTTATTGAGTTTCTGTATCTTAAAGCTGTGGTTGGTGTCATGAGGGTAGATATTGTTTCATTACTGGCCACGAGATAAAGTAGAATCCTGTGGGAAATTCAAGTGTGCTTCATCTTCGATCAGTTAGTGATGAAGAGATTGGTCCAATTTAATCTTGGACAATATCTATAACTGAGGTGAACATGACGGCTGAAGAATGAGCCTCTTTTTGGATACTAATGAAATTTTAAAAAATCTCACAATGGCAGAGATGATTAAAATATTGAAAAGACAGCGTGACTTAGTGTAGAAGTAAAATAAAGAATACTAACTTCTAAGTACGACTCTTTCTGTTTGCAGGCATGCCACCTCCTGTTTTCCCACCTGTCCCTCCTCCTGGATCCATGCCCTCATCAATGCCCCCTTCGATGGCCATGCCTCCAAATGCAGGGGGAGGCCCGCAGGGTGGTGGTGGGCCCCCACCCGGACCACCACCCTTCCCTCCTGGCAACATGCATCCAGGTAATAGTTTGTTGAAGATTATAAGGTTTCCACAGTGGCTGCAAGTGGGGAAGTAATGCAAAAACATTCAGACAAAGCTTCCACAGTCGTACATTTGAAATAAAAGACTTGCCCATGTCTGCAACTTTATTATTGACACCTCATTGTCTCGGCTTTTGACCATAAATAGCTGTTGTGAAGTCCTTTCTTCAAGAGCACATGTAGACTTTTTTGTTTGTGTTACACAGGTATGCCTCAGATGCCCATGCCTCCTCCTGCTCCTCCTGGCATGGTGCCTCCACCTCCTGCTCCCCCAGGATCAAATCAGTCAAGGGCACCACCACCCCCTGGCATGCCCCCACCCCCACCCATGGGCATGCCACCCAGAGCACCGTACGGACCTCCCATGGGTAAGCACTGTGACATCTCATTGAATCTTTGTTGTCAAATAAAAGTTTGTTGAGTTTACAAATAAAACCTCTGACATTCAAGGAGAAAATGCCTCAAGCAGTATCGACTGTAAATGGATGGCTGCTGTCTTCTGCTGCAGTATAGATTTAATGATCTGTAGCATCGACACATACCCATGTTGCCATGACTACCCTGACAGATGAGCTACTCATGGGCAGGTCTGCAGTTGGTAAGGCAAATTTTGTTGCTGGGTTTGTGTCTTAGCACAATGATTTTTTTTTTTTAAGGACGCCTTCACCATGAACGACGACTAGTTCTGAGATTTAAAGGAGGAAACGGCTGACGTTCATTAGAGAGATGTGATGACATCTTTAGTCATCAGTAAATGTGGTCTTAGTCTATTGATGGCTGACTCAGAGCCTTGGTTATCATGTCAATGGCATCAAAACAGAAATGCCAGCTATATGGCTAAAGCTTATTTATTGTTTGCCACATTTTACAAAACTTGAGACGACACTGATTGACGATGCAAGTTTTGGGCGTGAATGTCTCTGGTTTCATCCATTTTTTTTCTTTTCTTACATTCATCAGACTTGCATCGCCTGCCCCAAAACTGTCAATAAACAGTCTGAGTCAGATTGAGACCAAGACATTATTAGATCTAACTTGCATAGTGTGTCACATGCAAGGAACATGTAAGGTTGTTGTTAAGAGTACATTTACAGGCGCCGTTACACACTTTTACTCTGATTTGGAGGTGGGTCACAGGAAAGACAAACCTGCATCCAATATTGTTGTAGGACTTGGTGCAAAATTAGTGTAGATATTGTGTTTAAAGTAAAGCCATGCGTGTGAGTTGAAAGTAGTTGGTAATTTGATCATATGTAGTACAAAACCACACTTCAGTAAGGAAAATGTTAGCAGAAAAAACTTTGACTGGAGGAGTAAAAACCTGAAACATATAAAGAAAATTAGTGAAACTGATAGTTTTCGATGTCATTCAAATGCAAAATTGCATTTATTTATCCCAAGACACTTTAATTCTAGTTCTTTACTGGGCTGCATCTCTCTCAAACACTTTTGGTGAAGCACCCTCAAAACCTGTACCTACATGTACTTAACCCCTAGATCTGTTTTGCCTCTTCATCGCAGACTTAAATGTCGGCCCCTGACCCCTTTCCCTTCTCCAGCAGTTAGGAAACAACATGGCATGAGACTTTTTCTGGCCTTGAAAAGCTGGCGTAACCTTTACTGTTCATTTACTGCCAACCTTTTCCTCTGCTCTGCTCGCATTTACCATCTATTTTCTGCCGCCTACTCTCTGAACCACACACCTGTCACACACACAAAGGAAGACGTTGAATGTCTCATGCTCTTTCTTCTCTTCATGTTGTTGTGGGTTTGGGAAAATCCTTCATCATAAATTCAGTCGACGAGACGACTCTGGTTGCTCAGTCAGTGGTTTTATCGGTCCCATTCACAGCTTTTGCCGATTGAAACATGGAAATAACCGCTCTAATGTGTAACAAATTAAACTGCATTGCTTGGCTTCCTAAAAGACATTATCCACCATAACTACCCCTGCGAGTCTTGTTTAGGATGCTGAAATACTCTTTACTGTGGTTATGTTTGGCTGGATTTAGCGCACATAATCAAAGGTAAATATTTTCTCACATTATGACTCTTTCTCTCTCAGGTCCACCTGTGCCTCCTGGTATGAGAGGGCCTCCTCCTCCCATGCCTCCACCTGGCTATGGCGCTCCTCGTCCACCTCCCTTTGGCTTCCAGAGGGGACCTCCGATGCCTCCAAGGCCCCCCGGTGTCCCGCCACGCGTTCCTATGAGAGCACCGATGCCGCCGTAATCCAACTCAGACTGCTGAGACGAGCTCTTGTTTAGCTTTTTTTTTTTTAACATCTTAAGATCTACTCAAGTTTGTAATAGTGAGAATAATTTAACCACCTGTTTGTCTTTTTTGTTGCCACTGTACAGATGAAGACCTTTGACAAATAAAATTTTTAGTACAAGTTTTGGGATGTTTTTTCCTTCTCACATATTACTTTACACATAATAACACATATTTGGATTAAAGGCTTAATGATTGGCTTTACTTTGTCTGCTGAATTAAAGATAATTCAGGCTACAGGGCCCTTTTCACTCCTTGTTGATTGTTTGTAGGAGGAAGTTTTGACCTTGATGGTCGTTATAGAGAACAGTCAAGAGACGCACAGATAGGACGACAAATTAAACTCTGAAGGTGATGTGTAGTAGTTATATTTTGAATTTTATTCAGCTTAACAGCCAGAACTTAAGCGTACATAAAGCAGATATGTACTACACCAATTCTAGGTGTAAATTAGCCATTCTGCATAAAGAGTACTTTTAATATGTTATATTTTTTATACTGCATCCTTTAACTACTACTTCCACCTCTGGCTATGAGAAGGACTATACCGCATTCATTCATTTATTCAACCGTAATACATTTTAAAGAGTCATTTAGGGTGCGCCCTGATTGCCAGAAAAGTTTTGTGGACTAGGAAACCTCACCTGACTCTCACTGGGATGAGTAGATGATGTCTACATTTTATATTTTGGGTGAACTTATCCTTTTAAACTGAATGAAAGCAAAAAAACGAGAAAACAAGCAAGAACAGAGCACAATCTTAAAAAGCTACACTCAAGTATTTCCCTCTGTCAACAGCTGATGCCTCTGAAACCACATTGGTGTGTATTTTACACATAATTTCTTGAGGGGAATAATTTGAGCTGATTCTTACTAATCACTTCAGGACTATGGCAAGATATGACAGCTTGGAAATTGGATGATAGTTATTAAGATCTGTTTTAATGCCACCCTTGTGCAGTGGGACTAGACATGCAATTTGTTCAGCAACAAATGGGGCACAGAGCTTTCTAAAATATGTGACACAAGGCTCCCACTAAAGTGAAATTAAGGAGTTTTCGAGTATCTTAACTTTCTTCCTCACGTGATGACTGCCCCCACACAGTTTGCACGGCTATTTTTTTCTTCATCCCACGTCAAAATCATCAGTAAAATACTTCAAAATGACTCATCCTGATACTTTTCCCAAGACTCTCCAGCTGACACATATTTAGACAAAAGCCAAAGTCACATTTCCCGTGTCCATATAAAGTTTGCGTCTGAATGGCACGAGCGGTGACATCACTCCATCTCCGAGGAGAGCTCACGTTTCTTCGCGGCCGGTCTTGATGCTGCAGAAGGGATCAAGAATATGGCAAGTGGTTGGCATGGCAACAGGAGTCAGGTGCGCTTGCACGTGTGTGTTGTCTGTGCGCACAGTTTCATATGTGTGCAGACGATCATCCAGCTAGTTGTGAAATAAAAATAAAATAAAAAAATATATCGAAAACAAGCAAATGGGTGAATTTTAGGTGTTTGTGCGCGCATGCGTGTTATAATACATATCTATATATAAAGTGTATTTTCTAAACATTTCATGCACAGAGCGTGAATAAAAGGAAAAATGGGGAAAAACGTGCGCAGATTGGGTGCAGATATGCGCCAAACCCCTCTAGATATGAAGGCGTTAATGTGCTCGTGCTCTCGTGAGGGTTTTCGCGTGGGGGAGGGGACCCCTGCACATCACTGCTGCTGCTGCTGCTGCTGCTGAGTGTGTGTGGATGGCGTGGGCTTCTCTCCTCCAAACCGCATCATCATCATCATCATCATCACCACTCGGTTCACAGCAACAGCCTCGTACGCACCACCATCCTCATCCTCCTTCTCATCCTCCTCATCACCATCTCCAGGCTGAAGAGGGAGCGCGTCGGAGGGAATAAAGGTGAGCTCGATTATAACGCGAATAATGATCGTAATTGGCGGCTGATTGCGGATTTTTATTTCTTTTTTTCTCTTCTTTATTATTGCGCGTTGAGATGGCACGAGGAAAGAGACGATGGGCGTGTTCTGCAAGCGTTTGCTTCCACACAGCAATTAAAGATCGATTTTGTGAATCGGGCCTGCGATCTGGTCCAAGTCGTGACGAGCTGCTGGCGGTGTGATTTCTAAGAATGAGCGCAGATGTCGGGATGCAGGCGAGCCGACGATCGGCTGCTATTTGTGACAGATTTATATTTTAATCCGGCTGTGTTTGTAAGCTGTGTAAATTGGCCTGTTAGCGACAAGGCCCCCTTTTTTTTCCTCCTTTAACATCAATGAAGGCGATTAGGACTGAACTGGAGGCTTACATTTGCACATTTGCACATTTGCAATCAGAGTCTTGAATTCACATTTTTTTGCTGCCCTTTCAGGCAATTACTGCTTCTGAAAAATAGCAATCTGAACCACCACAGCACAGATATCATTCATTCAAGAGCAATAATAGCCCTTTAAGAGCGTAATATTTGGCCTGCAGGAGGATTTTTCTGTCGTTTTCTGTGGCTCATGTTGTCTTCAGGTGTCCAGATTATTCATCACAACACTTCACGGCTGATCGAAATCTCCCACTGCTTTAATAAGCGCCTGTGCATGTGATGTGATGGCTATCTGCCTGGCTTGGCATTGCAAGAAAGTGGCAAACTGATGCTGATTGATTTTTGAAATGGGGGGGAGGAAATAATAGAGACAAAAAATAAAAAAATAGATAAAAGGGTAGCTGAAACCAGGGAGCAGTAATATCCATCCCCCCTCATCCTCTCCTCAGAGCTGCCTGCTCTTTTTCCACTGACAGGGCTGTGTGTTGCAGCCAGCCTGTAGAGATGCTGTCAACTTGACAACAGGGAAGAAATCAGAAAAGTAGGCTTAAAGCCTTTGTTTGAGCCTCACTGGTGTTTGCCTTCACGCTGTAGTGTCTCTGTGAGAAAAAAGGGGAATTAAAAGACTGAGACTGTAGCTTACCTGTTGCATCTATCTATCTATCTATCTATCTATCTATCTATCTATCTATCTATCTATCTATCAAAAGGGTCAAAACACAACAGTATTTCACAAAACACAACATTTCAGATTATCCAGTTGCTCAGTTGTCATTCAGTTGTGTTTTCTGAAACGTTGACGTGTTCTGACCCTAAGGGCCAACGTAATCTACCGCTGTCGTCATTTTTGTCTCTTTGTATTCATTTTGTATGTATTTGTAATTATTTTTCTGACTCTGTAGTCATTTTGTGTCTCTTTGTGGCCATTTTGTTACTCTTTGTAGTCATTTGTGTGTCTTTGTAGTCATTCTGTTACCCTTTATATTCATTTTGTGTCTATTTGTAATTTTTTTTTGACTGTAGTCATTTTGTGTCTCTGTGTGGCCATTTTGTCACTCTTTGTAGTCATTTGTGTCTCTTTGTAGTCGTTCTGCTAGTCTTTGTAGTCATTTGTGTCTCTTCGTAGTCATTTTGTGTCTATTTGTAATTATTTTGTGACTCTTTGCCTCTCTATAGTCATTTAGTGTCTATTTGTAGTTACTTTGTAGTCATTTTGTGTCTCTTTGTAGTTACTTTGCGTCTCCTTGTAATTATTTTGTGTCTTTGTAGTTTCTTTGCGTCTCCTTGTAATTATTTTGTGTCTCCTTGTAATTATTTTGTGTCTCTTTGTAGCCATTTATCTATGTAAAAAAGATCTTAAATCAAAAGGCCTACAGACATGGAGCTTTATTGTGTGTGCTAACACCTCAAGTTTGTGGCCACAGTGAAGAATTTGCCTAAAAAAAGGGTGAAAACAGCATCTTTTAAAAAAAATAAGAGCCTCAAAGATGTAAGCTGTCCAAGCAGGTGCAGGTGCAACAAGCGAGGCCTTTTTCCTACAACAGACATTAAGAGAAAGCACAGGTGTTACTAATAACATTAACTCTATTATAAGTGTCCCATTAAGCCATGATATGTGGAAAACACCTGTTCAGGTAAACCATGTGTGTGCAGGGGCTTTAAAACAGCTCTTGTTTTCTTGAGTTGTCTCGTTGTTTTCTCTCCATTTGCCCAAATTATTGTGTGTTTTTAAGGGTTAGTGATTACAGGCCTGTGAGCGCTTGAATCCAAGATATTATTAGGTTAGCGTCCCACAGTTTAGCCTGGCTGACCAGGCCTGCATGGGTCCTTTGATCGGTGCCAGAAAATCTGCTCATCATGCTGACAGTGAAGGATCTGCGGCCCGATGACTGGAGACGCTGTTTGCACTGTGCATTGATCAGGATATTCATGCTGCATAAAACCATTACTATGTCTTTTTAAACATATGTATCTACCATTATTTTTTATTTGATACTCAAAGCTGTAGGCATCACTGAGAAGCTTGTTCTCATATATTTTTTATTCTAATTTGGGTATTTTAACAACCTAGAGAGCAGTTTTGTCACTGTATTTGCACTTTGTGCAGCCCAGTCGCTTGGATAAATTGTTGGCAGTTAATGTTTCTACAAACCAGCGAATCACATTTGCATGTGTCATAGACTTAAGTATCAGTATGATGTCACTACAAAATGTGTCAACATTACATGTTCATGACACGACTGTAAAAATGTGGAGGTGGAGGAGATAGTGGTGGTGTTACTGGCCAGAAGACTGTGAAGCCAGTGACCACTGTTCAAGACTGTGTTTCAATATTTGTACGTTTGAAACTGGTGGATCTTTTTGATAACGAGCCATGGTGTTTCAATAATTGTAAGCGGGACACCAAAGGATCTTTTTAAAGAGACCTCAAGAAGATTTCCAGCCGTGTTGGTGATGACAAAAACTGTTTTTCTTGAAAGGTCGGGACATCTTTAGTAGTGTTTGTGGCGAAAAGCACTGTTTTTTAAAGCCAAAACACAATCTTTTCCTTACCCTAACCAAGTGATTGTGGTGCCTAAACCTAACCAGAGCTTAAGCACAGCATTGTCACAACATTAAATAGAAAAATGAAAGAAAAGAAAGGTAAAGTTGCTGCATAAAGACATATATATTTTCAACATATCTGTGGGTTGCAGAAAAATACATTGCCAACATTTATTCTGGCAAATGGGTTGTGTGGGTTTCAAATATTTTTTAGCCTAATTATATTTAGATCTGACTGGTTTTAGTCCAAAAATATGAAAATAGATAAAAAATATTATAAAGGCAGTGTGAAAAAATCTGTGAACTCGCAGTTCGACCTACATGTATGTAGACAGAATTTACAGAAAAGACCCCTGACCTCCCTCAGTATTTCTAAGTCGGGCCCTTTATGTACCGTATACCTGGCAGACATTTAAAGCGCCGTCAGCCCGTTATTACCTGTCAGACCTCGTTTTTTAAACAGGGGTCAAACTGAGCGCCGCAGTGATGTCCCTCATTCTGTGTCTGTTGTTTCACTGCGCCACAAAATCAAAGTGACATGTTGTTTTATTGCGCGGCGACCCGAGGCACACAGTGTTCTATTACAATAGCATATGGACGTGAGTATCGTCAGTGATCTACACGAGTCAGTGCCTTATAAATGTTTTTTGTTTTTTTGTTTTTTTCAAACTGAGATGTGATACTGCAGCAGACAGGTGAATGGTCATCCATTTTCTGGCTTCTTTTTCCCAATTTCAAGCCTCATTTGTTTTTAGCACGCAGCTCCTCTAAGTCAGCAACTGTTCTGTTTTTCAATTAAGGAGCATTTACGGCTTCATTTGATTAAACTTCAAAGTATACTTATAATGTACAATAATGTATTGTTGTCAACCCTGACATTTAATCACTTAATCTATTAAAAAAACTCACATTTTAGAGCAGGATTTTGTGTGTGAGACACAAATACTGAGGTTTTACACGTTACTATGTGGGATGTTATTTGGATGACGACATAAGCAGTGAAGGCTTCGCAGCGATGCTCCTCTATTCCAAACTGGTGTCTGATCCTGTTGAGCATTATCTCCGTCACATTACGTTTGAGTCATGGTCACGTACTGTAGCTCTTCTCCGTGAACTTGAACTGATGCATTTAGGGCATTTCCGCACCAAGACACATCCATTAAAATTCGCTCTCACTATTCAAGGCCTCGTGCCTCGCCCTGTAATTACTGCCCAGGCCCATCTGTGACTCAGCAGTGAAGACGTGCTGGGCGGATATCGAAATGCAACAAGTGTAGTCAGGAAACACCATTAAAGGATGGTTAAATGGTTTGGTTTGCTGGATGAATGTATTATAAATTTATACCATCATACGTATATCAACAAGTTCCATTACTGTGTAGTTATGTGGTGTCTCTTTGTAGTCACTTTGTGTATCTTTGGAGTTGTTTGTACGTCTTTAGAGTCACTTCGCACCTCTCTTTAGTCATTTTGTGTCTTTTACTGTCATTTAGCATCTATCTGTAATGATTTTGTGTCTATTAGTCATGTAGTGTTTCTTTTTCATTCATTCTGCACCCCTTTCGGTTGTTGTGTCTCTTTGTTGTTGTCTGATTGACTTTCTAACAAGAAATTTGGCTTAATTTCAAGTCACAGCCATTTTATATCTCTCTGTAGTCTTTTTGTGGTAATCTCAAGTCATTTTGTGGTCGTTTTGCGTCTCTTTGTAGTCATCTTGTGTCTCTTTGCAGACATTTTGTGTCTGGTCATTCTGCATCACATTTTTAATCATTTTGCATGTCATTTGCATCACCATTGTAGTAATTCTGTGTCTTTATGTGTCTCTGTAATAATGTGTATTTTTTTGAGAATTCTGCTTCTCTTTGTAGTTATTTTATGTTTCCTTGTCGTTCTGCACCTATTTGTGGTTGTTTCATGTCTCTTTGTTGTTGTTTGATTGACTGTCCAGCAAGAAATGTGCCTTCATTTCAACAGTCACTTCAGACGGGGGCCTCCTGGGTATAGGCCCAGCCCCGCTCAATAATCCCTCTATTTTAATGGGTCACCAGGAATGTGCACTGATGTTTCTGAAGCTCTTTCAAATGCCTCTCTTGATAACAAAGCACCTTTCCCGAAACCTACCATTACATGCTCGAATAATTACGAAAAATACATGAGGTTGACTTATTTATATTTCCATTTATCTCCCCAGAGATACGAGGAGTCTCGTTGGTCAGGTGAACCAAGAGTCAACTCTTCAAATCTGTGAGCTGTATCCTGAACAAAGTGAAGCCCCGGCACGTTCAGGTGGCCTCTGCTAAACCTTTGACCACTTTAGCGTCTCCTGAACCTCTTTAAAATGGAGGAAGGTTACCAAAACCGGACTGCATTTATAAAAGGTGCCAAAGACATTGCCAAAGAAGTCAAGCGGCAAGCATCTAAGAAGGTTGGCCGTTCAGTGGATCGGGTGACCGATGAGTACAGCAAACGCTCCTACAGCCGTTTTGAAGAGGATGATGATGATGACTACCCCACGCAGGGAAGCCAGGACGGCTACTACCGCGGAGACAGCCAGGCAGCTAACGATGACGAGGGCGGCCACAGTGACTCCACAGAGGGTCACGATGAGGATGATGAAATCTACGAAGGCGAGTACCAGGGGATACCCAGAGCTGATTCAGGCAAAGGCAGCCTGGCCGGAGGCCCGGGCTCGGTGAGGGCCGGCGCTCAGCAGTTCAGAGATGTCGGAGTGTCCGAGGCCGAGAGGAGGAAGGACCAGGAAGAGCTGGCTCAACAGTACGAGACCATTTTACAAGAATGTGGTCACGGGAAGTTCCAGTGGACCTTGTACTTTGTGCTGGGGCTGGCTCTCATGGCGGATGGTGTGGAGATCTTCGTGGTTGGGTTTGTCCTGCCCAGCGCTGAGAAGGATATGTGCCTGTCTGAACCTAACAAGAGCATGCTAGGTAAGGGTTCCTCCTTCTGTCATAGGCTACAGGTTCTTGTGTTGGCTGCGTCACAGTGTCTATTTGTGGTATAGTTGATTGTTAAATCTCGTTCCCAAGTCGTCAAATCCTGACGTTTTGGTTTGGTGGCAGCCTGACCCGGCGACCTAAAGTGTCAGCATTTGACGACCTGGGAATGAAATTCAACAATCAACTATCTTTCTCCAGAATCGCTTTCTGCTCCATCAACGGATACGCCTGTGTATCATCAACAAATCTCCAAAACCAACAAAGAATTGATCCCATGAGAAAGTATTGGCCGTGCATCCAAGCCTCATGTAACTTATTTCTCTCAGCCACGAAGCCTCATTGGTGTCCAAACGAATATTACAAACACTTCAGTGAGCCACATTACGCTGGATAAAATGCTCCTTCATTACCATAAACATGTGCAGTTCTGCTGCCAGAAATACTCAGTAGAGCACCAAATTTGTGTTAATCCACAGCTGAAAATAGTCCCTGACAAATATACTTTTACTTCTGTTTGAGCAACGCTTCCTAAAAACTTCAGTGCCCACCTGTCTTCAGTGGAGAAATGCTGAGGCTGAGAGTCGGACAACATTATTGTTGGTTTTTGTTTTTCCATGGGATTTGTTGACTGTGAGAAAAATAAACAAATGAAATAAAAACTGTTGTCTGCCTGTCTTGAGAGACCAGACTGTAATCTCAAACTGTAGTGGAAATTTTCTCAAAACTATTTACCAAATAATTTGATTTAACAACCAGTGACATTTTGTATTCACATATGTAACAGTTCAGCTCCCTCTGCTCCCTCCGTGTCCGCAGGTCTGATTGTATATTTTGGGATGATGGTCGGGGCTTTCCTCTGGGGGGCTCTGGCTGACCGGATAGGCCGTCGGCAGTCTCTGCTCATCTCTCTCTCCATCAATAGTGTCTTCTCCTTCTTCTCCTCCTTCGTCCAGGGATACAGCACCTTTCTGTTTTGCCGGCTCTTGTCAGGCGTCGGGTAAATTGAAAAATATTGTTTAATACATGTTTTTTTTCATTGAGATGCTTAAATCCATTTGCTGAGAAATCAATCAGTTTCCCACAGAGCTTTTGTGAGTTAGTTTTGCACCATGGTGATGAAGTAATGAGAGCAAATAATGTTAAAGCTTTATTGAGCAAACAAAATTACCAGTGCAGTAAATTAAAGGTTGTAGGATTCAAGCTGCTAACCCTCTGCTTGTAACTAATCGCTATAGTTTACGTTCAGGAGTTTGAAGAAGTTTGCTCTCATTCAATGATACCACGTCTGTCATAGACAAAAAAAACCATTCCTCTTATTTCTTTGTACCAAATGCTGTCAGTCTGAGCTCTGCATGCATCTCTTGATCTTAAACAGTACTACTCTGGGCTCAGTCGGTGTCTGATCTTTGCAGGATTGGTGGCTCGATTCCCATCGTGTTTTCCTACTATTCTGAATTTCTGGCCCAAGAGAAGCGTGGCGAGCACCTCAGCTGGCTCTGCATGTTCTGGATGATTGGGGGCATATACGCATCTGCCATGGCCTGGGCTATTATCCCACATTATGGTGAGTACAGTAACCTGTCCCTGAATTTATGAGGTTTATGGTTAGCTACCACTGCACTTTTCATGCTAGCTTATATTCCTTATTTTGAAAAGCTATAGTTCAGCCTTTTGGGGACTCGACTTATTTTTATCGATACCGGCCCCATATGTGCATTTAATATAAGGACATAGCCAGTTAGCTTAGCTTAGCTTAGCATAAATATTTTCTGTTTTAAGGTTCAGCTTTGGCTGCAGGGTGAGTTTTTCTGTTGCATGCAGGTGTTTTCCCAGAGTCACTGCACTGCAGCCGACCTCTGACCCCCCTGGAGGGAGTAAAAATAAGAACATGGTTCCTTTCAAATTAAACATGTTCCAGACTGTGCCTTGTAAAGATTGATTGTCTGACCTTATCTGACCTTATTTGACTTGTGAAATTGAATAGTGCGAGGTGCGAGCTCATGCCTTTGTGTTGTTTTGTCTTCTCAGGATGGAGTTTCCAGATGGGCTCAGCGTATCAGTTCCACAGCTGGCGTGTGTTTGTGTTGGTGTGCGCGTTTCCTTGTGTCGCAGCCATCTCTGCCCTCAGCGCCATGCCGGAGAGCCCACGCTTCTACTTAGAGGTTAGCAGATGTTCTTGTTGACTTGAGAGTTTTTGTGAGTCATATTTTTACTAACATAATACCCGACGTGTTAAATGTGTGTAAGTAAAGATAATTTCTTCCTCTGGCTGTTTGAATGAATGGGGATGGAGACAAACAAACACAGGAAGGTTTTACACATTATGATGTTTGCTTTTTTCCAAACAGAATGGCAAACACGATGAAGGCTGGATGATTCTGAAGCAAGTTCACGACACTAACATGCGAGCAAAGGGATACCCAGAGAAGGTGTTTTCTGTGAGTATCTCTGAGAAAACACTGTTATATAAAGTCACAGCTAATACTTCCATTAGCCTACAGTCAGCGAACATTCACAGCAGGCAATCCCAGTTTCAATCAGGAGGGACAAGCGAATGAGGTTTAAGAAAGATAACGTTTATTACAGCTTATCAGAATATCTTTGGTGCTTGGACTCTCCAGGGAGATTTTTGTGTCTTCAGCAGCTGCAAGAAAAATCTCCACATGGAGTCCAGACATTGGTGGTGGTGGTGGTGGTGGTGTTTGAAGCTGATGAATCTTCCGGCCTTGGTGAATCTGTGAAGAGTGGGCGGTGATGGGGAGGTGTAGGGGGCGCACAAACAGGAGCATGAATGAACTAAAGGCAGAGAGAGAGAGAATCATATTTAAAAAGACAGCAACAACATGATAGGCTATTAATGAGACTCCAGGTAATTAGCTAGAGCTTCATGTGGTTTTTTAAATTAGGTTTTTGGGCATTTTATGATTTTATTACATCATGGACATCAGTGAGATGATGGGTAAACAGGGGGAAAAAGAGATTGGGATTTACAAGCAACAAATATCATGGGCTGTTTGTAGTGTAAGCTGCAATGTGATCTGATCACAAGTGCACAGCTCTAAGTACTGGTGTGAATGTCCTCAAGACACATTGAGCACCATTTTAGATTCAGTGGTGGAGAAGCCACAAACACACTGAATGGATTACGTACTGCCTGATTTGTATGTGGTTCATTGTGACACAGCTTACAAGTTTTGGCTAATTTACCTGCTAATGTTAGCAGCAGCTGTTTGTGAGCACTATTACCAGACTTCCTTACAAACTTGCATCATTTTTTAGCGTTGATGAGCAAGGAGAAACTTAACGAACTTTGCCACTCTTTGCTACCACAAATTCAAAGTTATTCATGCCTTCATGTAAATTCGGCATTAGATGCAATGCATTAAGTTGTTTATTTCTTTGTAAAAAAAAAGGTGTGTGTTTGTTGCTGCATCGCTGTACCAGCCTGTCTGCTTCTATAGTCTCTAAAGTGCATCCAATCTCCCAACATTTAGAAGCTGTTCTGCTTTGTTGCCAGTGGAGAACATTTCCAGAAATGCCAAATGTAGAAGTTAAAAATATTCCCTGACATCCGGCTGAAGGCATCCCTCTGAAGGACTTATGTCTCTTTCATCCAAGGTCACCACAATTAAGACGGTGAAACAGATGGATGAGTTGGTGGACACCGGCACCGACACTCCAGTCTGGCAGCGCTACAGGCTGAAGATAATGAGCCTCTCCCAACAGGTGAGTGAAGTGAAGACGAATGGTTAAAAATGTAATTCACATACGGTGTATGTCAATTATCATCTAAAAGATTTGTTATGTGACGGCAGCTCTGAACCCAAACTGTAACCAAGCTTTGAAAGCATGGAAAAAAGCCCCACTGAGATCATATCTGAGATTGTTGCTCCCTTTAAAAATGCAGTTTTACACTCAATGCTGCAGAATATGAGGCTGAGACCTTTCACAGCTCGGGGCATGCCTTTAAAAGGCCTCAGCGGAGCTGGCAGCGGCTGAAGCAAACAGCGTGGATGGAGGCGTGGGTGGTAGCGAGTACAAGAGTAGCTAAGAGGTTTAAAACGCCAACTTTTCTTTATTAATTATTAAGACTTCTTGACCTACATCTGACTTCATGCGTTAATCAAACTGAAATTCAACAAAGTATTACAGTTTTTTCATCCATGTCCACGTCTTTTGCGAAACAAACTAATAAACTGAATATTGTGTATTTGTTCTGGTAATATTGTTTTATATCAGTTTGACTCTCTTGTGTGTAAACTTGTCTTCGTGTTGCTTATTGCTGCAGCACCACTGCTCCAGGCAGAAACTTAAACCAGATTTTAATTTGCATTCTGCCTACGTTCTGCTCCACGCCTACACCCTCCGTTTTCTCCCGAATCTGCCGCTGCACCACCAGCTTAATGCATGCTGAAAATTCTCCATCCTTAAAGTTGAATTTGAATTTGAAGCTGTCAAGTGGAAGGCGAGGATGGTTCATGCAAAGATCTTTGGAAGGAGGGAATCTTTTGGAAAACGATCCTGGCTGCAGTCGTGTTGTGTTCAAGTTTTACCTCCTAAATATCTCCTAAATGATCCGATTAAAATAAGAGCATGTGCAAAGCATAAACATGTAAAAACTTGAATTAAAGTTGTTCTTTTTCACATCTTGCAGATAAAGAACAACATCCTTGCCACCTTCAACCCAGAATATAAACGGACGACTTTCATGCTCATGGCTGTTTGGTTCACCATGTCTTTCAGGTAAACGTAAGACCCAAAAAAGCCTCTGCTCCATGGTCAATCATGTTCAACTTTTTTGGCTTATTTCATCTGCTCTGCCTCTAAAAACTCTGCAGCTACTACGGTCTGACAGTGTGGTTCCCGGACATGATCAAGTACATCCAGAAGCAGGAGTACGAGTCACGCACAAAGATCTTCACTAAGGAGCGAGCGGAGCACATCACTTTTAACTTCACCCTGGAAAACCAAGTGCATCGCCAAGGACACTACTTCAATGACAAGTAAGTGTTTCGTGAGCTGCAGTTGTTCTTCCTGGTTTAGTCATCGGTATGATCATATTTACATTTTGAATGCTGCTAAATCGATAAAGCGAAAGAACACAACATTAAACCTGTGACCTGCTCATCAGGTTCCTCAACCTGAAGATGAAGTCGATGGTGTTTGAAGACTCTGTGTTTGAGGAGTGCTACTTTGAGGACATCACCTCCACACACACCATCTTCAGGAACTGCACCTTCATTGCAAGTTTGTTCTATAACACAGGTAAATATGAGCAGAAAGTGTGTCAGTATCAGAAGGGTGTTGTAATCAAGGCTTCAACTAATGATTAATTTAGTTATTGATGATGATTGCTTTCACATTTTTCTTTTTTCCTGATAATTTAGTCTATAAACTTTCTAGAAAAAGTAAAAATTGACATCACAAGCACTGACAGCTCAAGGTGAACTGTCCAAAACATCAATTTAAACCTGCATTAAATACATTTTCAGACATTTCTGGCAAAGAGCAACAGAATGAAGAAACGGAAATGCCATGTTATTACTTTATAAGGTTGTTATTGTGAACATTTAAGCCATTAGTTGACTATTTACAGGAGGACATGGAAACAACATAGACATTAACACAGAGGCACCCCATAAATGCGAGTTAAACAATCTCTTTTGTTTTTGCTCTGTTTTTGGTCTCCACCACCTCTTGAGGGAAATATCGGCTTGTTAGCTACTAAATGCTCTGCTGTGTTCACCAGCTAGTTGCTAACGATTTTCTGGCCTGTTGGTACTGAGTAGGAAGCGTACAGAGGGCTCATCAGACCTTTTGTTTGTTAAAAACAGCTGCCTGCTGCATCTGGGAACAACACTGATGAGAGCAACCAGCCAAAAACAGTAAAGTTGTGGAATGTGAAGTTAAAAGACACTAAGATGCTCCTCAGAGTCTGATGATAATTATATGTGAGCGTCTTTTCAGATTACACATACAGTCGATCCATTGTTAGGATAAAGATTATTGCAGCTTTAAAGTGAGAAAAACCAGTGAAAAACAGCAAATCTGCTCTGCATTAGATTTGATTACACTGTGATAATAAGAAAAATAAAAGATTTATTTGTTTTGCACTTAACGAAAACAGTGTTTTGCAACAAACACAAAAGCACAGCAATAAAACAAATGGCAATAAAAGAGAAATAAAATTTATAACAATGGATGATTAAAACCATAAAAACACAGAGGATAAAATGTAAAAAAAAAAAAAAAAAAAAGCAATGGATTCATTAAGATCGAGCAGTGCAAGACTTAAATGCAATGTCAGGAATAAAGTACAGTGTCATTTTAAGGGGAAAAAATTTATATGAAAATTAATTTAAACCACAATTATTGAAAGGCTTTCCACTTCTTGCCTGTCACACTGTTCGTCCATCCAGGTTGTTTTGCTCTGAGTTACCAAGTTTGGGAGATATCCGCTGTAAAGATGTCTGCCTTCCCTTGAATATAATGAAACTAGATGGCACATCTGAATCTGGCACATTTCAAAAATGTATTGTGGTGTTTCGAGCACCACAAGCTGTGGGGTGCCATCTAGTTTCATTTAATTGGAGAGAAAGCAGACATCTGTATGGCCGATATCTCCAAATGTTGACACATATTTTAGATTTTGGGGAGAACTGTCCCTTTAATAATAATAAAAAAGCTATTAAGACAAAACAGATGTGAGAATGTGTTCGCTGGATAATCAAAACCAAAGCTCTCCTGAGAGACGACTTGACACAAAACAACCTCATGTGTGTTGGGATGACGTCATTTATGTCATCTCCTGTTATCTTTATATTTTCTTTAATATCAGCTTCTAAAACAAGTGCGGCCGACAACATATTTGATCTACAGCTCATTTAGATGTGAGTGTTTTTAACTATGCACAGTTCGTTTATGAGGAAGCTGCAGCCCATGGTGTGTTCAGCTGTGTGGATTTGATTTCTTGTGTTTTCAATCATTATGTCACATTGTGCCTGAGAAAACAGAGAAGCTGTTTCTCTGCTAACACAAGTCTTAAATCTTCACTTCCGCAGCAGCTTTGAGATCATCGGCACATCTTCTCATCCCTGAAGCCAACAATGCATTCATTTACGTTTATGTCATCTGTGCATCGAGAATTTTATGATCATTCAGCACTTTAATGCCTGATTCCCTTTCATGAAGCCGTTATAAGTTATCGGTATGGAAGCAATTTCACCAGGCTCATCAGAAAACCTGATTGTGCAGTTTTTTGTAGCTGCAGGCGACAAAGTATGAAGAGAGAATGAAGTAACGGGACTTGTGACCTCCAGGAAGAGTGGTTTTGAAAGACAATGCAACCTCTCCAGACCTTTTCTATTTTGTTCGTGTTATTTATTTTAAAAAAGACCACAATGATGGATGTTTAGTCTTCGCTGAAAGGAATTTTGATTAAAAACAGCCAACGACAGAGGATCGGTTGTGGCCAATGGTGGACTCAGGATGTTTGAGGGGCAGGGGCGGGAAAAAATAAAAAGGGCACCACATGTATAGGTGGGGGCCTCGGGGCGCAGAAAATCTAGAAAATCCACATATATTTGTAGTAGGTTTGCTGTAGGTTTGGTTTAAGAAGTGGGGAAGGACACGCTGAAGTCAGTTTCAGCCAGTATCTTTGATTCAGTATTGCACAGCAGTAACTCTCCTTCCTCCTTCTCTTTTGTCAGATTTGTTCAAATACAGGTTCGTCGACTGTAAACTGGTCAACAGCACGTTCCTCCACAACAAGGAGGGCTGCATGCTCGACTTCAGCGACGACTTCAACAATGCCTACATGATATACTTTGTCAACTTCCTCGGCACGTTGGCAGTGTTGCCTGGCAACATCGTGTCGGCTCTATTAATGGACAAAATTGGGCGTTTAAGAATGCTGGGTAGGTAAATCTGATCAGTGGAGATGATTTGCTTTTTAACCACAGAGTCTGTTTAACTTAACGTGATCCTCGCTCCTCTCTGCAGCGGGATCCAGCGTCATATCTTGTGTCAGCTGTTTCTTCCTGATGTTCGGCAACAGCGAGTCAGGGATGATCGCCCTCCTGTGCCTGTTTGGCGGCATCAGCATCGCCTCGTGGAACGCCCTGGATGTGATCACAGTGGAGCTCTACCCCTCAGATAAAAGGCAAGGCTTATATCTCTCATATTATTTATTCATTTATTCCTTGTTAAATTTATTTACATATTTATTTCTTTATTTACTGCTTTATTCTTTTCTTTTTGCATTTGGCAAGATAATACATAAATTGGTACGTTAATAAATAAACTGAATAAATTAAGAAATGAAATAGTAAATAAATGAGAAAGTAAACAAATAGGGGAGTTAATACAAAGGTAAATAAATGCAGAAGCAAAATTAAAACAGAAATATAAATTTATGACATTTTATATAAATGAATGCCTGCATTTTGTATATTTTTGGTGGAATATGTACTTATTTATTGAGCCGTTTATTTATTTTTCATATTATTTATTCGTTGTTGATTTTGGCACTGTCTGTCCTCCATACAATCCTCCTCTTTGTGTCAGCTGCTGTCTTCCTCTCGTCTTGTGTTCAGGTGCACAGCCTTTGGTTTCCTGAATGCCCTCTGCAAGCTTGCGGCCGTCCTGGGCATCAGCATCTTCCAGTCATTCGTCGGCATCACCAAAGCCGTGCCCATCATATTCGCTGCCGGCGCCCTCGCCGCAGGTAGTTTCCTCGCAACAAAGTTGCCTGAAACAAGAGGCCAAGTGTTGCAGTAAAACAAGCGACCAGTAGTGGGCAGCAGAGCACAGCTGGAGTGTGTGTTTGACAACTAGAGCCCGAACATCCCTGAGAGCTACAGCGCTGCCCGTCACACACCAACAGAACAGACTGCCATCCCCATTGTAAGCCCAGAATCCTTTGAAATATGGATTGCATCATTCAAAGTCTTTACGAGAAGAGCATCATGATAACTACATCCGAATGATAACAGCTGCACAATCAGGTACTAAAAAACATCAGATCCTTTTAGACGAGGGTGACGCAGAACAAATTGTGGTGTGCAGTGAGGATAAAAATGTAAATTTTCCGGCCCACAGATCTACAATATCAATTGAGAAGACAGAGATGTCAAATGAAGAGATGAGACTGATAAAAAAAAAAAAAAGCCATTTATGGGGGGATGCGAAAAGATTTAGTCTATGCATGTGGTCGATTTTTCACATATGATTGCAGTGTTCTTCTCTCTCGTCTGTCCTCGACCTCGGTGACTGGCTTTCAGTGCTGCTTTTTGATTTGCTGTGATGTTCCCAGTACATTCACTTCCTTTCTGAATTTCAGGGTGAATATATTTTCCTCTAAAAAAAACAACGCCCATGACGTTTGATCACTGCCTGAAACTGAAGCCAGACCTGCTGAGAGCTCACACCTTTTACCAAATAATGTCAAAACATTCCAGTGAGGCTCGATTTATTCAGAGACAGAGAATTAAATGTTTCCTTGTCCCTGCGTAAAAAACAGTCTTCTCCTCTACTTACAGCCTCAAATCACGGACGGGTGCGATGCATTTCACAGGATTCTCTGTTGTAAATGGGAATAGTTTGATCCAGCTCCTCAGTGTTCAGTGTTAAACTAATGTTTCTCCCTCCCAGTTGTCGCACCGTGCAGCTGTGGCAGTGCAATGGTGTTCACGCCTGCAACACAGGAACGTCTGTGGGACGGATTTTGGTCAAGTGCTAAATGTAGATACTATAGTGTAACATTTGCCTAAATTAGTGATGTGAGTTTGCGTGTGTGTCAGGCAAGAGAGAGTGATTTATTCATTAAAACTCCACAATTTCATGCAAATCAGCGCAGCCATGTCGACCATATTTTACTGATCCAGCAGCAGAATGTTTGAGGCTAATTTAGAAATAATCATATCAGCGTATAACTCATGCAGTAGCTCAGGTGTGGTGAAATGTTTTCGACCACGTTTACAGCTGGTATTATGTTTTCAGCACCACTAAACAACCAAACTGTTGTACGTGCAGGAGGATTTTAGCTCTTTCCCATTCGCATAGCTGCATTAATTAGCCTTAATATGAAAACAAGTCACAAAACAAGTCAATAGATTGAGTGTGAAAGTTCATTCTCGATGTCAGAAAACTAAGTTTGGCAATAAAAAATGTTAAATCAAGTTCCACATACTGGCTTTTTGCAGATATTTCGACCACATCTCACTGAAAAAAACCTTGACTTAACATTCTTTCGTCAAAGTAATTTGTTTTCCTCGTCTGTTTCTGTACAACTAAACGCAGTTTACTTTCTTAAAATTGTGCTGATGCCTCTTAAAAGTCACAGAATGACTTTATTGTACTCATAAGCACAAATTAAACAGGAAAAACAAGAAAAATCAGCACAAAACAAGACTATTGATCAGGCAGTGCAGCACAAAGTAATTAATTTTTCATTTTAAGGGCTCCTGTTCCTGTCAATCCTTCATGAGCACACAGAAAAAAATGCCAGTTGTGACTTTGATCTAAATTGGAAGCAGTCACTCTGATTTAAAGCTAATTGAGTACCACTTTTTATACATATCACTACTTCGGTATAATTTCTCCAAAGGTGTACATCAATATGTGTGCTGACAATCAGTGAGTGAGTACATGGTTGTTGCTGCTGCTGTAGAGTGTGTTATTTGACCTAAAGTCGTCCTCTGGATTGTGTGTGGGTGTGTGTGTTCAGGATGTCAGAGGCTTTGGAGCTTGTAGTGGACTGATAATGTAACTCAAAAACACACTTATCTCAGCTGTAGGAGTCTGTCTCACCTCTTGAATTGTGTGTTTGTGTGTGTGTATGTGAGAGAGAGACTTTTCTTTTAAAATAATTCGACTTTTTGATAAGTACACTTATTCACTTCATTGCCCCGAGTCAGACGAGAAAATCAATACATCTCTCTGTGTGTTCAGAGTGGAGCTGAAGCAAAGGGGTGATTAGCTTAGCTTAGCATGAAGACTGAAAACAGGTGGAAACAGCCTGCCTAGCTCTGTGTTAACAAAATCTGAAGAAATAGTCTAACAAATGGGATGTAAAGTGAATGCGGATTTTGTCAGGCTAGCTTTTCCCCCTGTTTCCAGTCTTTATGCTAAGCTAAGCTAACCGCCCGCTACTTTAGCGTCCAGGAATGAAGGCCGTATCGATCTTTCAGCCTGCCCTCATCCGAAAAACCATAGAGTTCGACTGTGATAGCAGCTTGTTACGACCCAAATTAATATTTATTGTGACCCAGCGGTGACCCCCAGTGGCCATAGCAATTAGTGCAACAACAAAGACAGAAGTCCAAGAGAGACAAAGTCCACATAATGAATGGGTCAAATAAACATGAGGATGCTTTACAATATTTTAATGAAACTCATAACAAGAGTGGAATAAGAGTATTCCTCAAAATGTCGAACTATTGCTGTTGAATCTAGATTACATTCTGAGGATTTGCTGTTTGTCTCAAAGTGTTGTGCGTATTTAATGAACAAATGTGTCCTGTCTTGTCCATGTTGGAGTGACTGGATGTGTTGTTAATGTGTGGATGTGTGTGTGTGTGTGTGTTTGTGTGTGTGTATAAGCTGACTCTAAATCGTGTCTCACATATTTTTCTACTCTTTTCTGTTGTTTCATCCCTGCGATGAATTACAGCTCAGTTGGGGACCACGGAAATATATTTACACTATGAGAGGAATCTAAAAAAGCAGCCTAATGCAATATATGCAGTATAGAATTTAATGTTTTGTTCTTCATGATAGACTCGGGTGCTCTTTTGCTGATACAGTTCAGTCTTTAAAACCCCTTGAAGATAGCCAACCTCAGAGATAACGTGCGGTCTGTTCTCTGCTTGGAAACACAGAAAAGGATCTTATTAAATTCACAAAAACGACTTCACCCCCCCGCGATTCCTTCTGTATTCAACCGATCGTGACGCATGTTTGTATCGTATTGTCTGACTTCTTGGACGTCCTGTATGCCAGCTGTTTTTGTCTAAAGCAAGAACTAGTGTTTTCATTGTTGTATGATGACATAGATTTGTTGCTTGCAGTGATTGTTCTTAATCAAAGTGGGGTTAAAAATTGGTGAAACTTGAGTATGTGTTCTGAAAGTAAGTTAGTGGTGACTGTGCTCCTTGTTTACCTTGGACCCAGGTAACTCTTTTTTTATATATATATATGCCTGAATGTCTGAGGTGGACGCTTGCAATCTTGCAATTCATCTTGTCGCAGAGGTGCAAGATACGGCCGGAAAAGGGCAATACGCTTAGGCAAAGGGAGCGGAAAATGTGTATAAATTTGATAAAATTTGACAAAAATCTTGTTTGTCCACGTGAGTCTGTTTAAAAGGGGAAAGTGTAAGCAATAAAGTGGAGGCTTTCCCCGATTCTGAGGAAACAGGAAGTCATAAATCCAAAAGGACCACGGTTTATCAACTCATCAAAAGAGCCCCCTCTGTCAAATTGAAGCTCCTGTCCAAAATGTAAAAGTTTACTATTTAATGTTCCTATGTGTAGAATATTCATTCTATATATATATATATATGTATAAACTATCAAAAGGGTCACTGGTTTGAGTTTTATCTATGATGACGGCAGTGATATGGGATGTCGTCGAAATAAAGCGAACACCAGTCTGAAGACTTCCCCTGTTAAAGGGATGGAGGACTTTTCATGGCATGGTTTCCGTCTTCTCAACTCTTAAGAGCACACGGATCAGTCCCGAACGGATCCTGAACAGAAGGACCGACCCCATGCCAGAAAATAACTCCTTCATCTGCAAAGAACTGCAAGAATCCTTCGCTGTAGTTTGGACTGAAGGACTTTATGTTTGCCTTTTTTTCTTTAGTTCGACTCTGACCTGTTTATTAAAATGATACTCTATATGTGAGTTCAATTCAAAATTCAATGTACTGTGTGTAGAAACTGTAGATGTTTGTATGTGCAAGTTTGGACTTTGTGCAACAAAAAGATCAAGGAAAACAGTTCCAAAAAAAGTTCAATATGACACAAAAATCTATTGTGTGTTGTCTTTGTGTTTTGTAAATGAAGACTGAAAATCTTGGTAAATTCAGTATTTATTACTTCTGGATATTGAGAATATTTTAGTGATGCTGAAAAGGTGCTGTATTTATTTTATGTGAGAGTTGTTCATTATGCTGGGATTTGCACTTGTGTGCCATTTATCCAGTTCTATGAAGAAAATGATAAATCATAATGGAAAAATAAAACTTAAAAGAAAAACAATGTCATGGTTTGCATTACACAGCGTGAAGTCCATTTATGTTTGATTCACAGTTTGTCTTCAAACTTAAAATATTAATGTCAGCAGGAGGTTGTGCTTTACAGAAGCCCTGACAGATCACAGATCAAACATTATTTTCTCAGTTTTCCTGTGATAAATTATGTTTGTTTTCTCGAGATTATGAGTTATTTATGTCATCACTGAATATTTTAGTGATTTCACCTCAATCGTTTATTTTTCCACTGGATTGTGTTGAAATTTGTCCTCTACATCCGAGACCCTAAAGAAACTTGGCAACGTTCATTGAATAGTCACTGAATGGTTACAGTAATCAAATGAAAAAACAGGAAGTAAATAACTTCTAGATGTGATAGAACTACATTAAAAATACACAACCAAATTTTGGCTGCAAGAAAGTGATATGAATTTTTGAAAATGACAGATTGTTCTGGTAAAAGGGGAAAAAAAGCCACTTCCTGTTCTCCGATTACCGCAACCATTCAGCAACAACCATTAAAATGTTTTGTCTTAAAGTAAAATCCCATGCTCACGTCCATTTAAAAAATGTTTCCTTCTGTTCATACACTGGCTGCTAAAAAGACCTTCCCATGCAAGCGATGGGAGACAAAATCCTAAGTCGTCCTCCTGTGCAAAAATACATTCAAAAGGATCCGGCTTCAACCATCCGAGACATATTAAGTGGATATCTGACAGTTTTGATGAGGACATTCCCTTATCTGTTACCATCTCGACAGCTCAGTAAAGAAACACCATCGAGGAAAAACTGAATTTTGCAGTAAAAAGAACAGACTTTGGGAGATTTGAGTCAAACTGACTGCTGAAGCACCATATTGACTTTATATAAACATTAAGATGATAAAAACAGAATTGCAGTTCCCTCAGAGCCAGTGGGTCTGAAGGCTACTTTCTGAAACCAGCTTGTGTGGCTTTATTTTTTAATGGGCTTCAAACCTGTCACTCATAAGTGAGAAGAACCCTCCTAAAATATTAAGAATGACTAGTGATGCAAGTCTGCAGAGGAGACGTACTCTTTCCTTTGAGCAGATCTACATTCTTACAGAAAACAAACTGGCTGGCCTGCTTAAGTGATTATTCAGATCTAGTCACAGGCTAAATGACCTGAATATTTGGCTTTTAACATGTACAAGTGAAGTCACAAGTTGTTCATCACAAGGTTCCGATAACCAATTATTCTTGATTTACTAGCTGAAGTCATCCGTTTGGCAGGAAGGCTTTGGTGCATAATTTCCCCCATTTTGTAATATAATGGCATTTTCTCATTTTTCCACAAGATCATCAATGGCAGACAAAAAATGCTCATGACAATTCATGATATATGGCTTCCAGACTTTGTAGAACTAAACTTCTTTTTTAAAATGTAGATTTTTGACTTAACACATTGTGAGCTCTGTAATCTTGGCCAGAGAAGACGGGTGGTTTGAAAGAAGAGTAAAAGAATCCATCCATGTCAAACTGGAACAACCGTCTTTGAACAGAGGAGGTGGCCTACGACATTACTTATCACCCACCTACAATGCAGTACCGAGTTCCCTCTCCAGACAGCTTAACCACTCACACCTGGGCTCACCTAGCCTTAGCAACCCACATGAAGGCCGGTTGGGTCAATGACCCACAAGTGGTCCTAACCACTCTGTAGGGACACTCCCAGTTTAAAAACTGCGACTCCCCTCCAGTTAGCTAGAGCTGAAGAAGCCTCTTGGATGAGAGGTGAAACGTCTTCAAGAAACTGAAACAAGTCCAGTTGCCTACGATACAGCACTTAGAAATACCATGACCTGGATGACTGAGAACCTTCAACAACAAGTTTAAGTAGCATTAAACATTTATTTAAAATATCCCAAAAACTGTTGAGAAATTTACATCAAAACTTTGGCCAACTACTAAATCACATGACGGGGAAAGATGCGTAGAGAGCGATGCCACACTGGTTGCGCTTGTTTCGAGCCATCTTGATGTAGCCTTCATCTCCGTACCCGACACCCCAACTAGATCATAAACACAGCAGTAAGAAAAATGAAGGAAACAGACATTGAAAATACAATTCATAAGATTAAAACTTGACATTGAATATTTCACCTGTTTTTGACGAGCCAGTAGTCGCGTTTCTTCTCCGTGCCGTAGCCCACAGCCAGCACTCCATGGTTCACATAATGGCTGCACTTTTTGTCCCTGTAAACACCTGTGGGGCCAAGAAATGGGTGTAGAAGGCAAAACTGAGCTCAAGGTTACTTCCTGAAAGCCAACCAAGATTAGACGTGTAATTTTAAAGAGGTTTGATGCCACCACTACTCACCGTGACGATAGAAGAAAAACTTGGGCCTGGAGGCATCAATTGCTACAGAGATGGGGCCAACGTTGGCTAAAGCTTCCTTTAATGCATATTCATCCCCCTCTGGTAAAAGGGTGTAGCTTGAGCAGCTAGCAGCCCGATTTTTGGGGTCATACTTGCAGGTACCACTCTGGAAAGAAAGCCATGTGAATGGGAGTTAATGATGTTTTGTCCAGAGTTAATAATCAAGCTTTGGACATGAAGTTTTAACACGCCTCACCTTGCCAACGTAAGGGTAGGCTGCATCAGAAGCTATGCCTTTGTTTTGAATGACGTATTCGAAGGCGCTTGTCATGAAGCCACCGTTGCACCCTCGGTTTCCGCATTTTAGCGAACAATCCACCAGGTTCTGGGGACTGAGGGACGTCAGGACGCCTGTGGACTTCTTGAGCTGCCCCTCCAGAGCTCCAACTGCACTGAAGGCCCAACAAGAGCCACAAGAACCCTGGAAGATAGAAAAGTTGCACCTTATTCCCACAGAGAGCCCCATTTGTTAAAGAGTAAGATCCTTTTTCCTCACCAGAAACATGTCTTGTTCAAGGAGAAGTCCCAGTCTGAAATCTTGGAGTTGTTGCCTCATCCAAATTGTCAGCATCCGTTAAATATTCAGTCATAACTTTGGAAATAAATTCTTGCTGGCAGTTCCACAAGGTAAACTCCAAACTTCTCTCTCCACATTACCATCATCATCTTCGTGCAACAGCCCACCTCTTGCAAGATTTTAGATCAAGACTTCTCCTAGAGCCTTCCCTTTCTAGTAACAAAACAGATCTTACTCTAACAAAAAGGTCTTAATTCTGTAATGCTGTCAGACAATCGGAACAACCTCAGCGTGTCGATGGCAAACAGATGTAACTTTGACGCTCAGAGTTGCCCCAAAGGATTACCTTGCAGCCATGTCACGGCAAGCTCATCTACTGGACTAAGCATGAATCATTTACACATGAAAAACATGTAAATAGGGTCCAGGTTTAAAAATACTGGGATTCCCCTTCGAGGGGAACTGCCTGTGTCAGTGAGTGTAACGGAAACCAAAAAGATGAGAAAGATAATTGAATGTATGCATGCGAGAGGGGTGGAAGGAATTATGTCCCATTTGGCCTCCCATAGTAAAGTTCTCACCTGCATTTTGACCTCAGTTACAAGGCCTTTATCCCTCCAGTCCACTGATGGCGGTAGAGAGACGTTGACCCTGACATAGTTGGAAGGATTGCTCTCTAGGTTAGGGGGCACAACTGTGCCCGTCAACATGTTTATGATCTCCTCAGTGGTCTGCAAACAAAGATATTACCAGTCAGTTCTCTCCGTTTTCCAACATCCACGTGTCAGTTTGTCTGAGTACGACATACGTTTGTAGTTTCTAGTCACTGGAGACCACCTGTAACACGCCAAGTACTGTTGCTAGCGTACTCACCAGGTCTCCCAGGTGGTTCATTGCCAGCTCATAGGTGTGTAAGCCCAGGGAGGCTTCCAGGTTATGGACGTTAATCATCTCCAAGTTTTCTTCCCATATCCGCCTGCGACCCAACTCCTCAATCTGCAGCACAGCATTAACCACATGCGAAACATGAGTTAATTTAATCATCATACATGAAGGGTACGAGGAGGTAAAGATTTTGAATTACAATTTCTAGGTATAATTAGGTGCATTTACAGGAAAATATATATTTCAAGTCTTAATTCATAACTAAATGTAGAAAAGCATCACACAAAACAAACTAAAACATGTTGTAATGAACTTTATTAAAGACCTTAGCTTTACCTGGCGAGGGTAGACTTTATTATGCATCTTCTTCCACAGCTCCCAGTGTCGGTCTAGTTCTGAGTTGATGACGGCCACTGCAAATCCACACAGGATGGTGAAAAGCAAGCTCCGAAACATTTCTGGATCTAGGAAAAAGAGAAGTTGTCACCAGACAGACGTCAGCAGAGACGAAGGTCTTTAAATTCTCCTACAGCAGACTAAAAGCTGGCTCATGCACTGATTGGGCAGCTGCAGCAGCCTAATTAAAACTCCACCAGCTGATATCCATCAACATTTAGAAGCGGTGGAGATAAAACCTGAATAAACTTAAATGCATGTTAAAAGATGATTGTACATTAGTGAAGGCAGCTGTGACCGACCCTCATGTTTGACCTTATAACAAGGCATTTCCAATAACTTTCAGACAATTTGACAAACTGATGGTAGAGGGTACTTCTACCTAGAAATGTTTGCGTTTACACTGTATGACCTACCTGAGTGGATCACTGAGGGAAAGTCCAGATTGAAGCTGAAGAGTCTTTTATCAGCATGTTCACTTCACAGCTGCTGATCATTAAACCTGAAAGAAGTGTTTTTATTCTGGACACTTGGGGGCAGCAGAAACAATCACACCACTGATGTATCATCACCTTTAAGATGAAGGGGCAGACTGATGGTCAGCCCAAGACCAAAAGGGATCCTATCTAGAAAAAGCTTATTACTCTTAACTTTTGTTATTTCATTAAATACCTCTACTACCAACAATAATAACAGGCAGATAAGACACATTTCTTATTCTCTTCTTTATCGCTAAGATCTTGATTATGTGTGTGCTCGTACAACCGACGACAACAATAATGATTACAATCTTTATTTATAGATCACTTTTCTAAACCCACTTTACAAAGTACTTCACACGAGGCAACGACTTCTGAACAAGCAGATCACAAAAACAATTTCTGATTGAGTTAAAAGCAACTAAAAACCACTTACAGTTTCGCCACCGCAAGGTCCATCAATAAATATCCAGTAAAATCAGGAAAAGCTCTCCAATAAAAGTATGATTAAAGAAAAGATTTAAAGGCGCTTTTTCTAAGAAAAGTTGATTTTTGAGTTTCATTCCCAGCTCATCAAAAGAGAGTTGGGAATGAGACTCGGAAATCAACTTTTCTTACAAATAGCACCTTTGAAAGAGGTCACTGATTCTGCTGACCTGATTCAAATATTAATATTTAAATCAAATATATAAAGGTTATATATAACCTACATGATTTATGAAATTACAACAACATTTTAAAAAGGTACAACAAAGCAAAAAGGAGATGAAAGGTTCCTGAAGTAAGTGAAACAGACATTTCTAAAAATCCAAACACCAGTGAGAAAGGCTACTAAAGCAGACGTCATTTTGTGAAATTAACTTTTTAAACACTTTTTTTGACAGAATGTTGGACTTTCAGGACTCTTTATCACCACGCTCACTGCACAAAGATGAAAACAACACACATCTAGTCTCTGATTGTAAATAAATAGTCTTAATGTTTAACCTAAATTGCACTAAGATGATTCAGGTGGCAGGTCCATTTTCACAGTGTAGGGTAGATTGCAAAGCTGGCAATCCCGCAGAGATTCTTCTTGTTTCTGGCAAGTCGAATGAAGCCTCCTTCTCCCCACCCAGTTCCCCAACTGGAATCGCAAAAACAGAGAGAGGTCACACATGGCGTCATACATTTCTTTTCACGAGTGGGGAAACAAATCCCAGGTGAAAACTTTGCAGCCAAAAGAGACAATATCACCTGTTTTTTACGAGCCAGAAGTCTTGTCCTCTGTCTGTGCCGTAGCCCACAACCAGGACAGCGTGATTTATGAACCTTGGGTTGCAGCTGGGTACGTTGTATAAACCTGAAAGATGCATAAGGTTAACGACATACTGAAGGGTTCACAGCTACAGTATCAACCCATCACACATCAGTTGACCTCTCTTTGCATTAAATCTTTACATTCAGACGCCTCACCTCCTCTGTACAGATGAAAAGACGGCAGCGCGGCGTTCACGGCCACAGAGACCGGTCCCACCGAGGCCACCACAGCCTGCAGAGTCTTCTCATCTCCTCGTGGGAGGATGTGGAAGTCAGAGCAGTAGCCGGCCTTTCCCTTGACAGAATACCGACATTTCCCATTCTACATATAGAAAAATGAGACAAATATGTTATGTATCACTATTAAATCACACTGATTAATTGTGTGCAGTATTTCTTTTTTCTTCTGAAAATGTGTTCAATGGAAGTTATGTATCTTGATTTGTTAAATAGTTGAATATATGTGAACTCACAATATTTTACAGTGTAGTTTGTACATTATTCATACAATTACACTCCATGCTGATGTACAGTGTAGATATTAATCTGCTAAACACAAGTCCAGATCTAAATTATAATGAAGGATGAAAGTGAGTAAGGAAGCAAAGAAAAAATGGAAGGAAGGAAGAAGGAAGCAAGTAAAGTGAGTACATGAGGGAATAAGGAAAGGAAATGGACAAACAAGAATAAAAGAATTGAGCAAAAGCAACAAGCATACAAGAAAGAAAGAAAGAAAGAAAGAAAGAAAGAAAGAAGGAAACAAGAAACAAAGAATAAATAATTACAAAAAAACAAGAAACAAACAAAGAAACATGAAGGACACCTTGTGTTCGTAGGGGTAGAAGCTCTCTGAGTCGACACCTCCGTTGCGGATGACATAGCCGAAGGCTTTAGAGATGTATCCTCCTCTGCAGCCGAGGTTACCGTCGCTGGTGCTGCAGTCCACCAGGTTCTGTGGGCTCAGCTGAACCATGACACCTGTTCGCTTCTTCATCTGACCCTCGAGAGCTCCCATAGAGCTGAAGGCCCAGCAGGACCCACATAACCCCTTTGAACAAAGAAAGAACATATATGTTTGGCACCTGGTTGTTGTCATCCTCAGTTAACAGTAGCTGATCTCGAGTCAGTATTTACCTGGTTCCGGACTTCACTGACGAGGCCCTCCTTCCTCCAGTCCACACTCTGAGGTATCGTTAAGCCATTCGCTTCCTTAAAAGTGTCATTTCTGAAGTTAGAAGGCTCCTCCAGCTTCAGGCCATTCAGCTTCTCGTTGACTTCCTCACTCGTCTTTAATACGAAAGATGTGGTAAATAAATGCACATTAAAGGGGCACTATGCAGTTTTGGAGAAGAAATTCAAACTCAGTTTGTATATTTACACTATTAATGAGTAAATAATACAAACTCGGATGTATTTATTTTTTCCATAACTGAATAAACAGGCTGTTCTCAGAGGAAAACAAGGTCCAGAACACTGTTTGAAGCTGGAAAGGTGGCAGGGTCCGCCACATATAAAATAAAACAGTATGAAACTGTGTTGTCCTTTAAGGTCAGTTTGTTTATTCACTTTATTCACTCATGAAAACAAAACGAGTTTGTTTATTTAGTTTGTTTAGGCATAAAAAAAAGAAAGAAAACAGTCAATGAAGATATTTCTCTTCTGATTCAAAATTCTACATAGTGCACCTTTAAGGAGTTTTCACAATATCAAAGCTTAGTGGCAACCTCTGTAACTTTAGACATATTTCATTTTGCAATGTGGTGTTTTCATCATTTCAGTGTGCAACAGTTAACGGTTAAGTTCCCCTTAAAGAGTTTTTGCACAGGCACAGCTCTGCTCTGAGACATTAACAAGCTCATACGACGCTGGTTCCTCCAGCACAGGCGGCCTTATTTAGAAAATCGTTCGGAAAAACTGACATCCTCAGTGACACCAGCAAGCAATCATGATTTCAACAATTCTGCATGTACATATACCTTTACGTAACTTTTTTCGGCTTACCAGACGTACTGCACTTCATTACAGTACTGATTGTACAGATTGGCCCAGCCATACTGGATTAATTTAATCAGATTGTATAAAGGAAGATTAGAGCTGCTCTATAGGTTGGGGTTTAAATGCAGATTAACAGTGTTGGTCAGTGGCATCCATCTTGGACCAGAAGAGGTCAGCGAGTGTGAACACACAGATTACAATGTCAAGCATATGTCTGCACATGTCCTGGCAGGGTGGGGGACCAGTGAGGTGACATAATGAGGGCTGGTGTTGATGCTGAAATGTTTGCCATGCAGTTTGAATCCACCAGAGGTCTCTCTTATACACGTCTGTACCATATACTGGCATCATGGTCAGTGTCTGAGCTCCGATGACTCCTCTTTTTTCTGTTATGCTTTGTTTATTGTCGGCACAAGTCTGCTTGAATTAGTTATGAGGCCTGGGATGTGTGCAGCACAGCTGTTTTATCGCCAGTGAGAGCAAAATCTCACAGTTATCCACTCTGTTGTGCAGGGACGACACATAAGGAGAACTGAAATGGCCATAAACGAGATAATCTTTGCATCGCTCACATCTATATGTGAACTAAAAAACTCTCACAACCCGTTATTTATTTGTTCACTGTGTTTTAGTTGTTACAGTTTGAGCTGCATGTTGAGCCTTCATGCACAAAGATGGTGACATATTAACATCAACACAGTAACATCAACTGTGACATTTGACTACGGAAATGATTAAAAAAAAGGAACATAAATAAATAAGTAAACCATTAAATGCACCAAAAATAATACAAAAAAATCATGATTTTTAAAAAATGTTATATAAATTGATATTTGTGTTTTAATTGATTATGTATTTATTAACCTTTGAATTAATTCCCCTATGTATTCCCATTAATTTACCATTTTCTTCATTTTTTTACGTATAAATTTGTATATTTATTTATGTATTATCTCGCAAAATGCAAATGGAAAAGAATACAGAATGTAGTATAGTAAGTAGAGAAGTAAAAGCATGAATATGTACATTTTTAAAAGAATAAAGGAATAAATAAAATCAAAAGTTAAATGCGAAAGTAAATGATTATGAGGACAATAAATAACTAGAGAAGCAAATTTAAACAAACAAACAAACAAACAAACATATCATATATCATATCGTATTTCTTTTAATCATTGTTGGTGCATTTAGTGGCACATCATTTATTTATTAAGCCATTTGTTTATTTACTTATTTATTTTCTATTTTGGCAGTTTCAGTCCTCCACAGCCACAGGTGACATAGTTTACACAGTTGATATTATGTTTAATTACTGAGTTGTGGGGAAGGGGTAGGATTAAATAAGTGTATACTCCTTTTCAGGCATGTCAATGCTTGTTAATGGAATATACTTTGTAACATGCTTTTCATTTTATTATGCTTATTTGTCAAACTAATTAAACTTTTTGTTTTGTTTTGTTTTGCTTTCACATGTCTGAAATACATTTGAATTCATTCATTCATTCAAGCGGTAAGAATAAAACCCCCAAACAAAACAAAAATCTAAAGTTTGATTGTGCGATCAAACACATGACAGAAGGCGCGGGTTTTCCCACAAACAGATGTGAGTGGCGGCAGGGGTAGAAAAACTACCAAAGAGGTTCTGACTGACGCAGCTGCTCTGGTTTGAGGTCAGTTCTTGTAAATGTGCTCCTGGTTTCAAACTGTTCACACCCACTGTAACCCAGAGCAACAGCAGAAGTGTCTTGTGAACTGTTTTTCTCCAGGAAACCTTCCAGTGTTATTATCAACCATCTGTAATATGATAATAGAATAATAGCTGAAGTATGTGATGACCATGTTCATGTTTTTGGTATTATGTGGAAGTACTGCTGTGGATTAATCTCTGCACGTCTAAATCTGTAGTTCTCTATTTCAGCGCAACTTTGTCCACGCATCAGATGCTAGAAAGTTTAGGCAACGTGTTTGATTCCTACCATGTCAGCCAGATGATTGAGCCCCATTGTGAAGCTGTGTTTTCCTGCTGAGGCCTCCTGGTTGTGTCTCAACACCAACTGCACATTCTTCTCCCACACTGCTCTCCTGAAGACGATCTCAGTCTGAAACACAAACCCCGAACACTGAACGATCTGTGCACTGTGTATGACGACAAAGAGAAGGGAGGTTTTCACAATCCTACCTGATTATCGTAAACCTTCCGATGTTTGATTTTCCACTCATCCCACATTTCATTTAAGGCGGATGAAGACTGGGCGAGGACCAGAAAGGCCCAAAGCAACAGGGCACACAAGATGTGCATCCTGTAATGGAAAAGCAGAACCTGTCACATTGCAAGAGCACACATGCAGTGCAATTAGTTGACTTCATTAAGTTGATGATTAATAATTTTTCCTTGTGTGGTTTTGGTGCTTTTTTTTGTCTTATAATGATGATACCTCAATATATTTAAGGTTTCAGGGCAACACTATAATAGCCGTCATTAACAAATGGCACATTTATTGTTAAATAAACTTCAGTTCATGGTTATTTCACTGTTAACAAAAGATGTAATGTTCTATAAATGGAAACGGTTTGTGAAACCAACATCTGCCCCCCTGAGCTAGTCTAAACTACAGCACAACATCCTGCGTTAAAGGTTAAACACAATTATGATGTCGGTACACAACCACAGAGAGCCGTATGAGTCCTGTACTACCTTGATGTGAAAGTTAAATAGCAATTTCAAATGGCGTTTCTGACTTTCTTAACATTTCTTCACCTCTCTTGAAGGAGAAGTTCAAACCTGTTTCACCGTAATCTCTGAGCTTCTTCATCTGCAAATCTGTTCTTCCTTCTCGCAGCCATCAGCTTTGAAACACATTTGATCTCGTCTCAGAATATCAGTCAGTATAAATGCATTAGTACACAATAGAAGAAAGAGTTTGCCTTTACCTTGATGTACGATAATCAACAGGGTTGTTTCGTCCCGCCGATAAAGCGTGCCCGTTTGTGACAGAGCAGAGAACCTTCACTCAAAAGAGGAAGTTCAGTTTCCTCAAACACACGCTGTTGTTTTTTTTTTTTACTCTGCTATTCAGTGCGTCTGCTCTCTGGTCTGTCATGTGGATCTCATTTACAACCAGCTGCAGTGGCTCAAAATACCCCTCCAGCCCCAGAGGTAGAAGTGACAAAGGTTACATGATAGAAATACGTGAGAAAGAAACTGCAAGTGGAAGGAAATACACGTGAAGAAGAAAACTGTGGTCGGAAAAGAAATTATTTGGTGATTTCCCTGAGATTTATGAGAGTAAAACTGTAGAAATGACACAACTTTAATCATTACTCCCTATTTTCGAGTTGAGTAAAGTTCCTTCAGTTGTGAAACGTGTTTGACATTGACACATGGGCTGCGCTTGCTATTTGGCAAAAACAAGAAAGCACATTTAGTGATGTGATAAATGATAATGAGATAATGATCCTGATTCCTAACAGTGTCAGACCGAGTTTGTGATGAGAGATTGAACTTTCTGAGGGAAAAAAAACAAACACTAAGGCTCGTCACATTCAGACGTACTTGATTTATAGATGGGGACTAAAAGTTTTTTTTTTCTTATGGATGGGAAGTTGAAGGTGGTTTCAGCTCTGGTTTCCTCTTGGCCAACGTGTTGTGATAATGTGTGGATCTTGGTGAAGTCTTGCTCAAAAGTTCCTTATTTTGGGTTGAAGTTTGTGTAAGTGTGCAGTTTTACGTGTAAAGGACAAGTTTTATCTCCAGTTTGCTTCTTTAGCGTAAATGTTCTCCCTCGAACAAGAAAAACACAAGACAGAATGCATTTTATTAACATAAGAAAATAATCTGTTTATTTATTCACTTACTTTTATTTTTGTTTTGTATGAACGTCGCTGCAGTCCTATTGCCAGCTCTTCTTGTTGATGAATAGACCATTGTTGGAAAATACAAAAGGGAAAGCTTTATAGTAAGATACTCAAAAGATCCATTTTTTAAAAGCCTGTTAAAAAAAAATGCTGATTGAGATCTTAATACAGACATTTATCGAGTTTGATTTATTATGTCACCGTTAAACTAAGCTTTTTTGTGGCTTTGTTGCGATTAATACATACTAAATCATGCATTTATTAGCAGTTAACTATAGACTTATCGATAGCAAATTGTGTTTTAACAGCTACAAGATCTACAGCGAGAACAACGCCTTATTAAGATTAATAATCACCTTTCACGTAGCCTACAAATGTACGTCATCCCTGCAGCTCTCTCTATAAAGCAACAGCTAGCAGCTGGTTAGCTTAGCTTAGCATAATACTGGAAACAGGGGGAAGCTGTTGTGTTTAAACAAAGGGGATCCAAAAGCAAGACACACAGGCAGGTAACTAAACAAAAAGCGAGTTTAAATAATGAAAGCTGAAATCCAAAATCCGTAGCATGCAAGGTACTGAAATACAAAGAACAAACACAAAAGCTAAACAAAGCACAACCAAAAGCAAAGTACAGATCAAAAGGCAAAGTACAAACCGGAAATAATGAAAGGAATCATGAACCGAAAGCCAGAAAGACATGATGGTAAGATGGGACAAGGAGCACAAGGACAGAACAGAACAGACAAACTGATAAAGGGGAAAACAAGCGCTTAAATACACAAGGGGCGATTAACTGATAGAACAGAGATGAGGAGCAAAAAGGCCGGGAAACCAGACAAAGGTAGGAAGTTAAAGTGTCACATGTTGACCCATGAGGGTATAACTAGCAGAAATCATGACAGAAGTGGCTTATCTGGCTCTGTCCAAATAGTAACAACAACTGCATACTGTATGTGTTGTCATTTCTCGGCCCTGAGTAGTGTCCTGTCATCACTTTGAAGTTGTCCCGGCAACCAGCAGAGCAAAGTTACTAGACTCAGCCAGGAAATAGTCCAGCACATACCCACTGGTAAAACCTCAACCTGTAGTTTTTATGCTTTGTTTTTTCTACAGGGTGATACGAATGAGTTATAACGTGTTAATTAGTGAGCTTCGGAGTTGCTGGTAGTGTAAATGTGCTATTTGCCTCATTTCTCTTCTTTATGCTAAGCTAACTGGCTGCTAACTGTAGCTTCATGGTACGGTATCAATCATGGTGAGTCATGTGAAGATGCTGAATATGTTGTCACAGTGTTTGGCTGAGGACCTTTTGTTTCAGTCATCCTCTCTCTCTCCCTCTCCTGGAAAACAGGAGAGGGAGAGAGAGGATGTGCCAAAAATACATCAAAAAAGAGAATTACCCAGAAACCTCATTGCAGTGACCACTACAGGGAGCGGCAGTGACCGAACAATGCCGATTCTAAAAAGACAGGAGGATGTTACGCAATTAGGATTTGGCCGAGGCTGTAATTGGCATCCATCGCTGATTTTCTCTCCCTGAGTCCGGGGTTGGACGGAGATTCGCTGATGAACGCAGGTTCCCCGAGGTACCAGATGGTAAGGTCCTGACTCAGCAGCGGCTCTTCTTCTGTGGTGATCACGCACCTTTTGTGTCAACACACCCCATAATCCTGCAGCTGAGCAGAGAAGGGGGCAGTTCTTCTCAAACACCTGAGGGCTTTTGTTCCCATTTGAACTCTCATTGAATCTGAAATGAGTGTTTGCTAATTAAACAACAAGTTGTTTGAAAATATGATTAACAAAGGGAGCAGTGTGGGTGTAGCGAGGAGCTAAATACACCAGTTATATTTCTGATTATTCAAGTTTCTTTTTTTGTTTTTTGATTGGAGATGTGGGATTAGATCCTAGATCATTTGATCCAAGAGGAGAAAAGAAAACAAAGTCGATCCATTTTTTCTTTGTGAGTCAACAAATTAAAGTGCTTGATATTAATATTAAACTGTAACTTACTTCAAGCATTACATTTCTAAGTACCTAATTAAAAGCTCACCTGTGATATTTATCTTTAGAAGTACATTAAACATATCTATGATTGAATTTTCTCTTATTTTAGCTTAAAGTCTTTCAGATCTATTGCCTTGTGTCTTTTCTTTATTCTCTCATATTTAGTTGATTGTCTTAACAAACCAGTGTCTAGGATTTTGTGTAATCTAGCAGTGAGGTTGCAGACTGCAACCAACTAAACACCCCTCGTCTCACCTCCCTTTCCAAGGGTGTAGAACAGGGATGCCCAAATGAAAGGCATACTTGCCAACCCTCCTGATTTTCCGAGGAGACTCTCCTAAATTCCTCTCCTGGTTCCCTTCCCGGATCACAGTGCTTTCTCATTTCTCCAAATTTCCGAAAATGTTTCGCACCTTCCCACCTTTGAGTTATCGCAACCTGTTTCTGGCACAGTGCAGCATGTAGTCTGGAGTGAGAGACCGAGGAGGACAAAGACTGAGGACTTAGACAGACAGTCTTAAAGAAAAGGGGCATGCATTTTATGAAATCTGCAGCGTTGATTTTTCTGTTGGTCACAGAGGTCGCACAGACGTCAATCAGCATTGAGAGGCTGTCAAGCGCAGTGGTGCGAAGGGACCAAAAATGAAAAAATGAATGAATTTAAAACCGTCTATGCCAGAGATTCACACCAGAGGGGAGAGTTATTCTGCAGAATTAAAAGTAAAATTAAAAGTATTTAACAAAAAATGCCTTTGCTGTATAGCCTACACCTCCCTGATTTACTTTTGAAATGTTCACATTTTATAATGTCCCAAGGTTGACGTGTATGTTGAAAGACACCATACAAATAAACTTGCCTAGCCTTTCTTTACTTAAGTCCATAATCCTATTTTTGCTGTTGGAGAGCTGGGCACTTATTTGTATTACTAGTTGTTTTTTCATCATCACTTACAGCAACATTGATATTAATGTTGATGTGTGACGTTCCAAATACCACCCTTCATTGAAGAAATGTTCAAAGATATGTCTGACGTAAGACTAACATAAATATCCTAAAGGCTAATAGTTAATAGACCAAAGATTTTCCTTTATTTCTAAGTGTCAGTGCTACAATTCATTCCCATCTGGTGTGGCTCCTAAATCTCTGCGTTTGGCTGACCTGTGCCTGCCTCCTGTCATCCAGTGCAGCATGTTGGACGGACTCCAGGAGCTAGTGCATATAATCCCCCAGCATGCAGCGAGCAAACCCGCGCGCGTCCAGAGCCAGGTTGTTGTTGCCATGAGGACGGCGAAGCAACAGGGGAACTGAGACGCAGTAACACGCTTCCTCCGGAGGTTGAATATCTGAGAATGGGAGGATGAAGCTCTCTTGTGATGATGATATGTCTGTCTGTTTCTCACAAATTGCAGGTTTTATCTGGATGTATTTTTGAGGTGGACCTTTGACTTCTCTTTGCTTGTATCAACAATTCATTCCAGCGACTATTTCACAGGAAAAAACACTTGCAAATGCACTCCTGAGTTTTTCTTTTTACTGCAAAATTGTGAAAATGGAGGCATCAAGATGACAAGCCCTCCAGACTGAAGAGACGGTGAGTAACAATACTTGATTTTCTCTTCCCCCTCCCTATAATATTACTACAATTCTGAGCCTTTTATTATACAACCCTGTGTATTTCAGCTCTTGAAGTTGTCATGCCACAGTAAATAACTGCGATTTCACCTCTTGTACACTATTTTCACTCTCTAGCATGTGCGCTCCCAGAGGAGTTCAGGAGGAGTCAGCCTCCATCATTCAGAGCTCCGGGGAGCTTCAGTCATCACAGCAGTCAGACGCCGCAGTGTTCCCATGACTGTGTCAAGATAAAATTACCTCTTTTAAATATGATCTCCAATGCAACGAGACATGATTTCACCCTGAATTACTCAAGCATGTTTGGGTGCTAATTTACTTTTTCTTTTGTTAAAAATGAGCGCACACAACTTGGTATTATGTGATTTACAAGAGACACAAAAGCTAAATACTCAATATCTACCAAAGTATTATGTCACCCTCTGTGGTAGCCACCTGTCTGGCCACTTTCTAGAATGATTAATTCCCATGAAACTACCCACTCAGCCTCTTTATTCTGCGCCAGTTTTACTGTGTAATTAGCCAATAATAAGCCAAGTAATTCTACTACTGTAACTATGTGATTAACGGCCATTTGACATGGACATAGCAGTAGCACTGGTGCTGCAACATACACCTGTCCATGGGAGGCTTTCTAAAAGTTTGAGCGAGAAAGAAGAAAAGAAAAGAAAAGAAAAGAAAAGAAAAGAAAAGAAGAATACAATACAAATACAGTATTACAAATGCAATACAGGTAAAAATACAGTAATACATAAGTGTGCTTTTGTATTAGGCTTACTTTCATATTTTACATTTGGAAACAGCTCTTTTTGCTAAAGACATTGCAAAATATTTGAGAAATCATATATCAGAATACAAGTAATTTGACTCTCAGAAACAGGATACAGAAACCTGAACAAATAAGGAGTGATGAAAAATAAAGACCTGTGAATGGTCAGATATGTACAAAAGCATGTGAGAAGAAAGTACAGCACATTAAAAAACACTTTGGCCAACACCATGAAAGTATACACTATAAAGTATATGAGTAATCTGTTCTGTATGTTGTACACAAGCGCACACAGAGAATAATCAGCCTCTCCTCGTCCCTCTCCTCACATGCTATATACTGTTGCATCCCTCAGCACAACAACATGTGAGGAGAGCTGGTAGAGCTGCGGGTGGCATCACACTTCATGGTGTCTTTTCAAGGTCTCTCGGCAATTTAAATAGTGCCTTTCAGCAAGTCACACATTTTTTTTGATGAGCTGATGCCTCAGTCATTTTTACAGGCTGACAGTCAGTCAGTCAGCTCATATTCTTGTTTCCGTCTGTGTAAATGTTCAGACGACATGATGATTGAAGTTTGATTTGCATGAATTATATTTGGAATTATAAGCTTTTATTGTTCTGTTTCTGTCACAGTGTTATAAATCATTTGGACCTGGACATACTGTACCCATACAGTATATATTTTTGCTTTTGCTGCCCCCTAGTGGTAGATTTAGCAATGGCTCAAATAAAGTGAAAGCTTCTGATGGCGTACCTCACATGTACATTTCTGTCAAATAATTAGCCTAATTGGCCTTCGGACAACTGTTTCGTGACTGTTTGGCTTTTAATGGGAGTGGAAATGTATTTTGCAGTTTTATTCACTGTGGTTGTTCTCGGTCTGAGCATCGAGACAGGGCCTTGTAATGTAGACTTTACAGTTTTGTCCTTGTTCTGACTTTTTCTGCAGTCAAATATTTCTGGGTGGTGTTTGAAAGACAGAGAATAAGTCAAATATTTTCTCATATTTTAGGGCAAGGACAGATTTTTCAAGAAACATGTAAATTTCGACTTTTGTAAGGTCAAACACATTCGTATTTGTTGGATAAATGCATCTTCCTCTCTTGAGATTGAGCTATTAAGTTCTCACTGTGTCAGAACATCACCAAATAAAACATAAATCCTTCTTATCCTGAAACAAATCCACCTTAGCTCAGAGTAATACTGAGCCAACAGATTTCTTTTCCAATAAGTCGTTGCTACAATTTTGCACATAATTATCCTGTTAAATAGATTCTACAAGTTTCACAAGCTGCGAAACATCTGCAAAAATGTCAAAAAATGCAACCTGCAATCTGCTTCCACAATAACTGCAGTGTCTGAATAAACAAAATATAATAAATGGCAAGGAATATGTGCTACTCTGACATTATAATTTACCCGAAGAGAGATGGTGTTTACAATAATTGAGGACCAACAGATAATTGAGGGGGAAGGTCCTCAATGTTGTGCAGGTTTACACTTTCTCCCCATTTCTGCTTTCAAACAGCATTAATACAACAGAAACAGAGTGAGCTGACAACCTGTTTTGTTTTTTTATATGTATTAATCCCAGGTGAAATAAAACCATCCACATGAGTCTACAGCAGCAGCCAGCCAGACCACGACTGTGCTTTCAGATAAAATAAGGCACAATTTAATTTGAGTCAATCTGCACTGTGTAAATACAATTTATGGTCAGTTTACATTTGACATTTAAAGGCTTAAGAGCTGATCTGTAAAGTTGTATATAGTAGAGGAGGAAAAAAAAGCTGATTGAACTTCTATTTCTGTTGGTCTTATAGAGGTCAGACATTTAATTAATAGTGGTTTAAAAGAGCAGTCTGGAGGTTTAGTGCTTACATCAGAGCCAGCCCACTGTTCCTTATTCCTGATTCATTACTAATGGCTTATCTTTAAAGTGTTTTAAATTTGCACTTGGAACTTTTAAGCAAATTGTAATCTAGATTTAAGTAGAAGTGGCCGGCAAGTATAAGATGTTTGGACTTTTATTGTGCCAACGACCTAATTTCTTGTGCGTATTGAAGTTAATTCTTGGGAAACCACCCACTCAAGTGCACTGCCATCAGGGAGTGCACTTGAGTGGGTGGTTTCCCAAGAATGAGTGGTTTGTGGACTTGCCTTTGACCCGTCAAGGACCTCTGAGGAGGTCCTGTGGTGTCGGGCACCAGGTCGTTAGCTGTGGATCCTGTAACTCCTGTGGGTCGCGAGATGAGGCCTCTGTTGATCGGACTTGTTTCGGCACATCCCACAGACGCTCGATTCTATTGGGATCAGGAGAACATGGAGAACAGGTTAACACCTCAAGCTCTTTGCCATGTGCCTCAGGCCATTCCTCAGGGATTTTTGTGGCATCCGCATAAATGCCAGGACCCGAGGTTTCCCATCTTGCATTGCAACGAAGATCGATGTTCTCACTTCACCTCTCAGTGGTTTTAATGTTGTAGCTGGTCAGTGTATAAAAACAAGTAGAATTAAGTGCATCCCAATAAATAAAAGGTATAAAATCAAGAGAACGCCAGAGAAGACAAATTAGCTTTTAAGAGAGGATGTGACTTGTCTGAGACTTTGCAGGAGCCTCTGCCAGGAATGATGACGCAGATGCTACCTTTGTATCTCAGAGTATTGCAGAGCTGTAAACAACATAAATATAAACTGAAATCTTCGACGCTCACAGTTTGACAATGGTGAGTCAGTATCACCATCTGACAACATTTGGCCACATCTTCCTTTGCTATCTGTTTTCTTTTTTTTTCTTTCTGGGCCCTCCATCAGCACTTGTCTGGTTAAGATAATCAACTTCCTGTTCCTTCGAGTTTTAACACTGTCAGTAAATATCACAACTCTTTCAGTCTTTTCACAGCTGTCTCTCTCTCTCTCTCTCTTACAGGCCACCAGATGTTTAAGGGCATTGCTGTCCACCAATGGCTGTGCTGGGGAGCTCTCTACCTGTTGGCAGCGGGGGTGGCATTAACATCTGAAGCACGCCGCCTGTGTCCTCAGCCCTGCCGCTGCAACACCGTGCTGCTGGGGGTGAACTGCTCTGACAGCCAGTTTAATGCGGTGCCCGGCGGTCTCCCACTAGACACTAAACTGCTAAACTTAACACATAATAAGATCAAGACTCTGGTGCATCAGCAGTTCCAGACTCTGCCACAACTTTTAGACTTGGATTTGAGCGATAATATTATGATGATAATTGAAGCGGAAGCCTTTCTTGGCTTGCAAAGTCTGATTACTCTGCGTCTCGCTCGTAACCATCTGAAGATCATTCCTGTTGGAGCGTTTGCTGGTTTGCCGAATCTGAAGTTACTGGACATGAGCAGCAATGAGATCCTTGTTTTTCTAGATTTTACCTTCCGTGACTTGGCTAGCCTGCAGATAATTAAAGCAGCAGGTAATGACTTAGTTTTCATCTCTCATCAAGCATTCGCTGGCCTCAACAGTCTGCAAGAGCTGCACTTTGACGGCTGTAACCTCACTGCTGTCCCGACGGAGGCGCTCACACAGCTCAGTGCGCTGAAGAGTCTTCATTTTCACCGACTGGGCCTCACCACACTGCCAAACTACTCTTTCCGTCATTTAGAGCGTCTCAAGGAGCTTGTCATTTCTAATTCCCCGTGGCTGGAGACCCTGTCAGGAAACAGTCTCTTTGGTCTCAATCTCACCTCCCTCACCGTTAGACACTCTAAACTCAGTGCTGTCCCGTACATCCCTTTGCATCATCTCGTATATCTAGTATACCTTGACCTTTCTTTTAATCCAATCACCTACATTCATGGGAACCTGCTCGGTGACCTGCTCCGGCTCCAAGAGCTTCATCTGGTGGGGGGATCATTGCTACGCATCGAAATCGGAGCATTCAGGGGTTTGATGCAATTTAAATTACTGAATGTGTCGAGAAACTTTCTCACCACACTTGAAGTAGGAGCTTTTCACTCAGTAGAAACCCTAAAAGCTCTGGGACTTGATAACAACCCGCTAGCATGCGACTGTCGTTTGCTGTGGGTGGTGCGAAGACAACTACATCTGGACTTTGGTGGAGCTCCACCGACTTGCACTACCTCAGTCCAGCTGCAGAGCTGGAATTTTCTAGACTTTACCGAAGCTGATGTCCCGGGCCTGCTCACATGTCGGCAGCCTCGTATTCTGAACCGAACGCCTCAAGCAGTCGGAGTCGATCAGGGACACACGGTGGTGTTTTATTGCAATGCGGAAGGTGACCCTGTGCCATCTGTCACCTGGCTAAACCCACAACTAAAACCATTATCACCCATGGGTAGAATACGGACTCTTTCTAATGGCTCGCTCGAGGTTCGCTATGCTCAACCTCAAGACAGTGGTACTTATCTCTGTGTTGCATCCAATGCGGCAGGAAATAACAGCCTGCCCGTCAGCCTGCGTGTCCGAGCCTTTCCATCGTCTTCTAAAAACCCCTTCCGCCTCGAAGGTTGGTTTGCTTTCCCGTCTGCTTCTCCGGGTGTGAATGGAACTCAGAAACTCTCATTTGATGTCAAGACCTTACTGATGGCGGCAACCATCGGGTTCCTGTCATTTTTCAGCTCTGTGAGCGTGTGCTTCATTTTCATGTTCCTCTGGAGTAAGAGCAAGGGGCAAATAAAGCACACAGCCACAATAGCATATGTGCCACGAAGCGCTGTGTCAAGTAGTAAAGGAGGCAACCAAATGGAGACGAGCAGGTTCACCATGAAACTGATATGACTCAGGAAGTAAAACTTGAATGACTTGGTACACGAACTGCAAAATGTAAAACTCTCTCGACAGATGTAATTGAATCTTAGAGCAACGGAGGCTGACTGTTGAATAATTCATGTAAATGTGAGCGTGTTAGCTATAGCCTATGTTGCGCAAACATGCAGAAGATGGGATACAAAGTAAATTATGCTGGTATAAGGCCTCGCTTACATGAGGAAGGTTTTAAGTTACATTTTACGAACATCTAACCAAGAGATAGACATTTGTGGTTTTATTTTAATGTCTCATTCCACAATAACAAAGGCTAAATATAGACCACCTTAAGTAGGCAATATTTAATGAGCATAATGCATGTAACATGTAAATTATTCATAATGCTTGCTTATATTGCCCTTGTTGATGTTTCTATATAGAAACATTAAAGAACTAAAACAGTGTATAGGCTTGTCTGGCTGATTAATCTTTTGGTTTATATTGATTTTGTTGATTTGGTGTCTTTAGAACAGATAGCAGAGTATATATAAATAAGTGAAATAATTATTGTGGACAGATGGTATCCTTGAGATTCTAGAGTATAATAATAGAAATACCAACCTTATATTAAGGTTCATGTACACAACACTTGCATCTATGTAACATAAGGTTCGACTTAATTTGAGGATATAGCCTATGTTTTGCTTGTAATCAAATATTAGCACTGTACTCTTGAAATGGAATATATGTTTTTTTAAATTCCCCAGTAAAGTTGCTTTCTGAAAGCAGGATAAAATAAAATGATCGTGCTTTGAAGAATATAACTTTGTATTTGTGTGTGTTTGCTTATTCAGTAATTCTTGGTCCAAAAATGTAGGCTTCATAAGACCGATGCAGTAGCCTAAGCATTGTGTTTGCTTTGTGAATATTTAAAAACTTTAATAAGTTAAAGTTTACCTCAGAAAGTCACATAACACTTACAATATATGGTAAAGCAACAGAAGTGCCACGTGGGTCGACAAATATGAACTAATACCAATCATTTTAGACAACTTTGAATGTAAACTTATTGCAGCACCTCTATTCACCCTCTGTCTGAACACTCCGTTTTTGCTCCGTCTCTTTAAGACCCCTCTGCCAAAAAGCCCAGCCTACTCTGATTGGTCAGCTCGCACGTGCCTGAGTAGGGACCACCTATCGTGTTTCTGGATCAGCTCTGCTGTTTTTCTGCAACCACAGACATGCTGGCTTCATGGCTGAGGGCAGTGACTGTATGGTTGTGACATCACAACTTTACAGAGGTCATGGCAGTTTGTTTAAAGGCTCAGTTTCTGAATACAGGCTCTGTGTATACTTATACGTAGCTTTATCATTTTAGTGATAACACCCAGATATGTTTCATAAAATAGAACTTGGAAATCCCACTTTCTACAATGTGGGACCTTTAACATTTAAAATAATAATAGCTGTCAACCACCACCACCACAAAGAGTTTAATCAAAAGCTTAGGATAGTCATATATATTTATATCTTTGTAACGTTGAAACAAGAAAATAAACAAGACTGAAAAAATAAAATTGTTCATCAGAAGTGACAATATTAATGTGAATGGAATAAGGATAAATAAAGCTATGTCTAGAGCAGTTTTATTTTGAAATAACTATTTGCCATAGCCCGGAAGTACATCAACTGCCCCGGATGTGTTGGTTATAACAAGAAAACAGCGGCTTGAGTTAGCAGTTAGCTTGTGTTACTATTAAGAACACTTTATAGCATATTAACGTAAATATAAAGCAGTTTCATAACTTAAATAAATATGGGTAGGGACAGATAATTGCATACGCGCAGAGACTTACGACGACGCAAAATAGGAGCCGCGACACAAACTGTAACGATTAAGTCAGCACGACAGTAGCTTGATCCCGAAACGTTAACGTTAGCTAGTATTGTCTAAAAACCGCAGCCATGGATCTGGTAGGCGGCCGCGAACCCAGAAAGACTGCGGGTAATCGCATGTCAAAATTACTGGATGCTGAAGAAGAGGACGAGTTTTACAAGACCACTTATGGAGGCTTCAACGAAGTGAGTAAAAACAGATAAGAGAGAGTGAGATACTATGTTAGCATTAGCTCCAAGCTAGCTTGAGTGGGTCTGTTGAATAGATGGTCGATATCTCTGATTTAATTTAACGATTTATTTTCATTATTGCCTAAATTGGACACACTGTAAAATTGAATGATATGAGGCTTTAGCTTCAACTTATTGTAATTTTGTACTTAATTATTATAATCATTCGTACAAATGACTGACACAACGTTAATCATTAGCAAATGTTCATCTCAAGCTACAAAAAAGTCCCACATGAGAAATATGCATTATATTACCTGCATAATACATACAGGATCCAATGGACCTTATTGATTGGCTGCTTACTCATCAGCATGATCAGCCCGATCCTGACAGACAGCCAAAAAGCCGAACTATGTAACAAATCACAGCACTGAAATTATTTGAACTGTATCAATATAATAAACTGATAGACACATACATTAATGGACCAACTACCTGCATGGTGCCAGTCAAAAGTTAAAAAAACATATAATTAAATTCACAGGTCATTATTTCCCATGCCTTAGATATATGTGTGTCTGTATATATATATTAGTCACATTAATACAACAACCTTGAAGCTGAATCAATGCCTCTTCACAACAGTAACAGCTCTAAGAATATATCTTCATCAAGGTGGTATTTATTTCTGCGTTGTTTCATTATTTCTGGTAACTGAGTGGATGTTCGTGTTCATCTCAAAGTCTCTGCAGTGTTGGAAGATATGCCAATTTGCCTGTGTTCATGCCATCAGTCCAGTAATTGCGGCATGCCAATGTGATTCATCCAAAACTGTGACCACGACTCTAAAATATCCTGGCCCAGTCCATCTTCAACGGCGAACAAATTTGTGAAGGTCGGATTTGAGTGCCAGCCTTTCCTGTTTCACGCTCGGAGAGAGAAGAAAGGCTAGAAAGGCTCCAAGCTCCTTATTGTGTGTCAGAACATTATGTGCTGTTCTTTGATATTGCAGCCACTTAATTTAAGTCTTGCATTTAAAGATGCTGATTTGTATCCTCAATTTGCAGTCCAGCTCATTTTCTTCAAACAGCTGCTGGGTTAAGGGTGTGCTTGTGTGGGGGGATTTGGCTGCGGCTGCTCAGGCAGTTCTGACGTTAGTCTCAGCTGAGGTTGACAAGAGATAGAAAAAAAAAAATCACAAACAAATCCTGTGACGCCTCAGTTATCTCTGCTGGTACTTTGATAAACAGTGTCACCATGCCTGTGCACATACTTTTATTTGAGGGCTAATGTCTGTCAAATATTTTTAACTTGTAACTGATGTTTGTCTGGGTCACCACTATTTGTGTTTGGATAAGTTGTAATGTTATTTATAACGTAAATAAAGACCGTTGCAGGTTTTTTCTTATCTAAGCACGTAGTATTGAAGAACAGATTATTTTTAGTCCTTAGAGCTCTGATCATTGTCACATGTTGCTTTGAAAACTCATGCAAAAATGCAGATTTCCAGCCAGGACTGCTAATGAAGACCCTTCAGAGTGTATGTTCTTTTACTTAATGTTTTGGTATTATTTTGTCTACCTCATGTAAATTCACTCTGCTTGCTGTATCACCCTGGGATATGCTGGCTGTCAACACAAACATGTACGGAGAGATCTGCCGCTCTGTATTGAACTTGAAATTTAACATAGAAATTGTTTATTAAATTGCTGGCTATATTATGACCTATTCGTTTTCTTTCAGGAATCAGGGGATGACGAGTATCATGGAGAGCATTCAGACACAGAGGATGAGGTGGACAGTGACTTTGACATTGATGAGGGTGACGAGCCTGACAGCGACCAGGAGGAGGATGCACCTCGGAGGAAAGGACGGGTTGTCACTAAAGCTTACAAGGTAGTGACAATCAGGAGCTGACAGACTTTGAATCAAGTTTCTGCATAAATAAGTAATTTAATTCATCAGTCTACATTTATACCTGAGATACATTTTGATTCGGAGCGCTGCATAAAAAGCATTCTTGTGATATATGAGGCATTTGGCAGCCAGCTTGCTTTTATCCCTACATTATCCTGTGAAGTATTTTCCGAAGCATTTATGGACAACGTATCAGCCCTGTTTACTTTCATAGAAAAGCTGCTTTTTATTCCTACTGCTCTCCAGCTCCACTGGAGCCATTGGTTTCCAAATGCCAACCTCTCAACAGTCGCTAAGGGAGCAAAAAGCATAATTGATCACTTTTATCTCTGGCTGTGCAATAACACTTTGTTACATTAATGTCACAAGCAGGCATTTCTAACTTTCAATAAGAAAAGTTTGTATTTATATTGCCGGTTCATCAGATGTGTTGTTAAATATTTGCTGTTAACAGGCTTTTTGTCTTTGATTAATCCAAGGAACCTATAAAGGTTGCAAAACCAAAACCCAAAAGACCGTCTGAGGAGCAGAAGAAGATTGAGAAAACCAAAGTGGAGCTCAAAAGGAGGATTCCACAAGAATTCCAGGATTTTGCAGAGAGTAAGATTTCTACAAACCTCCAACAAATGCCTTCACACTGTTTTCAGATACCTTCCCATACATTATACACAAACAGACATTGTCTGAAATTGCTTCGCACACTTTACATATAATCAATTTTTGAATAGGATTCTTAATTTTAAGGATTTTTTTGTGCTGTGTGCTTTTATCATCCTTCAGCCAGGAAGTCTGTGAGGCAGTCCACCAGTGAACATACCAGAAAGACCAACTTGCGCTTGCAAGAGCGCCAGGATGCCCCTCGGAGACGGAGAGGTGCTCATCGTGACCGGCCCCTTACCCAGGAAGAGCTGCTGGCTGAGGCCAAAATAACAGCTGAGATCAACATTCGATCTTTAGGTAAGAACATTTCAGTCAAGAGAGTTTTGTTTTGTAAATTCTCTTTATGAATGAATGTTTTATGTGATTGCTCTGACAGAAAATATTGACAAAAGAAATATTAAATATGAAAATAAGTATACAGTATACGACTGTAAGAAGCCAAAGGATCCTTAAAACTACTCTAAGTTGCTCTCTGACAGCTGAGGAAGTGCCAGCACATCCAAAGTCACAACTATAGGAGACACAAATGGTGTATTTATTGATGGCTACAGTATAAATAAGATATTTAGTTGAGTACATTTTGGAGCAGATGTCTTCAACCTTATTTATAATGTATGTCAATCAATGTAACCCATCTGTTGGACAAAGAGAGACACAAATCAAAGTTAATATTGTATAATGATTAATTGCCCCTTTTTAATTTTACTTTCTTTATGTAGAGAACTATGAGCGTCTGGAGGCAGACAAGAAGAAACAAGTCCACAAGAAACGGCGTTTTGAAGGACCAACCATCCGTTACCATTCGGTCCTGATGCCACTCGTCTCTCACTCTGTCCTGAAAGAAGAAAACGTGGATGTCGAAGGGTACATAATATCTACTGGCAGACTTAATTGACTTTCAAATTAATTTGGTTAACTGCATTGACCTTAAGTCTTTATATTTTTTATACCAACTTATTGTATTTTCATAATTAGTGGTTATACTGTATATTTTGGCAAGAAATTGACCAAAACAAAAGTTAAGAAAAAAATACCGATAGCATATTGTATGCTCAAGATTTGAGATTCAGGATGTTTATTTTCACAAGCAATAGAAGGTGCACATGCAATCATTCATCAATTGTGTGTTTGTGTAGTCATTTTTGTCATTTTCTCCTTCTCCAAAGGTTGGATCAGGACGTCCCTCAGACTGCACCACAAAATCCCACCACACCATCCCAGCAGCCCGCTGGAGGCCTGTGCTCCCGTACTTACATAACATTCAGTGATGATGAAGCTTTCGAGGCGGCCTTTCCAAACATTGACCAGCCAAGTCCTCCGTTGCCCGTCCAGGAGGTTTGTCCCGTCACCCACAAAGCCGCGCTGTACAGAGACCCCGTCACAGACATACCTTATGCTAACACGCGAGCTTTCCGCATCATCCGAGAAGCGTACCGTAAATACGTGGCTGCTCATGGATTTCCAAACACTTCGGGAGGGGTGACGGGACTCGACTCCTCAACAGTGAAGGGGGCCCGCCAGAAAATGGTCGTCAAGCAGAGTGCTGTGGGAACATAGCTTAGTTTTGAAAATAATTTGGGAAATTGGTTTGTTTTTCTTTTTTAACTGTACGAGTTCAGGTGAAAAAAGTACAACCACTCACCACATCTCCATCCATACAAACTGGGCCACTGGGATCAGTATGCTTCAGTTGTTGAAGGAATTAAAGGACAATTCAAGTATTTTTCAGTTCTTCTGTTTACTGGAAATTACAAATGGTAAGAGAACCTGGTAAAAAACAAATATAAACTTCAAACAAATCAGTTGATGCATTTCCTTGAGCTGCGAAAAAAGGCTTACTTGTGATGTCTGTATGTACAGAAATTGATTTCGTACAATATTACCATAACAAATCCAGGTTGAGTGGTTAAAAAAGTGCAGATTGGTTTAAAAGCAAAATAAGTCTCCATCTCCACACAGGCAGCTTTTAATTTCCGTAATTGCTTTTTCTTTTACTGTCAAGATATTTTTGTTTCTACAAATGTACATATTTTGCAACAAAAATAAATATTTCAAATGTGGAATAATTCATATTTACTGTTTCTATGAACTCTTGTTTACAGCACGTTATACAATCACTGGAACAGCAGCTACACTGAAAGTATTTCTGTGGAACAGCACCCTGAAAACATGGCCACCAGTCTGTCTTCTGAGGGTTTGTTCATTTAATCAAACAAAGGTTTTTTATACGAAGTCATGATTTGCAGTCTGTATCACCCCGCCCTGATCATATTCAAATTAATTATCCATAATGCCCTTGATAGCTTCAAATCCACTCTGAATCTAAACATACAGTACAGTGGGGTGATCAAAACTAGCTTTGAGCAAAGTATTTATTTACACTTAACACTTATTTACAAAGGTGCTATGGTAGAAACATGCAATAAATCAAATACGGCTTGAATCAAAGGATAAAACAGGATGAAATTATCAATGTTAAAGGGTAAAGATGTGGATGTTGGCAATGATCAATGATACAAAGGAAAATGTTATTTTTAGCCAAATTGGCAACTAGTACAGCACTTACTGACATCGTTAATCCAAAAATAAAAACAATTACAGGATAAAAAAACAATAAAAGACAAATAACAACCTCATGTTTCTAAAAACCTTTCTCTCACATTCAGTCCAACCTCATTACTGAAAGCACGTTAGATGATTTTGGGCCAGGAGTTTAATCGATGTCCTTTATCTGGCAAGTCGTTGACAGTTTTAATTTATCAAAGCATTCATCGCTATAATTCCTCCCTGCTATTGCTGATTGCCAAATCCGTACGGAACAATAAGCATTTCAACTTGAAAGACTTGAATGCTTTGCTATTGACAGGAAAACCTCAGTTTCTTTAATTTTTAATTCACAAATTCCTTCTTTCTTAATCTTAGTATGATAAATCACGTTTCCACTATCTGCTCACTGCCGGGTGAGACTAGACATCTGTCACATAAAGCACATTACAGTATCTGAATAAGCCAGACAGCTGATGTTACAAGCATTTTTGAGTGTGTTCGAGCTGGTCATGACGCTTTTATAATAGATGATGTTTTCTGTTAACAACAGAAAATGGTTTGGACTCTGGTCTCCAGTGTCACAGCAAACAATACTGCTGTGTTGATCCCTCCAGGACTGTAAATGAGGTTTTCTATATTTATTCTCTCAGGGCACAAAAACAGAACAACATAGTCACCCTGAACGCCACTGAGTGCTTGGCTAGTGTGGACACCTTTGACCCCTAACACATTGAACAAGAATCCCTCTCAGCACAGTGTCCTGTAGCTTTAGGCCATCTCGACCAGCCTCTGTTACATAAAAGCCCTACTGGGGTGTGATTGCCAAAAAAAAGTCACGGGTTAAAATCATACTTAGGAAATACAATACGTATCTTTCACATTATTTCTTTTATAAGCAAAAATTACATCAGCTGCTGAAAAGCAGTTTTGACTTTCACAGTCCAGCCGGCAACGTGATCGATGAGGACGTCACGGCTGACTGGACGGCGAAGCCGACCTTGAATTCCTTTGGAGTTTCTGGTGCAGATCCTGCTGAGAGTGCCTTCATGTCAGTTTTAGCCTTCAGCAGATGGTTCAGGGAGAAATTTTACCTTTTGCATGAAAGCTCCCAAATTTCTGTTTTGACGTGTCTGCCAAAAGGATCATGTTGTCACTGAAGCGGATTTTCTCCTGCTGTTCCTGTAATGTCCGGATGATGTTGAGCAGAGCATCTCTCTAAGCAGTCAGACACGACTTTGTCAGACTTGTTTCAGCGTCACGAATGGCTAGTTTGCTGCTTTTCTTTATAATTCTTCAGAAAATTGGACGTTTTTGTTTTTTTGACTGTTGGAAAAAAAAGAAAAAATGCAAGACAAACTGTGTTATAGTCAATTGTAAGGTTTCAGCATGTTTCCACCGTTTCCTGTTTTCATATAGACCAAACAGTTAATTGGAAAAGTAGTTCTTGTAGTGCTGCAACAATTAGTCAGTTGGTAGAGTAGATTGCCAGAAAAGTTGTTCTCATGCAAAACCATCAATTGTTACCCGCTTTTCTAAATTGTATGTCACTGTAACCTGAATATTTTTAGGTTTTAGTCCGGATGAATACTTGCTTTTAAACCACATGTTAGCATAGACAGCTGGCTGCGTCGTGAACGTAGCTGTTCACATATTTGCCTATATACAGTAGTACGTGTGTTACTGAAGGATACCACTAGATGGTGCAGGTTAGCTTGTTGTCCCTGCTGACTCCTGACCCTGCCACATTATTCACGACCAAGGTCAAAAAATGCCCTATCATGCAATATTAAAGAAAGTGAGAAACAATTCCTGGATCCGTACCAAAAGTTAATGGGATCTATTCTGGGCTGAGACCCATCCTCCATCCAAGTTTAGTGGAGATCTGTTCAGTAGTTTTTGTGTAATCCTGTTGACAAACCAACCAATGAACACACAGACAAAGATAAAAGCAATAACCTTCTTGGTGGAGGTAATCATTTGGCATCTAGTCTTCAAAGACTCTGGTTTTGGGTAGTACCCCTGCACGTGTGGAAAACGTAGTATAAAGCCTTTTGTGGCTTTAGGGGAAGCTGCATGTAATCTGATAAATTGCCTCAAGCAATGTCACTCATTGGGTAAGTTGCATTGTGGGGAATGTAGGCTCCAGCTATGTAAAGCAGTCGACTGATCTTGCATTGCACTATGACATTGTTGTTAAAAACAAATGATCAAAATCTACTACTTTTTTCACATATGAAGACCTGTAAACACACTTTAATGTGTGAAATGGGTGGATTTACCCATTAAGCCAACACTTATTTCATTGGGGACCTTTTCAAATGCTCTCACCTGGCACAGGTGTAGTATGTAAACAATAACTGCTATTTACTGATGAACCGATCTCCTAAAAGCAACATGGTAGTCAGATGTGAATATTATAAAGACCAAGAGGTAACATTTAAATTGAGCACTGCACCTTCACATGTGAGGCCAAAGTCCCTGTTATTAGTCTACTTCACTTCTCAGGCAGTCAAATGGTCTTTGTCATGACACAAGCTAAGCTGGTGAAGTGAGGCGCAGAGGCGGATCAACCAGCTGGAAGATTTCCTGGTGGGCTGTCCGACGACTGATCTTACTTGCTCTGTGTTTGTCATATGCCGAGTTGACGGTGACAGACCGATTGTTCTTTCTATTAATCATGACAGCCTACTTAACAAATAAACAACTAACGGCAGAAGACCAGACAAAGAAAATCCCCTCAGACTGACGTGGAACAAACACCACAAATTGATTAATTCTTTTTTGAATATTAGTTATGCTATCAGCAGCATACTGTGCTGCTTTGGCAGCTAAACAAGCAGTCAGAATAAGATGAAAAGGCCCATGGAAGGATGGCTAAAAAAAGGAGAGGTGGGTGTTAGCAAAGACACATTGTCTCAAATAATCTCACTATGGTTAAGATATAATTTAGCACACGGTGTACACAGTAACGCCCAGAGTCAAGCTGCATTCAGCACGCTGGTATCTTCAATCATTTTGAGGATACAGATTAAAAAAAAAAACACACACTGCACAAAACCATGCATAAAGGTTTTGAGTTGTTATGGTGTCACTTTTCATTTACACCAGCAGCAGCAGGAATTAGGTTGAAAAAATGAAAAAAGGCGTTTATTTTATCATGCCTTTTCAATTCCATCAACCTCAATACTTGTTCTTTGAAAGCAACGGCTGCCCACACAGTGCGCCACTTGCTTTGGCGAAGAAGGGAGAAAAAAAAAAACAACAACAACACATTAATTCAAAAATAACAAGTTAGCCCTTAAAGCGATGGTGATGAATTCGGTGTCGGGCCTCAGCCGACGTCTCTCGGGTGGATGGACGGATGTAACGTATGCAGTCAAAATATTTAGCCTGTAGTGTTTTTCTGGAACATTTCTCATATCATCTGCAACAAACGGGTACACTGCAAGCTTTGTCTCCCACATGCTGCACAGTGCATATGGTACAAATTGAACAGTTTTCAGAATAGGAAGAGAAGGGAACTGCATTATCACTCGTTCTAGTGTGGTAGTTGCCATGGAGACGAGTGTAGGTGGTGTACTGTGCTGTACTCTGTGCTGTACTCCTTCCCTTGTCCTCTCCCCTCTTCTGTTGCCCACCCTCTCTGTTCTGCTTTCTGCAACGTAACTTTCATTCCTTCATATTCGCTTAAATCTTTCTGCTGGTTTTTTTTTCTTCTGTTTTTTGGATGTGTGTGTGTGTGTGTGTGTGTCCTGTTGGATATGCACAGCGTGAGCCGCACGTTAGCCTGTAATTAAGCCCCCCAAAAAAGCACCAAATTGACAGAAAGTTAAATCAGGCTGAGAGCATTTAAGGCTCCTCTCTTTATGGAATCGAGAGGTTTACATCTACGTTCGTTCTTGACGTCACAGCGCAGATGTTTTGTCCTTCTCGTCATATTCAGTGACTGACGTGCTCCTTTTAGACCCCTCAAATCCTCCGGGATTGTTTTCCTCTATTCCATAAATTTGTTTTCCTGCTGACCGTCCAATTTCTTGTACATGCTTTGTCAATCGTTTCTTTTTACAGACCAGCTATTCTTTTATCAGTTTCCATGGAGATGTGTGTGTTTCTGTGTGTGCATGTGAGCGATCGAGGGTTGAGAGTGAAAGAGTGCGGATGTGTCATTTCCAGTTTGTGTCTTCTTTTGTGTATTTTTGAAGACTGCATGTGCCGTCCAGTGTCCCGAGTTAGTTTTTTGACATTCGCTGACGTTTGCTCTCATCCCGTCCAGCTTTGTCAAATATTTTCCTCCCTTGCACTTTTAGTAAAACCTGAGCAAACCCTAATTAATATACGGAAGATAAATGAAGAAATATCATTTGAGTGACTCAAGTGTGCAGTGCATCAAAATGTTAATCTGATTTCTATTTTAATGCGGCTGGTTTATCCTCTGTGTATTTTTAACACATCCAACCCTTTATGATTCAGAGGATTTTTACTATTTAGATAGGTTATCATTACCCACGTCTCAGCTTCCTCGCCACAATTTCCCACCAGTCTCATGTTATAGAGACAGAGGATATTAAAAAAAACCAGAACCGGGTTAGACCTTCATTATACAGGATTTATGTAACGCCTTCTTGATATATGCCCACGAAATGATCTATGACACATTCAGGATTCAACAATTAGCAGCACACATTTATGTAACATGTTTACATTGCAGATATCAAAATAAAAAAAATGCTTTGAAGCAGAACAATAGCTGGTGCCTACACACGTCTGCACCTATGTGGACAGTGTTGGACTGGGATTTTTTTCAGTGACCAGAATAAAACTGATTACAGCCTATTAAAATACAAATGAGTCATCCATAGACTTTGATTCCTCCTGTGTTTGCGGGCTATTTGGGTTTTTTTTTTAAACACAAACTAGAATTAGAGCTTTGTGGTTGTATGCCTCCACGCACCAGTCAAGTTGCTGTTCCTGAGCTGCGGCGATGAATAATGTCCAGAATCTTTTTCACTTGATGTCACAGCGAAGTTGACCTTTTGGATATAAAATGTCATCACTTCATCGTTTATCCTATTAGACGTTTGTGTAAATGTTGTAATTGTAGTATGAATTGTTGAGAAATGGCCAAAAAAATGTGTTTTGTGAGGTCACAGTGAGCTTGATCTTTGGCTTTTGGCCACCAAAATCGAATCACTTCATCCTTCAGTCAAAGTGGAGGTTTGTGCCAAATTTAAAGAAATTCCCTCGAGGCGTTCTTGAGATATCGCGCTGACAAGAATGGGATAGATGGATGGACAACCACAGTTGTGACTGGTTTTGTTTATTCTTCTTCCTTCATATATTACTGCAAAGTGATTTCTTTCTTCCTGTGACAACAGTGACAAAAACCACAGTCTTCATCATGTGCAAAATGTTTTCTGAAATTCAGTCGAAGCTGATGAAGGTTCATAAGTCTGCGTTACTCAAATACAGCTTTTATTCTCTGAAGTTACGGTATATTTAGTACAAAATTGCCTTTTTGTGTTACTATTCCTCCAACGAGGAGACTTCATACTAAAGACTGTAACTTTGGAAATGACCAGCTTCGTTCGGGCAACTCAGACAGCTGAACCCTTGCATTAGCTTTGGCTGAACTTAAAGGCACTTAAGTCTCTCCGCTGCTTTTATATATGAGATCTGAAGCCCCACAGCTCCATCATTTCTTCTGTGGCTCTGCTTGAAGGAAGGAGTGCGATACAGTTGCATTATGGGAAACGTAGGATCTTTAAACTGGATGCCTTCTATGGACCTCATTCTAAGCGCTGTACTCGTAGGCAACTGGACTTGTTTCAGTTTCTTGAAGACGTCTCACCTCTCATCCAAGAGGCTTCTTCAGTTCTAACTAACTGGAGAGGAGTTGGCAATGTAAAAATTTGTTGGAACTTTACATTTCTTTATGTTGCAACTTTCGTTTCTTTAGGTTGTATCTTGTGACAGCACTGTGCTTATGGTCTAGTTAGGTTTAGACACAAAAAAACACTTGGTTAGAGTTCGGAAAAGATCATGATTTGACTCAAAATACTTGTTTCGGTCAAAACAAACACGGCTGGACTTCACGTTAAAAATATCCAGCTTTGGAAATTGTCCCGAGGTCTCCTTAAATATATCAAGTTTCACACTTACAAATGTTGAAATGCAGTCTCGCACCGGGGTCACTGGTTTAGCAGCCCACACAATCCCCTCCACCTCCCATAGCAGCCGTGCAATGCATTCTGGTAGCGTTGCGTCTTATTGCCAGCCCTTCATTTGCATATGTTGAGGTCTATGCTACTTTATGCAAATATGTTCAGACTTTAAAAATCTGAACCCGTCCTTTAATATGTTTCTGTGGCTGGATTAGCCTTCTAGAGGAATTATTCCTATGAAATATGACACATTCATCCAGGAGTATGCATCACATAGAAGCACAGTATCCTCTGACATCCTAAAAGTACACGACTCAACATTAGTTCGGGAAACTTTAGTGTTTCACTTTATTGTTTATTCTGTGACACGTCTGAATTTGTATTTTGTGTTTCGTGAATATTTCATGAACATTTCATTTGACTTTTATTGCATATCCATGCACACGCACACACGTATGCACCCATATCCCAACATCCCTAAGTAATTTTGAGTAGTTTACACTTCTGACACTATGGTGACAAGACTGGCTCCCTCATCATGTCAGCTGTGCTTTAATAGTGTTGATTATATTCCACAACAAAGTTAGAAATTATGTAACCACCAGCCAATGTCTCCACAGTGGATCTGGGTCTTTTGGGGGGCCCCCTGGGGATCTTGTTACCAGAAATGTGTGGAGCCAGTGACCAGCTGACACACACTAAGCTGTTGTTGTGCTTCCTTTTCCCCCCATATGTTTCCTGTCCACCTTGCAGCTGCTCATTAAGACACAGTTTACCTGAAGTGTTACGCAGTGCATGTTCCAACCTATAAATAGCCTCACATCCCCGCTATAAATAAGTTTACGGGGAAATTTGTCAGGTGTGCAGACTTGAGCCTTATTAAAAGTGCGTGAGGGACATTAATCCCGCTGCCTCTGCATCCTGAATAAAGTAACTTAAATGAACTTTGCCGTCCTCTCCAACCTCATCCCCGTCCTAATTATTCGGCGCAGTGGGCGGCCGGCCGTCATCGTGTCGTTTTTTTTTATTTTCGGATGTTACAAACTCCAGAGATGGCACAGCAGCGCGGGGCGGACTCGGCTGCCTTTCGGAGGCGTGGGTTTCTCTCTCTCCGTCTATCTTGCGCACTATCTCCGCCCTCCAGGGAGAGACTTCTCCGCGCACCGAGCACCTTTCCTCACGCGCTGCCGTTAAATCAAAATTAGGTGTGACGGACCGCAAAGAGCGCAAAGGACACGGCGACGATTTGGCACCGGACCCCCCCCTTACACCTCCACCTCCACCACCACCGCCTCCTCCTCCTCTCCCCGATATGAATTTCTGGATTATGGGGACGTCGTTATGCCGCGCAGGGTGAACTACAGACGCTTTCCAAGATTGAATCACCCGAGCTAGGAGCGTGCACGAATCAGATATTGCTCAGATGCTGCTGCACGCCTTCGGGATTTCGCCTGTAAATACCTTTTGGGATGTTTATTTCTGCGCGTTTGTGGCGTTAGTGCGCGCAACGTGCGGGGGGGTTTGCGTGCTGCTCAGAGTTGGCACAGCGCCTTCATAATTATCCCCATTTCTAACATCAGCACCGGTTTGATTGATCTCCGTCTCTCATCTCTGTAGAGTGTTTTTTTTATTTTTTTATTTTTTAAAAAACGTGAATGCAAGTGTGCCCAAAAATGATGAAGTAATTGTGTGGATCGTCAGGAGTTCACGTTATTCCCAGACACTAAGAGCGACGCAGGGGCTGCTTGAGGAACAAACAATTAAGATGACAAAACCCGTCCTCACGAGAGATTGTCTTTATTACCGAGGAAGCTGCATTGGGATCACATCTCAGTTCCTGGATTGCGATAGAGTTGGAGCAGAGGGAGCAGAGAGGGAGGAGAAGCAGAGGAGGGAGAGAGCCGCTGCTCGCAGGCAAGCTTTGGCCTCAGTGATGGACTGAGCTGAAGGTTGACAGCCAGCTTTCACACCTGACAGAGGCATGTATGGACCCAGTCGCACAGCATAGGTGAGAAACAGGAGGAGCTGCCCACAGTCGAACAGCAGCACACCGGCCCCAATGATTGAAGCACAGCTGTCCGTCAGCACTGGCCTTTTATCTGGAAACCACTGTCTCTCAGGTCTGCACAAACTGGTTCTACCTTTGTCCCAAAAAGCAAGCACACCTGGAACCTCAGCACCTTCCTAAGTGCCCCCCCCAGCACCAGATTCAGTCTGCGTCCCACAGATGTGACTAAGTTGTCAAGATTTCTTCACCAGGAAGTCCGGTTATTTTGGGTAAGTGTTGTACATGTCATGTGTGGGCTTCAAGTAAAAGGAAGTGTTAGAGATATCTTCAGCTGGTTGTCCTCCTAACAGCCTGGATGTTCTCCTGCAGCACGGGCAGCGGGTCGATACAAGCTGAGGAGCTCATCGGTGTCTTGCTGAGCTTTTGAGATGATGCATTGCAGGCCGAATGACCTCTGATGGCACGGTGACGAGTTCAGTGAAAGTGAGACGTCAGCACACGCGTAGAAACGTTTAAGATTCGCCTTGGTAGATGGATACCTGGTGCCTTCGAAGCGTACATTTCGTGTTATTCAGGAAAAGTTCTATCGGTTTGAAGACATTCAGATTAAAATGTGTAGGCTGTTTGGGAACTTTGGCACGAAAGCAGAATGAGCCACTGTTGGGATTTGCTTGGCCGTTACCGGAAGCGCCCCCTCCTCCTCCTCCTCCTCTTGCATTGGTCTGATGAATGTTTGATAAGACAATTTGTGGAGGGTTTCCTATGAAGTATGAAGTTCAGATTGTGCACCCTGTTCTTTGTAGGATATGAGGCCTTAAAGGGACAGTTCACCCCAACATCCAAAATACATATTTTGTCTCTGTCCTGTGGTGATTTATCCATCGAGATTGTTTTAGCCTGAGCTGCAGAGTTTTGGAGAAATTGGCCATAAAGATGTCTGCCTTCTCTTGAATATAACAAAACAAGATGGCACCTGACTCATTGTGTTCAAAGGAAAACAAATATGAATAAATAAATAGTAATGATAAAAGATACATTTGAAAAACTCAACAGCAATGTGGCCTTTTGGAGACCAGCTCTGTCGGCGCTTGATAAGGTCTGGCTGCACCGATTCTCATCCTGCTATAGAGGAAAAACACAGTCACAGTCGTCTTGGGCGGCGCTAAACCAAGGACGCGGCGACGGCGCCCCTGCAAAATAGTGTGGAGGGGAACTTGTTTTGCACATGGGGAGGCCATCCCTAGCATTAAAATGGCTGAATCCCAGCCGAAGAAAAGCTAACAGCTGCTAGCTTTTTTAGGTTCATACCATTAGCGACCAGATTGGTGTCAGAGGAACTTGCCAATTTCAGCCTGTAGGTTTCTAGCCGGCTAGCTTTGAAAGCAGTCACACGCTGCCTGAAATAGGCTTATCTTGTGTAAGCAGGTCATGATTTCTGGAAAGAGACATTCATGTTGTTTTTATCAAATGTAATTTCTTGGAGTTTTGAGTTTGGGTGCAATAGGAACAATATAGTTCCATGATGCTCGAGAGAAGGCAGACGACATCTCTACAATATCTCCGACATGGATAAACACCACTACAGGCGGAGGAAAGTTGTGTATGTATTTCTGATTTGGGGTTGAACTGTCACTTTAAGTATCACATGCTGAATGTAGGTAGTTCCTGAAATGCATTTTATGCCACTGAAAGTGTGTTTTAGTGCCGGGGTGCTCAAATGTTCCCTTGGAGGGCCAAAATCGAAACCTAATGGTGGGCCTGTTGTGTGTATTGTATTGTTAAGATGCAAAATGGTCCTAAAATCCCAATTTCCCTTAATTGATTGACTTCCCATGCAAAGTGTCACTCTGTACGCCATGCTCAGATCATGAAAAATGATTGATAATTAAGGGTCCTACTTATTGAAAGAGCATTTTTACATAACAAAAACAAAATGAAACAGCATTATAGTTAATATTTTACGTAATCTGGTGGGCCAAACTGAACCTCATGGTGGCCCAACTTTGGCCCGCGGGCCCCGCTTTGGGCAGCCTTGCTTTAATCAATACATTTGTATGAATGCAGTTGTCTTTGCATTTAAAACTTGCTACATTAACTGCATTTTTTTGCGTGAACTGTCTGCAAAACTGGCACAATGCTGCTTTCATGAGGTGTCACTTGTTTAAAGAAGTGCACGTGATAAATGACACTACATTAATCTATAATAATAAAACTAAATAAATACGATTCAGGACCTGCTTGATTGGCAATCAGCTTCTGCTAACGTGGCCGGATTGTTTTACCGTTCTGCACTGATCTCATTGATACCTGTAGTTTGCTAATTAGCCATCTCTGGGTGTTGCACATTAAACACCTGCACAGACTGCAGGGAGGCTCTGAGAGCTGCGATATGCAAAGCAGATATTAAGAACTCATCTTTTTCTCTCTTACTAAAATAGAGTCAGCGCGAGTATGTTTGTGTTTTGTTAAAATAACATTTGCGAGAAAGTGTCCCACTTTCACTGGACTGGTCTGTGTGTGTACTTTGGCTGAATAGATGAAAAATTCAGATACGCTTGTGTGGATTTCTCTGCTGTGACAGTTTTCCTCCGTCTCAGCTGGTGAAAGCAGAATTTTTCTTGATGTTTGGACACTGTATTCTAGCACAGGTATGATTAGAGGCCACTATCTTTACAGCCCATTATGTTGCACCGCAGGCTCTTGCATACAGTTCCCTTTCTCGACAAAAAAACCCCCATAATGCAGTAGAGAGAGAAGAGCTTCAGTTAATGAAATGTCTGAGGCTGCACACTTGATAGAACAAGATAAGTCCGGCTCACTCTGACTCACTGCCCCTCGCAGGATTTCCTCGTCCTCCTCCGTATGAAATGCCTATAAAGATCTGAGCTATCTCATACATCTCGTCATAGAACCGCTTTGGTTTGGCTCAGATGGAGAGGCGAGAGTCATGACGGCCTCTTAATCTTTCTTGGTTCCTCGTGAACTGTTGACAACCTGGACTCCTCGACGCTCTGCCACAGTTGTCAGCCGAGAGCCTGACAGCCGGCAAAGAGCCGACTCTACCCCGGCACCAAGTTTCCGTCATGATTCTGCTGCTCTTCAGCCATCTTCAATGCATCGCGTGGAGAAGGGGGGGGGTTTCTCTCCCTGCCAAGGACAGAAAGGCTGTGACAGTCTGTTTGAATGTTCTCTAACGAAACAAAACAAAACAAAAAAAGCAGGAACTCCTGTCAGCGAGCTCCTGTCCTGCAATCTTCTCAAATTGTTTTACTTTGCCGCGGGCTGTGAATTTCTTTGCCATCTTCATTTTTTACCAACAGAGAAAACACTTCTACCCTTTGGTAATTCTTCTCCATCCTCTGTTCTCGACATCCGATCTCATTATACTCACCTGTTTTCTCTTTCAGAACTGCCCAACAAACCTCTCCTCACATCCTCCTCCTCTTAATCTGTTCCCACACTACAGTTAGCCACCTCTGATTTCTCAGTGAAGTGGGCTCGCTAACCAGTTAGCATCTCACACAGCTGTGAACAACAGCATGTCACAAACTGGATAGGCTAAGTAATGGAGTGTCTTGAATGTTTTTCCACGTTCATTGACTGTCTTTCCCACCTTTCCAACCAGAGAACAGGGAATAGATTATGAAGGAATAGACACTGGAATTAGCACACTGACGTGTCGGTAGGAATGCTTATCAATTAATCATAATAACAGCTTGTGGTTGAGCAGCATCATGACATTTAGGCTACAAAGGGCAGCTATGATCAGCTGAACGTTGCTCCTGATACGATTTACTGTGGGCTGCAGTTTTTCACTTTTTCTCCGAGGTGAGTGAAATGAAGACGGGAGAGCTGCACCACTTGTTCTCTTGTTTTTTTGTAATAATCTGATTTCCTTCAAGACACGGACGAGTTCCTGAGTAGCCCGTATTGTGCCTCCCATCTATTATCACTGACTATATTTACACGCGCACTAGGTTTCTACCATTATTCAGAAAATGATTATATTCCGACAGGGCTGTGTGATATGGCCTTAAAACAATATTGCAATATTTTTAGGCTACATATGATCAAATAGTACGATATTTTTGACCAAGTACCTCGATATTATGCAGCAATATCGGTGCTTTCACAAAATTGATTAATTATATTTGGATTGTGCAGCCACAGCTATCACTACATTCAAAATCTAAAATGATAGATAGTCTCATATCACAGTTGACGCCTCTTGCCTGTTTAAGCTCAGCTCAGTGCATTGCCCAGCTGACTGTTTGCAAGGCTGAGGTAGAGATGCACACCTGCTTACACACCTCTGAAAGACTTGGATATAAACAGATTTGCATAAATACTGAAGATGGTTGAACAGATGAAAGCAGGATGCTGTGTTTGTTCATTGGAGGATGCACGGCTGCATTTCAACAGGAAAATGATGAGATGAAATATTTATTTTCATACCTATTTAAACAAGAGCGCAACTCAGGCTGTGTTCTCCTGTCTGAACCCGACTGAGTCTTACAGAGTAGTAACTGAGCCCGAAACGAACTCGACGGGCGTTCTGTGCGGTCGATGTAAGCTCATGCACTGAGTTTGTGTTAACCTGTCGTTGAGTTGTTCCCATGGTTACATCTTGCATGTTTACACTGGTATGACTTATCACTGATTTGAGACTATATTTATTTTTTCATATATTTCCACCAAAAGAACTTGATGTGATTCGATCCCAGCCCCTACCCGGAAATCATCTCTACATTTCCATCTGAAGCCGGCCCGGCGCTGTCGGGTCCCATCAGGTTCAGGTCCGTGCTCTCATTTATACAGCTTAGTAGCAATATTATCTTTCCTCAGAATATGGGCAAAGACCTGAATACTTTGTGCATGTAGACATAGTCACTGGATTTGAGCCAAACAGCTAAATATTTGTTTTTCTGAGGCATAAATCCCTGATGATTTTTGAGAACATCCAGAGGATCATTTAACAACACTTACTGCTGGTTTTCCAAAATCGTCAGAGTCTTTTTAACCATTAAGATGAAAAAAAAAATAATGCTGTACGATTTATTTCCCAAGTTGCGTCTCTTTTACATATTCCAAATCAATATTGTAGCTGGAAGTGATGTTTCTCTTTGCTTCATTTGTGAACCAAAATCCTCCCATTTTATTTCTATCTTTGTTCACGTTTTTCTATATTAATGTTGTATTTTTCTTATTTATAAACACATTAATGTGTCTGTCTTGATTTAATCTTCCGTCGTATTCATCTATATTAATGTTAACTTCTCCTTTATTCTTTTATTTACATGCACAATAATGTTTATTTTTCTTTTGGTCCATCGATCAAATGGGCAAACTTTACTTGTGTCTGTGCCATATAGCTGCATGGACACATCTTCAAAGACGTGGCTGCCGCATCAGAGTCAGTTTGGGTTGGTTGGTCAAGCGGAGGTTTGCTGTGGCGGACCTGGAGTTTTAACCCCAAGTGAGTCAGTTGAGCCCCACTCAGGTGTCTCACGTCTGTCTAACCCTCACAGCCTCTCCTCCAGTCTGTCGTGGTCCAATAAGATTTATCTCTGTTATATATATGTTTTTATATGTTCCCCTTCAATCCGCTGTTTTGACCCCACTGTTATAATATAATGGATTGGTTTAACAAACACTTCAGCCTCTGCTGCACCATTCTGCTCTTTATCCTCTGCCATGGCTTTCCAGTCCTTTTCAGCTTTACAAAAGTATCTCAATATATTGTAGCATATTTCACCGCTCATTCCTCCACCGGAGCATCACTCACCCTCTGAGCCCTGCTTTGTCACACTCCCAGAGTTTTATTTTGACATCCTCCAGGTTTGATAGCGCCATTTGCCTTTGACTCCGGCTTTGATACACGCCGTGTCTTCCTCCTCTATGCTCCCTTTACTTCCCCCAGATGAAAGCAGCCATTTCGGCTCCCTCCAGGGACGGGAAGAGAAATAATTTTCTGTTAGTTAGCGCAGCGTGTAAAGCCGTTGTTTCATTTCCAGCGGTAAGACCTACGGAGTGACGTTCTGAAGTGTTAGAAAGAAACAAACAAGAAGGTGGCTCACATCGCAGGGGAAGCCTTAGTCGAAAATCACCTGTAAATGTGTTGACTTAAAACAGGAGTATCTCAGTCGGCTTCAAATTGATCTCTGATTTCTATTTTACAATTCCAGCTGTTTAATTTAGCTCCCCTCCATTTACAACCAAGCCACACAATAATGCCTCTAAATACATTAGTAAAAATGAAGGTAGTTTGACGGAGAGCGCTGCACAGGCTGCAAACATGTTCCTATGGTAACTAGGCCACACTCCCCTTGGCTAGCTCTCACACACACACGGGCAGAGGGACAGGCAGGAAAGAGACGGGAATGCTGGAAATCACACGTGATGGAGAGCAACTTCAGATTGTTTATTTAGGTTACTGTTCGGGGGCCTTCCTCCACCTGAAGAGGGTATTCACGTTACAAATAGGCGGCCTTGAGAAACGGCGGTTACATCTGCAGAACGTCGGAAGAAAATCTCTTTCTGCTCCTCCAAAAATACCCGTCAGTTCTGAAGCCGATCTCAGGTTCTTTCCCGTGGCTCCCTCACGCCCACACTGCCCCTGCTTCCTCAACCCCTCCTCCCACATCTGCTTTCAAATCCTGCAGCTCTACCTCTCCCGTGCTTTTAACATTTACTTGATTACAGCGCTGTTTCTAAACATAGCACACAGAGTGGCCCCGGACACAGTCAAAGGTGTCACTTGTCCCCTTTTTGTTTTTTTTGCTCAGCTTTTCTTCACAGAAAAGTCAAATGAAGACATCAACCCCGGTGTTTAGCTATTCACCTTGCATATGGAGTTTATTCCATCACGCAGCTGATTGTGTGTGTGTGTCTCCGTGTGCTCGGCATCTCAAATGTCATTCTGCGTTTTGTAAATCACTACTCACACTCACACCGTGTCAAACCTCCTGGGGCGACGCTGCCGGCTTGTCAAAGAGCCACAAGGTTGATCCGGTGAGGTTTGGGTTGTCAGTCACGCAGGCCGATTGTTTGGACAGTTCACTGTTAATGAACGGCGTCAACTTTCTCCACACATGTCTTTCACCAAGCGTGCTTTGGCAGTTGGCATTTAGTTTTTCAAAACAAGCGTTATTTAAAGGTCCAGTGTGTAAAGTTTAGTGTCATCTAGTGGCGAGGTTGTAGATTACAACTTTACATTTCTTTAGTTTAAATTTTCTATTTTATCTTGTGCCAGCTGTGTGCTCGTCCTCTGGTTAGGTTCAAGCACAACCTAGATTATTTCCTGGATAAACTGCTAGTAAAAGAAAGAGTATATGATTTACTAAGTCCCAAAAATTGTATCTAGTTTCACATTACTCCTTAAGACCCACAAGAAAATTCATTTCACCTCTATCGTATTGACATGCAGAAGAAATGTGAGAAAATATCTCAAAACCTGGGGACATAAAATCAGAAGTCTTTATGGCTTCGTACTATTATGGGTAAAAAAAAACCCGTTTTAATATAATTTAATTAAATTGAACCTGTTGTGGTAATATCACAACAGTGTCAGCGCTGACTGTGAGATGATAAAGGAATAAAGATGAAGTGATTATAGCCCCACTGTTACTGGATTTCTGAAGCAGAAATCAATATTTAATTAACACTGCCTGTTAGAGTAATTTCAAGACTATACGGGGCTCTTCAGGAGATTAAGTTAACAAACTCTACCTATATAGAACAAAAATGGGAGAGGGAAACTAACAGCTGTATTTCAGAAGAAGTTTGGAAGGAATATTGTGAATTTCAGTGGAGGATATCGAGCTCAGTTGCATGGAGGGTGTTTGGCTGGAAGAGTCTTTGTAGATTTTTAATTACACCTGCTCAGAAATCTCATCACTCAGGCAGCTCAGCTGCTGGAGGAATTGTGGCTTCCAGTAAGCCAACCACTACCACTTGTTCTGGGCCCGTCCAAAAGTAAATGCCTTCCGGCGCAGGATTTTTTCAGAATTAGTTACTACATTTAGGGCAAAAAATATATTTAAGTGGGATGAACTCCCCTTCGGTCTTTTATGTTCAACGACTACAAATGTTAAAACAAAACACTTACTTGGAATCCTAAGTGTTGCTGCTCGAAAAGCAATTACAAGGAAATGGCTCCAGCCAGATGCCCCATCTATAGAGAACTGGTACGATATTATTTACGAGATAACACCGTCTTACAAACTGATGAACAATGAGAACAACGCAACAATATTCATTTGTTTGAATGCTCATGAAACATAAACATTTTTTTTAAAGAGCTGCAACCAAATGTATCCCAAGCAGGACTTTTTAGACACACTGAGACAGTGTTTCTCAATAACATTAGAGTAGATCTTTGAGTCTTATTCCCAGCTCGTCAATTACCGACCCGACCTACAGTCCCAAAACGTCAGTACTCAACGAGCTGGGAACGAGACTTAAATCTGCTTTCTTACAAAGTGGACCTTTAAGCAATTAAGTTTGACCCTTTTGAACAGATACATGTAGTAGAAACTATGAAATGGCAGAAAGGAAGAAAAATTACTTTTAATAAGTTTAAAACGTTTTTCACACACACAGGCTCGAATACACACATTCATAGACATGCAGTTGTTGGGGAGAGATGTCAGAGTACTGGGGCCACCACATTAGCAGTTAGGAGTTTGGTTTGGGGCACCTCGGCAGGGCCCAGGAGGTGAACTGGCACAATGAGTGCAAACAGAGGGCGGCAGGGATGGTGTATTTTTGAAGGCAAACGCAGAAGTTAGCATTGCTCTGGTTCTCTCAACAAAAAGGGATGGATGGATTTCTGATTATTGCAGAAAATAAGCTCTGCGGCAAAGACAACTGTCTATATCAACTAAGATCCAACAGATGAAAGTGGAAACAATCCAAAATATACACAATGCCCAAAACATAAAGTTAACAGTAGTGCTACTACCATGTACTGTATGTGCAATATTTAATCTCAGATGCAGACTTAAAAAGTGTGAAAGAAGTACAAATAAATGCTTTAACGATGTATTACTGGTTGCAGAAACTGTGCTGTAATATATACGTCTATATGGATGTCAGTTATTTGTTGAAATGTAGTAAACTCTCATTAATTTGATATTAATATTTTCCCTCAGCGTTCAACAGTTTTGTGAAGGGCAGATTTTGCAGTAAGATGATCACAAAGGCATCAAATTGAGATTTAATTAGTGTATATTGACTGTATGCTATGGACATACTGCTGCTCGTGACAGAAAGAAAAAAAAAACCCAAATTCCCGGCCATAATTACCAGTTGGTTGTTGACATGAACGGTATTTACTAGTCGGAATGTGGCAATTACAGAGACTTCCATATGACATGAATGCGACATCTGCCCCAGCAGGCCGGTCTGTGAGTCACCAGAGGATCCTTGTTCTCAGATGCTCCAGACCACACATAACGAGATCATGTGTGTGTGTGTGCGCGAGAACTGACTGTTACTGGAAACAGTGTCACTTCAAGATGAACTGGACTTTACCATCACCGCTGCAGACAGTCACAATCAAAGGCTCCACTTCGACCCTCGGTAAATGACTCATTAGACATAATAATGTAGTCCTCAAACGCTGGAGAATGTGACACCTGTCGGAGAGCCTCAGGTGCACAATACAGACTCTCATCATGAGTGACAATGATCAGAGGTGCGTCTGTTTCTCTGTATAACCGTAGTTTTCTTTGGCATCCATACTGGCGAGATTTCCATTTAAAACTGTGCTGTTGAATACATTCTTTTGTGTCGTCATGCCGAAAAAGAGAGAGATTTTAGGTGTTAAATCCAGCACGTAATACAAGTGTAATCATTTTCTGCATTATGCTTGTGTTCGGCTGCAGTTTGGAAAGTCACTGTAGTAGATAATATTCCCACCCTGACATCTATACTCTGTCCCGGCAGTGTCCCCTGTGGGAACTTGGGCATCGCACTCATAACTGTGTCCTCCAGCAGCACTTGAGAGGACACAGTCCAACTTAAAAATAACTGTCTGAACAAATGTAACTGTGTGTGGCTGTTAACAGTTTTTCTAATATGTGTGAAGACTTTCTCACATTGGATCTTGAGCCTTTCTTGTGAGATGCACTTTATCAAAAAGAAAGGCTCAAGATTCAATGTAATGCAAGCGACAAACAGGCACTAGTTAGGACTGTGTGGTATATTAGCATGCACATGTCCAATGTTTTGCTCTTCAGATTCCTCAACTCAGTTTTCTGTATATACCGTCACTGTGCTAGCTACCATTATGGCTCGATGGACGGCAATGTTGGTCCGTCAGTCGATGTGTTGGTCCACCACTTTGATCCACTTTGAAAAATCTTCACAACTATTATACAGATTGCCTTAAAATGATCTACAGACACTCATCGTTCCCTGACAATAATTGCTAATGACTTTGGGTATCCCCTGAGTTTTCCTCTAGCACCACTGTGAGGTTGATATTTGAGGTTCTGAGTGAAATGTCCACTGGATTGATTGCCTTTAATCCAGTACAGACGTAGATGCCCCCCTCAGGATGAAATTTAATAACTTTGATGACTTTTCATTGAGCATCAGGCCAGAATTTTAATTTGTCTGTGTCCAAATTGGATATATATGCTTCGGGTCATGACAAAATATTTGCAAAGCTGATGACATTCCCATCATCCTCAGCTGAGCATTGCCGAAAGTGATAATTCGCAGCAGGCTAGCACACTAGACTAAGATAGCGACCACGGGAACGAATATGATTTGTGGGTAGAGGGGCTAGGAATAAGGTGGAAGCTAACAGGAAGTGACAGAAATCATGCAATGTCAGATGTCAATCAAACTACAACTTTCCTCACTGCCAGTGTAAAGTCACAAACAGAAAGCGAAGTGTCGCGAGATTTAATATTTTTGTTTTCCGTTTGTTTTTCATTTTGCTGGAGCAGTTTCACCGCCACACACAATTCATTTTTTTCCAAGCTGCTTGTTCATTGCATTGTGGGAGTATAGTATCCATACACAGCACACTAAAACTATACTATATTTAATCTGCATTCTGTCTCGTTAACTAAATTACATTTTTTCCATTTTCAACTGGCTCAGAAGCAGATTGGATTTGGGATACGCTGGTGTTAGCATTTAGCTCAAACCACTTTGGTGCCTAGGAAATACAGCCTAACAGAGCGGCTAGCATGGCTGTGGTCTCTTCACCACTTATAGCACTATGGAGCAGTGTCAGTGAAGTGTTGCCATGACGAAAGGGACAGCTATGGTGCTAAAATCTGAGTCGGTAGCCGCTAGGACTGAATAAATTGTCAGTGTTGATACCCAATCCATCAACTGAAGTCAGTGTTGGCGCCGATACTGATCCGTTGAATCAGATCAGTGCATCCCTAATCGTAGTTTTGGTAATGATTGTTTGATGATGGTTGAATTAAAAGTTGGGGTTTCATTAAGTTCATCTTTTTGAAGATGAATAGCTGCTGGGAGATTTCATGGTTTCATGGCAAACAGATTGATAATATGAATTTGATAGGGCTGCTTATGTTGCGATCACTTAGTTTAAGAGATGGTACACTGTATCTCTATACTGCATCTTCTTTTTGTCTATAACAAAAATCTATCCTGTGAAAAGAGTCATGATTTAATTCAATTTATTAAAAAAGATGCATTCTCCAAATGTGTATTAATAGAGAGATATATGCTAAAGGTTGAGTATGTTTCTCCGACACCCACTCACAGTCTTCCTCTTTCTGTCTTTCTCTCCCTCTGTATCACAGTTAGCTAGAGGCTGTTGCCACCCACACACTCCACACACTTCATCCTGACAGCAATTTACATTCAGAATAGCCCATGTGAACGCATCCATGTGTTTTAATATGTCATGTTTACTTAGAGCAACACGCGCTGCAGGTGACTGTTTTAGTGGCGCTGATGTCAAAAAATTGGAAATATGCTAAATATTCCTCCGCAGGGTCATTCAGTCAATTCGCTGCAGCTCTGCCTCGGAGGAGCGTCAGGATTCAGGCCCTGCGTGAGCCACAAAAGAAACATTTCCTTCAGTTGAAGAAGATTTCCCCCGTGGGCAGCCGATAGGTCTGATCAGTTCACTCACACGAGTGGTACCAGAAACACAGTGTTTCGCAGCATGTAACTTACTGTTTTTCATCATCTTTATTGTGCAGTTGTGTGCCAATATCTTCTCCAGTTCAAGTAGAAGCCCTTGGAGTTGTTTCCATGGATACCAAACAATTCATTGGATTCAGAATAGGACCTGGAGAGTAGCCTATTTACAGGCTTTGGGAGTGAGGAAATCATAACGATGACAGAGTGTCTTGATTCTCTGTTGCAAAGTGAAAAAAACAGCTCCTCTGGGTAATTTCTAAAAAAGAAACAAAAATTGCTCCCACAGATCAATCACAGACAAAAATAGAGGAGCCGAATGAATATCAACCGGAAACACGATCACGTTTTTGGCTTGTAGAGACAAACCTATCGATGAATCAGTGAGAACTTGACGCCGCACTTCAAAGGATCAGATGCATGATTGGTGGTTTTGATTACACAACCTGCTTAAAAATGCATAAAATCCTGACAATACATAAAGATAAAACAGAATGAAGATTTGGCTTTAACCGAGCGCCACATTTTCAATGGCATCGCCAAGGAATCGCAGCTGCCCCCTCCTCCCTCCATTGAATCACTTCACATATGTAAATATCAGGGCTCTCAATATATCATAAATATTGCGATTATCTGCGATCTGACCATCCCAAGGAAAAGTTTCACCGTGAGACATGCGTCATTCCCCGACCCTGAACTTCATGGAGCTGGAAATTGTTGGCCTGATAATTAATTGTTTAATTTTTTATTTGTCATAACTCTCGACACGAGGTTCATGTTATCTGATGTCATTTTAAAAAGGATATTTTGTCAAGATTTGGTCTAACAGAGAGTGAGTTGCAGTAGCACTCGCCAAAAGTTCAACGTTTTACACATTCTTTATCATCCATTATCCTGCCTACCAAACTCTGATTAGCCCTTTGTTCCTCTAATGGTGGAAAAACCCATCAGTACAGACAATAGCAGACCTATTCGAACAAATTGGACATGTAGGCGGTGTTTCACAGGGTTACAACCAGGCTAAGTAAATTACATATAAAGCTCGTAGATTTGGAGATTGGAGTGACACGGTGCATATTTTCCTCCATTCTGCTGTTTATAAAACCTGTCTTGCATTTCTGTTGTTGTTTGTATAAGGAGATAAAGATTCTGAAGTTATACTTGGAGGCTTCTCCTCCTGTGCATTGGCCTTGTCTTTCTTAGGCAACAACACAGTCATGTATCAGATCTGATTCCCCACAGACGGCTGTCTATACTTATATAGATCCACCACCATGTTCCAGAGTTTGCACAAGTCAGACGAAAACAACAACAGCATGTTCCTTCTTTCGACTATATACGGGTCCAGTTTACTCTCACATCGGGTTTTTGCGTCATTTTCCAACGGCCTTGGTTGCAAAAATCTGCAGTGGTAGGCCGATAAAAACTGTCTAAGTGTCTTTCAAACTGTCATGATGTTATTCATTGTGGCTTTCGGAGGCTGTAGCTGTCTGTCCTTGTCGGTGAGCTTCACTAACACCTCCTATTGTGCATTGTGGATGTGTTGATAGCTTGTTTGTGATTATTATGTGTTGTGTTGTGCTTTTTGGATGCTATTTCCCTTCTTTGTATGTGACCTAAGCAGCTGCAAGACACAATGACACAGGCTATGAATATAACAATGTACTAACTTGTAAAAAATGTGATAAGACGTCCCTCTTTAATGACTGTAAATTAACTGTGGCTTTGACTTCATAACAATAACATCAAGAGATATTTCTTGAATAAATTAAAGGGAAAGATTAGAACAATTCAAGTGAATTATATGATGAAGAGCAATATTGTCACATATTCTGATAAGATGCTTTACCTTTTATGAAATAATCATGCAGTATTAATGGGCTTGATTCATTTGTGACCTGTTTCAAAAAGAGAACACTGTTAATTACTAATTTAAAGGAGACATATTATGCTCATTTTGAAGTTCATAGTTTTATTTTGGGTTACTCCTAGAAGAGGTTTACATGTTTAATGCTAAAAAAAAAAACACATCAGTTTTCTCATATTGTCCAGTGCTGCAGCACTGTATCCCCCTCTGTCTGAAAACACTCTGTTTTAGCTCCTGTCTCTTTAAAGCCCACTCTCCTGAATATCCAGTCTGCTCTGATTGGTCAGCTCACACACACCTGAGTCAGCACCGCTAACGACAACAGAGCAGCTGTGCTTGATTAATTTCACGTGCCAAACAACCCGCTAGGCATTAATTATGCAGATATGTGACTCTGTGACCTAGTGTGATGTCACAAAGTCACAGACTACTGACGAGGCGTTTCAGGAGCAGTGTTTTTTGTGGGAGAGAGGAGCTTCTGTTGGTGAAGACTTTGACCTTTATAAGATCTTTTACATGCACAAGAACATATATAACACACTGAAGGAAAGGAAGAAAACAAACAAAAAAAGCACAATAGGTCTCCTTTAATATGACGCTTCTGCTTGTGCAACTGTTACTTTATCCATCTATGCACCAACTCATATCTGCCCTGACACACTTTTTTTAACACTTTCGGTAAATTTAGTAGCAAACGCATTTGGCTGAGCTCAAAAAGTTACTCATTTGTTTTCTGATTGAACTCCATTTCCCTTTTATTGGCTGCCAAAGTAGGTGTGACCCATTTGATATTAAAATGTCATAATCGTTGAACGCATTGTGTAATTGCTAACTAATTTAGACGAGCGCAAACACAGATAAACTCTAGGCCATCTTACAAAATATGATGGAAATTCACTCAGCAACAGCCCTACAGCAACATGATAAATTTTAAATGGCTTTAACTCAGCAGCCAATTAGTCTGACTCACCGACAGTTTGCACAATTCATTGTGAAAATCCTTATATTCACAGCATTTTGGGTTAGGGTTGAAAGTCAGCATGGTCTTTCATAATGCACAATGTGTGATTTGATGGATTCAGATGCAGGAATAAAAAAAAAAATCAAAAAAGGGCAAAACATTTTATATTTATAGAATTAACACGCAGGTAGTTGAACATCTGCCTTTGTCGATTGTATAATGATTTAACTGCTGTACTCTTTTCTCACAGACCAATCACGCAGGGCAAGCTTTGCCTCTGTAAGGCAGTCAAGCATGGAAACGCCTCCGAATGCCACCCCACAGCCCTTCAGACAGCCGGTGAGTACAGTTAAAGGATAAGTTCACCCAAAAATGAAAATCTAGTCATTATCTACTCCCCCCCCCATGCTGATGGAAAGTTGGGTGGAAGTTTCATCGTCCGCAAAACATTTCCAGAGCTTCACAGTAAAACAGCGTTGCAGCATTCTCCTAAATAACTGAAGTAGATGGAGACCTGAAAAAAACAATTATTGGCTCCATACAGCTTGTTGGGTGTAATCCGAGTCTCTGGAAGCCCCGAGATCCCAAATTGATTTGGAAAGATGTTATTTACATTTTTATAAAAGTCTTCACTGTAGCTGCTAAGCTAAAAGTGTCACTGCGCACTCGGACTGAAATAACGTCTTCAATTTGGGATCTCGGGGCTTCCAGAGACTTGGATTACACAGGACGAGCTGTAAAGAGCCATTTCATATATTTTTGTATTTCTTTTTGGTTGTTTTTTTTTGCGTTTTAAAACAAGTCCCCATCTACTTCAGTTGTTTAGGAGAATGCTGCAACGCTGTTTTGCCGTGAAGCTCCAGAAATGTTTTGTGGACTACGAAACTTCACCCGACTTTCCATCAGCATGAGGGTGAGTAGATAATGACTGAATTTTAATTTTTGTGTGAACTTATCCTTTAAGGTCTGTCACACTCCCCTGATGCCAAGTGTATGGCACATGTAAGCTTTGTGCTCTCAAAGAGAACAAATACATGTTGGATTGTAATATTGTAAATTCCCACAAGAGGTGAACTGTAGTTTCTTCTCTTTTCTCTTGTCAAATCTTCAGAGTTTTCTCAATCGGAGGCTGAAGGGCTCCATCAAGAGGGCCAAGAGTCAGCCCAAACTAGACCGGACCAGCAGTTTCAGACAGATGATTTTGCCCCGGTTTCGCAGTGCTGACCAGGAGAGGTAAGTAACCTTTACCACATAAGGCCTTTGTATAATTCAAAGTAATACCAACTGTTTTCACATTCAGATTCAGCGTCACGTGGAGGTTTGGAGCCTGTCCCAGCATGTGTTGGGCCAAAGCCAGGAAAACACTGCGGATAGGCTGCCAGTTTATCACAGCTCTAACAGATATATTCCTGCTTATGAGCGTTTCCTTTGATCGTAACATTTTTACATTTGTTTTCTTGTTATCACAAGCACAATATACGTTACATGTATGTTACTGTTTGATCATGCATTAATTATGCGATTAAGACAAAATCACAAAGTAGATTATTTGCAGTGTTCATCAGGATCGAATTCTGGGACTGTGGGAGGGAGCTGAAGCACCCAGCGGAAACCCACACAAACCTGAGGAGAATATGCTAGTTCCCCTCAGGAAGAACAAGAGACCATAAACATTTCTTAAGATTATTTGTGCCTTCATTTGATTGTTGATTGTGCAGAGCCTCAAGAGCAAAGTGGGGTGAAAGAGAACATTGTGTTATAACCACTTTTCCCTGTGAGGTGATTGTGTTCGCCACAGTTCTGTCAAACATCACAAAAATGACAGTACATTGCAACTTAAATGAGCTTATTTATGCACTTAGATCGGGGGCAGCTCCAAGCGTTGGACTCCATCCATCAACAATCCAATCTGTTCTTGCTCCGAGGGCTGACGTGCCGCTCGGTGCACTGGGTGTTGCTTTAACGCCGTGACTACCTTGGAAACCTCTTCACTTTTCTTTTCGAGCTGCAGCCTCAATACCTGGCTTCAAGGTTGCCTCTTATTCTAAGACAGGCTGATTGTGTGCTGTAATTACAGTGCATAGTAGAGCTCGTGTAATTATAGTGCTCTGCATGAAAGACGAATGTTTCAATTGTCACTGAGGGTATTCATGATGTTTATGACAACTGTTATAGTCTTATTTTAAGTGTGAAATTGAAGGACGATCTGAGTCCTTCAGTGGAATACTTAAGTTCACACTGAAATAACTTGAAAACTATTTAAAGTGAGACTAAGTAACTTCATAATTATTACATTCTTCCTTTCAAAAGGCTGAATTCATAAGCATTCAAACACAACCTTGCTCAATGCAAAACACTCAAGATTTTGAAGTAAGCTTGGTCTGACATTACCAGTAGATTATTGTGGATAACGTTAGCAAATGCTTGCATACTTGCATTAGTTATTGCTGCGTATGGAGTCAGTTGATGTTGTCTTTAAAGTCACCTGATGCAGAAGTTAGAGCGACTATATCTTGTCTGAATGAAGCCGATTGTGTGGGTTTAGTTAGTTAGATCAGCAGGGGGAGGGTAAGAGTCAGCTGAATAAAGTCATCCTCATTCTTTGGTAATCTCAACTTTTTTTTTTTTTTTTTGCCAGCTGAAATCTAAACCTCCTGCTGTGGTATTGCTCTGCTAGCTACAAACTAGCTATCAGGTCAAACAGCCATTTGAAATAGTGGCCGGATCATGTAATTACAACAGCTCTGGAAAACTTTGGACGCATTTTTTTTGAGCGTCACAACCTCCACTGAGTATCTTTCTGAACAGGGCTCCGCCTCCGACGCTGTATCCAGATTTCACTCAATAGATCAGTGGGATTTATACGATGAGCCGGCTTATCTGGCGCCCCAAATTACATAAATGTTGTGTTTGATACATTTATGCAACTGACCCTGGGATCAAAATAAGTGATCAAAAACACTTTTTTTGTTTAACAGAAAATAAGACAAGAAACAAGCTTATAACTATAACTATAGCTTTAGCTTATAACAAAAAAATAAATGAACAATTAACACAGGAATAAAACTTGGAAAACGTGTCTGCCTTTTAAAGCAACTGACTGAGGAGAATCAATGGAAATGTAGTGAAATCCAATTTTCACAGCGGGTATACTGACAAGTCCAGTTGTCTACAATATAGCACAATTATTTTCGCTTATCCTAGTAGGAAACGTGCATGTCTGAATAATATCGTAATGCCAGCTACATTCCACTTAGGAGCTGGCTCACTGGGCTACTTACATGGAGGAACCATTGACAATTGTTTCAAGCAATACATGAGCTTTTTTCCTGCTGTGACAAGTCGATGTTTCTGCTGTGAAAATTGCTACTTGTGGCTCCACCAGCTGCTTTAGAAAGAATTGCATAGTCTTGATTTCACAGCCGGCCATTGACATTGGTAGATGTCCTCAGATGACGTTGATAAATCCCTGACTTTTCACCCAACACCAATATTTTACCTGACGCACGTTAAGATTATCACTTCCTTGATGTGCTGACATGCTGAAATTAGCATTTGCGTTGTCCTGAGGGAAGATATGTTTAGATTATTTCCTGAAAAACAAAATCACACCACTTTTTTATGTGGCTGAAGCAAAAAGATAGAAAAGGATAGATCTCAAACTGCTGGAGGAGCTCACCTGACACTCTTCACCTGAACTGTGGCTTCTTATCAAGCACTTTGACAGCAGCAAAGCCCCGCTGAATGAAGGGCACTGCCTGTGGTGATACAGTCACTAAAGATATGTATTTGATTGATATTAATAGCAGCACTACAAAACAATGTTTTCTACTTGTGTGCAGACATTTGTCACCCTGAGCTGGTTGGACAGTTAATTACACCTGCCTTCATAAAGCCTCTCAGCCTATTGGCTTATGACCTGATCCAACATGGAACAAAGCCATGAATGATTGGTGATTGGACCGACCAGAATGATCAAAAATGTCATAGATGTCATTTGGGTAAAGGATCTTAATGTCAAAGGTCCATTGGGCATCCTATAGAATTAATTAGAATTACTTTCTGCCTTCATTTATCATGTCTTGTGATTTCTGTTTTTCCTTGTGTCGGTGCGCGGCAGCCTGCAGCTCCAGAGGCTCTCGTGACAGCTTTTTCTTGTTTTGTATTCTGACTTGAGGTCACATCCCGGAAGATTCCGGCTAGCGTTGCGTTCAAAATTTTATGCAGTCCTCACACAATCCAGTCACGATGCACATATGGGAAATGTGAAGATGTAGAGAGGAGGCGGCAAGAAAGCAAAAATGTAATGCTGACTGTACACTTTCCTACCGCCACAAGAGACGCGTAATGGACATTTTTAGGGCAGGTGTGGATGTCCGATGCTCGGAGATGTGAAGAGTGGCGTTTAGCAGTGGATGTGAAAATCCTTTGTTCTAAAATGCAGAGCGAGCGCCGATGCAGAAAAGCAGTTCAGATGCTGAAATGAATATCCATCCAGGGGGATCTGTGGAGGCAGCGCTGATGGAGGTGGTGGGGGTAGCTCAGTGGCGTTGGGGTTAACGGGACTTTCAGCCTCAGTCAGTGTACTTTCCCCTCTAACCTCAGCCGTTCTCCAGTTCCCACTGCTGCCGCAGACAGATGCCTTCGCAGCCTGCCTTGAGTTCTGCCCACACACACTTAATTCACTCTGTAGTGTTAAGTTGACTTTGCTCTAAACCCTCGGCGTCCAACTTCACACTCGAGCTTTCCAACGCAGCTGCTCTACCTCTGCTGCCAAGTCGGTTTACCAAGCATTTTTCATGTACTTCATTCTGCGATGGCACTGTCAGCTCCTCGAACTAGACGATTCCCTGCTCCTCTCATCAACGATATATCTGGCCTTAAACTGCTGCTCTTTTTTCTTCTATGTTTAAAGCCAGTGTTAATAATGCAGCACGCTAGCTGCTCCAGTTGTACAGTGCAGATTAATTCTGAGTTTTGAGTTTCTTCCTTTTCAAAAGATTAGTTTCAGAATATCTCCGAGGAATTATTCAATTTAGAGAAGTAAGCTTGTTCAGTTACTCACGGAGATTTAGATGAGAAGATTGACACCACTGTCATTTAAGGCTAACCTGCTAAATATGAAGCTAGTGCCAGTAGCCAGTTAGCTAAGTTAGCACTTCCAGTCTTCATGCTGAGATAACCGTCTCATGGCTGTAGCTTTGTATTAAAGCGACAGATGTTATTTCCCAAATGTGGAACTATTGCTTCATCAATGATGCAGAGACCTAGTTTTAATTTTCAGTGTAGATAAACCCAGCATTTTTCATCTTCAAAGTTGGTTTAAGAAACTGTAAAATGAATATGTATGCATTTTACCAAATATGCTTCTTCTCTTTTACCGGACAGTTAAATGAGAAGATTAATAGCACTTGCATGAAGCCACAGTCAGCAGCTTAGCTAGTTTAGCTACAGTGGCTTAGCTTAGCACACGGATTGGAAGCAGGGAGAAAACAGCTCGCCTGGCTCTGTTCAAAGGTAACAAAATACACCTAGCGACGAACACGTTCATTTTTGCCTATGAATTAAACAAATGACCTGTAATGTGCTGTTAATGAGCTTTAAAAATGCTGGTAGGTAGATTTGGTTACCTTTGGACAGAACCAGGCTCTAGTTTAGCTTATGCTAAGCTAAGCTAAGCTAAACTAAACTGCTGTTTGTTGTAGCTTTGTGTTAAACAGACAAATATGAGCATGATATTGTTCTTCCACCTATCCGTCATATGTCAAACTATTGCCGTAACTATAATGCATCAAGCTAGCTTTAGCTTGTCAGTGTAGAAAAACTCTGGAACTGGAGCTGGAAAAGTATATTTTTGTACCTTTGGATGGAACCAGGCCAGCTCCTCCTGCTCCCAGCGTTTATGCTAAGCTATGCTAATCACCTGCTGCCTCTAGCTACATAATTAGCTGTAGTGTACAGAAATGAGAGGGGTATCAGTCTGCTCATCCAACACTGTATGTTTGTCACTGGCCTACTGACCGTGCTTCACCTGAGAAACGGCCTTTGTCTCACCTTCCTCTTCCACCACCTCTTTCCGTCTTGTTGACAGAGCTGCCCTCCTCTAAATCCCCCTGTGATCAGGCAACAATCCTCTGTATCTTCCTACAACTGCACTACACTTTATCTGCAGACCAGCCCCTCTGAACCACTTATCTTTGTTTTACATTTACATTGAAATTCTTCTGCATTTATACGAAAGTTTCAGAATTGAACTGAGTCACTGTTGGACGTTTCCTAACATGCAGTATGAGTCACACGTGTCGAGTCAACACGCCAAACTGCAAACGCCAGAACTGAAAATCTGGTCGTCTTAACTTTTCCTTAAACTCATTATAAAAGGATCAGATCTTTAAAAAACGGAACTGAAATTGCAGGAGTGACTCATATTTTGCTATACGCAAACCTTTCTGGGTTGTTTCTCTAAATCAATATGTAAAGACCATTGATTATCTGAATCCTGACAGTCAGTAAATCCCTTCTTCTTCTCTCACCAGGACACGTTTGATGCAGAGCTTCAAAGAATCCCACTCCCACGAATCCCTACTTTCTCCTAGCAGTGCTGCGGAGGCTTTGGACCTAGTTTTGGATGAGGAGGCCATAATCAAACCTGTCCACTCTAGTATTTTAGGACAAGAGTACTGCTTTGAGGTGTGCCATTGTCATTTTCTTCCTGGCTGTATGCGACTATTTAATAGAATTTTTCCTGTGAATGACATCGAATCAGGTACCACTACAAAGCCACTTCTCACTTCTCTCTGAATTAGATAAATGAAGCGATGTAGTGATCTTGTATATCAGGAGATTCTCAGTTTCCAGCGAATCAAATGGGAGAATTTGCTTTTTTCCTCGTTTCATATGCCTGTAAATTATTTATCTTTTGAGTTATGGACAAAACAAGCAACTTGAAGACATTACCTTGGGTTTGGACGAGCTGATTATTCAGGAAAAACAGAAATAAGAAGGATTAAAGGTAAATATAATGGTTAGTTGCAGCCATATATGTAATATTTGTCTGCAGGTTACCACCAGTTCAGGGACAAAATGTTTTGCCTGCCGATCAGCTTCAGAGAGAGACAAGTGGATTGAAAATCTGCAACGAGCTGTCAAACCGAACAAGGTAGACACCACAGATTTTTCTTCATTACACTTCACAATAACTCAGGATGATCTGACGGCTGTTGGCCTGTCAGATCATCATTCAGGTCCAGGGTGCAACATTAAGAACACATGTGAATAAGGACTGTTATAATGCAGTAACAGAACTCCTCGTTCCGCTTCCAGGACAACAGCAGACGGGTGGACAATGTGCTCAAGTTGTGGATCATCGAAGCCCGAGACCTCCCCGCTAAGAAACGCTACTATTGCGAGCTGTGTCTGGATGACATGCTGTATGCACGCACCACCAGCAAACCCCGGACTGACACCGTCTTCTGGGGCGAGCATTTTGAATTCAACAATTTGCCTACCATTCGTAGCCTTCGTTTGCACCTCTACAAGGAAACGGACAAGAAAAGACGCAAGGTAATGTTTTCTAAAAATAAAAACCCCGGTTGTGAGTCCGGAAATATTTTATTGTCCCACAAATATTCAAAGCGAATTGTTTTGCTCTGTAATCCAGGAGAAAAGCACATATCTTGGCCTTGTCAGCATCCCCATCTCCAGCATCACGGGCCGGCAGTTTGTCGAGCAGTGGTACCCGGTGATACAGTCCAGCGTCCTGGCAAAGAGCGGTGGCGTTGGAAGTGCCAAAGTGATCAACGCCTCGCTACGTGTCAAGTCTCGCTACCAGACAATGAACATCCTGCCGATGGAGCTGTACAAGGAGTTTGCTGAGTACATTACCAACAACTACCGAACACTGTGTGCGGTTCTGGAGCCACTGTTGAGTGTGAAAAGCAAAGAGGAGGTGGCGTTTGCTCTGGTGCACATCCTTCAAAGCACCGGGAAGACAAAGGTAAACAAGGGGTCAAGTGTTGCCCTATTGCTTATCTCTCAGCTCTCTGTATGAACTTTAGGTTTGTTTCATCACAATAAGTCATATTTTTGATCCTTTCTCAGGAGTTCCTGTCTGACATGGCGATGTGTGAGGTGGATCGATTCATGGACCGGGAGCACTTGATCTTTCGTGAGAACACGCTAGCTACGAAGGCTGTGGAAGAGTACCTCAAACTTATAGGTCACAGATACCTCAAGGATGCTATAGGTAAGGCTGCCGTAGACAAACCCCATCGCACATCACTGTGTTTAATCTCCAGCTGCCTGAATGAAAAGAGGATTTGAAGCTCAAAGTGAATCAAACACTTTGAATAAGTGGGTCAGACGGGGCTAATTTCGAGCATTGTTTGATGCTGAGATTGTTTGATATAGATTTGTGAAATATTTATGACATTTTCCCAGATGACTCCTGTTCATTGTGGTAGCAGTGTTTTTTTTTTAATACGAGTGTTGGAAGAACTGTCACAACAACAAACAGGATCCATGCTTCAATAACAAAAATCTGTGCGACAACATAAAATGCTAATTTGTACTTTTACTTTTACTGTTTAAAGGTTTTTACTTGGCGCACAAAGGAAGCTATACCAATCTTTTTCATGTTTTAATCTTTTTTATCCCAATTATTACAAATACTGTATATTTTACATTTGTGTATTTAAGTTTTAATACTCACCTTTTTGTTTTTCATACTCGATAATATCTTCCCCAGCACCTTAATGACATTTTATTTAATTTTATTTCCTTCCAAGAGAGTAAAAATCAGCATATGCGCAGCCGTCTCCTCCTGATCCATCTGCTAAAGTAGTTTAGGGCAGAACCTTTTAAATATTGATGCATTTTGGGAAACATGAAGACAGTGTGATCTACAACCTGCAGGTGACTTCATTCGAGCCTTATACGAGTCTGAGGAGAACTGTGAGGTGGATCCGATGCGTGTCCCGCCGTCAGTCCTCGCCGACCATCAAGCCAACCTTCGCATGTGCTGTGAGCTGCTACTCTGCAAGATTATCAACTCTCTCTGGTCAGTTTCCCACCGTTTAGATCCTGTAGAAAACATCATGCATGTGTCTGCCTGTCTGCAGAAGGTCTCATCCATCTTTGTGAGGGCACAGTTACACATGCCTCCAGTTAACTACCATCCTGTTAGAGCAGAGGGGTGAATAACACATTTGCATCTTGGCTTTGCATGGAGTTCAACACTGGTGAACTTTGATATGTGTGGTTGACCCCTCACACGGGCTACCAACTAGCGTATTGACTTCTGTGTGTGGCTCACATCCTGCACTGCACAACTTTCAGCACCAGTAGGCGATGGACGTCCATCTGCATTCATGTGTGTGAGAAACGTGCCCTTCGACCTTTGATCCCAGCGCTCCATGTTTAACACCAAGACGAACCAACAAGATTTGAAACTGAAAACACTGAGTCCCACTTTTGTAATGAAACATTTGTGGAAAATGATTAGAAACAGAAAGTTCCAGATAAAATTGCAATCATTTTAGCTTTTAATCTTGTCTTCCCACATGACGAAACATCCGTAGCTTGTTGCACCAGCTGTCGGCCTGCATGATATTGTTAGAACGCTGACATTGTGTTATTTTGGCTTTCTGCAATATATATTGTGATATACCACCAGCTCAATAGACCATATTCACACGGCGGCCATTTTCCTCTGATTGCCTGAGAAGCTTGAGTGCTGGCACAGTGTTATTCTGCTGTGTTTCAGGTTGCAAGTCCTATAAACGTAGAGAATCTGACAGATTTTTACCATTTCTGCACTTCCCAATTGATCAGCAACTGAAAAGATGATAGATAGTGAAAATTTAGAGGGATATCGGACCACATTTTCATATAAAACAACATAATTGATAGCCCTTTAGCTAACGTCAGCATTCAACCATTGAGTGGCCGGAAGATTTCTGATTAACATCATTAATATTTATCAAGTGCCGCAATCTTAATGTCCAGCTTGAATACCATGAATACACACAAAGAAACACAAGTAAAGTGTGAAAGATTGAAAGTGGATTTGCCTCACTTGACATTACTCATCCTGAAATGTGACTGTTGTGCATGTAGACGCTAAAACAGCCGGCTGTGTGTAAGTTCAAACTTTGTTCAGTTAATCGTGTCAGTCGTAAGTTGTGATTTATGCATCACTAAAATAAAAGCAGTTGCACTGAGGAGACAAGTTACAACATAACTCTTAAGTAAGAACCTGATAGGAGAACATGCCTGGAGGGTATTGTGGGCGTAAATCATAAAATGTCACAGAATTAAACAGTGAAAACAGTTTTTCTGACACACAGCTTGTTTTTCCATTAGCTGCATACCATTTTGTAGCAAAGTTATCCTGTAGAGATGTAATTTATTTATTGATATGATATTTTAATATCAATCTACTGTAGCTTACTACACTGTGGGATGATGCCACTCGGCTCAAGCTAGCCAGAAAGCTAACGTGCACGTTACCATGAGAATGAAACTCCTTGGATCGCTGATTGGTCACATGCCTTAGCTATCCAAGCTAGTTATGGACCAGTTAATCCTGCTGCAGCCAATTTGTCTCAAATAAACAACAATATGACATCTTTCTTTTTGCAAACTCTGATATTTAAGTAAAAAAATGACTCAATGAGAACATGACACTGATCCATTGAGCTGTTTTTTCCAGTGGTATAATTGGTGCTATCATCAACATGATGTAAGACAGTTTCAAAACTGGTTTCATCAACACTTTCTCCTCTCCCCTCAGTGTATGGTCCAGTAGTTTTCTGTATGTTCCTGTCTCCTGACCTTGCAGAACTCCTGCGGGCTGCTGGGTTTTATCTCGCCGTTCTCCTTGACAGTGGATAATAAAATCATGTTCTTGTCTCAGCATATTTCCGCGGGAGCTGAAGGAAGTTTTCGCCTCATGGAGAGCGAGATGTGCTGAGCGTGGAAGAGAGGATCTCGCCGACAGCCTCATCAGCTCCTCCCTGTTCCTTCGCTTCATGTGCCCGGCCATCATGTCCCCCTCCCTGTTCAACCTGATGCAGGAGTACCCCGCCGAACGCACTTCCCGCACGCTCACACTCATCGCCAAGGTGATGCAGAACCTGGCCAGCTTCAGCAAGTGAGTCTCCGTCACCGCCTGTCCTCTCACGCCAGCTACGACGTTTTATCAATTTGATTCGGCTCCTCTTTTAGATTCGTAGACGTCGAGGCTTATGTGCGGTGTGTCACAGAGGAACATCCCGGAAACAGGCCTGCAGTTTTGATGCGGGGGTTTAAAGTGTTACTCACCCACAGTGAGCTCCAAGGCTTTTAGCTGTGACACATTTATTCTTACCTCAACTCTGTGCTCTTTACTGACACTCTTCAAATATTAAAACGATTCAGCTGGCTTTAAAAAGACACCTTTAATTCAGATTTCAAAAGAGTCGGGCTATTTAATAGACTCTACATTTTAGGAACACTGGAAAAGATACTTGATATAAAAGAATAAATATTATTACATGTGCAATCAGATCAAGAATTAACTGCAGGTGATTTTTTTAAAGTGAACTTCACACTTGACATTATCTGAGGCTTGTGTTGTTTTGTGTGTCGCATTGAAAAAAAAAATCAGTTGATTAGTTAATCATCAAAAAATTCATTATCAAAACCCCCTCAGTATTTTCTGACATTTTATAAATGATTAACTGCAACAAAAGGTTACAAAAAAGATATTAACTAAAATTGAAAATAGTTTTCAGTTTTACCCACCAGCTAGTTCCAGGGCAATTATTTTCCACAAGTACTTGCAGTGCTGATCATTTCTGATTGGTCGACTACTCGCAGCATTTTACTTTAGGCACCATCTTTAAAAAATCATCACCATGTTTGCTTTTAGCTGTTTCGGGTGTCGTGTGAAATAACTGCCTGTGAAGCCCAAACACTTCCTGATTTTGCTGCTTCCTAGTAAAGCGCTTCTTAGTAGTTCTTAGCTTTTAAATAACTAAATAACCGGGGACTTTTCGACAAGACAAGCACGTCATCAGTTGAAAACGCATCTTGGAGCAGGTAGCCCTCCCTGCTGTGCTGAGCTGAAGTGCCGAGACAAACCGAGCCAGCAGATTTTATGGAAAAGCCCCGATGGAGTTGCAGAAGAAAGCGTACGACAGATGGACTGACAGCGCCGTTACATCTTCGCTTAATCTTCGCAGGTCTTTAGACGACAGTGGAAATGCAGACAACAGCGGGCTGAATGAACCTGCTAGTTCCTTGAAAAGTCATTCAAATTCCTGGTACTAAAAAACAGACAAATACGATAAAAAATGTAATGATGGTATAAATTCAAAGAGTGAAAGACACAGCTGCACCTACGCAGATGATCAGAATTATTTACATTGTGTAAACAGTGACATGAACGACCAGTTTTTAAAATATCATATCTCGTACTATCATCTTGGCACTCACAGAGAATGTGTACATCATCAACAAAAAAGGCAATCACTGTCCAGATCCCTTCTGAATTCACCATACGACGCTCCTGAACTATAAACATTAGATCCCTCCATGGTGCACTGTGCAGTCTGTTTCCATCTCCTCACGTGTCCTGTCATCATTGTCTCTGCAGATTTGGACCCAAGGAGGAATACATGTATTTCATGAACGAGTTCCTGGAGATGGAGTGGGGCTCCATGCAGCAGTTTCTTTACGAGATTTCCAACATGGACACCGGAGGAAACGCCGGAGGGTTCGAGGGCTACATCGACCTCGGCAGAGAATTGTCCATGCTCCACAGCTTACTGTGGGAGGTCATGGGCCAGCTCAGCAAGGTACGTGGAGAAACACGACGAGCCACTCGAACATAAAATTACTATGATTTTTTTCTCTGGGTTCCTGCAGTTTCTATCACACAGTAACAGGATGAATATTATTTAAACTCCATTAGAACTGAGATTAGTATTTTAATATTTAACTCCAGTGTTTGCACTGTTGATTCATGGAAATTATACCGTAGTCGAAGCATAATGAAAGTTCTAAATATTTTATGCACAGCGCTTAATTGTCTTATAGCCGGACAGATGTGGCTTTTGATCCCTGGGTTCTTTGTTTCATGAAAGCAGTCTTCAGCCTTTTATGAATGACATTTGAATTTTATGAATGAATTAGTAACATAACACTGTGAATAGCAGAGGTTTCCAACCCTTGGGGCACAGACAAGTGCTGAGCCATGACACATTTGCTACTGGGCTGCAGAAACCGCTGAATGATAGTTTTATTATTAGGGATGCACCGAGCAGACTTTTTCCTTCCTGATGGAGTCGGATACCTGAAATGAGGTTATATGCCAACACTGAATACCGATTGTGTAAAGCATGTAACAAAATTGTTCATTCTAACCTGGTTCTAATGGTTGAGGCAAATAAGATAATAACAATTTCACATTTTTGGATATTAAAAAGAGGTTTCTGTCCTTTATTTCATTCACACCTGAGGGCAAGAAAGACTCAGATGAGCAAAGATGGATGATTTGATAATCCATAGCTCTCATAAGGTCTGTTGTGTTGAAACAGACCTTTCCCTCCTCTGAAACTTTACAGAACGTGTAATCCAAATTACAATCGTGTCCTCTGAAACGTGTCCACACCAGTGAAAACATGTTTGGCTCTGCGTGACTCTACTCAGGTGGATGACGCCATGAGCACAGCAGGCTTCTTCTCCTCTGTGTTTGTTACCCAGATTTAAGTTTTGTCAACATTTGCCAGCCCTGATAGATGCTGTCGATACCCTCTTCACATTAAAATGCATTAAATGCAGATTAGTATTATATGCATATTGACTGTAGTTTGTTTGTCCTTCTTTATTGATTTGATGGCTCGTGACTGAATGAGTGGTACTGATGATTAAAAGCTGAAACTTTAATGACAAAAATGATTTGGTCATCAGGACAATACCTAATCCTCTTAATCAGGTCAGTATTGGTGCCAATACCTGTCCACAGGAATGGATCAAAGCATCCCTAATTATCATCATAATCATGTATTGTATTCATCATATAAAATAATAATTTAAGCTCCTGGTGTTTGTGCTAAAACTACCTTGAGCTTGGCACAGTCTGCCTGTGATTAATCTTTCCTAAGCTTCCTGTCAGGCCCACAACAACAAGATAATGACTTTGAACTAAAGTAGGTCGTCGGTACACGAGCTAATCAGTTTCCCCTTCTGTTTTACCTTTTATTTCGGGCTTGCCCTCCACCGAGTTGCCTGAACCGCTACAGCATTGTCAGTTAAATAGTCCCTGGTGTAAAAAAGGTTGGGAACCCTTTGAATAATCATGAAAACCTTTCCCGGCTGCAGGATGCTATTCTCAAACTGGGACCCCTGCCGCGGCTGCTGAACGACATCAGCGTCGCCCTGAGGAACCCGCAGCTGCACATGCCTACAAATCACCAGCCGGACCGACCGAAGGACAGGCTCTTCTCGCGGCCGTCTTTCAACCGTCTCATGTCGTCTGACTTCCAAAGCCTTATGATGCGCGACTTAAACAGGTATCTCACGGTTTCCTTTATTATGCATCACACTCGCATGAAACTGAATTTGCATGTCCTCAGAGAGGGACTCAAGAACAGGTGATGCTAATGCTTTTACTTTTGAACTTTATCAAGACAAGGGGAATTATCATAATTGCAAATATGCACCTATTGCACATTAATGGAGGAATATGACTTTCATACGGTGTAATTAAGAGTAACACATCAAAAGGCCAAGGATACACAACAAACGAGGACTCGGTGGCTCAAAACAAAACACTGGTGTGTTTCTAAGAGCCTGTAACGCTAATGCACCTCTTCAGGCTTTTTAACTATTTTATCAATCAGTAATTGCCAGCACCATCTGTTCCCAGACTCTCCTACCCGAACCTCTTCTCTCTGTGTTTTAATTCACTTCAGCTCACTGCAATCATCAAGAGACAGTTGCTCTCATTACAGCCTAACTGTTTAAATAAGGACTCTTAAAGTAAGACAAAAACAGCAGTAATATCAGAGGACTCCACCACGCAGATTTTCTGTTTGCTGCTATAAATCCCTCCCATCAAGCACAAGTCCGTTGAGACGCAAATCTGCAGCAGTAAACATGCAACTGAATGCGAATGACTTAAATCTGCTGCAGGCAGGTGCGAGAGGACAGAGATCAAACGTCTGGAAATCTAAACCAACACAAGGAAGCACGCACCTGCCGCTCCTCGTAGCTATAGCCCCCGAGGTATCAGACCAGAAGTGAGTGACAGGATGGAGTCGCCTCCTGCTCGTCACCGAGTTTCATTATGCAACGGTTACATAACGACGCATGTGTACAGTAGTTCTCGCATACCATAAAATCTCATAGACACGTGTGTGGGATCAAAATAATGATTGACAGTTTGGATCTTTCACACGTTTTCTTGTGAAGTGAGAATAGCAAAGGAAAGAAACTACCAGTGATTTTAAATATTCATTTATCTACACTGGATTGTGTCTTTTCCTTGTTCATCCTCGGCTACCAAACGTACTTGTTTTCTTTCTCATAATCCATGGAAAATACAGACTACTTCTTACTCTTCAAACAATTACATGACCGTATAATATTTTGGAGAAATACATAAAACAGTAGGAACATTTGGTGTCCTGGTGGCCTGTAGGGCAGTTGTTCCCAACCTCCTACAAGATAACACAAGATGAATCTAGTGGGTCCTGATAACTGAAAAATAGGGGAAAATGTGTTTGTCTCTGACTTTTCTCTCACATTTGTTTTTTGTCTTATGAAATATGGTTGTATCGTTTAAGGCTACTAAAATCAGTACAAAAAAATTACTCTTCGATTAAACTGCCCACAACTTAGTGTAGTGCAACCCTGAAAAGTACGCATTTCGTTTTCCACTGTAGTGAAATTTATTCATCTAGATTGTTTTGGTTTGAGTTGCTGAGTTTTGTAGATATTTCCGTCTTCTCTCCAATGTAATGGAAAAAATACATTTGAAAAACTCAACAGCGATGTCTCTTTTCAGAAATCTTGACTCGGTTGCTCGAGATAATCCATAGACCTATTTGTGAGCAGTTTCATGAAGGAACTATTTCCTTAAATCAAACTACACCCACCAACCGTATCATCTCACTCGTTATACTGGGGGTGGACATCATTGTCCGCTCGCAGACAACGGCGCTGGTTTATTTTTATCTATTAGGCTATACTAGGTAAACGTCCAAGTTACCTCTGTACCCTTCTCTTTCTAAGCCTACCTGGAGTTTTGACAGATTTAGGGAAAACTGCATTTTCATGGAACAACTTGCAAAGAGATCTGAAATTAGACACATGTACTGTATATCCATTGACGAATTTAATAATGTGATGATGATGTTTCTTTTTTCTTGAGAGGCCACTGTCTTTGAAAAACTGTTCTTTTGTTTTTTTATGATTTTTGTAAGTCATGTTTTATATGTTACATTTTCTATGTTGTGATTTTGTACAGCTGTTCCTTTGGCTGGTTCTCTCTTGTAACAGAAATCTTGATCTCAGTGGCACTTCCTGGTAAAATAAAGGTGAAATAATGATTTTTGAAAACACATGAAACCACGGGATGTAAACGTTAATGGCTTCCTCCTTAGCTGAGCCGTAACATTAGCCAACTTAGTTAGCTTTGTTAGCTAGCCTCTCGTCCTTCTGCAGGGTAATACAGCCTTTATCTCCAAAACGCAGCAACTCACAATAAGACAAGCTAGATGGATGAATAGCATGACAGGTAAAATGAAGAAACTGTCCGTTTAAGGGGTCACAAGCAAAAACCACTGGCCTAGAGGATTAACAGACCGTGTGATCGAGGTGTCCTCAGTTCAGGTCACACCAGGGACCTCATCAGATGTCGTTTCCCTCTTTCTCTCCCAAAAAATGCATAAAAATACCACAGAAATAGTAGGTAGGCACCACATGTCCGGTGCTCACACTTTTCTCTCCATACAGCCCATACTCAATAATGCAGAAGTATAATCACATGTAAAATATGTTTGAGATAGTGTAAATATACCTTTTATAGCAATTTGCAACATCTCTCTCTGTTGTGTATCTGCAGTTCAATAGACATCTCCCGCCTGCCATCACCCACGACCGGAGTCTCAGCTGTAGAGTCTCTCTCATCTAATCTGAACATGAGGCGTCAAGCAGAACGAGACCTCCGCTCGTCGAGGGAGGTGTTCTACGTGACCCGCCCGCCGCTGGCTCGATCCAGCCCGGCGTACTGCACGAGCAGCTCGGACATCACCGAACCTGATCCGAAGGTACGAGGACAAACAGTCACTGTTTAGTGTCACTGTGATAAAACCCGATTTCTGTCTTAATTCTGCAGTTTTTTTAAGCTTCGCTGCAAGAATCAGAACTGAGATTTTTATAAAATGAAAGCATATTTACATTAGTCAATACAGCAACATGATGTAACCCTGGCGTCACACTTTTATCGACCTGAGGTGAGCACTTCAAACATTCTTTGATGCTTTCTTCTTTTGAGAGTTGGTTCTGATCGAACTAGAGATCACAATAACAGATGTTCCTGATTGTTTTATCATCAAGGCCATTTTCAAGTCTTGACTTTCAGTCTGATTGAATTTGTTTGCAATGTGAGATTTTTCCCAAAAAATTACATTCAAACATCAAAAATGACATTAAGTTATTATCACCTCACCCCTGGTGCACTGATTCCTACAAAGACATTTTCAAATGAATTACTGAAGTAAAAGATCCCGTAAGACGAGACGCGCCAAGGCGGATGTATTCATATAGCACTTCAGACATGAGTACATAAAAAGGCTTTAAGACAAGATAATGAGGAAAACAGGCAATAAAAAAGACATTATGGTTTTTAAAAAAGGATAATGGAAGATGAGACAAGCCAAAATGGAACAAAACAATACGCAGGAGTACAACATTAGTCTTTCATAACTATATAAATGCATTTAGCTGTCTAAATGCATAAATAAAGATGACTATATATGACAGCAAAATGTGTTTAAATTACAATTAAAGCTAAAAATACACACGTTCATGTACATTCAGAAAAGAATCCAGTCCAAAATAAAACAACACTAACTGTTTTTCTTGTTTCTGTCAGGTCCATAGTGTGAATAAAAGCGTGTCCATGATGGACCTCCAGGACTCGCGCATGAACAGCATCTCCAACCTGAACTCTGTGGGAGACATGCTCACCTCCTCTCAGGCCTCCATCGCCGGCCTGGGCCACAGCTTCGGCAACCTCTGCGGCCCTCTGCGTATGGGAGGGCATATGCCGGCGGGCTCGTCGGGCTCCGGTTTGAGGCTGAGCCAGATGGGCCACATAGGGGGTCCCACCGAATCCATCTCTCAACAGCAGCAGCAGGCGGCAGCGGCCATGCACTACCCCCTGTCTTTCCAGAACCCGCTATTCCATCTGGCCGCCCAGAATTCCCCGGCTCAGTCTCAGTCTCAGCCTCCCCCTCCTCTCCTCCTCGCCCCCGAGCCCGAGAACGGCCACCACGACTATCAGCCGGCTTTTGGCAACAACGCCTTCTCCCGCAGTGAGGACTTGTCCGGCCTGCGGTCACAGAGCAGTCTGGTGCAGCCGAGCATTGTCCACTCACACAGCTACAGTGATGATTTCACCCGGCAGAATCAGAGCAACGACTACGCCTGGCACCAGCTGTCACTGCAGGTGCAGGTAAGGACTGGCTCCCTTATCTTCACTCGTTAAATACTGCAGAAAGACGCTTTTGTGTTTATTTGCACCGTTTCTTTGCTGTTAAGATCGTCCTTCTTATTTTCCACAAATATCTGCAAATTATACATAAATAATGAATATAGGAAACAAGATCTGTGCGATACAGCTTTATCATTTTATCCATACAGGGGAGTCACATAGTATTAAAGAAGTGTGTACAATTATATTTAATCTATAATTTAGGTTTTGTTTAAAGCACAGGACAGTGCAGTCGAACGTCATTTTACAGGCAAAGAGGTGAAATTTGTCACCGCAGAGCGTCTCTCTGCTTATTAAAAAAAATAAATTAACACTTCCATCTGGACAGAAACTGGTCTTCATATTGATGCTGAGGTGTCGGTGAATAGCCAGAATGGTGTTGTATTTTAAAGAGCACCACCAGGTGGAGAACGTGTTGTTCACAGAAAGCTCATTGCTCATTCTGTTCTGCTCGCTTGTATCTGCAGCAGTGATTTCTATTTCTCTCTCTGTCTCCGTCTTTAATGTTTAAAATGAGTCAGGTCACGCTCTAAATCTTTCAACTGGAAGGCCTGCTGTGTGTTTATCGCTTGGCACTGTCCAACTATCACAGTGTACACTCAGTTGCCAGTTAAATGCATTGCATCATACTGACAGGTGGTTCTTTATTCTGGATTCTTCGACAAAAATGTATTATAATTAACATAAGAAACTAAACAATAAACAGTTAAATAAGGTGTGTACGTCAGTGGTGTAAATGTGGATGTGTGGAGAGATATTATGGTGTAGGTGATGGGAGAAAAGGAAGAAGGCCTAGCCCAGTTAGAGGCCGGACTTCTATATCCTCCGGAGCACTGAGACCAGGTGCTCCAGATCAGACTGCTGCTGTAATCACCTTCCTCTAACCTCAGAGAGAGAGAGACAGGGAACAGCGTTACAATGACCAACCTGCAGAAACACTCGACCAGCATCGGGGCCGTCACAAACTGTACAGAACATTTCCAGAACACATATCTCAACCCTTGTCCCCCCGTCACCGTCATCCCACTCAGGTTATAACACATAAAAAAATGAGAAAAGTGAGTGAAAGAAAAAGCAAATGAAAAATAAACCGGCACAAACTAGGCCGGTGGTAGGTTAATTCACTCCAATAAAGGGTTCTAGGTCTCTTGGAATGATTTTATAGAGCCCATCAATGAGACTACCCAACCCATTATATGAACGAGGGAAGGCTGAATAATAGAAATACCTCTCTGTGTAACGCAACGTTTACCAGCACGACAAAAGAAAATCCTGCAAAATGATCATAGAGTTGAATCAACACCTCTCTTAAAGGATACGTTCACCCAAAAAGGAAGATTCAGTCATTATCTACTCATCCTAATGCTGATGGAAAGCCAGGTGAAGTTTCGTAGTCCACTAAACATTTCTGGAGCTTCACAGCAGAAAACAGTGCTGCAGCATTCTCCTAAACAACTGCAGCAGATGGGGACTTGTTTTAAAACATTAAAAAGAATGAATGAATAAATAAATAAATAAATGAATAAATAAATAAAATGGCTCCATTCAGGTCATCTGAAGTCATCCAAGTCCCCTGAAGCGTTGAGATTCCATATTGATTTGAAAAGATGTTTTTTACACCCTTTTCTAAACAGATATCTTCACTGTTGCTGCTAAACTAAGAGCATGAGCTGCCACCCCTTGGCCGTGTGTTGAGGGTGTAAATAACATCTTTTCAAAATCCATTCAGGATCTTAGGACTTCCAGAGATTTGGATTATGCTGGTCGAACTGTACCTTATGGGGTTTTTTTTTTACATTTTAAAATAAGTCAGTTGTTTAGGAGACCAGAAATGTTTTGTGGACTACGAAAATTCAACCCTCTTATCTTAGGAGCAGATAAGTTTGCGTGAATTGCTAAAACCTGATCGAAACTGCACATTTTTAGACCGACTTCACTGTTGCATGTCGTACGTATCAGTGGGTCTCCTGGCTTATCTCCCTCATTTTTTCTTAGCAATCACTCGATACGAAGACAGTATTATCTCCACCGGATCTAAAAATGTTGTGATGAGGACAGCCGAGGATACATTTTCTCAGTTTTCCTAAAAATATCTGGATAGTTTTTCCCTATTTCGAGCCAAATTGCCCAACAAACTTAGAGCCTCGTCGTTTATTCTTAGTTGTATTTCAACGCCTTGATTGCGCAACAAAAACGTCTACATGAATTCAGATCCTGATTCATGTCGTCCCTTTCTTTTCCGTGTATTCGGACTGATTGTAAGATTGCAGAGCAAAGCTTGCATCTCAACAAAATAAAAAATTGTTTCCAGAGTGGGCCAGCTGAATATGCAGCTCTGACCGTAATGCGAGGGGCACTTGTTGCGCTGCAGACAGCACGCTGAAGCAGGATCGTTCTCTGGTCTGCTGAGCTGAACTGTGTAGGGTGCTTGACATCAATCATACCGTGTTGTCCTTGTTTCAACAGGGCTGAAAACTAGCTGTCGGTCAGCAGGGTAGAAAAGACTATCAGAACTGTACTGCAGACAGATAGATAGGTCAGACTTATAGATATATATTATTAACATAGCGGCCCACATTGTAACTTTAATTAAACTGTCACATATTTGATAGGTTCCAGTAGGCTTATTTTGTTTTTTGGAACTGCTTTTAATGAAGCCACGGTTTGATTGTGCTGATCTATCACATTGATAAGTTTACTACAGCATGTCTGTGTAAAATTAAAGCGTTTAATGATGCAGTCATGTAGTCTTGAGCTATTTCTGTCCTGCTGCGTGGGCCTTAATGGAACAAACATCACCAGCCTCCTGTTTATTAATTCAGTGTCAGTACAGTGCTTTATCCATCCATCCACCCATCCATCTATCTATCCATCCTACCCTCCTGCTATCCAACCGGCAAGTGAGCACTAATGGTTTAGGGCCAAAACACATTTCTGACCATCCAGGCCTCTCAGGTCAACTGGGGCAAGTCTGCTCACTGTCCTCCGAGTCAAAACAGAACATCAGCATTTGTTTTTTATGAACCACATATCTGGAACAAACCCAGAAAGCCTGAGGTCCCCTCCAACTCGAAGTCCTCTCTAAGATAAAACTTTCCTGTTTGCCACTGCCTTCTATTAAAGATATAGTATGTAACATTTCTGCATTAAAATGTCTAAAAACCACTACGACTATGTGATATATCTTAGCACAAATGTTTACAACATAATGAAATCTGTGATTTTATTCAAGGTAATGGTGCGTTTCATTTGGTCGCCTGTAAATTGCGTCATATCGCCTTGAAGGGCCCATACACACCAAACCAACAACAGAACTAGTGGCGATGAAATCGCACTCAGTGGGTGAAAAACAGATACTAAAGTGACAGGCTCAAGGGGTTTTCTCTTTCTTTTTCTGTTTCTCCTCTTGCACTAATTCACTTGAACAGCCAATCAGAGTGATTCCTCTCACCAACGTGCTCCGCAGACGATCCAACGCGCTCAATCTGCCAAAAAGCCACAAACAAGGGCTGGCTAGTGCTGGTCCGGTGTGTCAGGGCCCTAACCTCATTAGTTGCTAAATCCTATCACCTTTTATTTAATCGCTTGATGCCTTATGTCTTATGTACAGCACTGTCAATGGTCCTTATCTTGAGAGCTCGCCTTGCTTACCATCATTCTCTCAACGCACAAGTCACTGTTTGTGGAGGCTTTTGAGGTCTCTGGTAAAATAAAATAAAAAAATTGGTTCAATGAATTTATTTCTGTAAATCATCTTGATGTCCTTGAAGGTCAAACTTGTGAAGGGGTAGCCGTGTGCACTGCTGTCTGCCTTTGTATCTTATTGGATTTTACCACAGCGGCTTACAAAACAAACTACAAAGGATCTACACACTTAACATTCGCTTAATTTTCTTTCTTTCTCTCTATTCTCTCCTCAGGAGTCTCTCCAGCAGCAGCACCTGGTAGGTGTCGTATCTCAGACAACCACTGGGACGGGCACCCCCGCCTCTTTGGCCACTCCACCTACTACAGTTCACCCTGTCCGCCAGACATCCATCGCCGCGCCTCAACACCTCAAGTCACAGCGGTCCATTAACACTCCAGCCACCGCCACACCTCCGAAGGTCCGCCCACAGAGCAGGAACCTCCTACTCGACTCTTCTGACATGAACTACAGTGGCAGTCAGCCGAAACAGCGCCAAAGTCAGCAGCAGCCGCAACAGCAACAACAGCAGCAACAGCAGCAGACGCAGCAGCAACAACAGCAACAGGACGCACAGCTGTCGGTGACGGACAGTCCAGCTCCCGGGCTCCCATACCAGACGAGCTCCGCCAAAGAGAACCAGGGCCCGGCAGCAGCCGCAGAGGGGTCGACAGACACGCCCACGAAAAACACCAAGAAGTCTGGACAGCTGCAGCCGCCACAGCAACATCTTCTCAAACCTAATAAACAGGTTGGTACGACTATAATCACTGGATCACTTGGAACAGTGTTCCAAAACTGCATCATTATAGCCCCTTCCACACAAGCCGGACAGATCTTTGCAATTATATTATCACGGAGCATTGTCAGTCCACCTATAGACCTTTTAATGTGAGGATTCACGTCAGCAAAAGTCAAATATCAAGGCTTCTCTAATTTGAAGATGTAAATTTGAAGCATGACTGACCTGTGTTGTTGTTTCAGGGATCGTCCTCGAGCACCACGGCCCTCAATGAACGGACAGTCGCCTGGGTGTCCAACATGCCTCATCTGTCTGCTGACATCGAGAGCCTGCGGCCGGACCGTGAGGGCCAGCTGAAAGAGTACTCCAAGAGCATGGATGAGTCACGACTAGAGAGGGTCAGCACATTTTTGTAGTTCTCCACCTTTATATTATATATTTGAGTGAAAGCGGAGATGCAAAACAAGACAAACATGAATTGGCGGCCTTATAAAGTAAGAATTAAAGAAATTAAGCACTGAGGGAAAAGGGTCTGGCTTTGTGTTTCCTGATTTGCTAATTTTAAGTTGATTGAAGGTAATAAACTGAGAGCACTAGTAGGCCAACTACAACCCAGATCCCAAAAAACTCTGTTGAATGTTCCAAACATTTAATATTGTCTTTGCACAGTTTTCAATTGAGTATATGTGAATGATTAGCATGTGATCGGATTCAGTTTCATTCACAAACTATAATGACAAAATTACATGATACTTTACTATCCAAAGCCTGTCTGTTTATTTGTTTATTTATTTATTCCAGTTGCGTATCATGTTGGTTGCTCCAAACAGCTGCAAGAGGCAGCTGATTGATTTAATAAAAAAATATCTGGGATTGGATCAGTAATCTGCACTGGAAGTTCATGACTGATGTCTGTGTTTTCTGTTGACAGAGTGCTTGACTCTGGCTCATAGGAGCACAAATTCTTGATTCAGTGTGAAAACTGATAGCAGCCTATCCCATAATAAGTCACTTTGGACAACGGTCTATCTGATATCACCTCATTGGTGTTGTTCCTAAAATATCATATTTAATGTTGTTCCTGGACCATCATGCGACATTATAGGCAAGCTGTTGTGGCTTCATGGGTTGAGTACAGGACTCTCACTCAGGAGACTGAGGTTCATATCCTGATTTGAACAAATTATTATACAGATCGCTCACTATTGTCAGTTTCCTGTTGCTTGGTTAGGTTTTTAGTCATTCTGTGTATGTGAAACCTACGTTAAGCAAAATCTACACGCGGATGATCTGACACTCTTTCAAACTGTTCTGCTAATATGAAACTTTGTATCAGAGCTTTAACAGAAACATACATGAGCTGTTGGCTGTTGTTCTTTTGCTGTGAAGAATAACTCCCACACTTTTGTCTATATTAGAAACACGGGTCTATGCAGTGTTCATGCACAGCAGTGAAATTTGTGATTGCACACTTTTAAGCTTGTCTGCTCATTTATTTATCCCACTTGCAGCAGCTCAGGGGATGAGCCGAACTACAGCACAGTCTCTATGTTGATAAATCACTCATCATTCAGGAATATTTCTGAATGCCAGTGATGACGCAGGTGAATTTATTTTTATTTCAGGTAAAAGAGTACGAAGATGAGATACATTCCTTGAAGGAGCGGCTGAAGATGTCTCATCGTAAGCTTGAGGAATACGAGCAGAGACTCATGTCGCAGGAACAGCAGACAAACAAGATCCTAATGCAGTATCAGAACCGGCTGGATGACAGCGAGCGACGTCTAAAGCAGCAGCAGTTGGAGAAAGACTCTCAAATCAAAGGCATCATCAACAGGTGATTAGTGTTCAGGTCGAACTACAGCTGGCAGAAATGAGGCTGTGCCAGTTACTTTTCGGCTTTCTCTATTGCATTGAATTTGTCACACAAAAGTTGCCACCAAGTAAATGAATAATAACAATAATATAAGCTCAGTAAAGCTTAAAATCCACTATATTTTTATTCAAGTGTAATCTTTATTCACATAAGAGCTGAGATGATTGAGTGCGACAACAAAAAGATTCATAAAAGTAGCTGAACACAGCTACGGGGCAAGTTCATGCAAAGTGAAGGTGGTTAAAAGTGGGGACCAGTGATACAATAAACAAAATATAATTAGGCAAAAGTTGAAGTTATCCACTGAGAAACAACATTTTTGGCAAAACACTGATTTGCTTTCTTGCTGAGAATTAAATAATGATCTGTGCTGGAGCGGTTAGCATAGCTTAGCATAAAGACTGGAATCGGAGGGGAATGGCTAGCCTGGCTCTGTCCAAGTTTTTAAAAAAATAACACATTTCTGTTTTTGTATGAATTAAACAAATGAGCTTTAGAGATATTGATAGTCTTCGTGCTAAGTTAAGCTAATCATTCCCCAGCTTTAGCTCCATAATTAAAGGTGCCCTGTGGAGTTTTCTTGTAAGCAAACACACTTTATATTTACATGAATTTGTACTGTGTTACCCAAGTTGATGCATATATGTGCATCATTATGTGTGTTTCCAACCCCCTGTTTTGATGTGCATTTTTAATGTGTATTTAAAAAAAAAAACTGAGAAAATGCAAAAAAGACCCCTCAAAACCCCCGCAAAGCAGTTTTTATGCTTGACTGAGGTGAAAAAATTGGTGTATAAGTACAAGAAAAATGCAGTAAAAGGCAACGAGACAGTGAATCATGACTTACATGAGATTAAATGTGTCTCAAGCTTCGCTTCTCTAAAGTGACGAGAAAAGAAAAGAAAAGAAAAGAAAAGAAAAGCATCGGACGAAAACATCAGACCTGTGTGGAGTGATGAGAAAACTGCAACCTTCCACAGTATATGAAAAAAACAGAACATTATGATGTCACAGTGAAGTTGAGCTTTGACCTTTTTGGATGTAAAATGTCATTACTTCATCATTTTATCCAATTAAAAATTTGTGTCAAATTTGGTTGTAATTATCATTTGAATTGTTGAGAAATGGCCAAAGATGTGTTTTGTGAGGTCACAGTGACCTTGAAGCTTTGACCACCAAAATCTAATCACAAGAAAAGGACGGATGTACAGACGGATAACCCAAAAACATAATGCCTCGGGCCGAGACATAAAATTGCCATTTTTCCATTAAGTTTTTACATTTTTCCACCATTTTGGGATTTGACCCGTACTGTTTCAGTTACCTCATCTCATTAAACCCTCTTCTTCTGCAATGGTTTGATTGCACCTAACTGAAGAATTAGAAACATCAACTATTTATATTCACATAACGGTAGTTGATGGAAAGTAGAATTTTCTTTTGCACACTGTCACAACATTTGGACGACATTTGAATCGAAACATGGCTGTTGTCCCATGCAAGTAGAACATGAAAGTCGTAGTGAAAAACTTCACAGGGTACCTTTAAATACAGTAACACTGCAGTGGTATTGATCTTCTGATCTCAGGGAGAAAGCAAATAAGTGTATTTCCTAAAATGAGGAACTATTCCTTTAAATGTAGCTCATTTAAATGTCACAACTAATGGCAAAAAAAAACCCCCAGATACAATAGGCTCATACTTAATATGAAACACTTAATGAGGTTATTCATGAGAATTGGTTTTAGGAGGAAAAAGGAAACCAGGCAAGATTAATTCTGACTGCAGCTACTAAGGGAAATTAATTTGACGGAAATGTTTTAATGGAACAGAAGATGGGTGCACACATTTCTATCCTACAAACACTCATTTCACAAGTAATGTATCTGAACAGCTGAATTTGAACTGCCTGACTTTTCTGCAGGCAGCTCGGATTCAGCTTCAGGAGGCTCTGAGGATAGCTGAATGTACCCAGAACATGTCAAGACCTTAATATCATCATATGGCCACATAATCCTACAGTAAATTTCAAGAACACCGGCTTCATTATTCTATTTTTGTCAACCGGTATGTTTGTTTCTATTTCCCTGTTGTCAGACTCATGGCTGTGGAAGATGAGCTGAGAGGGGGTGCCATTCCTGATATTAAGCCTCGAATCCTCACAGACCAGGTTTGTGCCTGTGTCTACGTCTTTTATCATCCCTATTTGCTAAACCAGTCATGTCCTAAAACAGTCTGCATCATTCTTACATCATATCCAAAGCATTTGCCAAAGCCAGTGCAGGGGGAAAAGTTTGCGGCTGTCATGCACTTCACCTATTACCATCTTTCAAAAGTTCGTTTATGTCACATCTGAAACAACATTTCATCATTTACTGCACACGCCTGAAGGGAGAATGAAAACAGTGGTGATCATAAAAACCAAGCGCTGAATGGAGCTTAAAGTTATGTTCAGAGGTTAATCTAGTTTGTCTGAAGGAATAGCAAGTCGTCAACACTGAAATTTTATTTACCACGAAAACTACAATTGCTATTATACCACAGAATGCATTCACGATTCGAAAACCTCGGCTGTGACTCACCAGCAGCGTCACAGTTATTCTGCAGGGCTGCAGCTTCATGAATGCACCATGTGGGCTGGATTGTGACGCAGGTGAAGAGGCTTGTGTGTGTGTATGTGTGTGTGTGTGTGTCGTCTTTACGCCAGAATAACTCAGGAGAAACAGCATTTGCTATCCTTGAAATACAGTCACCTTTTTTCAGCTCTCAATATCAAGAGCAAATGCAAAAAAATGCCTTGTTGAAACCCAGACCATATATAGAAATGTTTCTCCACTGGGTCTCTTGTGAGATTGGACTTGTTTTCTTAAACAAATACAAGTGTGTGATGAGAATAGACGTCTAATGCTGTTTTTCTAACATGAGCTGCTTTTACCAGACTCGAAATGTGCTGCAGAGTTATCGTCCTTCTTGGCTCTAATTCTAATCATAGCTCTAAAAACAACACTCTCATTATTTTGAATGTTTCAGTTAATGAATCCCATTAAAGAAGTAAGTGTTGAGAAATGCTATTCCTTCAGATTAGGAGAGTCTTGTTAATTTCTGTGTGCGAGTGTGTGAGATTTAAAAGGAATCGTTTGACTTCTTGGGAAATACGGCTATCTGCTTTCTTGCCAAGAGTTTGATGGGAAGATTGATAAAACTTTCAGGTTTGTACAATGTAGCTGTGTTGAGGAGCTGGTTAGCTTAGCTTAGCTTAGCACAAAGACTGGAAACAGGAAGGAAATACCAAGCATGGGTCAGTCCAAAGGTAGGTGCAAAGATTAGGTACAAAAACTGAAGTAAAAGTACAACCTATGTTTTTCTATGTACTATTTTAGACCACATTTTTGCACCCATCACTAAAGCTATCATCACATACAACAGACAGATAATTTTGTCACTTGGATTCACGTTGCGCCCGCTCAAGAGGCACAAAGCATGTAAATAGGGAAAGGATTAGGTGTCAGGAATAGGCAGAGGATCAGCTACCCTTCCCAGTATCCTACTAGCCAACAATACGGTTTCTACTGAAGAAGCTGGATGACCTCAAGGCCAAAATCAAGAACAAAAGAGAGACAGATGGGACTGTAATTTCCATACCACGCCATCCAGCCAACAAAGATGCTTTTTGTACAAGGCAATGACAGAACAGCAGACTCTGGAAAACCAAGGAACTGGTGCAACAGCAGAAATGCTGTTTCCCTCACAAGCTCCTGTCAGCCCAACCTTGAGCTCCGGATCAAATGGCGTCTGTTCTTTCTTCAACAGAACTTCACCTCAGGGAAATAAGTGGACGATACTGTTCCTAGTGTCCATCAGGACCTTTCCCAATCTGAAAGCAAGCACCATCCGTGACAGTCTTAAGGCAAATAACCTCATGCAACAACCTATCTTGCCAGGCTTCGAGTTATTTGCTTGTGACCAAACCACAGTGGTGAGGACCAATTACCAGAAGGAATATCTGGACATGTTCTCAGAACGGCTGCTGACCAACTGACACCAGTGTTCATGTTGGTGTTCCCACATGCTTGGTATTGTCAACAGTAGTCCCTGTCCCAAAGAAACCCCATCCCAGTTGCCTGCATGACTACCAGCCAACAGCTCTGACTGCCTTGGTGATGGTATTTCAAGAGGCTGATCAAAGACTTCTTCACCGTCTCACTACTTATGACAATAGCCTTCACTGACGATGACATGAATCCCCTCATTCACACTGCCTAGGTCTACCTGATCGGGAGGGTGAATTATGTTAAACATTTTTATGTGGACCACAGTTAAGCATCTTAACACCATCATCCCCTCCAGACTTGTCATGAGGCTTGAAGACCTAGGACTCCAACTTCAGCTTCCTGACTGGCAGACCACCGGTATTGAGGGGTTTCCCAAGGATGTGTCCTGAGCCCCATACTATACATCATGCTTGTGTTGCCACGTCTGACTCTACCAACATCATCAACTTTGCAGATGACATTGTCCTGCTCGGCCTGATTTCCAATAACGAAGAGAGGGCCTGCCTAGAGGAAGTGTCTCACTTAGAGAACTGGTGCAAGGAGAACAGCCTCTGTGAAGACTTTGGGAAGAAGCAGAGGAGGAATTACGAGAAAAAGAACTGCATTACAGTGAACTTACTATGATCCTCTCATTTAGAAGAACGCCCATGAGCATCTTCCTCACCTCAGATGCCTCAAGGACTTTAGGCTGCCCCTCAAGGTGCTAAAGACTTTCTATACCTGCACCATAGAGAGCATCTTAGAGGGCAGAATCACCACCTTGAGATCACGGCCTTGAGAAGGTGGTGCGGTGAGCAGAAAACATCATCAGACATAATTTCTCAGCCCTTTAGGACATCTACGCCAGCAGGTGCAGGAAGAAGAGCTTAGTTTCCCCAACAACATACTCTTCTCTCTCTTGCGTTCAGGGAGGTGATACCACTGCCTGACGGGCAAGGTAGAGAGGATGAGAAGGAGTTTCTTATTCAGATCCTGAACCAGTGACTAACAGATACAACCCACAATAGCTATTGATTTTTACTTGAATATTTCTTAGATACGAGCGGTAACTTACTGGAGTTTCTTCTGGTTGTGTCACTCCTGGCCAAGAAATACTCCAGCACATAACACAAAACAGTAATTTTTACATTTTGTTTACTTATCTGCAGATTGTGTTACCTACCTGTTGTGTTACCTACATTTCCTCCTGTCTTAATGTTAAGCTAAGGTAAATGGTAGCTGGCTCAAGCCACATATTTTCCATCCAGACACCCCTCAAGGGTAATCTTCTCAACCAACTCTTTGCAAGAAAGTAAATAATGTTATTCTTCAAGATGTCTTACTGCTCCTTTTAAACGCAGCCCTCACGAAGCTGTAAACTGAAGTAAGTTGTAATTTCACCTGTTTTCTCTCCCTTCAGTCTATCAACCAGGTCTATGGTGGGCACCCCGGATCCTGACTGTCAATACCCATGTGACCAGAACTCCTGATGGTCACTCGGGTGTAAAACAAGAAGTCCGATCCAGATCATCCTACAAAAACCCATGAAGAGAAGCTCTGCAGTGGATCCAGCAGGACCACTCCAGTTCTTAAGAAAAACTTTGCACATATTCAAACTTTGCCTGAACCAGAACTTGACAATCAGATTAGCGTGAGGACCAATGTGTGCAGTGAATCCTCTGCATAATTTGACTGAAATATAAGCCAATGCCACAAAAATGGCAATACTGAACCTAATGAGTTTCTTTATTTAATCAGAAGAAGTGAGAAGATGTGTAAAACACTGGGAATGAAGATTGGAGGATGGATTCACGATATTCCCCGCTACAAGCAGCACACTCGCTTCTCAGTTAAATGGCTGCAGACAAAATGTAGAAAAGGCTTTTAACAAGCACAATATCCCCTCATGGTGACGCCTGTGACTGACAACAAGTGTGTTGTTAAATCATCTATGATCCTCGGATACAGGGCCCAAGCAAAGACTGATTCCTATTTGATTCTGATCAAATCATTTAGAAACTTATTATCACTTCAAAGGTGGTTATCATTATGATTTTTGCATCCTCTATAGAACAGCCATACCATCAGAAGAGATGCCAAACAAGTCCAACAATCAACTAACTGCTTTAAACACAATCAAAATCTTCTTTGGTCACGTTTTCCTTCAGCACACAGTGTGAAGCCAGAACAAATCCTGACTTTCAGTGTATAGATGGAGTATTTCTCAAAGTTACGAAACCTTTTTAATAATGGAAATACTTCATGAAAATAATCTAAGATTATAATGTGTTTTGTTCACTTTGTAATAATAATATTAATCATTATAACGATAATACATGACATTTCAAAACAGTGATACAAAGTGCTTATGCTAATCAGTCATAAAGACCTGACATGAAAGAACAATCGTTCTAAAATGTAAGATTTAAAGGGGCATTCCTTTGATTTTTATGCAAGACAATTTTAAAATGTCTTCTGTGGTTCTGGAGGAGCTTCGTAATTTTATCTCAGCTTGGACTCCAAATTAATTTACTCCAAACTCCCAAATTTAAGGCGCCATAATAATAAATTTTAAATACTCAATAGCAATGTCTCTTTACAGAAATCATACCCCGTGCAGCAGTGAGCGTGTATCTACTCATGGATGAGAGGCTCATGCTCCTAACAGCCCAGGATGTAAACTTTAATAGTGTCCTCCTCGGCTGAGCTGTAACTTTAGCTAGATTAGTTACCTAGCATCTCATCCATGACTAGATGCATGCTTCCTCCTGTGTGGTGACACAGAAAGAAAATAGTTTCTATATGAAAGTGCTCACAAGAGGCTCCGTAGATTATCTTGAATAACTGGGTCATATAGGAAAAGAAAGAGACATTGCTGTTAAGTTTTTTAATTAAATTTTTCTTTTTTGGCGCTGATCTGATCACAGTGTGAGCCTGACCCCTTACAGATGTGGTCTAACCAGTCCAATCACGTTGCAAGGCAGTTGCAATGTGTTTTTCTCGCATCAAGAAGGGACATCTAGATACAGCTTGCACATTAATTACAAGCGTAAATGGGGTCTAAGAGCCGCAGCTGTTACAATTTTGACCTTTTTTTTAAAAAAAAGTCCTCCAACTTAATGAAATGCAGTTTATTAAATCACTTGAATGCCCCTTCTCTCGTTCATAGAAAACAAATGACACCATATCATTTAACATTGTCTTTAAGAATGGCTATGCTATTAGAAATTTCTGAAAGATGACACTGACAGCTGTAGCTTCTCAGACAGGACTTTGCTGATAGCAACAGCAGGACTCCAGCTCATCTTTAGACTGATGTAGTTACATTTGAGAGATAGTAAACTAACCGAGCCTCGAAAGTAACGACTCAACCTGACAAGTCTAAAAGTCATGATCTGCAACATTTTCATAATCTATCTTTTTTGCCTCTTCACGTTTTGTTGTACAGCACTTTGTAACATTGGTTTGAAAAGTGCCGTATGAATAAATTTTAATAACTATGATTATAAACATTATGTGCAACTGGAAACAACTCATATTATAGCAAGTAGTGAATTACTCATCTGTTGTGTTTAATGTTTCTGAAGCATAGATGTGCAACAGTTCTGCATGTGCTTTTTAAAATGCGAGGACGAGTAAGTCGATTTGTTGTCAGATATTATTCTAATGTACAAAAAAGAAAACCGTTGTTGACATGGCTTTCTCATTGGAAGGCCTCTTTTTTAATACGACCTGCTGACTCTTCCGTTTTTATCAGAAGAGGGTTGGCATTCAGCCTTTTGCATTATACAACATGAAAGTACTGAGAGAAATGAAACCACAGACGAACAAAAAGAGGAGAGACAGTGAAAACAACAGAACAATAAAGAGTTTCCAAGCAGGGATATGTAGTATATGTGCATAGGATATGACTGCCTTACAGTCTGTGCCACAGGGCCCAAAATAATGCCAATACAAAAAACACCTTGTAAACTTTGTATATTAAATGTCCTTTTTTTGTAGTCAGGTGATGAATTAATAAGCAGTGTGTTGGTTAACTCTGTATGTTAGTCAGAATCATTTATATTACAAATTTCATGGTTGATATAATTTATCTTAACCTCTTGCCTTTAAAAAGACTTTTTCTTTCAAGATAAATATCAATGATAGAAAGTTATATGTTTATGTTACCAGAAATGTATAAAATAGCTTAATGTATATTTATTCTTATATGTAAAATGTATTCAAATCAAAGGGTAGGCCTTCAGGCATGTTGAACTTGTGGTAAAAAAAAAAAAAAAAAGATTCTTATATTATTAACTCTTAATGCTGCAATCCAGGAACTACAGTGCTATGGTGTGACTGCGTTCATGGGATGAGAGCTGTATCATTTCCCAGCATAGCTCCTTTCTGTTCTGTGGAATAATGAGACAAATTTCTTAAAAATATCCCGCCTAGGTTTGTGTAACCAAAATAGCAGTGGTGCTTTTCAACAATACTGGATTGCAGTTTTAAGTAATCTTCTTTTTGACGTTTATTTATTTGGCCTGCGTTGCAATACAGTATTTTGAAATGTTATACTGCACTTCTGTTTTCATTTTAGGAGAAGCTGCAATCAGTAATCTGACAAATGTTTATAAAGACATAAGAATATATGATATACCCATGTATCCTTGAAACTCTCTGTATTAGCTGCAGTGGTACAGTGTGCTACCTCTGAAATCATGCCCTCGTCTCCCTTCTCTGTTGGAGTTAAGGATTCTTATTCTGCTTTATACCACAACCTGAGAGGATACTTTATTCCTCCATTTATTTAAGACACAATGCTAACAAAAAGTTTCTTTCTAACCAAATGTGAAAGTCAGGCTTACTTTTCAGTTGCTTGTTCATTGCTATTTTAGGATTTCTTATATATAACTTTTACCATCACAGGGCCATTTCTAAAGATCGTCCTGTTGTATTTAAGTGCCGTTACCATTCCATCCATACAAATCTCCTTTTAATCATCACAGGATGAGATTGATTGTGTTCCGGGTATTCGTCAGACTCTCAGGTGTTGCAAGGAACACAGAGATATTTGGTAACAACAACTTTTGTTATCTCAAATGCACAAAAAACACAATCACAGTCTCTAAATACAACTCAAAAAGCACATAAAAATGAGTGGCAACTATACCGTGCTTTTATTTTGGTTGATTCCTGGCCCTCATCTCATCCGTATAAATAGTTTGATTTACACCTTCTCTTGTATTATTCGTTACATAAAAGGGAACTAGAGTTGCTTTTCTCGTTCCAAATGAAAAACGTGACAAATGCTCCAGTCTAATAAACTTGGCGAGGAATATTATTGAAGCTACTGTTGGAGAAGTGCTTTATGTTTACAGAATCACGACATTTTAGAGGATGTATGAACCTTTGTCGACCCAAGGGAGAATAACTGCCGCTTTGCTGCAGCTAAAGCAGGACCTAATAAATGAAATGAGATATCTTGTATATTTTGAATAAGGGTATTTAACATCTATCAACATATTTATGTTTCTAAAATGGATGTATAACAAAGTATTTTTCTTGGCAGCTATTATTCTGCACAATTGATCTACTGTGTCACAAATATATAGTTGGTGGGATTTCTGACTTGAATTGGGCCTACTGGATGTAATACCTTAATTTACTTGACATTTCTTTTGAAATAAGCCATGCCCCATGGATAAGCCATACCCTCCAGTCCCCCTGATGTTGTATGGTGGATGTTTAATGTTGATAGTTTTATTTATAATGGTAGTTATTGTAGGTATGATTGCGCTTGTAATTATTATTATTAGTGTAAGTATACTTGATTGATATGATTTGTTTTGTTTGAACAAAGGGAATGTATTCATTTTTCAGGTGATTTTTCCGAGTGATTTAAATAAACTAATAAATCCCTAATTCAAGAGCTTTTATTTTAAGTACCTCAAGTAAGCTACTTTAACATTAAAGGGGACATGTTCCTTTTTTTTTTTTTTTTAAATTTTATTTCATTTTGTGTCACTACTAGAGTAGGTTTACATGCTTTAATGCTCAGAAGACACATCCATTTTCTCAAACTGTCTAGTTCAACAGCACTGTTGTCTGAAATGCTCTGTTTTAGTGCCTGTCTCTTTAAGGCCCCCCTTTAGACAGGCCCCCCTTTAAGGCCTGTCTCTTTAAGGCCCCCCTCGAATACCCAGTCTGCTCCGATTGGTCAGCCCACACACGCCTGAGTGTCTCTGGTTGGGTCTGTTGTGTTTTCAGTTTCCAGTTAGCTTCGCTGCTACCGTGAATATAGGCATAAATAATGCAAATGTGTGACGTAGTGTGATGTCAAGATGTCACGAAATTACAGGCGGGACTAATGGCGAGGCGTTTTAGGTACAGTATTTTCTGTGGGAGAGAGGAGCTCCTCTTGGCACGGACTTTGGGCTTTTTTAACATGCGCAAGAACCGATGTAACACAATAAAGGGAAGGAAAAATACTAAAAAACGATTAAGAAATTGACTACAAGAATGGATAATAAGCACAAGGCATTGCATTAAATTCCTTGAAGACAGTTAATATCTCAAGTAAAATGTTATTTTGATTGAAGATCCATATAAATACATACATATACATATTTTCTAAAATAGTAGCCAGGGCTTTTTATAAACCTAAAGATGGTGCCAGGCTTTTATTTGAAGCAGGCTGATATTAAAGGCAGCCCACAAACTCAACACTTCCTGTGAAGACAGGAAGTTAATCGACATCTAAAGTAAAGTGTGTTTGGTTTGAAGTTTACATACATACATATACCGTACCTTGATTTATAATCTGCTCCTGTTTGTGGTTAAATCTTTGTCACTTCATTATGCTGTTAGCAATGACCCAAAACTTCCTGCATCTTGTTTCAAAATAAAGGCCCTCTAGCATGTCAGTGGACAGAATCCCTTCATGCTTCACAAGTCTTATATTTTGAAAGATTTCATACTTCCATTTTGGTACCTCAAATGTAGCTGCTGCCATCTTGTGGCACTTGTTTTTACGATACAGTTTGGCACATATATACCTGCAGTGACTGAAATAGGACAGTAACACTTAAGATGAGTTATCTAAGAACAAAGTTTTGAAAGTAGCACGATTACACTGTTGAATTCATCAAATTAAAGCAATGGAAATGTACGTTATGCTTAGTGAGAGTACAATATAACAGACAATAACAAGAGTGGATAAACTCTTGGTGACTAATGGCCCTGTATTTGTGTCGACCACACGCCCGGCTTGACTACCGGCTTTTGTTTGATGAAATATTGTAGCCTACGTAAGGTATTTACATAATTTATGAAAAAAAAAAGCATCTAAGAGAAACAGCCTCAGAACATCCTCAGTCTGTCAGTCATTGTGGAGGAGGTGTAAGGTGCAAATCTTGAATGCTGGATGTGTAAACAGGAAGCTGTTTTAACACATTCACATATCGACTTTATTAGATAAGAATAAGATATAATGCCAGATGTTGTGTTTTGGCTAAAAATATCCATTTATACTTAATGTCAACTTTAAATGTCAAATAAAGAAGGAGACTAGAAGACGTTAAGTAAAGGAATACATAGACAGCACTGGGATTTATACTACAAAATACTGTTTAGGATTTCAGTTTGATATTCAACAATCATCTCTGGTCCCCTGCAAACCAGCTACATATCACCCAGTCAAGCTCTCCCCAGTTCACCAACTGCACAATCTGCCGATTTTAACGCTCTCCACACGATGGTTGACTTCCACAAGCCTTCACAGCTCTTTCTCCCACAAATACCACAGAGATGATCCAATCCAGTCCAGATACACCACCAAACAACGCTCCTCTAGCCAATCACAGTCCGTCCTCTCATGTCACTCATCGCAATCTGGCTTAGCATGATCATCTCGTGTCATTTGAATGGCTGAACGGGTACTGAGGTGTCAGCTGGTCTCCATCAGAGATCTGTGTGATGCCAGAGGACTGCAGACAACCACCTGCCTGTCACCCTGCGAGAGTCACTTTCACAGCTCCTTCAGCTTCTTCTCGGTCCCTATCACACTCCTTTCATGAGTCATGAATTATTTTAATGTATTTATGCACAGTGTCTGCCACATGTTGCGTTCTGCCATTTAAAAAAAATATATGTGAAATATATCTTGAATGCAAGTAAAGTAATGATGCTCCTCCAATTGAAATAATTTATTATTTTAAATCATTTTCAAATATTTAAAAGAATAATAGTTGATGGCCATTCTTTAAGATGCTTTCAGTGACTGAGAAGTTTACTGAAGCATCTTATGATTAAGATATCATTAAGATATGAATCAGAGTGCATTTGAAACTGTATTATAAAATCTATATGATTGGAATATTGTGACAATCAAATCCAATTATCCATTGATTTATAGAAGTACTGAAAGATTAAGACCTTGAAGGATGTGTGTGCATGTCAGTGTGTGTGGGTTCAGTTTGAACCTCATTCAGCTTTTGAAGTTGATCAACACCACCATCTTGTGGAGAACTGGGAGGCAGAGTAAGCAGCAGGAGAGGATTTTACGTGACTTGCAACACAGACGCAACTGGACTTGCTTGAGATTCTTTAAGATGTATTGCCTCTCATCAGAGACTCAAGCAAGTGCAGTTGCCCCCGTAGCACTTCAGGAAGTATACAGTGATAAGATTCAGATTTTTAACATTTTACTTAGCTGCTCTGATATAAAACAATTAATTTTTTCATATATATATATATATATATATATATATATATACATACATACATATATATATAGATATATACATATACACACACACATATATATATATATATATATATATATATATATATATATATATATATATATATATATATTAATCTGACAGTCTTTACTTTTTTTCCCTAGCAAATATTGTGTTAGTTAACAAAGAATGGTACATCTCAAGAATGTATCCTATCCTTTAACCTCTATTCCCTATTTCATCAGTGTTGTCCAGTAAATTACAATATATAATCTGACATTTCATTTAGTCACAATTGAGGATGATCGTCTTTATTAACTCCGCTGAGGTGGTCATGTTTTCTCGCGTGTCAGTTTGTTTGTTGGTTTGTCAGCAGGATTACACAAAAACTATTTTTTCTGCCAAATTCAGATAGAGGATGGGTCTCAACCAGAGTAGACCCCATTCACTCTCGGTTGCGGATCTGGATAAAGAGACGGATCCAGGAATTTTTTCTCCCCTTCTTTAACAGTGTGAGAGGTAGTTTTTTGGCATTTTCATTTTCAACATTTTAATTGATTTCTCAGGGAACAATGTATGGATCTTGATGAAAGAAATCAGGCACTCTTAGGTGGCTGGTATCTATGAGTGAGAAAAAAAGTCCTCGGCGGATGTATGAGCTCTACCGAGTGCTATACTAGTCACTCTCATGAAGGCATTTCTTGAGAACTGGTAAACTCGATACTGAAGAAGGTTCAGGAGACTTGAGTATGTTTACTTACCGCTTCTTGAACAGGGAGTACTTAACTCTTAATGGACCCACTAGACTTACTAAGTGTCCAAATAAGATTACTCTACTCTCATCTGTGCAGATTTGAGGATTCTATTTGCTATTGGAAGAAACTGTGTTTACCTCCGTCATCCTGAGTCACGTTGTGTGATCTATAGGTCACATGTGACGCAGTCCAATAGGAGACAGTCTGTCTGTCTGTAAGAGTCTAAAGCCGAGTACACCGTATCTGTTGTCTTGGTTGCCCTGGAGACAAAGGTGGTGTTATTAGGAGAGGTGCTCTGACCGGTCAACCTGAGGAGACGCAGAGGTGAACTCTGGAAAATTCCATCACAACTCTAAACAAAACTAAACATGCTGCATGCAGGCTCAGAGGCAGAAACACTGGCTGTAAATACAGCACAGTTTTATTCACTCCAATCCATTGCACTCCAATCCATTTCAATATTTTAAGCACATTAAAGTTTAAGAAAGCACAGTTGCATTCCTAGTAGTGATGGAATGTAAACCAAGTACATTTATTCAAGTACTGTGCTCAAGTACAATTTTAAAGGTATTTGTACAAAACCCCATATTCATTTTCTGCTACTTAATACTTCCAATCTACTTCTTACCTTTAACTCCATTACATTTATTTGATAACTTTATTTGATTCCCATAATCAAAAAATGTAGATAATTGGCCAGATCGATATATTAGTTGACGCGTAGTATAAATAAATAAATATAATATATATATAATAATATAACTAAATACATGTAAATATATGTACAATGTAATTCTACTCATACTCTTGATGTTGTTATTGCAAGAAAATTACTTTTGATATATAAATACATTTGATATCAGATACTTTGATACTTTTTCTCTAAGTACTATTTGTACTGGTGACTTTTACTTTTGTCCAAATAATATTCTAACACAATATTTTTACTTTTACTCAAGTATGACTTGTGCGTACTTTTTACAACACTACCTAACAATGTATTGACTTGTTGCAGCCGCTGTCTTCAATCATTGTCTTCAATAACTGATTACTTTTTAGGAATTTACTACATGTTTATGCACATTATATTGTGCAAACTACAAACTGACATGCAAGACCACAATAAGTAGTATAAAGTGAAGTGTCAGAACAGCTTTATTTATTAATTTCTATTCAAACAAATGACAAAAATGTGTTCACACCTGGACAAGACAGCCACAATCCAGATGTACAGTGCAGCAATAACAATTAGAAATAAACATTTTTACATTCGTTTTATACAATAGCAAACTATTGCACAGTATGTTGTGTTAATAATACAACAATATGAGGAAGATGAGGAAGAGAAGGAATAGCAGGGACATCTCGGACACTGTGGTGAAAGATTTGAGGTTGAATGAATTAGACTCAAGTCATACAGCCAACTCAGACAGCTAAAACTGTCAGATACAAGACCCACAGAAGCTTCAAATGCAGCTTGTTCACAGGAGATCTTAAGTACACACACTGTACATCTTCAGAGGAAAAGATACACAATCATATTTTCAAAATGAAACATCCTGGTCACGTAAAACTAAAGTATACGTGTAAAGAATTCGGCCTTGGCGTTAGATGGTGGAGACTACAGTTGGCAGTGTTGACAGAGGTGCATATCTCCTTGCGTCAGTTTGGCTTGTCTGGCTGTACATGTCATTGAGTGGGATGGAGAGCTGCCCAGCCTGTCCCGACCCTTCCTCAGCATTCATGCCATAGGGCATCTTTGACATAATGGCCAGGCTCAGTTTGAAGAGCACATTATGGAGAGCCAAGCGGTACTCTTTCCTCACCAGGCAGTAGATGACCGGGTTGAAGCAGCTGCTGGTGAAGGCCAAGCAGTTGGCCAGAGGGAAGAAGTATGTTTGAGCCAAGTAAAATGAGCGGCTGTAATCAACAATGTCAAGTTGGATGAGGACGCCCCAAAATGTGAGGATGTTGTATGGGAACCAGCAGGCGCAGAATGAAAGGACCACCACGGCTACAGACTTTGAGATATCAACCTTTCTCCGAGAGTTAGCGCACCTCAGTTTGTGTTGACAGAGGAAGTGCAGCAGAAGCAGGTAGGACACAGTGATGATGGCGTAGGGCAGCAGAAACCCCAGCACCACTCGCAGGAGCTGGTTTATCCCAAGCCAGGCTGTACCATCTGGGAACAGGAGCAGGCATGCTGTATCGTTGCCACTGCCCACACTCCTCAGGTCAGCAAACACAGCTCTGGGTGTCGCTGCTATCAGCGCTGCAACCCAGATAGAAGCTGTGACCACCGTAGAGGTCCAAGAGCTAATGCAGAGGGATTTACTGGGTGTGAGAGCAGTGGCTACATAGCAGTACCGGGTCACACTCATAGCTGTGAGGAAAAAGCAGCTAGCAAAGACATTGAGCCCAGTGAGTAAAGACACGGCCTTGCATGTGGCCAAGCCAAAAGGCCAGCTGTAGTCCAGAATAAACTCTATGGCCCAGAACGGCAAGGAAAGGGAGAAGAGCAGCTGAGCCAAAGCTAGGTTGAACACAAAGAAATTGATGGTGCCTGTGGTGATGGTGTGAGTAGAATAGAGCAGGAACATCACTAACAAGTTCCCCAACACTCCGGCTGTAGCCACAATAAAGTACACCACTGACATGAATATTCTCAGACCGGGGGATCCATCATCGAGGATCTCCAGCCCGTCCACGCTCGAGTTGTGGAGGATCAGATGTGAGTTATTACAGGGTGGGCCGACACTGCAGCCATTCAGGATGTTACTGAAGCGCTCAAGTGCCTTGTCAGCGTCTGACATGTCGCAACCCTGAGGGGAATCCTGAGGTTGTCCAGCTGTTACGTGAGACGTTTCTGCTCGGCCTCCCTGTGCCAATAATGAGCTGAAAAGTTCTGGTTGTCTGTTTATTAGCTGAGAGTCATCTATCTCTGCAAGGAAAGAGGAAATGATTATTACATAATAGGCGCTGCAGTTTATGGCTAAATAAGTTCATTAGCGTTGTCAGATAAACAAATTACACCTAAGTGTTAGCCACAGAGTTAGATAATCCAATTTCGATCTCAAAGAGTCAAACTTCTCTGTGGAGGAAATGTGCATAAAAAGATGAAGTACTTAAGCGAATTAGAAGTGGAAAAGCCTGTAAAAGGTCCTCCAGAGTTATTTTTGTTACATATTCAACATCTACATAATCTATTATAATCTGGACATATCAAACAAAAGTGTGCTGGCACTGAAAATTATAGAAACAATATAGATATAAAGAAATAAAACATTAGATATTCCCTAGTAAAACATAGCAGATAAACTTTTCAAAATTAGAGTTTGAGAACTAACGTGAAAGAACAACAATCCTTTTAGCAGTTGGAATGATTAGCATCTGGAAAATTAAGGATTAACTGGAACAACCCGAGTAATTCAGAAGATGCATTATAAGACAACAATATTCATAATAAATTATTAGACCAGCTACTTGATCTTCTCCTCAGATCTTGAGTGATAAGGTGGTCTCCAACAGTCATTTTTAAGCAGTTTTTGGTCAAACAATGACAAATAATTTGTGCACCTGCATCATCCCTAAACCTGCAGTGTAGTCACTTTGATTGAGAGCAAAGGAGAAGCAGATAGATAAATAAATAGTAATGGTTACGAGGTAGAAATTGTGTTGAAAATTACTTAATTCAACAGTGGTGAATTAATTGTTTGATTTCTTCTGACATTCAATATTTATGCAAGAACATTTCTTAAACAAAATGGGAACAACGACCTGATGTGCCAGATTTGATAGTTAACAGGTATTTGTCTTCTTCAGAGGCGATCACAAGATGTCAGAGTAGACCATTTCAAATCTCATCTTATTTGTTAGATAACATTTATTTGTGCAAGCTATTTGTCAGATTTTTAACATATTATACTTTTAAAGGTGCACTATGCACCTTTTTACAGGCCTATTAACAGAAACCGAGGTCTTGAGATAAGAAATAGCAGTTTGCAAAAGCTAACAGGTTTTGATTCTACTAGCCAGATGTTCATGTTTATATTTGTAAACATCAGGACAAAACTAGTAATGTGAATTATTTATAGTTACATTGTACACCTTTAAAAAGTGGTGGGGAAGTCCCCGGCTTCCCTCGTGTAAATGACACCTATGCAGGTATAAAACCACAAAATAAATATAATGAATAAATAAAAGGATGTTCTTTTCTCACATTTCTATAGCTTACATATATCCACAGCTTTAATGTAGAAGAAAATCTCACCTGAATCTCACAGAGGAGGTCAATTTTTCAGCTTTCAGCAGTTTTCTTGTCACCACCAGCTCTGCTGCACCACATGAAATTCTCTTGAAGGCGGACAACAACAACAATGTGGATGTCACCCACCCTGAATTCATGCTCCACCCCGTCATATTTTTCACCCTGCGTATCCAGACTGGAAATCTCCAACAAAGACGAAAATACCCAAAAGAGAAACAGCTGTTGCCATCACTCAAATTTCTGGGGAACATTGGGACCGCTGCCCAGGCAACATGTGCGTTATTAGTTTTTACTGAAGATACAAGTTTATGGCATCAGTCGCCAGGACTGAAAGAGATAGATTCTTCTCTTTTTCATCGATTCCTTTACTTTTTCTTTTTTTTTTTCTTTCAGTTAGATCATTTATATTTTGACACTCTTTGGTATATAACATAGTCATCGTGCATTTTAAAGTACATTTCAACACATACTCAAAGAAGGATATATAGCATATTCTCCAAAAATGATGACTTCCAGCACGATTGTCAATCTCTGTGTACTGTAATGTAGAACTGGAATCAGGTGCAGATTCACAAATGTATTAATAAAAAAATTTAATAAAATAAACTTTTTATGACTAAAAGAGCAAATTTAGATTATTAGTCTCTGCTAATGTATGTGCTCTCTAGGATCTGAAAATCCTTTCTTGCACATTACTGTTGCTGTGACCTGCTGTTTAATTGAGTTGAATGATTATTCTTGTTTTATTGTGGGATTTTGGCTACTTAATGTTTTTTTTAAAATTGGGTGTTGAAGAGTGTTGCATGTATGAATGTATAAATTAATACTATAAAAAGGGTCAATTTTGGCTTGTTTCATTCATTGTTGTTTAGAAACCCATTTTTTCCAACTTAAATAAAAGTATTCCTGATTCAACCCACCTTTTTTAAAGATTTCTCAAAAGTTTAATGTTTTTTCTTCACTAAAACATCAAATGCAGTTTAGGATCTGTTTGGAAAATGTTACATTTTCAACATTACACCTCTCTTTGCCTCTGCATTAGTTCAATAGATCACATACATCTATTTTTTCTCCCTTAGCGGTTCACATCAAAGGATTAATAAGCCTAAGGAACAATACGCTGCACATATTGATGGTGGTGTTCAAGGCATTTGGATATACCATGTGAAAAAATGACAAGACTTTGACAGAAAATAAAAGTTAGTTTGAGGTTTTATTTTCTTTCTATTTATATCCGGGGCATTGCTTCAAGATTAGATTGAGCTGCATCGATGACTCTTCATTACGAATTGTTGATAGTGGAAAGAACATCAGCAGTGAATGACTAAATGAGATTAGCTTGGAAGAGGCGGAAGAGTGGGGAAGTTGATTAATGCTGCTCTGTCTAAACTGAGCCATCATCATAAACTTGCTGAACAAAACATGCAGCATTGCCCGAGTGTTTTGATGGCCAGCAACAGAAACAACATGTTAATTTATACCTGAATGTTTTCCTCTATGGATTTATTTAAAACCTGTTATAACAAAGAGGGGACCCGACCCAGTCCGAAGCTATTAATTAACCACATTTTAGATGTTTTTACCAATAGGTCTACAGATAGATAGGCATTTTGAGGAATTACATTTTTTTGCAGAGTTAGATGAGTAGCTTCATAAATCACAAAAAACAGGTGTAAACAATGAGTTGTAGCTTTATGTGGGGTAATGTGCAGGATTTTTAATTTTAGCTTTAAGGTGCTGGGAGGCAGATTTTGTTACCTCTGGACTGAGTCTCACTTTTTGTGCTTACACTCTCTGAATGACAATGCTAACACGGTGGCCATAGGCAGGTATAATGTTAAACCATAGGTGCTAGCATGCTAACATTTGCTAATTAGCACTAAACACAACTGCAGCTGAGAAAGATGGGAATGACGTTAGTTTGGTGGGTATTCAGTCATAAACTAACTAAAGTGAAGTTTTGACTTTGATCATTCCCAAGCAAGAGAGAATTAAGGCAGTGGTTCTCAACGTTTTTCATATGATGGACCCCTTTTTGATTAAATTTTTTCTCCCAGGGTTCCACATCCCGTGAGAATTTTATCATTTGATATTTTGTTACAGAAACTGTATTAAACCCATGACCAAAACACATTCTGTCATAGTGTTAAATATGGACGAAATCATAGTGAAAATAAATTATTCCCATGTTGGGGGGATCCCTTGGAACCCAAGATCCCTTGAAGTATGCGGAAGCTCCGGTTAGGTTTACACTCAGGAAGTCAACATTTTTTGACTTCCTGAGCAGCTTTCATGGGAATGAACTGGGCTCCACCTCCGATGCTGTATGCAGACTTCCCTTATGAGATCTATGCTGGAACCCCCTGAAGGACCGCTGAACACCATACCCCACTAAGGGTTGACCAAAGATATTATAAGGAGGGAGATAAATGTCTGTGCCACATTTAATAGCAAGTAATCCAATCCAGACATGTCAGTTAAAAAAACAAAAAAATCAAGCAGCTGGTGGCTCTAGAACTAAAGTCAGATGATCACCATGTTAGTAGGATTCATCTTGTGGGCATTATGTATTTCCGTATGCGGTTTCATCTTAATCAGTTCAATAACTGAGATATTTCAGTCTGGAATTAAGTGTTGGACATTGCATGTAGTCAGTGATTTCAAAATAAAAGACCTCTTGAAATAACTCATCCCTACAGCCATGCTGCTCGTGCGGCTAAAATTGCCCATCCTTGTCAACACCCCTCTAATAATTTAATACAGTCTCTTAAGTGAATTTTAAAAGGGAAATTAATTTTGCAAGAAGAAACAGACTGCCATTGAAGTGCTGATATGTTTATTGTCGTTGTTGTGCCTATAGGTGCTACGTAGGTTTGAAAACTGATTGCATTCTTTGTTCAGCAAGAGATCGAAGATTTCAATTAATTCTGCTCTAAGGTAGCAAAAACATTCTTCAGCTTTCAGGAAATGCAAAAATGTTTTTATTTTGTGTGAAACTGAGTCAGATGTAAGTTGGTTGTCACTATAATTTATAGACGCTACACAGTAAATCCTTCAGGAATCTTTCCCTTACAGAGACACTCTTATCTGGGAAGATGATACATCTTTCTACAATACCAAAAAACACAAGAAATATATCAGTTTAGCAGGAATATCCTTATTCAAACCTGCTGGTGTCATAGTGGGTGCACCATGGTGTGTGCTTTTGTGAGCATTACCCCAAGTTGTGCCACAGGGAATAAAGAGGTCTGTGAGGAGTAGCAGCAGCAGCAGCATGGCTTTGTCGCCACCCTTTGTGAAATGAGAATACAACACTTGACTGTGTCAAGAAGAGGAGGAGGCCTGGAAACAGCTCCCTCCAGCACATTTCCTTTGGTAAAGTGAGCCCTCTGGTGACAAACATCAGATCCAGCAACAAGCAGCAGGAGCCCATTTGCTCGATGGTGGAGGGAGAAGTTGCTCAGGGACGGAATACGTCACACATAAAAATCAATAAACACAAAGCCTTGCTTTGTAAAAACAATTGTGCTATGGTAATTAAACATGCTGATGAAACAAGCGTTGATTTCCTGATTGGAAGTAATTGGCCGGTTGACCAGTACGAGCAATAAGGAGACATCTAAAATTGGACATGAACTTATATTTAAGTTGTCGTTTCGAGTTTTTAAATGACTTGTAGTTTGGGTGTTGATCCAGCTGTAAACACTAGGTAGGTAAAACAAGTGGAGTGGTTGATTTGAAGTTATTGTTGAGGATTTGTGGCTGTAAACTGATCTTAATCTTAGATAAACCAGCAATAATGCTAATGTTATTCATGCAGCAGTCAAATTGTTGATAGGATGGTATTTGTAATGATATACAAAGTGGAATCCTGTTTATGTATCAAGTCTGACCATGCTGTGTGCTCTCTCCTTGGTCCTGAAGTGATGCTGATGTTGTTGTCATTTGGCAGATTACTGTGAGGACCACTGCCATGCATGACCTCTTTTTCCTTTCTTTTTTTTTTTAAAGTATGAACTAGTTGTTGAAGTTTGAGTATGAGCCAAACAAATGGGGCAGCATATCACCAGAGTAACTAACTGCTGCTAACTGTATTCTGTTTATGATTGTAGCCACTATTAGCTTGTTAGCTCAGTTAGCCATGCAGCTAGCTGGAGAGTTAGTGTTTGCACCAAGGATGTTATGTAACATCTGGAGACAACCTTGGAGGTGGAGCCTCATTCATCCCTATGAAAGCTGCTCGGTGGCATTTTGAAGCCAAAAAAACTCGACTTCCCCTAGGTGTTGTGCGGCCCATAGAGCATGAGCACTAGAGACTTCTGCCAATTCACAAAATTGTATTTCCACTTTTTTTCGACAATATAACTTTATTCGCAAAATTGTATTGTACTTTATTTTGCGAAATTGTATTTATACTTTATTCACGACAATACGACTTTATTTCGCAAAATTGTATTTCTACTTTATCTTCGACAATACGACTTTTTTAATTGTATTTAAACTTTATTCACAAAATTGTAAAAAAAAATGTCTCGACAATACGAATTTATTGATGAAATTGTATTTCAACTCGCAAAATTATATTTCTACTTTATTCACGAAACTGTATTTCTACTTTATTCTTGACATTTCGACTTTTTTCTTGAAGTGCACAATGAAATACAAACTTCCTCCTCTGATTTGTTTCTCATCTCACCCCTTGCCCTAATAGTCTTATAATAGTCTTAATAGAGATATGATAGGAATATCAAAAAATGTTAAGTGAAGTGAAGCAAATCCAGTAATTTGGTCAAAAACTAATTATTCCACCTCCACATAAGGTTACATTGAATCTCCATTACTCTTTGTGTGTCCATTGTAAACCACTAACAGAGGCTGTTGTTAGAGGACATTCACCTTTATATTTGTACGCCACCTGACGTCAGTCCCTAAACTAAATGTCCCGCGCGCCCTCCGGTCACTTCGGTGAATGGGGCAGAGCGCGCGCACGCAGAGATCAGCCGTCCGTGTTATTAACGTTAATAACGTTATCTCTCGCGTCACTCATGTCCCCAACAACCACGGCTGCTGCTGCTGCTGCTGCTGCGGAGGGGGAGGACGGGACTGCGGTTCAGGTGCACCGCTGTGATTGAAAGAGACACACAGTGAAGTTTGAAGGCTGCGGAGGAGCAGGAGGCTGAACCCCGCGACGACTGACGGACAGCGTCCTGATTTCAAGTGTTAATCTGTCAGTTCGCCATCGCTTTTTTTTTTTTTTTTGTGTGTTCTTGTTTGGTGATGGGATTCCTTCAGGAGGAGCGACCTGCCGCCTAACAACCCCCTTCAAGGTAAGGAGTGAAGCTAAACGACGGTTAACTAACAAAAGAGAGTTGTTTTTCCACAGGAGCTGCAGTTTGTACAAGTGTGGCTGCTCCGTTTTGGGGAGTTTTTTGAAGCGAAAGTTAACTACAGCACGCCGCGGGGTTAGTCAGTCTGTCACACGGGTGTCAGTTATCGACAAACAGTCGGCCAAGTCCTGTGAATCTCGCGTCGGAGCGGGCTGCTTCTAGCGACTGACACAAGTCTCCTGACAACGACCTCCCCTCGTTATCGCCGTCATTACAGCGCCATTATCAGCATCTTTCCTGCGGTTTGGCGCAGCTGCTAGTTGGACATTGTCAACGCACGCAAACTTGTGGTAAGTGAGTGCAAACGGGACAGACAACAAGGCTGCCATTGTACCGGATCAGCGGCGGATTAACGGAATTCCTTTTCTCTGAATGGCCTCCAGTCTCTTTCTCTCTCTGCCTGCCTGCCTCTGTGGCTATAACGTCTTGATTTCTAGCTGCTTGCACCTCTGGCACTTGTTAGAAACAGTAAAGTAACAAAAAAAAAAAAAAGACCTCACAGCTAGCAGCAGCAGCAGCCCAGCCAAGGGATGTCCAACTGGGCTGTTGTGAAACATGTGGACGGGACTGTGATGGCCAGTTATTGTTATCATGGCTTGTGGCTTTAAAAAAGGTGATTAGTAAACAGTAGGGCAGCTCAGTAAATCCATAAAAAGTCAGGAATAGTGGGAAATACAAGTCAAAATTCCCCTCAGCCCAAGGTGGAATCTTTAAATGTAATTTACGGTGACATAAAGCAGCAAATCCTCATAGATGTTCGTCATTTTAGCTCGATAACCGACTGAAATGATGAACAGATTCTCAAAATCGTTGGCAAAATCAGCTGATTGTTTCAAGCCACTGGCCCCTAAGCCCAGGATGTTCAGAGTCATGAGCACAAGAGGACAAATACGTGTCAAATAGGTCTTCAGGGTGTTGTTTGTCTGTTGTCTCATGACTGATCATCTCTGCTAAAGATTGTGGTGTCGGCTCAAAAAGTCTTAACTACATCCCTCAGGCGGCGAGACATGATAGAGGATGTAGCTCTTTTATGTTCTGAGTGCTCAAAGACAATAAACAAACACAGATTTTTGTATTTCTTCCTCCTCCACCCCTCCCACCCTCCTTACACACACTTGCACATCATGCTCAACATGCACCACCATACCCCCCCACCTCCCTCCCCACCCCACCTCCCCCCTTGTATGTGGCCAACCAACATGTGGGGAGGTAATCCCAGCTATTAGGGTAATCTCCTCAGTATGACGATCAATAGGGGAGGGTGTGCGGCGACGACCAGACAAGAGTAGCGGGGGGACAAAATTTGTGCTAAAGAAAAATGATTTAATCATCCAGATTAGGTCAGGAGACTGGGGTCTGGACAGGGGCTTGTTGCTGGAAGGGGGGGAGGGGAGCAGACAGAGCAGACAGGAAGATGTGAGGGGTAAGGCCATCTCCACTTTGGGCAGCTCCCTCGTGTCGTGTGACAATGGGCTGGAACATTTTGCCTTCCTTAATGTGGGGCAAACGAAAACAACAAAAGTATGGCTTCACAGTTTGAAAAATAATCAAATGGACAGTGCCGAACCCCATTAAGGTGCTTACAGAGTGCAGTGTTCAGAAAATGGTGCAAATACACTGACTCTTTCAAAGACAGTGGAATAGGAGCATAAAATCACCAACAAAAAAATATCCCATTTGGTGTAGTTAACAGCTTTAATTAAACATGTTAAATTAAAAAATAACCACAAGAAATTACAAGGATGACTGACCCCAACAAATTATATGTACGTTCTTTTAAATGAGGAGCAAGGTACTTCAAGGAGAGGATATTGTAAAGCGAGGAAACCTCAGGAGAATTAGGTGGATCAAAACAGGTCAGAGTCATTATGCTGTTGTTCCTGTGAATGCATTGTGAAGCAGTTAAAAAGCAGCATGTGTTGATGGCTCACATCCCAAATATCTTGTATACGTACCTCCTTGTTTTTTGTTTTTTAACCAAATATGAGAAGGCCTACAACTAACGATTATTTTCTCTTATTCATCAATCAGTTGTTTGGTTTATAAAATGTCAGAAAATGGTTAAAATGTCGATCAGTGTTAGCTCAAGTCCAAGACAACATCCTCAAATGCCTCGCTTTGTCCACAACCCAAAGATATTAACCTTACTGTCACAGAGAAGTGAAGAAACAAGAAAATTTAAAATTTAAGAATCTGGAATCCGAATTTTGAGTTTTTATTTTCTGAAAGAGTTACTCAACCGATTTGTTGATAATCAAAATAGTTGACAACTAATTTAATAGTTGATAATTAATTGATTAATCGTTTAATCTTTGAAGCTCTAAATGTTACAGCTATTACATCAACAAAGTTCCTCATGAAAACAGTATGTAATCAATTGCTGCCAATGTCTCAAAAATGTAATTTTATTATGGTAATTATAAAGCACTTGACTGCTTTAACTGCCGTGGTTTTAAACCTATATCTAAAAAGGTAAAACTTGAGCATGTTCAATACTTAATATATCATGTTTCAAGTAGTAAGAATAAACCTTAATGTAACTACACAGGGCCACAAGCCTGCAAAATATGGAGATGTGCCTCTCAAATAGTGTGTACACATACCTGTACATGTGCACATTATTGCTGAGCGTGCAATCTCTCCTCTGATAACCTAACAGCAGAGCATACAGATGGACCACATACTGAATTCAGTGCAATTCTAACATATGCTAGCTGTCTCTTCCATGTTGTCTTTGTCTGCATGGGGTGTGTTATTCAAGCTACCTGGACCTCAGGGCCCAAAATAATATTAAACAACTTAAAGTGACTGTGATCTGTTAACCAGATGGGCACGGGAGAGCCAAAAATATCTTTTGAAACAACAAAAAAGGATTTACACAGTTTCTGTATCATCCTATGGAAAGAAAAAAGATTTAGATAGAGAGATACGAGATTCAGGTTCGAACCTCTTTTATGTGAACTTGGATGGCAGTAAATTGTAAGGGGCATTTTTCACTACTTTCTGGCAATTTAAAGCCAAACTAAGACATTTGCATTTTAATCAATCATGTAAATTACGCATACATTTCACTTATGTTAGGATCTATCAGTAGATACCATCAAAATATAACTAAATATTAGTGGCTAGCTCAAATATGTTTTAAATGTGGGAAAAATAAAACATTTACTGCCATTGATGATTCAAATACTGCTCGTTTTGTAGTCTAATTAAAGTAAGGGACTGGTTTAATGAAGTGCACTAATCCTGAGTTTGTTAACCAAAACAAAATTAGCGGAAGTAGGTGCTGAATATGTTTTGTGATGACTCAAATAGGTTACTGGGGGGAAAAAAGAACTTGCCCTTTAAGTCTCCAGTGGAGGAACTGGAGTGCAAACACCGGCAAAATGTCCAGATGGAAGATGGGAGGGATGAGTAAGGCGTCCACAGATCCCTTCTGCTTGGCCCCATTGAGACAGAGGGAGACGAGATTGGATGGGTCTGAGGGAGTCAGGTTACTATCGGCCCATTCTACTCCAAAGAAGCGGTGGTGTAAAAGATGCAATACCCCTATGGGAAACCTAATCCAGACCCTGCTGCCAGCTGTCATTCTTTTGCTCCAGGGTAAAATCGCTAAGCAGGTATCGCCTTACCCTTCAATCCTTACCTTAATCATAGCAGGGAATTACACACATGTTGTTCTGTACTACAAATCAGCAGTACCTTTGTAATTTGTGAATTTTGATCTGCATGGATGAAGATCTACAAAAGAGCAGTCCCACTCTCAGTCATGAGATTTTGCTGTAAGTTTATTGAAATGATTAATTCTTATTTTTTAAACCAACAAGTATTAATTTTTGGCATTTGGCAAAAAGCAATGCCAGATTCTCTTCCAACTAACAAAGGAGAAATAAACAAATCATTCACTACAATGTTATCACACAAAAGGCGTATTACACTGCATTTAATGTATAAAGATATTAATATAAGATATTTTAGTACAACATTTATATTAAAATTATTTGAGATCAGTCAGTCAAAAGCCCACATTGAAGATTGTTTAGATAAACAACGCTTAAAAATTCTATTATTGAAATTAAGAATTATGTTTTCTTATTCGATCTATAAAGATGCTATGTTCAAGGTTTGATAGGTTTAATACTTAAAAGGTAATAAAAGTAATTTTGGAGTAAAATTCACTCGTTCCAGCTTCTTTATAAGGCTTCAGTGTGAATATTTGCTTGTTTTCTTACTTTTCTCACATGGTAAACTGAACACTCTTTTTTTTGTCAAATTGAGCTCTGGTAAAATCTGTTTTCTAATGTTTTGTTGACCAAGCAGTTAACTCAGCAGTTAAGTAACTAAGAAAGAGTCAGCAGATTTAAAGTTGCAGCTCTTTTGCCATGTCAACCTAATTTATAGGAAGTTGTCTTGAAAGACTGATACCACCAGTTTTACACATTGAAGTGTGTTTACAGGTCTTGGGGAGTAATACTGCAAATTTGAAAAAGTAATATAAAGCCTTTTGTGGCTCCAGAGAAAGCTGCATGTAATCTGATGAATTGCCAAATGTGTCTCAGTGGCTTAGCTGCATTCTGGTTAATGTAGGCGCCAGGTTTTAAAAAAGCAGCCCACTGGTCCAGCATTGCACTCATATAACACTGTTTATAATCAAATGTTAAAAATCGATACAGCAGGACCAGAGGTATCGCTTTCTGTATTCCACTCATTCTTCTCCTTTCCTTTTACGCATACATTACCCACAATGCAACTTTGCCACTGAGTAACATCACTGGAGGCAATTTATCAGATTACATGTGTGCAGTCATACTCCCCAAGACCTGTAAACACACTTTCATGGGCAGAATTTATGGCGTTACCCTTTATATTTAAAATCATTGACATGTCTTTTTCAAAGCCAAACTCAGGGCATTGTACTATAATGTCCTGTATACAGTAATTAATCTGTGTTAATCTGATATATTTTCCTCTGCCCCGGCAGCATGACCTATACTTGGGCACGACTGAAATGAACAGTGAACAATTTACACCTGTCACAGTTAGCAGGTCACACAAAAGATGTCAGGAAAACCGATCAAGTTAAAAGACAGAAAGCAGAGTGATAGAGGGACATAAAGGGAGACAGAGCGAGTCTGAGCTGACCTTGCCATGATAATCTAATCCCTGTCGAGAGTGCTTTTTTTAGAGAGCAAGTTAATACCAGCAGATTATACTCCAGTGTCTCCCACACTAGCCAATCCAGACTGAAAAGAGAGTGGGTCCATAGTGGATCCTCAGACCTACCACAGCAGATAAATTAACATCAGTAATAGAGGGCAAAAAAATCACAAGAGTCATTTGTAAATGTCTGTAGAAATCACATCTCTTCTGCTCTCAGTGGCATTCTTCAGATAGTTTTTGACGTGTGCATCAGAGATCTCATCGCATGATAACTCATCATGTGGATTTTTTTTTTTAAGGGGCTGTTCACATTTCCACAACAGGTACAATCTCTGCTAAGAACCTCTCTTCTCTTTGTCACGTCCCCTTCCCTGTGTGTGCTTCATAGCACTGAGGGGCATCTACGATAAAAGGCCACTCATCGAGCAGCTCATCTCATGCTATGAAGAGTAATCCCTGTATATGTTGTGTAACCGAGTGGAGGGTTGGACAAGGAGGGGGATGGGCACGAATGTGCGTAAGTTTGTCCGTGCTTGTGACTGTTGAGCTCATGGCTGTCTAATCTCTTAGGTACATTAGGCTGTTCGCCCACAGTACTGCGCTGCTTCACTGTTGTTCATGCAGTCAAGTCGCTCTAGGAACAGTCTTGAAGACTATCATTGAGTTATATCAAAGTCAAATCTCATTGCGCTCATTATATTGGCTACATGTATAACACAGGACAGTGTGTCCTGAGCTGGGGAAATAGTGCAAGATTGTTGGTTGTGATGGGAGTGACATCCCTTTTGTCAGTTTCTATGACTCATTTTCTGTTTCTTTTTTTAGCATTTTGCTCTAACGTGGTTGTTTTGTGGTTATGGGGGTCACATCCCTAAAGGTAATTATTTTAGCCATTGTGTCCTTTAAACACAAGCTTATTTCGCTAACTCTAAGGTGCACTGGACCTGAATGTTGAGCGTGCTTACTTGTGTTCGATAGTCATTAAACATGTCATCTGATGCAAGCACCTGGGAGCATGAGTTGACTCCTCTACATCTGGAAGGAGCCATCTTCAACTGCATCAGCAGTGAATCAGCAGAGAACAATTTTTCTGCATACTTGAGCCAAAACACAAGTAAAGGGATGAGAATCCTATTTTTCTCCATTGCTGGAGCATCATTCTGTACAGGTGTGCAGGGTAGCTTACTGTCAGGTTGTTTGTTTTTATTTCGTATTTCAAGAGAATGAATTTCAGTATGAGGTTAATTTGCAAGCCAGAACTACATAAATGGGTTTCAGGAGTTGGATATAAAAGATTTACATGAAAAAGCAGATGATTGAAGAGGTTTTTGGAGTTTGCAATTTACCTTTATATGCATTAAGACATTGTTAAGGGCTCCGGACTGATTTTTCACATTGGATTCTTTTGCAGTGAGTTTTCAGTAGGGATCCACAGATTACGTACTATAATAATGCATACTAGTTGTTCATAGGAGTTGATTTATTTTATATTAGTAATTAAATCTGTGACATTACTTGTAACTTAAGTTATCAAATAATTGTAGTGAAGTAAAAAGTACAATATCTGCTTCCAAAATGTTGTGAGGTGTATAACTAAATAATCACTGGTTACTCTGAAGCTGGAGACTTAGATTTCCTGCAGTTTCTGCAAATGTATATATGGTCCAAAATATTGCTTAATGGTCTCCTTAATTGCTAATAATATATATCAGCCCTGAAAAATAAATTTTAGCCAATCTTTAGCCTTTAGTATACAGTTAAATATGTGTATTTTTTGAAAAGACAGCCTCAAAGAACGTTTCAAGTATTTTCTATAATTATCTGATAGCAATAACTGAAACAATAACTAACAGAGGGAATTAATTGTATACATGCATTCAAAGTGTCCACAGCAGGCAGTTTTAGGAAAACTAAAAATGGACCTGAAGATAAAGGGAAATATCCTTCCTTTGTATTTTGCCTAAATTTACTCAGTTTGTATATTAGTTTAGTTTCATGCCTCAGTTGTGTTTGCAGGTGGTGGAAACAGACAGGATTATTGGACACAAAACAGTAGATGGGAGCTGAGGCTTAGCGAGTGACTATGGCTTTGAACACTAGCATAAGGACAGTCACATGCTATCTCCAGTCAGGGGTATGCTGGCACAGGCTGGTTGGTGGTTGTCGGGAATATTTGGATGACTTCAGCACATACACACACACACACACATACTCACACATACATCTATACGTGCACAGTCATGGGGTTGCAGAATTTCATCTATATTAGCTATAAATGGACATTTCTTAATTACAAAGAAAGAAAGGTGTTTGAGGATTTTGGTGTGTGGGATGCTTTTGTATCTTGCAAAGTGAATTCAGGGGAAAAGCTATTTCCAGATCCTGGCAGGAAATTACACCCACAGTTTCAGTGCAGCAACCAGGCACACAGGCATTGCACCACACACACACGACAGTGGATATTTTCATGCAAGTACACACACACACATCACAGCACACAGGCTCTCAGCATCAGTGGCCTGACCATAGGGAGTTTGTGCTGAGCTGGTTGGGACGTCAGGATGAATCAATGCGAGGACAGCTGACTGGACATGCCTATTCATCTGCCAAAGAAAAGAGAGAGAAAAAGGGAGCGAGGGATTCTAAAAGAAATGAGTTAAGCCCTGGAGCAACATGTTTGGCTATCTGCATTACTTTACAGATCCACCAAAGGGCTCTCAGTATTTATGGGATGAAGGCAGAAGAGGTGGAAAAGATAGGACAGAACAATAAATGTGTTATAAGATTAATTTTTGTTGTTAGAAATGCAGTTAACTTAATCCTCGCTTAAAACAAACACCACAATTAACTTTTATGATTGAGCCGAAGTAGGATATTGCAAATGCAAATATATAGCACACACTAAGTAAGCAAGTCGGCTGCTTTGACAAAGGCATAAGCTCATACTGTAGAGGCGGCTCGCTCCATACTGATGGCCCGTTTATTCCCATCTGTTGCCCTCAGCTCTCTGACTTTATCCCCATTGTGTTAACTCATTACATTCGCCTTAACCTTAACCCCTTAATTGCCACCCTCCAGTTTCTCTTGCACATCCTCCCCCCTCTTGGAGACAGTGTGCCACATTGCCCATGCACTAATCTGACGGCGTCTGCCTACCAAACACCTGCCACGTCCGGAAAAACCTCCGAAACTCCTCCCATATTCCACATACAGCACCCATTCCAGCGTGAGCGGATAAGCACACATGACCGCAAGCAGCCAGGCAGGCATGCATACAGACAGATGCGACCGTGGATGCAGATACAGATAATTAGAGAGACAAGTCCTGTCCCCTGAAAATCATACCAGAGTCAATCTCTTTTTCTAGCCTTTATGTGTATGTGTGCACCTAGTTTTTCCTCACATTCAAAAGACTGACAAGACAAACAAGAGTTCGTCTTTTGTGCCGCCTCTTTGCCCAGACATGTATTCGAAGACAGTGACGTGTAGGCCCAGGCCTCTTTGCTTTAACAATACCTCTCTCGACCCCCCAATGAGGGGTGGAGGGCCAGACATGAGGCGATGTGACAGTTCTGGTGCGGCTGACACAATAGCAGGTTTTTCTTTTGACTGCCTGGCTGGCTACACGCCACAGAGAACTTTCTTTCACTATTAACAGTCTTAACAAATAGTCAGGTTTGCCTGAGGAACATGTTTAACCACATTAGACTGTGCATGAGCCGTGTGCTAGTTTTCATGTAGAGTAAAAAAATGCCTTTTATGCTCCTGGATGGTTTTCTTAATCAAATGTTAACTATTAGAGGCTCATATATCAAACTTATCTTCCTGGCCGCTGAGATCCCTCAGATTTATGAAGGTTTAATTTTGTGATATTTCTCTAATTATTTAAATGGTAATACTGCACCTTGTTACCTTTACCCATAATCTAACGTGAGCATTTACCCCAGAATCTAGGTTGTGTGTGTGCCTGTATGTGAGCTTCTAAAATGAAGTTTGTTGATAATGGATTATCGATCGTGAATTAGAGTGGACTGCCCCTCAGGGCTCATCCTGGCTGGCCAGGAATGAATACATCTCTTCATGCTCCACCTCACACACTCAATTTAGGCATAGGAAACCAAAGGACCGACCCACACACGCATGTTGAGACACTGACCCGCACTCTAATATGCACAGACAGCCATCGCTCATCCACTCCGGGACAAAGGTTGTTCCTAAATCTGTGTGATGCAAATTGTCTCAGTGGGCTATCTGTTAGTCTGTGATTTGTAGGTTTAACTACCTTAAATGTAAGCAACTTCTGCTTTCATTGTTAGTGTATTCATAGCAACGCTGGAAATGTTCTATTTACAGTCATGCAAGCAAAAGGAACAAAGAAATGGGATTTCCGACAGCTTTCTGAACAGAAACAGATATCAGCCATCTGGCAGTTCTTTGATTAGGGACAACAAAATAGTGTTTTTTTAAGTAAGGTTGTCACCATTTAATGATTTAAATATCTAAAATCTTTAGATTTTATCTACAGAACTATTTAACAGGGGTAACAAAGTCTACTAAAATCAATTTTATTTAAATTAAATCACATACCTAATTCCTCAAGTCTGTGCAGCACTCAGGGTTCGTAGGGCAACAAGCCAGTAAAAGCAACGACAATCACTTATTTTCAATTGTAAACCCTTACAGGTATGACACCATATATAGTTCATACATTTTATGTGTATCACCACCTTATCCAAAACTAAATATCAGTATGATGCTCTTTACTAAGCTTCAGCTTTTACACGTATTTCAAAATAGTGGTATTGCTCAGAGGATTGTATGTTTTTGGCATGCTTAGATTTTATGGATGTGTGTTTTATTGGTCTTAAATGTTTTTACTTTTGAATATACGAACTGGGCATGGGTTGATATGAAATTTTCTTGTCATGATTATCCGGGCCAAAAAAAATTTCATTTACAATATTATCCCAATAATCATCAAAAAATGATTACATTTTCCTGTCATGCTGTCAGGGAACAAAAGAAATATTGCATCCCCCTTGTGGCAATTCAAAAGAAATCAGAAAACTGTGGGATTACTAATCAGTAAGCTAGACAGTTTCTCAAAGTCACTAATGTAAGAATATTCATGATTATCCGAATAAGAGACTGTGTTTGGATTATGAATCTTTCTTGAATACTTAATTATTAAACGTTTTGGCTAAGCTGTATTATTATCTCCTCTTAAGAATGGTTATAATCTTATATATTGCTGATGCCTATTTGACCTTTTTGTTGTAATTCTACAAAAGTAAATTTTCATTTCTTCTCTATTTATAGGTGTACTCGCCCAAACGATATGCAACCTGATCAAGAACATCTCTTCAAAAATCCAGGATGGACACTAAATCTGTGATGTTTTGCAAGTTTTTGATGCACATTCTGAGAACTTAGTAATTTCTAGACGATAATCTTTGCACAGTAAGAGGATCTATTACACAGCTGCGGTTTTTGAAATACTGGTGCTCCAGGAAAAGTAATGGAGACAGAAGAGAGGGAGGATGTCTCACAAAAACTCACAGCTAATATAAAGGCAGAGACAGTGGAAGATGTGACCTCTGGCCACACCTGTGGGGTGTGCGGCCGCAGCTTTCCCCTTCTCAGCTCTCTGTCCCAACACATGAGGAGGCACACAAGGGAGAAGCCGTACAAGTGTCCGTACTGTGAGCACAGGACGGCTCAGAAGGGCAGTCTGAAGGCCCACATTCGAAGCCATAAACTGGGTCTCCTCAGCCATAACCTCAGTGATAAGAACGGGGATGGAGATCAAGAGCAGAAGGATAACGCCGCGACTCCTGACCCTCCTGAAATTGTCACCAACTCTGACAAAGCTCATACTGTCAACGGGAAGGTGAAGAAGAAAGGAACCAAGAAAAAAGTGAAGGGTAAAAATGTCGTTGAGGCGGGTGACGAGGCTGATGGTGCGTCCTGTACCTGCACCATCTGTGGCCAGGTTTTCCCTCAGGTAGTACTCCTTAAATCCCACATGAAAAGGCACCGCAGCTCCCAGGATCACGGTTGCCGGATTTGTGGACGCCGTTTCCGCCAGGCATGGTTCCTCCAAAGTCACATGCGCATTCATCGGGTCAAAGCTCAGCTAAGAGGTGGCAAAGGCAATGAGCTGCCTGCCACCATCAATGGAGTTCCTCAGGACCCAGCATCGCTGTTAAATGAAGAGTGCCTCTATGAGCTCTGTGCTGGCTGTGGTAATTTCTTCTTGGACCGCAAGACACTGCGAATACACGAGAAGCTACATAAACTCAACCACAGCCGCACTCAGACACAAAATGCACCGCAGGAAGACATTGAAGCCCCTGAGCCGGACATTGCAAAGAGGAATTTTTTGGAAGCCTTGAACCTCACATGTGTTGGACCGAGGGAAACCTCTGAGGAAAACATCCTGGGCAGGCGAATTCCCGAGCTGGATCCCATTTGTAGTTACCAAGCGTGGCAGTTGGTCACAAAAGGACGATTGGTGGAGGTCACAGAGAAATGTCTGGGATGGGAGGAGAGGCTAGCAGATGCTGAGGTGGCATACGACACAGAAAAGGGCGAATACGTACCCCTGAAGCAGGAGAAGAAGAGGAAGCAAATCGACACCTCCAGCAACAACAATAAGAAGATGAAGGGTGATACAGGACTTGATCGGACATCAAATAGCTTGGCTCAGGCTAAAGGTGGTGACAAGAGGATTTGCCAGAAGGATCGTGTCCTGTTGAACGGACTTGGTCATGCGTTTTATGAGGCGCTGCAGACTAAGAAAGTCAAAGATGTTCACGTCACACCTAAACAGACCAACAGCATCAGGAGCCAAGGCCAGGAGGGTAAGCCACACCACACTATAATATATCTGAGCAACAGTTTGGACCAGACAATTATTCAAATTCCCTGAAAGTCGGATTAATTACTCAGCTCAGTTTTTGCTGGGGACAGTTGTTTTGTATTGGATATTCCACCCTTTTGTTTAAATTAAGGAATCAAAGGATGTTTGTGGACATACAGATGTGCCACTTTTTCTGATAGAAACTGCTGGTTCTACTAAAGACAGGCCAAAAGTCTTTAAGTCTGATACTGCTATAAGGTGTGGAAGTGTGGATATTCAATATTCCACCACTGTTATTGGTGTATAACAGAGTAAGAATTTACTGTGGAAAAGAGAGACCTCTAGTGACTTTTTAATTGAATTACAGCAACTGTAGCTTTTCTTGTTTATACAAAAAAAGACTTTGAAAATGCTCACCCATTGCCTAGCTTTATGAGGTTTTTAAGGGAACACTAATCCCAAAATGTTTGAATTAGCTTAAAGAATAATTTGTTGGCTACAACTCATAATTACACAACAACTAACTAACTCTTTAGTCAGCCAGGTAAGGTTGTACAATAAATAATTAAGGATGTGATACAACCCTTACCTATTAATTTAATGCAGACCAAGAGGTGAAAATAATGTTGCAAGCAATAAAACAAAGATTTGTCTATAAGCTGTATGTGATCTTATGAAAATTGACTTTCTACAGTCCGTCCTTTGGACAATGTGACTCCAAACCCCTGAGGGTCTTAAGCTTTTGTCAGTGCTTTTCTTGCTATTGTAATGTAATCACTGATGATGACGTCATGTCATATGTCCTTTACATTGTTTCTTCTGCTCTCACCCACAGATAAGAAACCACACTTCTGCGAGCACTGTGATTTCCACACTGTTGACGCCTCACTACTCAGGTCTCACCTGCACCGGCAGCACCGGGGCCTCCTGGGTCCCTTCAGCAAACACAGCACCATTTTGGACAACGTTAGCCAAAGTGGTTCGAAAGCCTCAAGATACATGGACTACCTCAGAAACAGGAGTGTGTTGCTCAGTCAGCCATTCTGGAATCCTTACACATGTCCGCCTGGCCAAGGCTCGGCACAGTCAAATATTAAAACTGAAAAGTCAAATGAGGTTAAAGGGCAGGGACATGCTACTAATGATGCTGGAAGTCTCCTTAATCTGTCCTCATTGCCCTTAAGTGAAGGAGAGGGCACTGTAAATGATCCAGTAAAAACAGAGGGCCTGGTGAGACATCAGTGCCCATACTGCACCCACACTACCACCTACCCTGAAGTGCTGTGGATTCATCAGCGGGTTGCACACAGGGTGGATGGCAGCAGCTCCATGGCACCCAAGTGGGCACCCTGCTCTAACAGCCCCAAGAGTTTAAAGGCAGGTGGCACCCAGTGGAGACGCACAGGGCCTCCTCCATTCCTTGAAGGCAAGGACTGCCCTGCTTTGCCTGCTCCAAGAACTCAGCGCACACAGCCTCCAGGTTTCACTTCCCACAGCAGCAGCAAACACTCAGCTCCCAAGACCCAATCAGGTGTTGCAAAGTCCAAGCATCAGTCACGCTCTTCAGATGGTACACAGTCTAGTGGGAGGATGGGACTACCTCAAAAGAAGTCTGGTGAACATAAGCGGGCAGATGAGGGTGGAAATAAAAGCTCCAGCACCCCTCAAGCTACTTCATCGAGCAGTACTGTGCACAGCAAGAGTGCCCCCAGCTTCCAGCCTACGAGCAGCCCCAAACACAGAGGCCACAGAGCCGCAGTGGAAGCAAACTTCCCACAGGAGGGTTTGGGTTTTATGTTGGCCAGAAATCATGGCGGGACTTCATCCAACGTAGCTGCAGATAGACCCCATTCCCGCAGGCAGTCATGTGACTCCTCCTCAGGTCCTAAGGGTCCTGATCTGTGGGCTGCCATGAACATGTGGGGTCACAAAGCTTATTTAGAACCACTACATTTTGCTCAGGGAAAGAATGAATCAGCAGGAGAAATGCCAATGGACATTGATATTTTGAGTCTCCTGAAAAACTACAGTCCCCACGACCTGGCTGCTATTTACCAGCACTGGGGGTTTGTTGATCCCAGGATTGATCCACAAGGTGAGGAGGAGCTTTGTTTTTGAGTTTAATTTACTGTAAATGGGCAGATGAATATTGAAATTTAGTGTTTAGAAGTTTTTAACTATAGTTAACCATCGGCATGACCAAAATATTCTCTCTTGTTATACTTTCATTTTTACAGCACTGTTGCAGTTAAATGGAAATTTTGGGAAAGAAGTCCATTCCACCTCTGAAGCTTCCAAACAAGTATGTTTTCTTTGCAGCAGCCACTGATATTATAGTTTTAGATTCAATTATAAAAAATAAGATGTTATAAAAATGTCTTTTTTTTCCCTTCAGCCTACAGAAATGTTCATGAAATTTCTTTATCTTAATCAGTTAAAGGCCCAGTCATGCCATCTCTATGCCTCCGCATCGGTGATAGCTGTGGAACACAGTTACCGTGTATTTAATGAACATTTACAAACTAAATTGATTTTAAGATGAGATTGGGTGGTTTACCACCTCTGTTGAACAATTTCCAGGGAAAAATGTGTATAGAATCATCACTAATGTAAACAAACCTTCATCCTGTCTATCTTATAGGTAACCATCATGAATAAATGGTACATTTATAGTTAAAGTTATATTTATTAGGCAATTATTTATTGTGAAGTTGCAACTTATGGTTAATAGTGTGTAGTTCATCTATAAGCATTATTTGGATGTCCTATAAACTTGCAGCTGATGTTGATAACAAAAATAAATAAATAAATAAATAATAATCAGCAATTCATTGTTTGTGAAATAAGACAGTGAAATAAGTTAACTAAAGTTTAATTAACTAGAAATGTGCCATTTATTAATGATGGTTTATGATGGTTTTATAAGTGTTATCATCTTAAATGTTGTCATGTACTCAACAAGTTGAAGTCTGAAATGGGTCAATACTTTGTTTACATCAGCGATTTTGTTTTAATTACAGTTAAACTGAAATGAAAAGCTCTAAAATCAGTTAACTGCGAACGTGATCCATCAATTTACTTTCTAAAATTAAGAACAGCATAAAAGTCCTTCTCTCCCTCACAAGTATGTACTGTACGTCTTCACCAACTGTGAGAACCTGTTCTCTTGTCTGCACCTTGTCTGTGTCTGTGTCATTTCTGTGCACACGTGCGTCTGCGTATTTTCATGTGTTTGCGTGCGCGGCTGTCAACTTCCACAACCTGGCTGTCTCTTCCTTCTCGTTTCCGTAAGAGAGGCTGACAGGGACGAGGCAAACACGTAATAAAAAAACATTGTTGTCCCCCTCAGGGTAAAACTCGCCCAGCGTCTCCATATGGTGTGTCATCAGCCTGTCAGTCAGGCCCACCCTGATGCTACCTACAACTGTTCTTGCTTTCTCCTCATTCCCCTGGAGTAATGTGTGGGCAACTTTTTAAACACTAAAGATGGGCAGTATCTCAGTCTGTAGGGGTGAGGATCACATAAGACTTATATGGATAACACTGAAGGATGTTCATGAGTAATACTGGAACATATCTCTTGCTATAGTAGCAGATTATGAAAGATTGTTTTTACATGTTTTTGTTTCTTTGCGTTTTTAAACTTTCCTTTTCAAGAAGGAACAAGCTTCAGTCTGATACTAATATGTCCAAGTTGTTCGTGACACCTCGTCAGTAAACTAATCCACTAGCTACTACATAAAATATCACAACACCATGTCATCAGATGTTCCTTTATCACATACTGTACATGTATATTTAAATTATATTTCATTAAGGTCATTAACCCAAATGGACAATATAAATACATTTGAAATAAAACTGTAATAAAACTTTTGCATCCGAATGTATATGTAAACAACTCACTGTACATAGTTTTGTTGTTTTAATTGAGTAGGTTTATATACAGTGGTAAAACTGTTATCCAGTGTTGCTGAAATGCCATCAGTGCATATCTAATTTTGCAAATGATAGAATACAACTAATGCATGTTATTTGGTCATTACTTACAGTGGTTGGTGGAACTAGCTTAAGTAAAAAAGCAAAGTAACTGACGCATTGGTGGCATTTTCAAGGCTTAAGAAATGTAAGCTGGGCTAAGCAATAATAGTAGTGTTAGTAGCATTCACTCCATTAAGTTGCTAACGTACAGTACATCTTTGCTTATATTATGTAATTAATGATACGCCATAACAGTCGCTCATAGAAAGTATAAGTTACATCAATCATCGTACTGTTACCATGGGAAAGGTCAGAACTGGTTAGGTGGAAGGACACGCCGCAAGTCACGACTATTATTCACCCAAGGTTTCACAAGGGCTAGGATTTTTTTGCTGAGTGGGTTTTAACATGAGGGGGACGAACTGTTGCAAAAAAAAGGACAAGCCCAAACGTATTTCAGACACTTAATAGGTTTTTTAAAAAGTTTTTAAAAATACATACTATCTCATGTCAAAATGGCTGCCGTGAAAAAGGGCTATTATGTTTCTCAATAATTGATATCTCCTGTTGAATGTTGTCATTGAATGATTACCGAGTGGCTGCTATGAACATCATAAAACAAACAATCATAATTTTTCTGATGATTTCAAGTCCATTTGACAGCGGGCATATACATGATTCACTCACACACATATAAATTCCCTCTCAGCGTTGTTAGAAAGGCCCTAACTGGTGTGCCTCACACTTGTGTCTTGCAGGTGAACAGCCGCTCCACTTCCTCCTCAGGGTCTCTCCATAAAGGAACGTGAACATACGTCGTGTTCCTGTTGGCTTCCAGCCTGCTCGATACGGCTGAACAAAGAGGCCTGCTGTTCTTCAAAGGAACCAGCCATAACTCCTAACAGGACAGAGGCACTGGATAATGCACAATATATGCAAAACAATGAGGTGGACTATTATTTTGTAATAAGGTTGTTTCATTTGAAGTGTTATGCATGCTTTTTGTTTGTTAAGAGTGTAGATATGTTAGGTACCAAAACACACATGAAGATTTCTTTTATGGACATGAGGTAGAACTGTTTGAGCTTATTGTAATAAATACTTAGCAGGGGAGGGGGGCAGCCTAGGTGGAAATGAAATGTGAAGCTACGTTGACAGGGATAAAGAGGACATCATATGAGGACAACATATTGGCTAAAGGCCCACAGATAGCAATCAACAATGAGTGGTGAGAGAAAACACCAAATCTTCTTATTTTTAAGACTGGATGCCACTTCCAAAGGTGTAAACTGTGATCTGAACATTTTACTTCACTTTTACCTTTTGATATATATGTTTCAGTTTGTTGTTTTTTTTATGGCCTACAGTCCTGTTTTAGTTTTTGGTTTAATGTTCGTACTGGTCTCAACATTCGCCATTGGCAACAAGGCACTTAGATAAAAATTTATTAAGAGATTTATTCAAAATTGCGATCTAAGTTGTCATCAAGTACAGTTATGGTTAATTCAGAAGAGTCAGGCAAAGTGCTCAGACAGTTTCTTTCTTTTCAGTTTAACCAGCAGAGCTTCACTGAACAAAGTCATGGTCCCACTGTAATGCACTAATGGGTGGTTTAATTAGAGCGAAATGCAGGCTTTAGCATTATCAGCTCATTATCCCATTCAGATGCAGAGAAACCGGATGCACTGGTCATTGTTGTCATTATAACACTGCATGTTGTCATCTAAAACCTCCTCAGCCCACAATCACAAGAAGAGGATTGACTTCAACTCAAATAGTGGACAAAAATGTGTCTCAGTGACACTTTCAATAGACCGTTTATGCAAATACTACAAATGTGAGCATCATACCCCGGACGATTGGAATTTCTTTGTGTAAATTCCCTCTTGATGTACATACACAAGAGCTGCAACGATTATTCAATTGAAAGAAAGCTAGCCAACTATTTTGAGAATGACCAATCATTTGGTGCTTTTCTTTGTTATTTATGAAAGTAAATGAAGAATCATTGGATTTGGGACTGTTTGACAAAAGAAGCAATTTGAAGACATCACTTTGGAATTTTGGAAAATTGAGAAACAATCAATAATCAAAACTTACATATACTCTAATACAGCCACATACATTTGTGCTGAAGGGCATCAGTGTATCAGCCACCTCCTATCTTTTGCTACAATCTGCAGTGCCAGTGACTAAATAAACTTCATTTCAAAGGAAAATTTTTGCCAACAAGATAAATATTATAAACACTTATCCTTGTGTACTTAAGTCCTTTTCAAGCAAAAATGTCAAACATTTGCTTTATCAAGATTCTTAAATATAAGGATGTGTTTCTTTTCTTTGTCATTGACCACGGTAAATGAAGAGTTTGGGGGTTTTGGATTGCTGGTTGGACAAAAGAAGAAATTAGAAGATGTCACTTTGGGCTCTGGGTAATTGTGATTGCTCAACTTTTTTGGGACATTTTAAGACCAAGCAATTAATAATTAATTGTGAAAATAATCGGCAGATTAAACGTTGGTTGCAAGTCCATAGCTATTGCCAAACCAAAGGTCCAGGACAATCAGTTATTTTGAGAAAACCAGAGAAATAGACCTGTCAAAATGACCAGTTAAGAATAAAACATGATGTCCTGCTTTATAATTCTTTTGAAATTTAAATGCTAAAATTTGTCCTTTTTTCTCCTCTCAGAAAGATGGTGTAAACATCTGCACTCATTTCACATTGTGCTAGTGACGTAGCAATTTAATGCTGTGATTTTTTTCTTTAGAAGTAGAAACTGTAGCGTAAACAATTTCTACTGATGTGGCCCTGACTTACATCTACCAGTCAAGCTACTGTAAAGACTTCGAAATATTTGTTTTTTGAAAGTCACCTTGTTCTCAGTTTGTTTTCATGTGTTTTCTTTTTGCAAGTTTGTTTAGTATGTTTATATTTTAGTTCTGAGTCAGTGTATTCATCTCCCATAGAGAAATAGTCTATGCATTTGACAGAAAGCCATCAACTTATGGATTCTTGGGAGATCTTGAGAATACATCATTTATTACTGGAGTATTGACTTTGATCTGTGTGGAAAACTGTTTTTTTGATAAATATTGTAAATGATCGTTTTATTTAATGGTCTTTTTTGTTTGCTAAGAGTGGAATTTTAACACTCAGAAGTACTTGATATTTGTAGTAACAAACATTGTAAAGTGTTTTTTTAAAAAAAAGGATTTTTTGGGTGACGCACTCAAGGTCACAGTGCAGGGTCAGTAGGGATTTGTAGTCCTGCATGAGGTATTATTGAGCCTGTGATCTAAATCAGGAAAGGAGAGACAGGAAACAGCGAAACAGGGATTTTTATGCAAGTGTGAAGTTTTATGCAAACCTAAGCTAAGTTGAGCTCTGACTGGGTTCAGTTTTGGGTTGTAAACATGTTTCATAGTTAATAATTTTGTTGGTATCAGAATTTCTATTTTCACCAGTTCCACATTTTGTCTGACCGTAAAAATAAAAAATAAAGTTGGTCAATGTAGATTTAAATTATAATAGTACTGTTGTTATTATCACCACAAACACACACACACACACACACACACACACACACACCCTTGAAGCCTTACCCTAACCCGCTAAAATTTTATTGTACGTTATGGGGTCCATCACTTTGGTCCCAACAAAGCTGTCGGACCCCACACCGTGAGTGGGCGCTCAGTTTTTGGGACCCCCCCCCCCACCACAAATATATAGAAAAACAAGGCCAGACACTTACTCCCTCTCACACACACACACACACACACACACACACACAGATTCTGATCCTTGTGTTTTTTCTTATACAGTACATGCTCTGTGCTTGTGATTTACTGGATAATTTTACATCTCAAAATGCCTAAAACTGTCAAATAAACCAACCTGAGTCTGCTCAGTGGGCGAAGTCACCACCACTTGCACATGCAAGCTTTGATGAGGCACTGCAAGTAGTTTAATGGCCAAAAAGCCTGAGAAACACAGACATAAACTTAAATAAAAAACTTTTTGTAGTTTCCATTTACTTCCCTGATTCCAAAAAGGTTGGGATGGTGTATAAAGCGTCAAACAAAACAAAATGTGTTTACCGACAAAGGCTTTATAATGTGTTCCCAAGCCCATTTAGTAATATCCTTGATACCAGGGCCACCCAAAGTGGGGCCCAAGGCCTAATGTTTTACACAGTGTCTAACCTTTTTGGGAATCTGTGTGTAGCTGTCACATTTTTCTGCAAATAATAATTGTAGTTTGAGACTACAAACATATAGAGTACATGAGGATTATTTGCTCAAATCTAGATTTGGTAAAAATATATAATACTTTGTGTCTCCTAACGCATGGTGCTGTATCTGCTCATTGAATATGCTCATTCCACCTTAAAACAACTTGATGCAGTTTATCACTGTCCCCGTTTTTCTTTACACAAGAAAGACAAATATTACGACTACTACTACAACAAAGGAGAAAGAAAGAAGAGAAAAAAGAAGATTCTTGCTGCAGTTTAGCGTTTCTACCAGTAGATGGTGGTCAATGTCAAGAAATCGAGGAGCTGCTTTGTTACACTCCTCTTGGTTATTTTACTTGCTGGCTACATTGCTTCATGTGGCATTATACTCTTTCTTTCAGTCTTTTTCATCATTAACCCATTCAAATGTTGCCCCACAACTTCTCTACAAGCTGCCCCTGTACACAGCCTGACATAGTACAAAGACAAAGTTTCAATAATGGATGAGGTCCTTTTTTTCTCCCCAATTCTAGGACAGATTATTTGCGTGCAAAATGACTGAGATATTATCAGATGTGGTGAATCTCAAACTTGGCAGAACTGAATGCAGGGGCGACTTCTGAAAGTGTGGAAATGATGAGTCCAAAATAAGTCAGAAAGTCACAGAAAACCATTTGAATTCTAATATTTTTTTGTGGCTGTCAACACATGTGCAGCAGACCTTATCTGGCTGCTTAAACCCAGAGGAGGAAAAAACCACTGAATAAAGGTTGTACTTGCAGCATCTCTTGTCTTTCACATCGACAAGGCACGAGCGCTTGTACCACTGCGTACACACACCCACACACACACTGGTGCGCCTGTATGTCCTTGTCACAATGTGTTTGTCAGTGGGTCGTGTTATATCTTGGTGCAGTGACAGCATCAGTTAGCTGCCTGAGAGACATCAGAGATCATGTTCGCAGTGCCACCAGCAAGAGGGGCTGAGAGTCGGAGTCGGCCACAGGCTCAGGGAGTGGATACTGTCAGGCAGCTCGGAGCAGGAGGAATATGCACTGGCATATGTTGTCTGACAGGAAAACGCCTGGCTGTTGTTGAGCAGAGAGGAGAGACGGACTTGTGGCCAATGGGAGTGACAGCTGTCAGGACCCACTGTGTGTATGTGTGTGTGTGTGTTGTTGTTGTTGTTGTACTCTGTCCTTAAAAGAACCAGCTTAAGACCTCACAAGGGAAGACTGCATTGTAAAGTGACTTTTATTTATTATATTTAATATTTTGTATTTTGGGAGCAGTTTTACTCTTTTAAGTGTGAATTAAAGTTTGGCTAAGTGTCAAAGAATAGGTTAAAAGGTAGTTTGAAGAAATGGTCATAGTTGTACTATTAATGCAAATTGTAGGGGTTTGTCATTACATTGAGATATACATATAAACGTTTCTTAAGATGATTCTTTGAATTTGTTTAGACTAAATTTCACTGTTTTAAGGCAAAAAAACAACATTAAATTGAATTAAAATGAAAGGAATGTGGTATTCTCTTTACCAGAGTAGCACACAGCATCATAATGTAGGGAGGTACTTATCAAACTAAAACTGTAAAACATGTAATAAATAAATGTACACACATTTGGAATCAATATTAATTGTGATTCTCTTAAATAGGTAGAAAGTTCTATGGAGTTTGGCAGGTAGCTTGTCAAACATGTTTTGTGTGGGTGGGATTCTGCGGGAGGGAATTGGGACTTCCTGCCTCAGGATTTCTAAAATCCTGGCTGCAGCTCTGCTTCAGGATGAGAAAAGTTAGTGGTAGTTGGTTCAGAGCTTGGGTGTAAAAAAAACAATTGGGACTAGAATGGCACAAACCTCCGCCAAGGCCAAGCAGTCTCCTTTGAATTCAATCAAGTCTAATCCAATATCAAACTCAATAGCCCTGTATCGCTGTATATTTTAAACCACCCATAACTGCTTAACCATAATATAAGATTACCAGACATAGGATCACTCACTTATAGGCTACATACAGTTCATCAAGATCTATGAATTATTCCCTGAGAATTTAACAAAAATGTAAAAAAACAAGAAAAAAAACACCTTATTTCGAAATGTTAAAGAAAGTGAGAAAACATTTACAGTGCACTGTAAATTTTAAAAGTTGACTTTAACTGATTACCTCAGAATTTCCAAGTAAAGCAGACTATTAAATTTAAGTTGTATGAGCTAAAACGTCTTCTACTTTATTAGGAGATTTTGAGCTAATCATGTTTTACAATGCATGTATTTATATTTCCCATATAAAAGTAATTTTTAATTTGTTTAAAACGTGTACTGCACTGTCTCAGATACTGAGGCCCCACAGTGCCAGTAATGACCTAGACAGCAGGCTAAAATACTGAGCGTCGCCTCAGACAGGTGGACGCTGGTGATAAGGAGATGTCCAGGCAGTCACAATGGTTGACTGGATATGATGGTCTGAGTACCTCAGGTGTTAGAGCATGCCGTTTCAGTTGCCAGGGTCAAAGATATATGTAATTCCTACCAGCACCATTTACAGCACAGTACTCTAGCATGCTCTGAATAAAAGCAACCACAAAATATAATGTGTTTATTGCAAGAAATACTTGAATAACTATAAGCTTAAGAAAAGGTCATAGGTCAGTTCTCTCCCAGTTAGATGGATGGAAGCCCTATAACAAGTGGAGGAAAATCCACTTAAAGAAAAAACAAAAGTAAGATGAAAACTATGCCACGGGAAATATTCCCGTGGTAAATTATAATGACATTAAAGTCATGATTATGAGATAAAACTCATAATGAGATAAAACCTTGAAATTAGGAGATAAAAAATCATTATTATGATAAAATAATAACTATATTACTAATGATAAAGTAATAACTATGAGATAAAAAAGTCAATATTTACATAATAATTATGACTTTTGTCTCATAATTTTAACATGTTTCTCATTATTATGGTTTTTTTCTAATAATTTCAATTATCTCTTTACTTTATATCTCAAAATACTGACTTTATTTCATCATTTTGACCTTTTATCTCATGATTATGACTTATCATGGGAATATTTTTTCCATCAAGTTCCATCTTTAACTTATTTTGGCAGAACTTGGCTTCCATACAACTGTTACTAGCAGAGAATAGAAGGTAAAATGACCTTTTGCGACTTCTTATCTCATAATTTCAACTTTTTCTCTCATAATTATGTCTTACCATGGGGAAAAATATTTTACTTTAATCAAGCTATTTTTTGTTTTACTTTAACTGGCAGAAATGGGCTTCCATACATTTGTATAAACTCATTTTACCAAGAATGAGACCTTAAATGGAGGGAAAAGAAGTTTGTCAAGCCGTCATTATGAAGCTGCTTTAAACAGAGCAAAGATGAAGTGTGACAGTCCAGGTAGAGAGAGACATGCAGGAAGAAGAAGGCATATCCATCAGATTAACACACAGTAATGCCTTCCTGGTCTGGTTCCCAGCATCAGTGATTTATCAATGCAAAGCTAATAGCATCAATATGAATCTAACTAAAAATCAATATTTCATTACCTAATTGTTAGTGGGAATGAAGAAGGATGATTGTATGAGACAGAGTTTGAGAGCATCTGGAGTTCACAGAGACATCTGGAGGACAAACTCCAACAGTAACTGCACACTCTTTTAAGGAAGAGGGAAAAAAATCAATGGACACGGCTTTAATATGGTAAAACACGAACAACAAACAGACAAAATCCAGTGATTTGTTGCATAATGCTTCTGAGAGGTTAAAACCATGTTACAGCCCAACATTTTATCAAATTCATCGCAGCCACACACACAAATTGTGGTCCGAACAATCCATTAAAAATACAAAAAAAAGGTTCGGCACAAACCCAGACAGGCATCCCAGGCCTCCTGCATCCATCACTTAAAATGTTGTTAAATAGAGTCTGTTGGCTGAAGTCAGTATTATGCAATTTGGTGACAAAGATACATGAAATAAATTCAAGTTTAATCCCCTCAGCTACTTTGAAGTTGAGTCATCGGATCTTAAAAGTAAATCATATTGATCATCACACTCATGAAACTTTTACAAGAACATTAATTATATTTTCAGTCGGACTTTCAGTCCGTCAAAGCTTGAACTGACCTAAATACTTAGTCTTACTTACTACTTCACTAATTATTTGTCCAACAAATAGTACTGTATGTAACCCCCCTCAGCAGCATTCTAGATACATAAGTGTATATTATTATTTACACAATATGTAGTATTGTACGTCTTCGGGTGATTTCCGTCAATGAACCATGTTCTGAGTTTTTCGGTTGTGCCCTCCAGCTCTTGTTTATTTCCTCGTGTCAGCATGGGGGAAATAAAATGAAATGTGATTTAACCTGATTTAACCCACTTTTGGTTTAAGCCATTTCAGTTACACTTATTTCTCCTGTACTCTTTCAGTTGAAAATAAAATTATTTGCTTTATAATCATTTCCATTCCACATTCAACAGATTCTGTTTACACCGAAGTTACCTACACTCCAATACATGAATGTATCTCAAAGATAGTCTTAACAATTGTGTAAAATGTCATTTAAAAATGAAAAGCTTGATGAATGATCATAGTACATGATACTGTAGTTAGACAATGTAGTTATATGTTTTAATTTCAAAAGACACCACCCTACAGTATCTAAACATCCATATCTATATTTTTGAAAGTAATTATGAAGGATACGTGAGTAATAAAACAACAAATATAACACAGTATAAATAAAGTACGTGGTTACACTCATGTTGTGATGTAAACCTGCCAAAGTCTCAGCAACCTGAGGTGAGCTAAAACTGGTGCGGAAATTAATTTAATCTTGTTCTTGAACTGTGATGTTCTGTAATCCACCATCTTCCTACACACATGACTTATTTTGCTTTCTTCAGCAGTTCCTGTAAAGGTGAAGAGAAGACCAGCCGCGATAAGTTCTTAAAGTCAGGGACAACAGATAATTGAGGAAGTGTGACATTGAAGAAGGCAGAATATCATTTTCTGTGACACAGTTTCGAACAAATATGTCTGAGCTATAAATGGAGTCAAAGTTAGGGACAGTTTTCATCTTTTTAGAGAAGAAGTAGAAGAAGGACATACGAAAAGTGGAAAGGTGAAAATAAGTGTAATACATCTTAATAAAATCATGAATAAAGGGTACATTTATGGTTAACTAAACTTTAGTTAATAGTTAAATCACTATTAACAAATAACGATTTGCTTTTTAAGTCATTATTAAGCAATCGTTTACTGTAAAGTCGATACTGATGTTTATCATACTTTGTAAATGGTTAATAAATACTGTGTCGGTCATATATACACATATTTTGGATGGTCATAAAGTTGCAACTGATGTGCTTTATAAGTCATTTGATTAATAACGAATTTACTATAAAATGTAGCATTTATTAATGGTGATTATTATGTGATGTATAATGGTGTTTAAATGTTACCTAAGCAACCATAGAAGTTGCAGTCACAAAAACAGTGTGGATAGTCAGAAATTAAAACATTAGAGACAAGTAGACCCAGTTAAATTAAACACATAAATACTACAAAATGACAAAAAATACATATAACATAACATCAAAAAATTAAGAGGTGCAACTGGCCAGACGCGTGAATTAAAACCATTAAAAGAATAAAGAAAAATTAGCTACATAATAATTAAGACCAGCAGTTGACCGATACAAATATTAAGACATGTGTCCTTAAACCAATTAAAGCAATAAAGTATGGATCTCCAGATATTATCCAACTTCCTACAGCACTTATGATTTATTTAGGTCTTTCTTCAGTCTTAGTCTTTCTTAAGTTGCAGTAAACCTGCTCCGCTCCACAACACAGCACTTTTTCACCTCAAGGGAGCTCTGGTACAGAGATGTATTGGTTGCATATAATTGGGCCTTTAAAGGAACAATATGAGGAGCACAAGCATCTGTTGCAAAATAAAGAGTAACCTGGCTGTGAGCATAAATATGAGTGAGTCCATGTGCGTTATTGAAGACCTTGAAGGTATCCCAGTCACACTGCAGTTGTTAAAAATTATCTTGATGGTGCCAAAATAAATCTCTCAGGCAAAGGTATTATTTGTTATGTCAAAGATCTCAGCGCACGCCGACACTTGTTAATGCTTTTGTAATTTATGAAATGGTTATTTACAGGCTTTGAATCTGTTGCACAGAGTGGAAAGAGGGGTTTTGGTTTAATTGCTATGGAGCAAAGTACACGACAAGGCCGAGGAACTGGAAAGAAGCCAGATCCCTCCGCTGTCGGCCACTAATAACACATCACAGTGACAGAGATGCGCCTCCTCTCTACCTTGCTGTATCGATCTCCCATCTCGCTGTTAATAGTGCTGTTAAACACCGGCTCTTGGCTCTTTACTGTGTCTAAGCCCACTTAACAATAAAACTCCCCCTCCACTTACCTTTTAAAATGCCTGTGAGGTAGTGAGACAGCCCCGGGCAAAACTGTTGGCGGTGGTGTTACGGATTCACCTGCCTGCAGGATAATAGCTTCACATTTGTACTCCCTTAAATGCGTCTTAATTAGTATGAAGCAAAAATGTGTTGCACATATTGATTTGCAGGCTGGATGATCTGCTCCTCTTTAGTTCGTATATGTGATACAACAAGGAGAGGTGATAGTGGTGCGCATACAGTATGTTGGTCACATCACAGGATGTTCAGTTGTGTTTTTGACTGTTGCAAATCTTTGAATTAAATTTAAGAGCTGATATCTGTAGATATTGGAGATCGACAGGGTTTTACCTTGTTAGAGGAGGGAATCACTATAATGCAGGCTTTCACACATTGTCTATAAATCACCTTGATCTACAAAACTATGGTGATGTTGATCATTTGGTTGGTTACTCACTTTATCTCAACAACTACTGGGTGGATTTTCATGAAATTTAAACTTTATGGTTCCCATTGGATAAAACCTACTGACTTCAGAAATCTGATGACAACAGGCAAGCGAGAGAAAGCTGCTCGAGATGGCTTTACAACATTTGTGAGCATGACACAACTTGATCAGATGAAAACACTGAATCATATCAACATTTGTGAGCGTGAAACCACTGGATCCTATCAACATTTGCAAACACTAAACCACTGGATCCATTGAACCTTTGTAAGCATGAAACCACCTCACTAATACATTAGTTTATGATCAAATAATGTTCATGATTCCCATCAGCCTCAGCTGTACTTCGCATTTAGTTCGCATCATAAAATGTTAGCATATTAAAAAGGGCCACTAAACTAAAATGGTAAAATCATACCCGCTAAAGATCAGCATGTTAGCATTGTCGCTGTGAGTATGTTAGCATGCAAACATTGATGTGTAGTGATAAGCACCGCTCTGCCCAAAAAGATATTGATATCAAAATGTTACCCTATGTCTCATTTCAAAAGAACAAATGACTATTAAAGAAAGTTTTTTTTTTTACAAAGCAGGGTTTTAAAGAAGAAATGGCTTACTGTGAGATTTATCATCATTTACATGAGCATCAAGTATTCCTACCTGTGTTAAATGAACATGTTTAGGCCGTAAACAGTGCATTAAGTAATTGCCAATGTGGGAGGAGATGGAGGAGTGCACGTCTGAGGCAAAACAATTGCTGCCCATGTAGCAGACGTCCGGAGGGAGTCCAAGTCTTTAGTCAAGGACTTGTGTTTTATTAGTTGAACGATATAAAACATGACAAAATGCCTACTCAAAGAGAATCAAAGATTCTCAACCCTTCCCACGGGGACTTCTATATAGGGCAAGAGCTCCTCGCATCTCCCTCTCCCTCTCTCCCTCCCTCTCTCCTGGGTGGTGTGTAGGCATTGTCAGAAACATGCTCTAAAACCTCCCCCATCGACAAACAACCACCACGAGCATTCGTAACAACATGGCAACATTATCCTCCATCAGGGGAAACAAACTCCAGTCCGAACAGTCAAGTGAAGTGAGTTGCGGTCCATGTTTTCGGTGGTTAATACGAGCGCCACATGGTTTAAATCTGAGTTTTGCACACACAGCATGGCATGAAATTACTTAAGCTAAATTATAATTAACTGAAATCTCAGTTTAAATCCTTTCTTTCCGGCGCAACACAACAAAAACGAGGTAAATTCAGGGTAAAGTAATTTGTCATAATTTGCCAACCTTTTGTCACAAATCCACATTGCAGAAAAAACAAACTCTGCGTGTGTCTGCCTTGAGCGTGCTGAGATTAGAAAGACAAAAACTGATACATTCGTACAAGGGGGGTGTACGTGTGTGTTTGTGCTTTGAAACTTTTTTGATAGTGTGTGAGCATAGCTGCTTTTGAGCAGGAAAAAAAACAACATTTGAGTAACTAAACAGGAGCATAAGTGCGATGTTTGTTGTTTTTGATTTCACTGATGCCTCGGGAAGGAATTTCTAGCTTTGGTGGTGAGGCTTTGAAGAGAGTTTTCTTAAAAGGTGTGCAATGTTTTTCTTGTCTCCGAACAGCATTTGATTTTTATTTATCCTGCTAATACCACATATCAGGCGCAAACACAAAATACAGACACACACACACGCACACAGTCGGAGTCAGATCAGAGAAATGTTAAGACAGAATATACAGTGACACTGGGCCGGGCTATAAGATTAGAAACCTTCATACATGAAAATGAAGGCGAGGTCAACAAGATTTTTACCGTTTGTTTTTTTGGTTTTTTCAAACAACTTCACATTATTTTACGTTACATCTTAAAAATTGATACTGCGTGTCATCCCCATAATCTCCCTTCCTTCATTTCCTGTCATCTCCCCCCGTCAGCTACTGAATAAAGGCATAAAAGAAAAGATAGTGATCCTGGGTATTCAAGCAGAATCTAAAGACTCAGCTTTAGTTCTTTTGAAGAACTGAACTCAATCTGCTGATTATGAGAACAGGAGATGTGGTTGAAAGCTACATAAAAAAATAAATAAAAAAATACAGAGAAAAGATGACTTTCTCAGGAACTTTGCTCCATGAGAGTTAAAATATTTTAAGGCAAGCCAGTCGCCAGGATAAAACAGTTAATGTGTGAAAACCTCTGCTACGATCACATTTGTACGTGTCGTAGGCTACGTACCATATTGACATTTCTACAAAACGTGTACTATCATGTTCACGTTACATGTTTAGAATCTGTTTCCATATCAAGTGGTGGAGTTGCAGCTGAGAAGGACGTGTTCACTACTGACTCGTGTACTCAAGTATATTTGAACTGAGATGCTTCGTGGAAAAAGTGAACAAGCTACACAGCCAGCTGCTGCAGATGTCTGGATCGAACGGTGCAAAATGATTCAAATCAGAAAATCAGATTTGTCCTTTCCATCTCTCTTTTGTGATATGAAAAAAAACAACATGGAAGCTGATGCCTTGTGGTCAGCCTGCTGCACTCCCATCAACCAGCAAAGTTAAGCAATGACTTATGTTGAAAAAGTGCCTGCTGGCATCACACGTCACACAATCAATCATAGAAATCTACATTTATTTGTTAACGTCTCCTCAAAATGCTGCACATTCCCTGCAAACATGTCCTTTTGACCCAGCTGTGGAACGCTGCAGAACATACTGTTTCCAGGAACTGCACAATAAACTGACATTTTTCCCGCTGATATGTGTTATTCATCACTGCGGTGAGTTCTGGCTGTAAAACTCAGGTGCTCTCGATGTGTTCATGTAGTGTTACCAAATGATTCATAAACTCTGCTGACTCTGCACTTTGCCTGAATGTGGACATTTTTCTCCTCAAATGTTCCCTATAATAGCTCCGCTCTGAATTACAGCGTTGCTGAAGGTGGCAATCATGTTGCCAAATTAGTCATCCTAATTTGACAAAAAAGGGGAAAAGGACAGAATGACAACACGAGCTGCAGTTGTAGCATCTGTACGCTTCTTTATGAATTTACTTGCAGTTTATTTAAAGGGAACCCTGCACATTTCTCTCTCCGTCTCACTGAGACACACACTTACACTCTCAGTGCTCCTGCAGATCAATATAACTGGTTTTTAACTGTATTTCTATCAATACAGAAGCTGTAGCGGCTGCAGTTTATCTTCGTTTCTTTATCGACTCAACAGAGAGATGAAAGATAAAGTGAAAGAAGGCTTTTTATTTCAATGTTCCCAAAGGAACAGAACACTGAAGCAAGGAAGGTGGCAGGGTCCGCCAAATATAAACAAAGTAAAACAGTATGAAATGGTATTGTCCTTTAAGGTCAGTTTGTTGATTCCGCTTTTTCAGTTATCAAACAACAAAGAGTTTGTTTATTTAGTTTGTTTAGGCATAAAAACAAATATCAGTCAATGAAGATCTTTCTCTTCTAAATAAAAAATGTCCTCTCAAAAAACTACATAGCGCACCTTTAGCAGATCACATGAAGACAAACACAGTTAAAGTAAATACTGAATGCTACATAGTAGTGGTTTCAGATTAATATTGATCCGCTGTCATCATGTGATAAGTAACTGCTCTTATTAATAATCAGTTTCATGTCAGAGCGGTGATGCACTGAAAACAGATGGATCTGTTTATATCTTCATCCATTCATGTTGCCTGTTCACATGATTTTACAGCCGTCCCGTTGCACGGAAACAGGCTTGGATGGAAGAGTGTGAAGATTTTATAAACACAAGTGATGGTTGTATAAAGAAAACGTTTAATTCTTGTGCCACATTTTCGATTTGCGTCAGAGGAAAGCAAGTGAAAAAAAAGTTAAACACAGCAAACTTTGTTCTTTTTCAGCTGATATATTTTTGCAGTAAATTATAAATGTCATCTGAGTCACGCAGTGTTGACAAGTCATGGATTGATGCTGAATAAAAGACTATTACTGTTGTCAACTGTGTGTGTGCTACTGTTGTTTGTCGTCTTGCCCGGCTCCTAACACAAAGCACGCTCTATCCAGTCATGTCCCATGAAGCTTTTATGTATTTACTGGTCCTTCGAGCCCAACGTAGATAGAATGGATATGTCAGGACATTTTGGATCAGTGTTTACCTTTTTCCAAGCAGCATGAATTTGTTGCTTGTCATGGCTCTTTAATGCCTCTTTTTTTAAAAACTATGTACAATTTTTTGGGGCTTTTAATACAGTATGTCCTGCAACAATAAATAAATACAGAAAAAAACAGGATGATGATGTCTAATCACATAAAAAATCTCCATGGTTCTACATCGTATCTAACTATAAAGCAAGGACTCTCTACTTGTCTGTTATTCACGTATCTCGTTAACCCATTCATTCACTCTACTTCACACATGGCAGGTTTGTTGCCAAGGAAGAGCAATGTTGAATTTGGTGCACTTTGGACCAGCGACTAGGGCTGGATATCATTAAAAAATGTCAATACTGTTACCTTGACTTCGATAACAATTCCTGAACTTTTTTCGATAACAATTTAATGAAATCAGTTTTATCTAATCCGTGGTAAGCATGACATAATGTTTTCCCTGCATGCCTTTGAGACAGCCAATCACCAGCCCTATTAGATCTTGGCACAACAAGCATGCCTCATGCTTACTGGCTCACTGATGAGATTAACTCCTTAGATATTATTTGGTATCAAATGACAAGAGAGTTTTTGGAAGTTCAATTCCCAGCCATACACACGGCATGTTCAATATCAATACACAAACAGAGAGCAGCTTTCTGGCTGCATGGCCGTGCAGACTGCAGCTGGGTTTGCACATGATCTCATGGGGAAGCAGACATAAACAAAATGGAGACTAGCGTGGTGCAACACGTTGCTGTAGTCACATGCTGCGTTGAGAGGAAAACAAAAGCCAAAGGTTCAACAGGCTTGTATATGTTTTTTTCCTATTCCTCAGTGAGAACTGGAGGTGAGATTTTAAGTTTCTGTCAACGGTAGTATGCTAGCTATCGTTAGCCCCTTAGGGCTAGAATGTTTACTGTTGCTTGGCAGCATCATCAGCTGCTCCAGAAAGCCTCTTTCTCTCTTTTGTCATATGCTGTGTTTATGCTCTAGTTAGGTTTAGGCATAAAACCCACTTGGTTAGCGTTAGGAAAACATCATGGTTTGGCTTACAATAACGGTTTTGGTCGCCACTTTCATGGATGGAGATGGTCCGATATCCTGTGAATAATAGCTGGATTGGGTCGCCACTAAAACGACTGGAAATGTCCCCAGGTGTTCTTAAAAAAATACCTCGACCTTTGTCTATTTGGCAGCTTTGTTTGCTTGTAATAACGCCACCACCTTGCCCTCCACCTCCTGTCGAGACTGCGGCTAATAAGCATATAAGTCAATGTGATATGTCATGTCTGGTTCACATGTCTGTGAGTTCAGGAGACTTAAGACTAGATCTGTAAACCCCTCACATTGCCAGGTAATCTGTGCCCAACAAGAGTCTGGTTCCACTAGTTCCTTAGTTCGAGGGGCTTTGATTTACACTAAACTCATCATAGGCTACCTCTAGCATCATTTTTTGCGCAGTCCAATCTTTAATTTTCTCAAAACTTAAAACATTCAATCTACATTTCCTCCTTTTTGATTGCTACAGACATAAGAAGGGAAACCACTGGTGTAATGGTGGTTACAGGGACTCTTAACATTAGTTTATAATATTAATTTGTGAACAGAGTCATGTGTTAAGCTGCGACAGAGTTGTTTTCTTTTAACTTGTTTGTGAGTTGTGTCTTCTTCCACAGAACTTCTTATGACTCACAAGCTCCTCCATCTGTTGTGTATTTCATTAAACAAACACATCTATCGCTGCAGTGAGTATACTGGCATTTGCTTTGAATGTTCTTTGAAAAGACATCAAATTTTATGTTGTTTGGATTGTTCTTCTGGTTTTATTCAAGCGTGCAGCTCGTACCAGACACTTTCGCGGGAGGAGAGCGGGTCTAGATGGTTGTTGCAGTTCCTGCTGGTCACCGACAGAGGTTGATAGAAGTCATGGATGACCTCATGCACTGTGAAGCACATAGTGATACAGTGCTGACCACATTAAGGTAATATGATATCTGCAGTCTGTTGTGTGTCCTGCACTGATTCCAGTCTCTCTCCAGCTTTCCTTCAATTGTCTCCAGTTTAATTGCTTTACTGCCCCCTGAATACCCTTCTCTCTCTTCTGCTTCTGTATTCTCTCTCTCTCTCTCTCTCTCTCTCTCTCTCTCTCTCTCTCCCTCTCTCCCTCTTTCTTACACACACACACACACACACACACACACACACACACACACACACACACACACACACATACATTTCCTCTGGCCCCGAGTCAGGCAGGGCAGCTGCAAAAGGCCTCACCAATGCAGGCTGACGAGAAGTGACAGCTCTCTGTATCACTCCCTGGCACTGACAACTGACAGATGGATACCACTCACACACACTGCAGGGGGAGAGAGAGAGAGAGAGAGAGAGAGAGAGAGCGAGAGGGAGAGAGAGAGAGAGAGAGAGCGAGAGAGAGAGAGGAGGATGATGCTCCAGCATTATTCTCTTTTCATGAGGCTGTTGTGCGATTGAGCACTGGGTAGAATAACAAGCTTGTGTCGTGCCAACCTTCAGCTCTTTTTTCCTCCCAGACACAAACATAAACATGCGCACACACACGCACACACACACACGCGCTCTAAACCTAACTGAAAGTGATGAGCACACATGACTGTGTTTGGGTGATCAGAGGACGAAACACATTTTAAACAAGTTATCAATTGTGGTACAACAACGTATAAAAGTAACATTCCTGATTTTCAGTGTTTATTCAACGATAGCTCAACAACATAAGGAAACACGTGAAAATAGACAAAACAGAAGCAAATTAAGACAGGATCTTCACCAGTTTAACAGGACACAGCATTTGCAAAAAATGAGGCAAAGTGAGAAAACACAACCAAATACAGAGGCAAGCACAACAGAAACCGTTTCAAGGGGACATTAAAACATGATGGCTTGGACACGCTTGTTGTGCATAGGGTTGACGATTATTATACCATTAACATTTTTCTATCGATGGTATTGAATTCTACCATATAGGTGTTACTAAAGTCATGTCTCATGTCTCTCAGGACATGATATTTTGAATGAATTATAATAAAGCAACCAAATAACTCCTTCTGTTCTCATTCTGTTTAGTGTTATTGTAACTGATTATAATAATTCATTCATTAATAGAATAATAATAGACTTTTAAAATATGACCTGCTTATATGATATGTAAAAGGGTAGGTCCTGTGCATGTCCTGTCAAATTAGTGAAGACGCTGTCTTAATTTCCTTGTATGCGTCTTCTTAAGCTGCAGCGCTTTGAACTCTCAGGGCCACCGTTGATGCACACTTATACATCTGTATGTTCTGGTAACACACTTTGTTTTCTCGATCACTCACGTGCCAGAAGTCTTTAACATGTTGTCACTGATGTAAATACGTTGCTGGATTGATGCCAACACTTGGATCAACTTGTGAACGTGGAGATGTTTACAGTTTTGACACATCGGAGGAACTACACAGATCTTTCAAAGCTGTTTCCCACTTGACAACAATATCGAGTTGTATGACTAGATGTTTGTCTTTTTGACAGATGAGAGGCCAAATGTGCGAGTTTTTCCTGCGTTGATGTTGTTTACATGATTGCAGTGATTCTGTATTTGATTGCGTTTTTTGAATTAATAAATTATCTCAGTGACTGAAGTATTGGACATAACAGATGTCCATGTTTGATTACTTTTAGCAAAAAGCATTAAAAACATTTTTTTTCAATATGTACTGCTTTCTTTTCATAATTCCTATGTTTAATTATTATAATGTTTAATATCTTTACATTTTCAGTGGATTGTTGTTGCCTGTTGTACTGTATGTTGGGATACTTCTTTGAATATAACTTCAAGAAAGAACATTTAAAGTAAATTAGCTGATAAAAGAAGATCTTTCTGCTCTGCTGTATCTGGCCTATTCTTGTTTTTTTGATATCACCAATAATTGAAATGAAAAATAAAGTGAAGATAATGGAATCAATGCACAAGTTCAAACTCAGCAGTATTAAACTTAAGCTGGCATATTCTGCAAACTGTCTATGCTGTAGATCTCTCGCAACAACACATTGAAAATGCGATTATATTACGATATATTCATTTGGCAGATGTCTTTCTGGCGACTTTGAAGACACACACACACACACACACACACAGGAGGAGAGGGTGGATACAAGTTAAACGTTTAAAACAGGCCTGGAGAATTCCCGATTGGCCTGGAGTGTCAGGGCGGGTTTAAAATGCTAAATCAAATGTGTGAAGAGAAACATGAGGCAGATACAGTCCCTCAGAACTGTTGACCATCAGAGGAAATATCTCCAAAAGTGCACAAAAATGATATATGTGAATATTTATTCCTGATGACTTAATTATGGAAGTCAAATAGCCAACTCTTGAAACCGCAGATACTATTTTAGATTGGGATTTTTATCTAACTCAAGGCAAAATATATGTTTTACGTACGAAACACAGCGTACAGGCCATTGTAAGAGTGTGTGGAGCCATGTGGAGATTGGCCTGGACTGACATCAGATTCCCGGCCTGGTTTATTACGCCCATCCACCCCTGCTTTTAAATGAGAACCAATAGAAAGGAAACCAGGCAGTGATTACCGGATTTTGATGTAAAGATTTGGTTACAAGCTACAAATTCTCACATGTTAAAGCTACAATCCCAATCCCCCTTTACTGATGATCTGTTTTATATAGTTAGAGGCTAAACCTCTTTGGGTTTGAGACTGTTGGCCGGACAAAACGACACATCTCATCATCTGGAATGTACAGTTTAAACTATCTGACATTTAATAAACTAAACGATGAATCGAGAAACTAATTGGCAGCTTAATCAATGATGAAAACGATCGTTAGTGGCAGCTCTAGCTTGGTGCACTATTGTTTTGTTGGTCACAACAACAGGAAGTGGACAAAAAGTTGGGAACACCGGACGACATGAGCACCGAGATCTGCTTTGAAAACAGCTGCAATGTCAGTTAAATCTTGATCCGGTGAGATGTCGAGCAGGTCATCAAGAAGAAGAGGGAGGCCTGCGGAGGAATGACGGAGGTAGAAGACAAATCTGCGTTTCAGTTCATCTTCCTCTTTTTTATGATCATGTGGTTTGTGTTTGGAAAACTGAAAAACTCACAGACAAATGTTGATTATCAAACTATTTTATTTTATTTTTTTAAGTAATTTACTGCAATTATGCCTTGATCTGGTTCATATTCCAGTTGTTTAATGCATTGAAAAGTTAAAAGCAAATGGCGCGTGACATAAATCATGTTGCAGATCTCCAGTAAGAACGTACAGAAGAATTCAAGCTGTTTTTCACAGATTATAGTAAAAAAAAAACAACAACACACACATCATGTGGCTGCAGATCGGAGCTTATTGCCTGAGTCACAAAACAAATCTATTTTCACCTCAGTTGTTTGGCTCGGCCGTATTCACATGAGAATCAATAGCCAGGCGGTGATTGTGGTGGCGACTGACTCAACTGTGCAGAAAAGTGGGGAGTGAGAAATGGGGAAGATGAAAGGAAATATTGTGGCGGCACGAGGAACTCCCAGGGGAATAACGCTGAGCAGACACAAATCAAAATCAAAAATGGACACTGTGAGTTCACATGACAACAGCAGACACTTGTGCCTCAGTAAAATGAATATAACCTCAAACTCCACGACTCCTGCATCTCCTCGTCTTACCTACGAATGCACTTCTCTCCCCCCTCCGAACAACAGAACATTAAATTAAAAGTCCTCTCTCAAATCCGTCACCGTGACTGCTGTAAACCACCGTCGACTCTTAAGAAATCAGATTTTACACTTAGCTGTGAGAGCCACGCGGGGAGAAGTTGGCATTCGAGCGCAACATGCTCCGGTTTGATTTTAAGTTGGCACACACTAAGCATCTGCGCTGAGTCTGATTGAACTAATAAGCTCATGCCTGAAACCTTAAGTGACACTCTGAAATAGCGACAGTGTCAAGTCTCAAATGGGCGACGCCACACCAAGGCGATGATGACATGAGTATTGTGTATAGGAGGTGAAGAGTATGGTAATGTTGTCAGTGCACCCCAAGGCCTCGCAGCCATCACACAGCAGAAAACAAGAAGCTCACTCGGCGATGCGCTGTCTCGTTACCGGCTGGCACACATTCTGTCAGTCTTCCTAATGCCAGACTGCTGCTCTGATTACTTCCTCTCCACTTCCTGCATCCCTCACAGACTGCTTGACCTTTTGTAATTACGTAAAATGATATTTATTTTGCTCTTTCTGCAGGGTAAATCTCCCCAACATGAAAACTTGTGATCATGATAGCTGGAGTCTCATGTGATCATCACAACTACGGTCTCTCATGAGCGTGATTGCTAGTGTGTTGATAGCTAAAGGCAGCTTGTTTTTCTCTTCTGGAATGGACGGAGTCTGATGAGTTTGAATCTCAGCCAGGAGGAGTGGACCTAAAGAGGCCAGGGACGCTGCTGTCTGGAAACCCCAAGAATGTTTCATGTCTAGTCAGATCGCCGCTCGTGTTTGTGCTCTTGTATCGAGGATGAAACTGTGTTGTTTCAGAGATTATTTGTTTTGACATTTCTGCAACAACACAAAGTGGAGAGCGGCGTGAAGGACAGCAAAGAAATGCTAAAACAAGACAACATGAGAACACAACCGGAAGCGATCTGACAATAATACGAACAAATGGCAGACGCAGCTCGTGAGAAACAATAAATTGTGCCTCAGTCCAACTTTCTCTCACTTGACACTGATACAGATACCCTGACCCTGATATCAGAGCTCTCTTTTCCCGCAAATTTAATATTGGTAACACAACATCACCGCCTCACTGAGTGGAAATTATTGGGATCATCCATCTTGAAGGTAACATGAAGCCGGACGCCTCTAACTGCAGGACGACACCCTCTGAAAACCCTTAAAGATCATTAAATACATTTTAAAACCTTACACATATGCATATTATATATTTCCTTTTTTAATTTTTTCAATTTTTGGTTGCTACCAAACCAAGAGTGACACTATCACAACTCTGGATTTCACTGTAAATGCCTCACGCTGACGTCACATATAAAAGCATCTGTGTGATGAGACAGCTGTTGGTATCAGCAGCAGCAGCTTTACGAATCTACAAGTCCGTGGCCGACGTGACAAAACGACTGTTGCAGAAACACTGAATTCTGTAAAAATGTAATTAATGTGTCTAATTTCATGTGACCTGTACCTGGCCTGTTTAATGAGGTCACAAACAGAGCAGATACAGATGCAGCTTGGATATCTGTGCATCCACACCTCATCCTAATCCTCCGTTTGATTAATGTTCACTCAGCGGAGGAGACGATGTTCAACCTACAGAAAAAGAAATCAGCTATTTCATTTCCCACTCTGTCGCCACAAAAACTGTTTTTTTTTAGATTATCTGCTGCATTTATAGTGAATCTGTACATTTTCAGTCTCTAAAATAAACCCCTCCTACGCATAAACTCACACAGGAACACAGAAGAAATCTGCCATGAAACTTAATCACAAAAGGTCATGTTGGCGAGCGGGGAACAGATTAAATTAGCATAGTATTAGATATGGAAAATGATTTCTGTCAAATCAAACTGTAGCACAATTATAATATGTTAATTACTTATTTCATTAAGGAAGTTGATTGCAGTTCACAGATGAAATCATGCGGGCAGAGACACCTGGAAAGAGGTGATGGAGCTTGAAACCAGCCTCTCTCTCTCTCTCTCTCTCTCCCTCCAATCTGACTCCTCGCCGCGATCCTCGTCATCGTTTCTCATCTACTCTCGCCTTGGCTTTTCACGTACGCATTAATTGCCTGAACGTGCCGCATAAAAAATGCTTCAAAGGGGCTCAAGACTTCTCATTTGTTCATCAAAGGGAAGATGATGAGTGGTGCGAGCTCATATGACCTACCCACAATGCTCCTCAAGGGAACCGTGGAGAAGAATCAGCCAATGAAAACATGAAAAAAAAAAAACCCAGGGAGCGAGGAAACACTGACACAGATTTTACACTGAGCAGGCTGGATAAACAAGATCAGATTTAACAATAACTGCTGTAACAACATGGGATTGTTTGTTATAAAAGGGAATGTGATCTGTGGTTGTGTGTTTATTGTCTCGTGTTGAGAGTAAAGAAAATACGTTTTGAAGCTGAACTGAACAGTTTGTGTTTTGTGATGTTTAATCCTCGATTTGTGGACAACAACAAAAAAGTCATTTAAACAATTAACAGGAAGCTGCTTTTGTTTTCAATGAATCAAATTGAAAATGTGATGATTGTTGACAATTTCATTGTTTGGTTTCCTTATTGAGCCAACACACTTAATGAATTTCATGAGTCTCTGTAGTTACAGTTCATGAGATCAATTGAAGAGGCCTGTTACAGATTAATGTGTGTAAGAAATAAAGGAAGCGATACATAAGTCAAAATCTGAGGGGAAAAAAACGTAGCTTTAGCATTCGGTAGCTTCAGTTTTACGGACTTTCTTTCAACTCATGTGGAACTGATCTATATGTGCAAAATGAATATTTGTACATGTAATCCAAGTAGAAATACAAGAAGCTCAGCACAGCAGAGGCTGAAGGACCAACCTCAATGTGTAATCTACTGTCTAGGCCAGCGATTCCCAAAGTGTTGACTACTGCAGGTGGGCAGCAGGAGGTCATTTACAAAAAATAATACAAAGTTTGTAATTCTTTAATCAAACAAATACTTTAAAAGTCACCAGAGCTGATTAAACAAGATAAGTTAAGTGTTATTCTTCATTTATTTGACCTATTTTTATCTGGTGTTGTGTTGGACTTTTACATTAACCAACCACGACCTGTTACCAGCGCTGCAGGTCAACGTCAGTAGGTGGCATTGCAGGAAACACAATTCTTACAGATGATTTAACAGACTTCACCACAACACTGTCACGTTTCCTTTATCGTATCAACGATGGGATCAGAGTTGTCATTAAAGGCCTGGGTGCACAACAGAAGATTTTCTGATTTCAAAATGGGTAACGCCAACAAAGCACCTTCAACCACTGTAGTGGAGGGATAGACACATTATTGGCTCAGCTGATTATTGGATCTGATATTCAGCATTTTTATGATCATTGTTATCTGCGTTTTTTTTGTTTGTTTTGATCTTATGTCTGATTGCCTATAAAATAGAAATAATAATTTGGCTCCAATTTAGCATCCTCCCTCTGTGTGTAGTCACCACTCAGTATCCCGCCTACATCAATCTAAATGATTACACATCACCAGTAAGCCTGTCAACACAGAATAATCTGAATCTGCAAAGTGACTAAGTTGTGAAATGTATGTGGTGGAGTAAAATATACAATATTTGGAGTGGAAGTATCTGAAAATGAAAATATTCAAGTAAAGTGCAGGAACCTCAGATTTGTACGTATCTGCAATACTTGAGTAAATTGTTAGTTACTTTTCATCACTGGTTATTCTAAATTGTGAGACAACAATTTTTATTGTTCTGAAAATGTATACTGGTTTCAAATCTCAGTTTTCTGTCTCCTTGGTTACTAATAATCAGTATCAACCACAAAAAACACATCAGTCAATCCATAGTCCAGTGATTGGAACATCTTACACCAGCACTCTACCTGATACAGTATTCAGCAGCAGCAGCAGGCGAAGACACATCAACCATGCAGCACATAATTATGAATTTAATAAACTATAAAATAGCAGCATGTGACCATGACTACATGCATACACTGTCAGATTAAGAGTGGGCACGAGTGAGGTTGGGTTTAGCAGCAGCATGAAAGGAGCTCATCAGGTCGATGTATGGAGAATAATAAAACAAGCTGACACATGCTTTGAGTTTAAATGTTTGTATCATGCTTCACTGAGCGGGAGGAGGAGCTGATGGGTTGAATTTAGTCACAAAAGTTTCCCAGGAAACAGGAGAAACAACATCCAATATTTACATCGCTAAATCTAACGGATAATTTCACTTCACTTCAGACCCGAGGTTGCACTGAGCCGACCAACCAATTAAATACAAACACTCTAATGTGAGTTTTCATTTTCACCACAACAAATAAAGACCCCAAAGGCAGCGTAATGCAGGTGCCAAACAAAGAAACAATTAATTCTGAGGAAAATACTGCACATTGCACGCAGACAGCTGCACCCTGAGAACAAGACAACTCACAAAATGCACGTTAGCATAAACAGCGAACACTGAGGGGAAGCTGTAGAGTGAATCCCACGAGAGGAAAACTTCACTTGCTGAGCAACACAGGTGAGCAGCATGGCATGAGAGTGGGCGGGGCTTTGACTGGTTTAAACAGACCGCCTTCAGCAGGGGTGCGCTGGATATGTTGTAGGCTGCAGGCAGGAGGGTTTCTGGAGGTCTTTCATTGATGCCGGTGCAGGTTTTGTATCTTCATGCAGAGATCTGTTGAAATCCTGGTAATCACCGACCAAGATTTCAGCATTGATTTCTTGTTGAAAACTGGCTGATATTCAGTCTAAACCTCTTTTTTCAACCGACTATAATGCATTTAAAGCATCAACATGTCACAAGACACAAATTTGTGTCTTTATTTAAATAATTTTTTCATGTTTTTGTCATTTTAGGTTGAAAGAGAGACAATGTTGATGAGCGTGAAGGTATTTCTCCAAAGTCATATTGCACTTTTAGGTGAAATGTGTTATGGCTTTGACTTAAGTGCACAAGCTGGAGAAATAAATACGAGGCCTCACGCTACAGGAGCATAAATGGCCGCTCGGCTCAACAGAAAGAGCTGCCGTTAATTCACGTGAAGGGTGGAGGTTTCCCTGACCCCCACGGGCAAGGTTGTTATTACAGGATTTGCTATAAAGACACCGGTTATTCTCTACAATGCCTCATTTTGGAGCCTGACTAAAAAACAATGTCCAGATTCCTCAGTTGAATGCCAGTATTGCAAATTCTGTTGAAATATGGTCTAAAAGTAAATGTTTAATCAATGAATGTCTTAAAATTGTCACTGGAACCACTTTTTTTTTTTCTTTTACCAGTTTTGTACGTCTTTTCACTGGTCACCTTCGCTGTAAAGGTTTTAAAATGGAAAAAATGCTCATGGGATGTTTCAAACAAGAAAAGTTTGAGGTATCGATGACATCAAAGATTGTGTAGAATACGATCAATTCTCAGTCGGTGTGTTTATATTTCACATCCGTGCTGTCTGGCTTGTGTGTGACACACTGGGGTTGAATGTGCTGCACATCAGTCTGTCTCACCTGCATCCCTGGAGCCTCTCAGTGGAGCTGCTGAGCTCTGTAATAAGTGTCATGATGGGGCTCAACAGCAGATGTATGTGAGATGTTGGAGGGGCAGAACAAAGACCGGTCACATAACAATAATGTTTCATGGCTTGAGAGTATTTAAAAAAAACATTATTACATTCACACATTGTCTTCATCAGCAGTTGTCCAAATTTTCCTCCAACAGCAGATGGAGATACACTTTAAATAGACTTCTGGTGATGTTGAGCTTTTAGCTTCATTCTTGACCTTAAAAACAGGAGATGACCAAACAATCTCACCTCAGCGTCCATTTGGTAGCTGTTCTGGAGCTTTCGATCGCAGTACCGGCTAGTGAGGACGCCCAGTTGCCGTATTTCCTCTGTAACATGTATCTGTGTGGAGAAGTCTATCAGTACTTGAGGATTTGTAAACTCCATCCACACAGCACCAACTTTTGAGCGATAAATCGCTCCACAAAGCCTTCATATTTTGCCAAATTGGATCCATTTCTGGCATAATTTATTATCTAATCAGTGGCCAGAAAAGTTTAAGCTGATCTGAAACCTCTTTGCCTGATTGAAAGACTGACACGTCTTGTGTGAGTTAGTGAAAGGCTGAAATACTGCGCGATGATGGCAACGCTAAATGACACTTGCCTCTGACAAGTGGCAAATGGAGAGAGGATTAGCATGAGCCAATGAGCTACAGAATGAATATATGTTCAAACCTCATTTGAAGTGGCATCTGTGACATTGCCATGCCAATTTAGAGAGAATTCAATCTGCCGGCATCAACTCTCTAAAACTGTGATTGGACTTGTGAAGAGACCAATTTGTTTCTAAATGTGTGCAGTCAGGCCTCTTTGTGATTATGATACGATATCTGTATTTATTCTTGAGCTTCAGCTGTATTCTCGACTCCATCAGCACTCAAATTAGCCTTTCTTATCAAGTATTTGAGGGGAGATTAGAACATAATACAGTCTATCATTCTGAGAGGCAGGGTTAATGTTTGCCAGGATGTTTGAGAGGTTATCAGCTGTCAGTACAAATTGCTCGAAAGTTGATGAAGTCTGTGTTTCATTTGTGACCAGCAGTTAATCCAATGTAGCAGATTTGTATTCTGGGATGAATTATTTTTGATGAGCCTGCCATCCCTTTCTCGTCAGTTTCATGCATGTTTCATGCACTTCATAAATGTGACTGTCACTGTCGGGCTTTTTTTCCCTCAGTGCCGCTGCTTTCCAGATTTGTTTAAAAAATATACAGTAAATGCATCTTTTACACACGCGATGGTACATTTTTCTCCACAATGCTGATTTCTGTATTGGTAGTTTTGTTTCTGGATCTTCTGAGATTCAAACTTTAACAGAATATTTTTTTTAGGACATTTGACACTTTTTTGCTTTCTTGCTGAGAATGACATGAGAAGATTGATACCTCTCTCTCTCATGTGTGAACACGCAGCAAATATGTCAAAAGGTGATGAAATCAGCCTTCTAGCGCTTTACAAGCTCACTAATTAACACCTTATATCTTGTTTGTTAAATCCGAACAAAAAAAGTGTGAAAAAGACAAGGTACTGGCAGCAGCTATGTTTACAGGGACCTTAATATTCCATCAATAATCACAATAACAATGTCTCATGTACCCAAGACTGATCTGATCCAGTCTGATCTAAATGAGAGGGATGGTGTAAACCTTTGATAACTGTTAAATCGGCAAATACTAGTGCCTAATAATCCGATTGTTGCATGTTGGACCTCACGCGGGGGAACATTTGGCTTCACTGACCCAGGGGCAATTTTTATTGTGGTTTATTTTGAGAATTTGATGAAAAACTGACACTTTTAAAGATGTGGTCCTCTCACAAAACCTATCCTATCACCAGTTTTATAAATTGTAATACCACCCATGAGGCCATCAGCTCTAAATTGAGGATGCATCAAACAAAGAGACATACTGAAGACATACAGGTACCCTTGTCTAAATGAAGACTTTGACCTCTCATCTGTTTGATAGTCACCTTCTTAGTCCTAACATACAATCATTGGTTTTCCTTCTTTTTCTTGATCACATTGTACAAGTATTATGTGATTGGCCATTGTTAACTTAAATGCTGCATTTTAGTGTTGGTTTCCTTGTATTTCCTTCGTCCACACTCCCTCAGCCTGAGAGGACCTGTATTTACTGTGTTTTGCCCCAGAGGCCAGAAATAATGTTGCATACCCTCTTTCTTGAACACTTGTGGTGACTGCAGCTATAATTACTCTGTTTCTGTGTGTCACTACACCGTGAAGAAGGTGCAGGTCATTGTCGTATGTTTCTGGCCTTTTACATTTTCCAAACCACCTTGAGTGCCTGGACTCAGATCAGTTATGCCGTTTTTTCTGTTGTTGAACACCTCGATGGTCAAAAAAAGCTTGAAACAACAAATTGTTCAAACACGTGTTAAAAGACGAACAAAGCCAGAATCAAGTAAACCATTCACCAAATCAAAAATCAGCTGGAAGAGTTTGAAGACCAGGTGTTACAAAGCTAACAAACATAATTACTACATCATCTGTATTAACATTGAACGCATTCTGCTCACTGTGGATGTGTGAACTGCTGCTGAGAGGCAATGTCAATCCTATAAAAGACAAAGGAAAGTGTGGAAATTAAGTATAGTTAAAAAAAATCCCTCTACACTGTATCTATAAAGATAAAGGATTATACTTAAATCAACATATAACATTTTATTTGAATTCTTCCTCAGATGGACCGCAGCTTGCTGTTACTTGCGCTCCTTACAATGGCCAGTTTTGTTAGTCAGATGTTGCAGGAAGCTGCATGAAATCCTGCACGTGTCTCATGCTTTGATTATTGTGATGAATGATTATCATCTTTCTTGCTCTCGCAGGGCAGCAGAGTCGAGGAATGACCAGTTTCTTAGACTATTATCTCTCATCTGTTTGTGCAAACGGCACTTTAATGCTTCAGAGGAGATGTGTCGGAATCAAATTAGAATAACTGGATGTGAAAGAGGAGGTTCACTCTGGTGGGGCCTGGTGTTAAAGCAAATCGTGTGTGCATGAGCGTGTGCGTATGGCTGGGGACAGGAGTCGTGTGTGTGTGTGTGTGTGTTATGTGTGCAGGAGAGCTTGTGTTTGCCCTGTCACATGATAAATGTTCTCTCTCTTATAATCTATGTGCTTCAAAATATGATGTATGTGAGGATGAACTTTGAATTATAACCTAAAGAGTGACTCATTAATCTTCTGACTTTGGTGGGGACTGGACCAGCGGAATCCATTCTGCGTGTTTATGTTTTATGAATAATGCAGTATTGCGACTGGCCAGCTGGATCTGGGCAGTGGCGTTCAGACGCATAGAAGTCGACGTACAAACAAACAGCTCTGTTTGCTGGAATGAAAAGGAGGCGAACGCATGTTTGCATTCACAAGGAAGGTCGACTGATCTGATTAGGGTTTCATTGTGTTGCCGGACCTGACCTCAGTGCTCTGCAGATGTTGTTGTGACCGTGTTAATAATATCACACTTAAAGCAAATGTACAGACAGCATGTAATTAGTTTTTGTCTGATTATAAAGTTGAATGTGGTCAAAAAACAAATCTGCAGCCAAAATGTTTTAATTCAAGAGAGATAATTCAAGAGTGTTGTAGACATATTTATAATGTTAACTTTGGTCACTTGGGTCGAGACTGATGCATCTCAACAACTGTTGTATGGATGAATTAAATTTGGTACAAATATTCATGGTCCCCAGATGATAATACTTGACTTCAGTGACCCTCTGACTTTCCCTCTATGGCCACCATGTTTTGACTTAAAATGCCAGTTTTGGTCACCATAAGGCAGGAGATGTCCCAAGGTGTCCTTAAAGGGGCACCGTGTAGTTTTGGAGAAGAAATCAAAACATGGAATTTTAATATTTACAATATTTATCAGGTAATAATACAAACTGAAATATTTATATTTTCCATAACTGAATAAACAAGCTGTTCTCAGAGGAAAATAAGGTCCCCAGAGCACCATTTGAAGCTAGAAAGGTGGCAGGGTCCGCCAAATATAAACAAAGTAAAACAGTATGAAACTGTGTTCTCCTTTAAGGTCAGTTTGTTTATTCAGTCATGAAAACAAAGAGAGTTTGTCTATTTAGTTTGTTTAGGCATTTAAAAAAAAAATCATTGAATGAAGATCTTTCTCTTCTAATTTAAAATCTCTTCCCCAAAACGACAGAGTGCACCTTTAAAAAAAGTGGTTTCACACTTTTTTAACAAGTCCCATGTTGGCCCCCTGATGTTTCCTGGACTGCCATCATCAAGTGAAATCTTAATTTACCCAATACCCTTGTTAAACTACCTGTTAATACTTCCTGTTTGCCCGAAAAACAGCTTTGTGCTAATTAGCAATTGTTTGCATGCTAATATACTAATTTAGTTGTCCTAACTCTGGGAAAATCATGTAAAACGGAAGAATGGCCAGACCCAAAAATCAGGGATGATTTCTATAATCAGTCCTCTGCCAGTAAATCTTGATTATTTTTGTCCATAAAACGTCAGGAAATTGTGGAAAAAGGTGATTTCTTAGCATCCAACCGAAAGCTCAAAACCCAAAGATATTCAGTATTCTTATATGTATGACAAAAATACAGCAAATCCACACAACTGTGAGCCAAAACCAACAAATGTAATATTCACAGAAGTATTTTCTATTTTTCTTCCACATGACACAACTTGTAACTCAGATTTGCTTAATTTGTTTAGTGAGAATCTGCAGCACAACAGATGAGCCACAATGAAACACAGTACAGCTGTTTAGCTCATTTCTAACAAAAAAAAAAAAAGCCTCGTTAAAATTTTACAGTCATTTATGCATCTTCTGGATCAGTTATTGTTTTCCACAGGGAGTGCAAAAAAAATGATGCACAATTGTCTGCGCTGCAATTTTCAAATAGTCATTTAGGTCCCGAGGCCCCAGCGGTGTCCTCAACCTGAGTGACAAAATCCTTTTCAAAGGGAAATGTAAAAAAGTTATCAGGTGAGCCCAGACACAATGTAAGAGGTGATTTACTCTGAGCAGGCTACATGTCACCAGGGCTTTCTTTGTGTCCCTCAGGTCTGATTTCAACTTAAATTGCTTCTGTGAAGACTCGGCTCGGCTTCTCATTATGTTGCCCCTCCTACTGCTCACACATTAAGGAGCCTGGTGTACTCTGCTGTGCTGTACCCTCAGATGGTAATGCTCTTATTCTTCACCACCGTGTTACCTTCTGTTAAACTGCTGAGGAGGTTTTATGAGTCTGGGTCATCGTAAAGCTGACTGGAAGCAAAAAAAATGACTATATTACATTTTAGATATATTTTACGCTACACAGACTGGTATTATTATTGCAAAGACTTTTATTCTAGGGATTTCACTTTTACAGTTTTACTGTTTGTTAGTTCTTAACTGAGCTTTATGACACAGTGGAAAATGGTCACGGACTGTAAGACCTTTTTCAGTAAAGGACAAGTGGCTGCTTTGTTTCTGTTCTTCATTTATTAAGTCTGATTTTATATTCTTGTTCTATAATTTTGGTTGTAAAAATACTGATAACTCAACATTTGCAATACTTTTGGTTGTATGCACCAACAAAACCAATTCAATATTTACCATTCACTTCTCTTAGACAAGAAGATTAACACCACTCTCATATTTGTGCATTAACTATAAAGCTACAGCCAAGAGATGGTTGGCTTGGCTTCACAATGAAACAACAGACATGGCACACTGACTTCCTGGGGTCTGTTGTTCCCTGAGGCTGCAGTGCAGCGGCCCTATGCTTCTAAGTCTGACGCTGAAGTTATCCCTTTAGGGTTCGTCTCACATGTGTGACTAAGAATCAAGATTGATTTATTTTAAAATTATGTAATATAAGATACGTAATGTAAGTTATGCAACTGGCTTGACTGGTCGTTATTTCATCCCAAATTCTGAACCTGAAATTATGACACCTAACCACATAGTTTTGAGCCTAAACCTAACCAATCTGTGGTCCTAAAGTCATTATATGTCATAATATTTTATGTTTGAAGCTTGATCCAGCTTTTTAATGAGTTGAGAAACTGTTGGTTTCAGCATTGGCAGAGCATTGTATTGTGGGATTGTTTGCAGAAAGTAGCTTACAGTACATGCCATGGACCCTGCTTACTAATTCTACATTCAGACACTCAAAATGGCAGACAGAAAATATATTACAGTAAATAGTAAAAAAGAGAGTTTGGACAGAGCCTCAGATTAGATTAGAGTGGTGTTGATCTTGTCATCTACTTCCCAGAAAATAAGCGAAAAAACATATTCCCCAAAATGTCAAATGTTTTTGAACATATTTTATGTCCAAAAAACATACTATGATGTAATGTGAAGAAAAATATTATTTAAAAAATACAAAATAACAGATATTAAAAGTAATAATGTCTAACGATGCTTCCTGATGAACCTTGTTTGACCTTTTTGATGTGTTTTATCTCTAAAAATGACTGCCTGCCTTGTCAAATACTAAAAAAAGTGCTCATTACACAGCTTAAATGCTTTATTTGTCTCTGTTAAATATTCCCAATTTCCAATATCCAGTAGCAGGAGATGTCTCACAAACACACACACACATCTGTACACACACACACACACTACCATGACAGTGCACCTGGCCGACCCACCACAATCACCTGAAACAAGATAGAGAAGGATACAGCGGGCAGGAAAGTGTACATTAACAAACTTGTAACTGCTGGCGGAGAGCCTCTCACCCTTCCTGTGTGCAGCCAGGCAGCCATAACCAGATGCATCAAGCACACATTACATCCCTATACCCTGAGTATTTACTCTGCCATCCAGCCAGAAAGATTAGTTTAGCTGGAGAGTTGATTTATGGACGACAGAAAGTAATCCCTTCTTGTCCTGCGCGCTGTAGTCGTGCCTCCTCCTTTGCCACCGCGCTGAGCTTACACAGTCTGAAAGCCCTTGATACCGTGTTCGCCCTAAGGTGTAATGTTTGATAATATAACTACTGCTTCTGTCACCCAGACCCCCCACCCCATCTGCACCCACCGCCGAGCCTCCACCCCCCACAAATACATTACAGCCCCACAATGCTTTGAGATTTATGAGCGAGTAGTGGCATAGGAGGGAGGGAGAGAGAGAATATGCATTGATTGAAAGCCCCAGATAGTCCCATCCAATCCCGCCCCAAAGAACATCAGTTATTTTGCATCCTGACACAGCGATTGATAACTCGTAAATGTGTGCCGGGATGACAAATGCAGATGGAAACTGACTCTGACAAAAATGATAACGGCAACGGTCTCGAGGGGGTGACGGAGGTGGAGGCGGGATGCTGCTTAAAATATTTAATAATTGATACGGGAGGCAGCGAGATGTTGTTTGACCCTGGAGGAGTGTGAATGTCATCAGAAAATTGCCAAGACTTTGAAGTGAAATACATTAATGATGCGTGGAAGAGTGTGTGTGCATTTGTAAGCGACTGTGTATGTGTGTGTATTTGCAGAGGAGGCCAAGAGGTTGTGGCCTGCGATGGTCACTGCATCATATCAGCACTGCGATCATTATTTGTCTTCAGGAGATAGGATTTCATATTTTTTACTTTTCGAGTGCTGGAAAAAAAAAACGTCTGAACGAGTTTTTATCTGCTGTTAAAGGCCTCAGATTAGTTGTTTTGCTTTCTACAGATAAACTATGCTCTCTGATCTGACTTTGGTTTTAAGTATCTTCAGATTCTTGAAGGGTAAGATTTGATGTATAGACATCCACACATCACTCCTGGCTGATGCTTTCATGTGCTGTAAGTTTGATGTTTATTTTTCTTGTTTCGTTTTTTTGGTCTTAAATTTATATCCTTTTAAATCAGTCAAGTCACCTAGTTTATAAGACGTGACATGATCCAATATTTTCTTTTTTTCTTTTAGCCTTTATTTAGCCAGTTAGTCCCACTGAGATCAAGGATCTCTTTGACAACAAAGACCTGGTCAAGAATGGCAGCAACAGAGTAACACCAGCAATTCACAGTTAAACACTGGATACACAAAACCTGGACCCAACAGATTTCACCTAAAGCTTTAAAAATCATTCAGTGATACAATATTTGAAGTTTAAGGCCAGTCTGTAGATTGTTCTGTGCGGTGGGTGCAGGGAACCTAAATGCATTCGTTCCCAATTATGATTGTGATTTCCATATTTAAAGTTTGAAGGATAAGATGAGTGTAAATAGGAAGTTTACCAAGGATGGTGGTGTCCACATAAAGATGACCAACTTACTTTTTAACCTAAAACACAAAGGTAAGTAATCGCAGATACATGTCATCCAACACTGAATCCCATTTTTCACAACATAAAAAGGAACATCTGGTAATTAACGTCTGACAAAGTGGGAAAGAGTTTGATACTGAGTGCATCAGTAAAATGTTCGTTGACAAGCAAATATCTGCGGCATTATGATTATAAAACAAGCAGCCATTTTGTTTTTCATCACAATATCAAGAAAACAATTTAGTAACACATAAAGGCAATATCTTGGAGACAAGGTTGCATAATTTCCTGGAGGGAACAACGTGATTTGTCATCAATAATAGAGCAGTGGCCTTAGAAGAAAATCTCCACTTAAACTCAAGCAAGTATTCATTTATTCTAATTTCTTTCTTCTTTATCTACAGAAAACTCTGGAAAATAGTGAGAAAATATTCAGAATTGAGCGCCCGTGAAATAAAACATAACCAAGACTTACCAGAGGAGAGGTTTACAAGAAGGAATTAATATGAAAATTCTCATACAGCAGAGACTAAAAGGTTGAATGAACCCAGGATGAAGCACCTTCATTTCAGTTCTCCTCACAGTTATGCAAACGCTAAATACACTTCATATAACACTATGATACTGTAAGGGATTAAAGCAGCATCCAAACATCTGAATTTCCTCTCCATATGGTTAGTTGTGCACCCCTGTGGGGGACACAGTGGGATGCTGGACAGTTTCAACCCCAACACCCCTCAAACCTTCAGCTCAACAGTCCTCAAAATCGTACTGCTGTCTAGTTTGGTATTAAGACAAATCAGTTTCAAGAGTACAGTACTGAAGCATTTCAATCCTCTTACACAAGTCTGATGTCTGAAAAGAAACAGACAGTTAAGAAGCTCCAATCAACAAAGTGCACGAGATTAAGGATCGCTGTTTAAAAAGTCCATTATGCAGGGAGGAAACAGAGGCAGGTAAATAATGTGATAGGTCCGTTTTACAGCTTCATTAGCACAACCTTGAAACTTGTCTTTTGCTCGTAGTTTCATCATAGAACACTCTAATCCTCCTCAAAGCTTCTTACTGTGCCGAGTCTTTCATAAAAGTATAACTGGAAACAGACACGGCCAAACAAAAGCCATTATCAAAGCCCTATATGATAAGCCTCTTGGATGGATGCATGGTGAAAATGGATGTTGTGATAAATCTTTGGCTGCGTTGCATCAAAGCAATGCCAGGCCTTCATCTAGAAATGAGGTTGTGCGCTACAAAACCCTCCCGTCTACTGACCCTGAGCCCCATGGATGGATTAGAGAGCAGGCCCACCAGGCTCAGGCCCGGGGGCCTTTGGGCTTCACCTGTAAAATGTAACTCAAAGGGACACAGACTGACTACAAGGAGACACATAACGACTACAAAATGAGCAAAACAACCAACACGAAGACATAAAATATACAAAGTGACACAAAAAGACAACAAAGACATGCAAAACAATGAGAAAAAAGGAGCTGAGCAACCACAAAGAGACACAAAAAAACTACAGGGACACAAAATTACCACAAAGAGATACAAAATGACAACAAAGACATTCAAAATGGAGCAGAGCAACGACAAAGAGACACAAAATCAAAACAAAGGGAAACAAAATGACAGACAGAGTCACTTCAAAGACACGCAGAACAATGTAACAAACACAAAATGACCTCAGTGACATAAAATAATCACAGACACAAAACGACTACAAAAATGGGCAAAACAAAAACACAGAATAACTACAGAGGTGCAAAACAATGATACAAAAGGAAAATACATAACAACTACAAAGAGATGAAAAATGACAACAAAAAAGGATCAAAAACAACCACAGAGAGACCAAAGAGCCACACAATGACACAGATTACTATACGGAGACACAAAATAATCACAACGAGACACAAAATGGCAACAAAAACACAGAAAGCTACAGAAAGGTGTATAACTACTACAAAAACAGGCAGAAACAAACCAACTGCAAAAAACATAAAAAGAAGCAAAACAAGCTCAAGGTCTGTGTTTTTCTTTTTAAAGGACGGACGATGGGTCCTTTCACATGTCTGGACTCAGGAGCCTGTTTGTCTCATGCTCAGCCCCACGACTGGCTCAAATGGATATCAGTGGGATGCATATAATACTGTACAAGCCAGCTTCTGGGGGATGAACACTGGGAATGATTGGGTTTGTCCTCCCTCTGGTATCCAAGAACAGGTGCAGGATGTTGCAAATGCCATCACTTTCATAAATGAACTTCTGCAGAAAAAAAAAAAAAAAAAAAAAAAAAAAGCTGCACTAAAATTCTGATTAAAGCTGGACTGATGTTCCTCAGAAGTTAGTTCAAGCTCCCCTTTTTTTTAATATGTTTGACAACGCCTACCTCCGGAAAGAGGGGTGAGGAGAGTGAGGAAGCGAAGGAGAGGGAGACGACAGGAGCAGAATGTGAAGAGACATTAAAACATTTCAAATGAAAGGTGCGTCAGAAGAGCTTGTCAGTGCATTACCGCCAAGATTAAAGGGGTCTCGGTGTCTTCTGTCGGGTTCAAGGGAGACTGCATGAGGATTTGGCTCAGACTCTTAAATACCTCTGTCGACTAAGATTCAAACAAATACTTCCACAATAATTACAAGTTGACTTTTCTTCATTGCTCGAGGAGAAGGTAAACCACTTTCAAATGAAACTCCTGTATTGTCACCATAAGCACCCGGCGCTGTTTATTCAAGTTTTTGAGACTATTATTCACTGATTAGGGCACATGGCAGAGAAAACATAATGCTGCCAGCCTTTGGAGTTCAAGAGGAAGAAGGTATTTAGTTCAGGTATTAGTTAGGAAATGAATGTGCCATTGGTTGTCATCAAGAAATAGGCAGCCATGCCAAGGTTGCTTCTTGAAGGTATCCTGCTTATAGCGCTCAATTTGCAGTTTTCAGCTCTTTTAGGGCTTAACACACACACACACACACACACACACACACACACACACACACACACACACACACACACGCACAAATGCACTGAAAGTTACTTTTAGCATATATGAAGGAGCTGACATGCCGCTGTTTCTCTTTCTTCTTCTCTTTCGTGCTGTAGTATCCTTCATCCCGTCACGACCTCTGACCCCGCTGCAGTAAAACAACACGTCAGTATTAATACACTCGAGTTTCATGTTCAAGATGTTCAAAAAGGAGCTCAGAAGGAAAAACACGCTCGCCCGCCGTGTTCTCCAAACCGGTCAGCGGCTCAGCGGGAAGCCGCGGACCGCTGGCGTCCAGAAGTTGTCAGCAGAGACAGGGTGACTGAACTCTCGACGAGCCTGTCAGACGTCCAAGCAGCTGTGACCGGCGCTGCTGAATACAAACATGAGTGGCCATTTGTATCAACTTGGCAGGCAGAGCACCTCTCTCGCCTGTGTTGAAAAGTTAGTGACGGCATTTCATAGTATTTTGACTCTGTTTTGACTTGTAAAGCAGCAGTTTGGCAACTTAACTAAAGGTTTTTGGTAAATGTTTTATGCTTTAATATGAAGTATACACATTTCAGACAGAGATATTCTGTGGTGTAAGTAGATTTATGGTCCATACAGGTGCAAAAATGTAAATTATTATTCCTGCCTCTAATGTATAGTGATGGGAAGCAGTTGAAATATATTTGGTTTGACTTTCTTGTCAGCCACAAGTACACAACACATTCTTGTTATGTTTGAGGCTAATAAAGCGGAGTGCGCTATGCGGATAAAACGCCACAACATTTCACTGAAGAGACATTAATTCAAATGCTTTAAAGAGAGAGAGACAACAGAATATTCCAAAATGTCAATGTTTGGAAAACCTTCCAAAAACAAATGGACGTATCTTTCCCACAGCAATGAAAAGAACGGCAGCGTGAAATAACCCGGAGTGATGCTAAGCTACTTAATGTAAATTCTGCCCCGGAGAGGAAAACGGTGCTCTCTTTAGTTGACCGGTACAAGGACGTACACACATCACAACAATGAAGACAAAAAGGAGCGGGAATTAGCCGAAAAACTGCGCAGACTGAAACAGAAGTGGCTGAAAATTGATTTCAAGTTCTGTCAGTGACGGCGAAGAAAACAGTGCACACAAGAAAACAACATCTCTCACAGGCTGCCTGGAGAAAACAAAACTGTGCCATTAAAAATATAATAGGATTATCGTTTCTGTTTGTTTGTCACGGTGGATCAAGAAAATTACAGTTAAGAGAAGAGCTTAGAGCCACATTGTTATCACCACTTCAGAAAAACGAGGCGCAGACACAGAACATTTACATATTCATTTACTGCTTTTGAAATTCACCTTTTTAATTAGTCCGTGTGTAACAATCACTTATATCTGCAAACACCTTGACACCGAGAGCCGCCGCACACATGTCCTCAGCTGCCGCGCGCTTAACACGGGTTCATCAAACAGCGGGGAAGTTACACAACACTGATGTGTGTCGGAGTGATGTGTGAGTGGGAGGGAAAGAGCTGAAGGAGAAAGGAAAAAAAAGAAAAGAAAGAAAGAAACACGATGAAGGCTAACAGTCACTCACAAGGTTGTGGGAGCTGTGTTTGTTTGTTTGCATCGTTTGTTAGTGTGAGGAGCAAAAAACAAGGCAAACACTTCAGGACAGGAAGCTGCTGCAACAGCCCTGATTTAGATCATCCTAGTGTGTTGTCTTGTTTGTTGTTTGTTGTTTATCTTCTGCTGGTGGCTTCACAGGGCGACAGGGGAAGACGTCCCAATTGGTCCTCGCCTGCCACAGCACCGGACCGTCCCCTCCTCGTTCCTCTTGTCATAATTATCCTGGAGGACAATGGTGCTCAGTAAACTTTGCGGGCTGGATGAAAACAAAATGTGATCAGGATGCTGCTGTTTGTTTTGGGAGCTGCGGGGCCGAGGCAGGCCGGAGGCTTCGAGGAAGAGATGTTTCTAATTATGTGAAGTTGGCAGGAAGAATTTGTTGATTTCGAGTGAAAAGTGCATTTTTTCCACCATATATACATGTAGCTCCAGCAGCTTGAAGAGGAGAACACATAGGAAAACATGTGTACTGTATGTGTCAAAAACCATTGTTCTCGCTTTAGATCTGGTAGCTGCAAAACAAAAAAAGCACAGTTAATTGTTAGTAAATGCATAATAAAGGATCTATTAACACTAACAAGGCATTGTTCACTGTAACACTTTGTAATAAACGGTAAATGTATTGTTCATCAAACTTGAGTTTCCAGTTATTTCACCTTAACAAATAATAAAATACTTTATAAACCATTTATTAAGCAATTTTTTATTATAAAGTTGTTACTGATGTTTATAATACTTTACATTGTGCAATAAATGTGTTATAATGTTGTTGTCAACACTTAAACAGTCCTATTAATGTCAATAAACATCTTATAATGACTTATAAGGGCCTTATTATCTATTAACTCAGGCTTATTACAAGGACCTCAACATAAAGTGTTACCATTGTCACTACAGTCATCGCACTGGACTCTCCGCTGCCCAATCGGCACCTGTTCTTTAAGACCTGCACATAGTGCAACACCCTCTGACCGCCTGTAGTCCCGTGCCGTGCACGCACTCTACAAAAACAGTCCAATTACAATCTCATTAGTGCTCCTCGCATTCATTTTCTCTCAGCTCCTTATTTAACCTCATGTGGGAAACTTGCTCTCTATTTAATCTCCATTAACTATTCCACATTTTACAGGAAGTAGACTGAAGGAGCACAGTTGTTATTTTATAAAAGGTCTGCATTAGATTCTGGAGCAGGTCGAGGTCACGACAATGACAGGATCAGCAGGGGAATAACATTGCATTGGACAGAAATAAAGTAAAGAGACAGAGAGGTGACTGTGGAAATTATGCAAGATGGGCCGTTGAAAATACTGTTTTGATATATATATATATGTTTTTATATACATCTTTTCTTTGGCTATTGATTGTATTTAAATTGCTACTTAATGGGCTCTCACAATGGTTGTTTCTAGTTTTTACATTGCTCAGGGATTTTATCTTGAAGTCAGGCCAAGATATCAGAAAATATTATTTACAGTATACTGTATTTATATCCAGTTTTGATGTTGCATAAAAATAAGAAGAAGCTCAACAATCTAAAATCTGCTATTACGTTTGATTTGAACGTTTGAGTCTCCACCTTGATTTTGTGAGACACATTGATTTTGTATGCTGTAGGCCTGTGATATTCAGCAAATGTACTGTATGTTACATTTATGATATAATACATTTGGGTTTAATTCAGAAAAGAAAGCTCAAAGAAGTACTCCGCGCATAAAGAATTTGGTATTCTCGCCTCGTGTTTCATTCGTTGTCTAAACCACTTTCAGGAGATATGACCAGTGTGTCAGTATTGTTTCGTTTCAGACGTCACATCGAGGGTAAGCTGACAGCTGCCACTCAAGCCCCCTCTGATGTCTCTCAGCGCTGCAGAGTCGTTTTCCGGCTCTTGTGGCAGTTAGTGTGTTATAATGATGATCAGCAGTGACAGATGTACAGCTAATGAACAGAAACAGCAGCAGCACACAAATAAATATACAACATGCAGCTCACTGGAGTCTCTCTCGATGCCGTGTTTCAATAAAGCACTGCGGTGTGATGATGGACTCTTCACGTGTTGATGCTCGCTGCTAAACAGGCAAAGACAGCACATGATATAAAGCTAGAGACACTGTCTTACAGCTGAACATCAACCGTGGCACGGTGCGTCTTGATTTATGTAATTTATGTCTCACAGAGGATGAGCAGGATTAAGTAAGAGTAAAACAACCTTGGATGTTAACTGTGAAAGACTTTTTGAAGCTTCCTGTTTTTAGTTCAACTCAGTAAACTTTTGTCTTAACATATTTTCAGCATTAAGATGCAGTATACTAAATATGTTAAAGCTGTACAGAATAATAAAACATGTTGGCTCCATGTTGTAATTATTGTTTTTATGTGGTTATGACGGGTGATGAGTATTTGAACCCTGGTGTTTGGTGACTTTGTTAGAAATATCAATTAAAACAGACCCATTAATGACTACCAACTATATCTAGTATGCTAAGTATGTATGATTTTTTCTGTTAGCGGTGGAAACACCAAATTGCTTTGGAAACTGTCAAGACACGTGGCTTCAATGACACAATCAGAATTTTTTAGTTTTACATATTTACCAGGCTTTAATTGGTTGATTTTCTTGGTCCCAACCAGCAGTTGTTTTTAATTAAAATGTGGAAATGCTTTGTGTTCCTTTATAAACATTTTTAAGTTGAATATTAATTCAACATATCAGATTTACACTAGATCAAAACACATATTGTTGAAATTGAAGTAGCTCTGAATCTAAGGATTTGGTAAAGTTCTTTGTAGTTATTGAGAAACAGCTGGATCATACGATGTTTAGTCGTTAGTCACATGAGGGTTACTCAGTTTGTCGAGAAATACAGCTTCCTTTTAGGGCTTTTACAATATCAGAGTTTCACAACATGATTATTGTGACCTAAAGTATTCGTGGTGATTGTTTTATTGTGACATCTAAAGAAAATCTGAAAAAAAAAATGAATGTGTGTGGAGAGTCAGTAACCATAGCTGTGAACAAAAAGAAGAACTGCACTTCGTGAACTTTTCCATTTAATTGAATTTCATAAGGAGCATAACTGCCACCTACTATGACAGGGAGCGAATGGAAAGAGACGGAAATGATTTAAGAGATAATAGCAACATTTACTCAATATTATCATATGTGTGTTATTAACACAATATCAATGTTTAATTTTTAGATCGATACACTTTCACAACACCTCTAAAGCCTCTGAGCCCTTTTGATTCATGCATAAAAAAAGGATGTTAAGAAAAACATGCATAATTTGATCAATTTGAACAGTTTCATTGGATTTGTGTTGAGCTCTGCTAACACATTAATCGCTGTAAAGGTATAAAATTCCACTGTGGACATTATCGGCTTGCGCAGGCCGATATGACTAAACATGTGGACTTGTATCTAAAAATGGAGTCAGCTGACTGGTTAATCTACAAACTCAGATTTTCAGACTCAGACTCTTTTTCAATGTTGAAGCAAGTAAGACGATGTCCTCCCGTCACTTCGTGTCTTTAAAGAATTCGATCAAATCATGTTTCTAGTCTTCACTCAGGTGCCAGTTTGGCTCCTGTGACTGGCAGTTAGATTTAGACGACATGACAGATGTTTGTTTCATTTCTATGTGTCTTGTTTTCCTCAGTTTGGACAAAGAATAATTGGATCCGTCGAATGTAATTTCGTACGACTCTCTCGATTTTCCTCAGCTTTTTCGGTCACTCTTTGAATCTTTGCTTCAACACGTGGCTCCTGATGTGACTCTCAATTAAACATTTCCCCAGCGAGAGAGCTGCACCTCAAACATTCATGGGAGTTGATCGCCGGTCGAGTGGCACATAAATCAAGCTCAGTTCTGACATTAATTTTCCGGTTGCATCAAAAATACTTCTCTTCCATCAGCTGTCAGCTTCTGCGCGCTGCCTTTTTTTGGCTTTATTTGGGATATCCCTGCAGCACTGGCAGAAAGCGCAGCCACTTCACTGTGTACTGTGTTACCAAACCTGTTTTATTCTTAGGGTCTGTGCGTCGCACTTTCTGACATGTTTGATGTGTTTGCATGTCTCGGTGTGATGTGTGTGTACAGCAGTGTGTGTGTGTACAGTAAGGAGGGGGACATCTCTCTGCAGCGCCGTGTCTTGTTGCCGCATTTCTTGCTGACAGGTCTGATCAGAAAGTGATGACAGCCTATGATTGTCAAAACGCCTGTCAGTGAGTGGCAGCTCGGCTTTGGCTCTGCCTTATTTTCCACTTCCCTTCCCCCTGGTTTTGTCACATCTCTTTCCCAGCAGTAGGGTTGGCTTAACTCGGAGTGAAGGTAAGAAGAGGCTCGTATAGGCGGCATGAGGAACTCAATCTCAGCGTGTTGTGTTGAGGCCGTTGTAGGTGTCACGCGTTAATACTCCCACGGAGGTAGAGAAGCGAGCCGCATAGTGACAGTGTGGGAGTTAAACCAGGAGTTGGAGAGTTGAGTTTGGTGTCTTGACAAACAAAGCAGAGCTGCTACTTGCATTGTGTGCTGGACAGGTAGGACAAGAACAATGTGTGTATATTTACTAGAAGATGTCTCAAACCAAGAGCTTCTGAATGGTGCACAACAGTTACACTTCATTATTAAGGAGGATTAATTCGTTTTCAGAGTAGTAGATTCGCTTCAACTCAGGTTAACAGGTGATCTTCACAAAAACTGGGTATTTTTCTGCAGTTTGCGAGGCATGCAGTGGTCTGAACTCGTCAAACTCTATCCTGTCCTCCAGCATAGTTTTTGAACAAAGTATGAAATTAATGTGCACATTTTTCAAAGAACTTCCTGCAAAGGTCAGCTGACAGATATTCATCAATTTTTGAGAAGATAAATGTTGAATCTGGAGTGTGGGTCTGGATTTGACTGTGTGACATGACATTGAACAAAGTTGTTTGAAGAACTTTGAATGAAGCATTTATAGTCCATCTAACAAAGATGACTCCAATACCTCTTTACGGTACCTTCAGAGGACCCGTCCTGTCATTCATCAAACGACATACTGCTGCAATTTTGGGGGTATGTAGGGTTGGGCAGGTCTCATGGTTTAAGAAACTGAATGAACTTCATCGACCTCAGTTCCAACAAACCTGTGGTTTGTTATTTTAGTCACTAATACCGGCAGCAAAGGAAAAGAGGAGGAAGTCAGGGCGAAGTTGCACAAAGAGTGAAAAGTTACGTACGTAGGTATTTTACACAACACCACTATGTACCTAAACCTACTGTTTTCTTAACCTTACAAAACAGCAAGTGTACAACGAAGGTCTGGTATGTCTCTCACTGATACATTGCAACAGTCATATTGTTTTGGGAATGGTCATACATATGGTGTTTTGCTAGTGACTGGCAACTGACATATTGCTTATAGAGCTGACCCCACTTTGCTGAGATCCAGCCATTAAGATCTAAGCTGTAATAAAGTGTATAACGTTACCCTTTTAAGACACAAGATAAGCATCTCCAACTAAATCTCTTAGCTGACTGGTGATGGTGTCAGATTAGCTCTACCCAGATGCAGGCGGTGCTCTGTATGTAAACAGCTGTTTGGGTGTGTTTGGCTCATCAAACTAACTCTTTATATCAACACAGTTAAGTGCAAAGTCCACACTTGTCACCATGCTGCCGCTCCTCCACCGCCCTCCTGTCACTCTTCTGTCACTCTATTCCGACTGTGATCATGATTGTTGGATAACTGTTAATTAAAGAGATGTCAGAGCCATCATGCTGATGATAGTGACTTAATGCGGGGCCAGAAAATAAAATACATGGAGTGTCTTTAACAAAGGAGAAAGCCTGGTTTGACTTTGCAGCAAGCTGCTTGTGTCGTGGATCCAGGACACAACTTACCCTCAGTGGAGATGTTAGGCAAGGCAAAAGTGACAGGCCAACATCCATCCGCCTCCTCAACTTGTCTATTTATATGTATATTCATATTCATGAGCTATTGGACCATGCGCTGTTGGCGATGCATTTAGCGTTATTGGAAAAAGTGAATCTCAGTCCTCCCCCCTGGCAACTGACAGAGAAAGATTGCAGTGCCCAAGTGACAAAGGACTGGCAGGGCCTAGTACTAAATCATAGTACTGACGTGGGCAATGAAAGCAGAATCTCATCTCTGGACTTGTAAAAATGACTCTACCCTTCACTTTGGGCATTAAGTGGATTGTTGGTTCCTCTATTAACACATCTCTTAAAGACGTGTAAGTCGTTGAGCAGCTGTTTGAAGTCCTGGGATGAGGAACAAAGATGATTTGATAATTTACAGCTCCTTTAAACTTTTTACCTCTATGCCTGTGCGAGACGAGAGCATTTTGGCCTCAGAGCAGAGCGTGCGTGCATCAGATGGGATGGCAGTTAACCTTTAAGTCCGCCAATAATTTAAAAAACGCAGCAAAATTAAAGAGACTTTGTTATTATCAGAGTCCACTTCAGAAAAAGGCAGCCTTACTTCTGTAACACTGACGACTTATATATATATATATATATTCTTTTACAAAGCGATTCAGTGGTAAGATTTCAGAAAGCAATGTTCTTTGTGAGCCAATTATTCACTTGCACAAGGTAAACAGAACAGAAAATAACCACATACGGTTGTTGACTTTAAAGTGTACATTTAAATAAAATTGAGATTTTAAGGGACAGCGTTTGCATTTTGTGCAGTGACATTTACAAACTACATAACACAAGAAACACTCACAGCATACTTTATTTGTGAATTAGTTTGAAGTATAATCCATGCATCAAGGAGCACAAGGTGTTTGAATGTAATTATATGTTTATTACTGACTTGCATAGTGGAAGGTCGAGGGGGCAGCGGTGGATCTACAGGCGAGAAGCCAGTGACCACAGTTCAAGACTGTGTTTCAATATTTGTAAGCGTGACACCACTGGATATCCGTAAGCTGTTTGTGGCAACAAAATCAGGTGTTTTTAAGGAGCTCTCGGGACAATTTCTAGATGTGTTTTGTGGTAAGAATAACAAAATATTTTTTACGGAAGGTCGGGACACCTCTCACTGTGTTTGAGGAGACAAGGTGTTTTTAACGAGATCTTGGGACTACTCCGGCAGGGTTTGTTGCAACTAAAACAGTTTTTTGTTAAACCAAAACATGATCTTTTCCAAACCCTAACCAAGTGGTTTTTGTGCCTAAACCTAACCAGAGCATAAGCACAGCATGGTCACAACTTAAAACAGAAAATTGAACATAAAGAAACGTAAAGTTTCAACATATTGGCACTAACATACATTTGTTCTGGGGATTGGGTTGCTGTGTGTGCACAATAAGAAAGTGCACCTAAAATTAAAGTGTCTTGTATTGCCTTGGACCACTGTTTTACTGAGCATATGAATATCAATATCTGATTTAAGAAATTGTTCAATGAAAATCCCCAAATGACAGTGCTTAATATCAACACACAATGTGTAAAATACCAGTGTTATTTAGCTACATGTAAAAATGTTTTTCTGCTAAAGAGATACTGACTGAAACAAAGGTAATGGAGTCTTGCAGCAGCTCAGTAGGATTCCTTCATGCATGTACCACACGCTTCAGCCACAGAAACACCAAATAAACACAGCAGTCTACTCTCCTCTGGTCTGAGCAGGCAGGTGTCATGTAGTTCATGACACCAACGTCGCTGCACTGCAGCACTTGATCATTACTGACACATTTCCTACTGTGCCTCTAACTTGAACACCGTCCAATTCAGAGTAATTCATCAAAATGCCAGAGGGCACAGGTGAGATAAAAATGCTACTTCGCCACCACAAAGCCTCTCACTGCAGCGCCATAAAACCTGAGATCCCAGTCAAAAGAATCTTGTTTTCTCCAAAACAAGAACACATTTGCAATACTTTCTTCAACATCCAATTATATATAATGTATATTTGTATATATATATATATATATATATATATATATATATATACACCCGTATTAAATGGGTTTACATTAAATTCAAAGGTAGCTCCAAAACTATGGAGGGCAGCATAGCAGCTTACTGCTGCTCACTATACTGGACTTGCTACTCTTTTGGCTGAAGCGTCTAGCTGCTGTTAGCAAGTACAATGAGTTAATCTGCAATTAAGTCTCGTAAAAGAGAGAAACTTGAATTCATGGTTGTATTTCTGTGGAAAATAGGTGTAAAAAATATCTTGTCTTGACATTTTGTATGTTTATGTTTTAGACTATGCTGCAAACAAAGTGGTATTTGGAGACAGGACAGGCCGGGACTAGCTGGTTGGCAACTCTGCGACACAGCACAGTGACATCTTTGACATAATGTCAACAATGTTGTTTCTTTACATTCTGTTGAACTACAATTCTGGCCATATCTTACAAATTGTTCCTTTAAGAACCGATGGTGTTTAGGAGAAGGATTGGGATAGCTTGAAAAACATTTAGAGGGGAAGAAAGTAATGAGACTTTGGCACACTGTGGTCCTGGCACAGAGATGGGAATGATACAAAGTTTTCAAAGATCATCAAAGAAAACCAAACCATTTCTCAGCCAGACCGTAAATGCCAAGTCTAATTGAGATGGTGTAAATAGATGGTCAAACATTATTGAAGAAAGTCTATTTATGGATTAAGACCAAAATGTTTTTCAAACTGAGTTTTGTACAACCACATTTGAGTTTTAAATCTGGTTCTTGATATTTAGTGCAAAAAACAAAAAAAGACTGAGCGCTGCATAATTATTACTTTAAACAGATTCCTCCACTCCTCTTATTGATTTACAGCTTCTCTCTCCCTGCATGTCGGTTCCTCCCCCCTCTCTCCCCCCCTGCACTTCCTTCCTCAGTTCCTCCTTCAAGCCTCTGACAGTAGTGCTGCACATAAAGACACTGCTACCTTTGCATAATGCGGATGCACCTTCTGTAGGTCGAATGAAGCTCCTTCGACATGTGTCAGAAGCTTGCCGTGTAGGCTTGGACTAATGATGGCACGGCGGCCAGCCCACTGCCCCTCAGCATATGCCCACTCTCACATATGTGTGTCAGCGTGAGAGTGTGTGTGTGTGTGTGTGTGTGTGTGTGCATGCAGGGGGTGGCAGGGTTCGTCATGCTGATTAAAAGCAACCCCCCCCTCACAAAGCCCCTCAGAAAAAGACAGCAGGGAACATGAACCACTGTCAGGTTGGCCCAGATGAGGACACAGGATCCGTGTCACCTGAATTTACCGGCCTAATATGACAGCCAAGTTGTGATCCCCTGTCTGGGACGTGTCACGTTTGCAGAGTTTGGGCTTATTCTCATGCAAATGATGTCAGGATTGGACAGAATGTGAATGAGACTCGTCACACTGTCCAAGGGTCTAAACCCAACCGCATGACAGTGGTTTCTCTCTCGCACAGCTCAAGATGAAATAAATACGACATTTGACATTCAAACCTGGCAACCAATACCAGGAATAGTTCAAAATAATGAGGAATTTGCGGGAGGAACCACAGCACCGCGAGTGTAACCTATTTACCTTTTCCTTAGGTCCTAAATAGCACACACCCGAACTCCAGAAAGACCACGCAGAGTCAATTATTAAACACACAGACACACACCGAGGTGGTGACAACATTGCTCCAGTTAAGAGAGATTTACACTTTATTCACAAGAGCCGATTCAGAATCAGCTTGTTAATTACATGAAATAGAAGCAGTTGTATAGCTTTAGCTCATCCCAGAGAGTACACAGTATTTATTAGCAATAAGATGGATTCAAACCTATTTTCTGGTTGTAAAAAAGACCTAAACTTGAAGTCTTACAGTACAAAGAATGTCTCTTTTCTCAAATGCGTTCTCATTGTGTGCCCACCCATGTTTAGATAATTGAAATAATACAATTGCACAATGACGGTATCGGCCCCAAAATTACATGCTTACATATAAAATGTCTCAATATTTCAAATACTTTGACACGACAATGATGGGACTTCTCATCACACCTGTGGGCTTTACAGCAACGGAAAAAAAAGAAGGTTTGATAGATCCTAAAAGACACTTCATCCATTCAGCACGCTGGCAGCCGTCATTATTCTCGAAAGAATCGACTTTGTCACTTCTCCATTCTTCAAGAGCCTCTCCCTCGGCCTGATGAATTATGTCGTCCGTATCTTCCAAAACAAGGCTCATTCCTGACAGGTACACAACACTTTACACGATGGTTCTGACTGCCTGCAGATCTCAGCGGGGACAAACGTGTCAACAAGCGATCGGATTGAACTCTCTGTCCATGATGAGATGTCCCGGGTGATTTTAAACCTTCACATTCTCTTCAAATTCTGTATCGAGGCTTAATGTTTTTACAAAAATTTAAGGTGCTATATTGTTTTGCTGTCAGAATGGCTGCAGCGGAAAGAAATGAGTCTGCCACCTCAGGTTTATTTGTTTGTTATGTGAGAAACAAGTGGGTTGACTTGTGATTGATGCCTTATAACTTCAGACAACATCAAGGTAGAGGCATCATTCGGCATGAAGTGATTGTTTTTTTCTAATAATCACAAGTATGAATGCTCTACAACAACTGAAGTTTCTTTAACATTTAGCTTGACCATCGGACCATTGTGAGGGAGGAAACAAGGAGGACTAAGAACAATGAACACTGAATATCATTTTGTGAAATAATTTGTGAGTATAATCTACGGGATTCCTCAGCACAGCTATCTTTAATATCCTTGTAAATTGAACATCTTTGGGATTTGGACTGTAGGTTGTGCTCAGGCTACATACAGGCTGCCCTTACTCTTTGATTGGTGGAGCTGGTTGGGGGCATCAGCAGCTGTTAAAGAAGATCTCCTGTGCATGTTTTTTGTTTGTTTTGTTATTTTTTTACATTTTTGTCTGTGTAAATAGTTTGGACTTCAAGTTAACATTCTTCTAAAAATACAGGCATTTACATTATATTTCATTCTTTGTTGAAGTACCATTATTATGTAAAGCATTAATTTGTCAATGTAAAATCTTGTATATAGCCCTAAAATGAAGCTAAAACATAAAAATGTGGTTCCACTACCTATTATAACCCATGAAGACACGTGAGAGCATTTTGTTCAGTGACTCGTTATCCAGCTCAGTCTCATTACTGAAGAGGAGAGGGGTTTTTTCTAGATATTCTTCCCCCTAGAGAGCACACGTGTTATTAAAGCGAGGCCTTGTCGTACAGCGCTGCGATCAACAGAAGGTTGCCCAGAAAGCGGCGAGGGGGGACAAGAGAGCGCAAGGTTAATTCACTGAATCCTCGTTGTCGGCATGAGTACACCTGATATGCATGTCACAAGGATTCAAACACAGCCTGCACCATCAAGTGCATCTCGCTGACACGTAATACTTCATGGATGTACAGTACAGATGTTGCCGCTCTGTAGCAGAGCAGCTTAATGCGACTCAAATCTTTCCATTTTGATTATTACAAATGGATAACAGGCTGCATCACGACACCGCTTGTCATAAACACCCTTTTGTTTAACATCAGATTTGTGCCGCTGTCTCGTGAGCCTCTGCTCACCTGGTAATGGTGATGACATGGAGCCAATTTATTTTGTGTTTGCTTTACAGCAAACAAGAGTCGCGAGAGAACAAACAAAACATTGACTGCCTGACAAAGTCATGTGTGCAGCTTTTGTATCTGTTGTGACAAGACAAAGATGGCTTGTTTTAGAGACCTTGTATGGAACAGCTCCATGTCTGTGGCTGCATGTTTACAACATCATAAAACATGTACTGACTGACTGATCGTACACGTGACACCTCGATGGAGTTACTCTATAAAAGCAGCTAGAAATTAGATCCTGTATGTGGTGGTGTTGTATGTTTTAATTACATTTGCTTACAAGAGGACTGTTGTTCATACTGACCTATCTATTATTGATCTTTATTACATTTTCACATTAAAATTGTTTTAAAACAAACAGACCGTTGTTATATATCTTGTTGAGTTGTGTAATTACATTATCTATGCTATAATTTCCGAGAAACATGAAAAAAAAAGATACGTCACAGAGTGAGGAACGTAACGAGAATAAAACTTTATGAATCGCCGATGTTGGCTGCTTGACAATAAAGACAACATCTCCCATGATCCCACACTACATCACAACATCAAGAAACGACATCTTTTGCCTTTATTGTTTTGGTTAAAGGGTAACTCCACCCATTTTACATATTAAAGTGTGTCTACAGGTCTTGGGGTGTACTACAGCCAACTACATGTCAATCAGTGGTTTAGTTGCATTGTGGGTAATGTAGGCGCCAGGTTTTTTTTTAAAAGCAGTCTACTGGTCTAACGTTGCACTCCTATGACACTGTTGGACTCGTTATAGACACTTTAAAAACAAATGATCAAAATGGATACACCAGAGAGATAGCCTCCAGTTGCATTGTGGGTAGTGAAAGATGATGATATCTCTCTGATGTATCCATTTTGATCCTTTGTTTTTAAACTGTCTATAACGAGTCCAACAGTGTCATAGGAGTGCAACGTTAAACCAGTAGACTGCTTTTAAAAAAAACTGGCACCTACATTACCCACAATGCAACTAACCCACTGAATGACATCACTGGAGGGAATTTATCAGATCACATGCAGCTTCCTTTGCAGCCACAGATGGCTTTATACTACTTTTCCACATATGCAGTAGTACTCTCCAAGACCTGTCTACACACTTTAATGTGTAAAATTGGTGGCGCTACCCTTTAAGAGACACCATGGCAGAAACCACTAATGGGATGTATGCATGTATTGATTTATATTTTTAGACAGAGGTAATGACATGTTTATTTTTAACTGACAAAGCTGAGCCACTTGGTTAGGTCATAGCTAAACCTCTTTAAATGAATAAATGAATAAAACATGTTTTGTTCTGAGAGAGTCAAATATTTAATTCTATCATCTGCCGAGTCGACTGCAAAATTCAGGCACCATAGCACATTTTGGTAAAACTTGAAAGACAGATTTCATGCATAGAAAGTAAACTTGAAAAATCTTCAAAGTAAGAAGTGGATTGTATTCAGTTATGCCCTTTCATGGCTGTGTGAAGTTCTGAAAACTTTCAAGTGTTTTCATAGACACAATTACTAATGAAAAAGAAGTTCAAAGTCCTTCCAAATGGTTTCATACTTTATGTGTTTCTGTTGAATCGGTCCTTCTCGTCGAACACATCAGTTAACTTTCTGTGCGTTAAGCTCCTGCACTTCACCGTCTTTCATATGCGACTTCTATTGCACGTGACTCTTCTCTGCATTTCTCACCGCTGCTTCCTATGTTTCCACGCCACACAGAGCACGCTGCGAGGCACTGGAACTCTATTGTTTCTTGGGAAAAATGCCTCAGGCTAGTGTTCAAGAGCTGCGTGGGGAGGGAGCATGTCGACTTAAATACCTTCAGTGGAGACATGCCACGGCCTCTTTTATCAGGTGTCTCACTAGCTGAACTATAAAGCTTAGCTCTATGTTAAACCATAAAGTCAAATCCTGTTTTTTTTATGACAATGTTTTATTCACTTTTAAGGGATTATGTTTCTGTTTTGAAATTGCTCACACACATTCACTGATGTGGGGCTCATCATGGGGTCTGAATTGAAAACTCACATTGATTTGACGCAACATGAAAACATGTCATACCAGCAAGGTGTCATGTAGTAAAATAAATAAGCACATATAAAAGCAAAAATCGAAACATTTTGCTTATTCATGAATGCAGCAAGTGATTTCTGCCACATAAACTTTTAAAAGTTTGTTGTTGTAGCAGCTGCTCGTACCGAATCAACTTTATGACAGAAACCTGCTCGCACAGAGACTGTACTAAAGGAATAGGTCGACAACTCGTTGGCTTTCTTTCAGAGAGTAAGAGGAGAAGATTGACACCACTCTCATGTCTCTTTGGTAAGTATGAAGTTAGAGCCAGCTTCCGGTTACTTAGCTTAGCATAAAGACTGAAAAAGGGGAAACAGTTAGCCTTGCTCTGTCCAAAGGAAACACTCCGCAGCTCACTTAATTAACATGTATCGTATTTGTTTAATCTGTACAGAAACTGAGATGCAAGGACGACAAGTTATGGTTTCATATAGTATTACTGTGTGTTTTGGACTACTTGTTTTCCAGCCTGACAACCTCAGGGCAACATGAACACTCCAGGAAGTCTGTTAAGAAACAGTCATGCATATATCCTTCCATAAAACTACAACTTTTCACTTTATTTTAGCTTTAAATATAAAGTTTGTTTTAGCAAAGTGTCAAATTTTGAATTTTACATATTCATGGATAAGCCCCTGTTGGTTAGGTAATGTTGTAAATTGAATCTGTCAGCCGAAAGACGGCTCATCTCCCTCTATCCTCAGCGGCACAGCAGTGAACTGAAAACCTTCAGTCTGCTTCCTCTATTCAGTCTCTTGCAATCCCTTACAAAGCAAATAGGGAGTCTAGTTGGAAGGAGCTGCTATCATCCTCACCCAAGGGACTCCTGAGGAGACTAAGCTTGTAGCCATGTCACATTTGGAGATCATGACCCTGCTGATCAAGAAGGGAGGATCTTTAAACCTGTTGCAGTTCAGACATACTTAGCGAAGTTGCTCAGATTAAGAAGAGCTGTGGTTCACAGTGGGAAAGCTGCTGCTCCCTCAGTGGGACCTGGAAGATGTCCAGAGTGCGCTGTAGCAAGCCCCCCTTTGAGGACAAAAATTGAGCGTGTTTGATGTGGCTGTCGCTGCGTTTGCCCACATTAAGCCAGCCAAGAAGGTGGCTTTGTTGGTGCATCACAATGAATCCTGATGGAAAAATGGCAGGGAGTGGATGAAATTCAACCTCCTATTTCTGCCCAAAAGTACTCTGCGTTGTTCAGACTCGACCCCCTTTGAGCCCCCGATTCACAAAAATATACACACATGCAGAAAATAGTCCTAAAGTCAGAGAACGACTGCTTGTCACAAAGGGTTGCATTATGATCCGTAGTACAGTACATTAGATAGTTGGTTGGACATTTCAGCAAAATCTCTTCTTCAGTGTAACACTTGCGGCGGGGATTCACTTGCTTTTTCTAAAAATCTAAGAGGCTCCAGTGCTCAACATATCAATATTATAGTGAATTGTATGGTATTTCTGCAATTTTGTGTTGTGCCAACATGTGGTGAAATGTAACTGCAATGCTTAACTGCCTATTCACCAAAGCCTGGGGCAGAATGCAATTTTTTACCTGCGAGGAGCCATAAAAGATGCACCATGTTGTTTTGGGGAAGAAATTTTATTCAGAAGAGAAAAATCCTCAACTGAAAAAACAAACTGCAAACTTTCATACTGTGCTTTTTGATCATATTTGCAGGACCCATCTAGTTTCACACAGCGTTCTGGGGACCTTATTTCCCTCTGAGGACATCTTGTTTATTCAGTTATGGAAATATATCAAATAAATATTTCTGAGCGTATATTATTATGGCCTTATATTTTTTAGTTTGAATTTCATTTTCCAAAACTACATAGTGCACCTGTAAGTCTGCGTTTATATAGAAAACGTATGTAGAATATGTTTTTGAGCAATAATTAAAAACTTAAACCTTTTTAAGTGTTACAGCATCAAAGAATATATTTTAGAGAATGTTAGATAAGTTGTCATTAAATCTTTAAATGTAGGAGATATATTGTCTGTAAGTCAGGAAGGAAAACATTCATAAAACCTGCAAACGGACATTTAATGAAAGAAACAAAATATATTGAAACAATATTGACAAGAGTTTGCTGAATATATATTGTCTTTCAAGTTCAGTCTTCGTACAGTCTGACACTATTTCACACTCTCCCAAAATCACTCAAACAACACCAGTTCAATCCAGGACATGGAGTTTATTTTACAACTGAGGATAAAAGAATGCCATTCTGAATATTAAGTTGATGATAAAACCTGGAAATCTATCATTGGGTGACAATTTATTTCTTTTCAATGTTATGTACAGTACCATGCATCGGAGCAGATGCCAGTAAAGTTCTGTCATTTTATGTAAACCGCATTAAAGGACCTACTCTTCACTGAAAAAGGACATTGTGGTCCGACAATATTCTGTAGTTTTATACATTTCCCCCCGTATTTGTCTAGAAAATAACATTATAAAAATGCACACAGTACAAATAATGTTGAACTGTAAAGAGCAAGATATGCTGACATACATGTATACATACTTGCTGATTATTCATACAATAAGTTTTAAACTTCATTAATTTTACAACTGCAGCTTCACAATAATAAAATTGGTAGCCTACTAACGCAAATACTGTACATGTTGAAACAACCAGGAACTTATATTTTACTAGAGAAACAAATAACAGTTTGTAAGAATTTTTGTGATTTAATGTCAAATACAAAACAATATTATAGTTAGTCCCCTAAATTTCCATTTTGATCAAGGGAATAAAAACTGAAAAGGGTGATGTGTTGTCATTTTTAACCCTACACTTCTTCATCAATTTACACTTCCTTAAAGTGCTGAAATTATCTTAACATCATCATTCACATGGCTACTTTTATAACCATATACCTTCATATAAACATCTATATCCACAATTTGTTTAACAGGGATTAGTTTTCTCATCGTGGTTGAAATTTCATTAGACACAATATGCTCACTGTTTTACATAGAAACATGCACAGACTGTCCATAAATAATATGCAAGTTGTGTTGAAATATATTTATCTTAAAAAAATCATTCAAAAACAGTGATCAAAATAAGAGCATGGTCCAGTTTTAAAACAACAGATGGACATTTCCCAAAGGCTCAGATAAGATGCAGTGCATTAGGAAAGCAACAATCAGTCAGTGACTACATAGTGCCATGGCTGCTGCACCAATTTGGTACGATTATGTCACCAAAAAACTCAACTTTTACAACGTAGCTTTGAGCCTCTGCAATGCAAGGCCCTGTCATTTATGGATAACTGAATAATTACAGTATGTGGTATTAAAGCTACCATGTTTTCATTACAATATGTGTCATAACAATGCTTAATACAGTTGTGGCACTATCTGTTATGACAGATTGTAGCTTAGAATAATAGTGCAACAGTAATCTGTCATGCTATCAGCTTCAACTTCATTGTTTGTCCAACTCTTTCACAAAGATAAGATGGTCCTCTGGTGACTTTCCATGTGTTTTGCAAAGGTGCAATTTGATTGCATGTTTGCTCACAAATGTCCGATTACACAGTTTGCACTGATATACTGAGCCAGTGTCTTCTTCTGTAAGTCCAGAGAAAGTCTTGTCCTCTATTCTGCTCACTGCTTGAGGCTCTATTAAATCTATGGAAAGATTTGAGAGGTCCTTCAGGGTAAACCCAAGGTGGGACTCCAAATGGTGAATGTAGGAGGAGGGAGTCCTGAACTGGGAAGCACAGTCACTGCACAAAAACAGAGGTTGGCCAGAGTCAATATTTTTGAGGAATTTTGTGCTCCCTGTCCGCTTTAATTGGTATTTTACATTGGCCAGCCAATGTGAGATAGTAGTCATGGAGAGACCAGTGAATTTACAGATGTGGACCCGTTCCTGGGGTCCCAAGTCAGTAATCACAAACTTCCCATCAGGAGTCTCCCTAAGACTGGAGGCAAACTGGGCCTGGAGTATCAGGAGGTGCTGGGGATTCCAGTTCGACTGTCTGCCTTTCCGTCTTTGGATGGGAGACAGCTCCTCCAAGCTGTCATCAAAAGTACAGCCATCCATGTCTGATTTTTCAGATATGGAAGAAGGGGTTGTAGACTTTGGCGTCAAACGGCCAGTCAGATTTTTAACCATGTCTGAAATATCCATCAAAGCATTCTCCCGTAGAGGAGGAGATGAAGACTGTGAGAAACTTTTGAAAACCTGTTTGCTGCTGTCATTGCTGTTTGCTGTAGAAATACCCTTAGGTGTACTTCCATTGGTGTTTTTGGATTTAGTCAAGTCCATGGGCTGATCATCATCACCGCTGTCTGGAATCACAGGCTCTGCTGTCTTCATCTGGGTAGAGTTGCTGTTGATCTTATAAAGCATTGCAAAGGGGTCTATGAATGGGGTGGTCACCTTTGAAGCTTTTCCCAAGTGGTTGTTCATGATAGACTGCAAAGCACTGAGGGGGTTGACAAGTGGTTGTTCAGGTGAGTGATCTGTGATGATGCTCAGGTTATTGCAACCATTGCTTACAGGCCTTTTTGGTGAATCAACTTCACTCTTTATCTGTGACTCTACTTTGCTCTCTGATTGCGCTCCTTCTTTGCCTCTCGAATCAGTCTGAGCTTCCACTGCAGTATTTTTCAACGCCTTTGAGAGGTTTTCTGGTTTCGGTGAAGCCCGTTTCTCCTTAGGATTTGGCAATGGGGACTTTGCAGACCTGCACTTATTCTCTGAAGGTTTGTCCTCTTTTTCATTCTTTATTGAAGTTTTCCCTGTCACTTTCTCAACCAGCTCCTCCATGGCCAGCACATTGCTCTTGTGACTTGGAGGTGGAGAGGGGCTATTTGGTGAATGGACCAGAGTGCCTAAATCAGAGGACAGTACCTTCAAACTGTTGCTGCTGAACAAAGGTTGAACCTGTGCACATGAAGGCAAGGTAGACTTCAAGGATCCATGGAGCTGATAAGCAGCATGAATACTGGGGTATCCACCCCAGGTTGGTGTGCCAGTTTGGGCCTTGCTGATTGCACTTGAAACTGTATTCTCTAAAGACTTTAGGATGTCCAAACCTCCTTTAGGTGCCTCTTCCAAGTCCTCTTCTCTTAGATATTGATAAGACCTGGCCTTTTGTTTAGCAGCTTTTTCAGGAGGGTCCTCTTTCTCCTCTTTAATTTTTTTCTCTGGTTCCCCAGCTTCTATTTTTTCTTCCTCTGGCTTTTCTTCTTTCATTTCTTCATTTTCCTCGTCAGGACTGGCGGGTTGCACTGGGGAGCCAGGCTGTGACTTCCCATTGGGTGCTGGGAGTCGTGTAGTAGTCGGCGGCAGAGGAATTGACTGAATTTTCTCCTCAACAACAGGATCAAAAACCAACTGCTTACCCTTTTTAGAGGCTGAATTGGTTACTTTAAGAAAGTGCCCTGTGACCATCATATGGGCTGTCAATTGTTGCAAGGTGTCATGTGAACTGCCACATTCCATGCATTTGAGAATTTGTGCCTTGCGTGCCTCAAACTGCCAAGTGTAACTGGCACCGTTTTGGTAACCGTATCGATTGTTTGGAGTGACATAAGGATTGGCCACTTTTTGGTCTTTATGAGACTCTCCCAGGAGTATACCAGATGAGACCGACTCTGGCGAGCTCGGGGACATTAAGTCTTGAAATGCTCTTTTTTTGGTTGGGGGTACCAACTTTGAGGTGAGGGCTGGCATTGGTTCTTTTAGAGGCACTTTCTGATAGTGTTTTGTTTTGATCATGTGAACACTGAGGTCTTGCAAGGATTCAAAAGAGTGGCCGCAGTACATGCATTTAAGAACTTTCTGGGCATCTTCTTTGCCCTCCATCTCCATCAGAGAACGCTTACGGGGCTTGGACCACTTCTTGCTTCGATCATCCTCGGTATCTTTATTGTCATCTCGGTAGTGGCCTGTCTCGTTCATATGCACCGTCAGGCCAACCAAAGTGTCATAGGCTGCACTACAGTCCTTGCACCTGAACTTGCTGGCACCGGTAAACACAGGGCCATAGAGCTTATTGTTTTGCCTGTAAAGCTGCACGGTGCTGAAAAGGCTTGGCTCAGGAAGAAGTTGGTATGGGGTATGCTGTAGGGTTTTGGCCAACGCTGCCTGGTGCCAGTCATAGGCTAATCCTGCAGTGCTGCCAGAGCTTACACTGGTGCCACTGTTGCTGTTGCTTGACACTGTTCTGGTGGTGGTACTGCTGGTGGTATTATTAGTAGTGGCTGAGGCATTACTAGTGCTACATCTGCTCTTCAAATGGATGCTGACTGGGCTGTGACTGTTCAGGAACCCATTGCTCCCTTTGTGATTGCTCCCATTTCCATTGCTAGCTGCATAATTGTTCCCTTGTTTGCTTTTAAGCATATCCAGAGCAATGCTGGACCAGGAGGCATCAGAGATCAGGTTTGCATAGACGGCTTTCATTTGTGCCAGACTGTCCTGTAACGAGACTCCATTGATGGACTCTGTGGTCTCTCCTAGCTTTTCCTTTACCTTGTCCTGATCATTGGAGGAGGACGTGGTTTTAAGATCCACCAGTTGATCACTGGTGGTGCTGAGTGGAGAGGCGTACCCAGCGTCTGGGTTAGTGCCATTGCTGAGTGGAGAGTTTTGGCAGCTGTAATGATCTCTTGCGTCCTCGTCGTCATTGAAAAGATAGTCTGCATCTTGACCATCCAGGGAAAGGCCGTCATCTTGCAGATGTTCCTCTTCATCATTTTTATCCACTTTGAATTCATCCTCAGGTCCATAAGCTGGAACACAAAAAAGAGGGAAAGTGACATTAGATACTTTTTATATATATATATTTGTATGAAACCAATTATGCACCCACCACCCTTACTCTAAGAAGGCAGTATGTGCAATAATCCTAAAGAGATTTTGTCAATAGTCCCAGCAGAGGACACACGTTTGTGATAATAAAGTGGCAAATAGCCATATCTTGACAATGACAGATAGTCCTCTTCAGTGCACTGCCTAATGAAGCTATTGAACACTACAGCTCAGCAAGGGTAGAGAGCAGAGATGAGCCACAGAAATGTTTCTGCTTAGTTTAAAAACTAAAAAACAAGCAAAATTTTAAATTATACAGAGAGCAAATTCTCAGAGTAGACGATACTTATTAATCATGTGGTGAGATCTGCTACTTTTCAGTTGTGAAGTGACAAAATGTCTTCAGTTCTACTGTAAAGAAATATCAGGAAAAAGGAAAATATGCCTCATTGATCGCTGTGGTGAAGACTCTCTTTGATGTTGCCTTCACATACATATACTGAGTGAGAAACTGAATTAGTAAGATGAATTAACTGCATATGCGCAAACATTTCAGTATATTCATCAAATATGAAACATTTTCATTCTTTATCAGCAAATTGGAATGCCAGAGCAGCCTATGCAGAGTATTTCATTGACTATTTTGCTGCTGTAAATCTATTCCTGACTATCATTTGCTCTGCTCATCCAACATGCCACACATACTATGGATTCACAAGTAAGAGATAGTGGAGGAAGATGCCAGTTGCATCAGCCTTGCCAAGCCATGGTTGGCTGGAGTCAACTTGGCATCGGCTGTGGAAGTCCTCACAGCGTGATGCTAGGAAACGGCCAGTGGACATGACAAGCTGTGTTGTTACTGCCTATGCTCCCTGAGTACTCACAGCTTCAAGTGTGCCATTTTAAAAGAACAGAGAGAGATTTATAGTATCAATGGAAAATGGCTGCCCACTTTCTACGGTTTTCATTTGTTTTGAAAATTAAAAAATCTGCATTATTATTCTCTTTAATCTCCAGATGATAAGGATAAATAATTTAAGGAATTGAAAAGGAAAAATTTCCTACAATAGCGGACTAATGAAAAGGTCTACATATGACCCTGGAAGCAGAAATATTACAGAGAGGCAGGGAGAGGGAGAAATAGAGGGTTAAATATGCTAAGGCAGCTCCCCCAATCCATTCCTCGTAAGATGCTTGTCTGAGGTGCCAGAATCAGTCTCCAGTGAGGAGGCAGATGTGCTGTCAGCTTCAAACAGCATGTAGCTCTCTATCCCATAATCGGAATGGACATAATACCTGATGTTTGTGAGGTGCCAGTTACTGCTGCCTGGGAAAAGCTGGAGGTCCAACAGCTGCAACTCTCTGCCTTGCATGTGTATGAAGGTGTGTGTGTGCGAGAGAGAGAAAAACATGCTCGATGTACAACCTTTCTTATGAAACTATTCCTGTGCTGGTTTTGCTCTTTACTGTAAGCTCTTAATTATATGCAGGCTATGCTGAAATCATTCACTTGAGTTAGTCACTAAATTAGTAGATTTTAACCTTTTGCAAATGCAGCTGCGCTGCTTTCTTTCAACCTGTCACGTTCTTCCAATCAAGATGCAGCCCACTGCATTGAAATAAATGCAAAACTGAACCTATTCAAAGTCAATGTGGTCAGAGTAGCTAAAGACAAAGCAGCTTAGCTGACAAAGTGAGAGAAACCTGACAGCAGTACAAACACACACACACATTCATACACAGAAAGCACACTAACACTAAATTCTAGTCTTTCCCTGCCATCCTCCGTATGTTGCCTTGACAGGCGTCAGTGTCAGGAGTGTGTCAGTGTCAGCCCGAGGTGTCAGTGTCCACGCAAACAAGCCTGAGAAGAGGTGGGAGGGGAAAGCAACAACAACAAACACAAGTCAGCCATTTTTTTCTCCCCCTTGCTCGAGCCTCCTCCTTCACCATCTGTGTCAGAAAAGCTGCGGGTGCCACCGCCGGCTAATAAGGCAATCAGAGATGGAAAAGATGCTGACACGGCGGCTTTCGAGCGTCACTCAGAACAAAAGAGGAAGAGGAGAGGGAGGGAGAGAGGGATAGGGAGGGGATTAAAATGGGGGTGGAGGGGGAGGAGTGGGGGAGAGGTGTCTGTTGTGGTTGTCAGTCAAAAACGTAAGCCCACTTTGTGCTGTCAGGGAGGATAGGGAGAAGAGGGGAAGTTTTGAAAAGAGAGGAGAAAAGATGTGTTTAGGCCAGCGAACAAGAGGTGTGTGTGCATCGGCTTGAGTGTGTGTGCGTATGTGTGTGCCTATCTCACAGAACATGACAGGGAACCAAGTTAAACAGCATCCAACAAACTAAGTCCGAGATATCAGGAGGGAGAACGCATCAAAATTGCTGCAATGTGCGCCAGTTTGTAGGTGTGTGAGATAGGTGTGGCTGATCACTTGTGTGTGTGTGTCAAGTGTCATAGTGTGTCAGGTGCATGCAGGGATGCAATGTGGCTGGCAGGGGGGAAAAGCGAAGCCATCTGCGTTTGGAGAGGAGCCTGTCACTATTGTTGTGCCCAGAGTCCAGGATTTCCTGCTGCAGACAGGTGACACCACAGTAGGACATCCCCCCCATGCACACACACTCTCTCTCTCTCTCTCTCTCTCTCTCTCCCTCTCCCTCTCTCTCTCTCTCTCACACACACACACACGCGCTGTGTGAGGTCCCCACACACACCTTGCATTTTGTGCTTTTCGTGAAAATGCGACTGAGCAAACAGCTGAGAAAACTGATCCCTGGCTACCAACAAACATGTAACTCACATCGATACTGCAAACATGCCTGGACAAGGCCTCGATATGGAGCCTCAATACTTGTTGTTACTGATTTATGATATTTTATTCTTCAATATCTCTATTATCTTCCACTAGGGATGGTACTAGAAAAGATTTTAATGCCGAACGCAATAAAATACACTCCAAACAAGTTAATCACGGTGAATTTTTATTATCAGGATAATTGCGTATCAAGATAATTGTGAATATCCTCACATGAATGACTTAAATATACAGTCCTTTATTGATTTCCTGATTCATTTTGAACTGCCTGAGACTGTCACAATGGCTGAAGGCATGGCATACGCATTGTTTCTCCTACAAAAACAAGTTAAATTGGATGTGTGTGAGCAGTACAGATTTCAAACTAAGAAACGAAAGGGTGAAGAGGTTACCACCATTAATTAAATAACCAAATTTATGATTACTCATTAAGACTTTTCATTAGATTACATTAGTTATATTTATATTTGTCTAAGTAAGGCATAAAAAAAGGTATTGTCCTGGTATCAAGGGCAAAAGTCAGCACTAGTATCTAGTAAACTGTACACAAAACATAGCCTGAACGTAGCCCAAGAGTTCAAAACAGTTGTTCCACTGCTGGTTTAAGAGAATCCTGATTTCATTTTTAATTCAAAGTTACATTACGTATGACTCTGACTGCCCAAAAACACAAAATATTACAACATGTTTTTATTGTAGAGACAAATCCAGCAACCCCTGGCTGGTGTCAGACATCCTGACCAGTACTAAGAGATAACAGGAGACAGGGTGAGATAACTACGAGTATGAGTATGACATGGGACTGGCACAATCAACACAACTCCCCCCTCTCCCCCTCTCAGCCCACACACACCAAACACACACTTTCCCCTCTAAACCTTCTTCATTTATTCATGTTGTCTCGGAGAAGAGGGCAATCCTGGCTCTCATTTGCAGTGCTAATGTCCAATTCCGCCAGCTTTCACCCTGCTGATTTACCCTGCGTGGCCGAGCGCTGCCTTCAGAGCGGGGCGGCCGCCGAAGGCTCCCTCACACCGTTTAGCGGCCCTTCAAAATGGGAGCTCTGGCGTGGCAGTCTTATTTCTCTCTCCCGTTTCGCTTTGTCACCGGCCCCTCTATTCCCTGCCACTCACCTCTGATGGCTTTGGACAGGCCTGATCAGTGTGTGTCATTGACCTGTACGACGTGCATGAGTGTGTGTGTGTTTCAGCAGAGAGAAGGCTGTAAATAAAATGACATTATTATTTCCTCTGTCCTATCATGTAGAAAAGCCAATTATGGTAATGCTTAGTATGTCAGGCAATCTCTGTCTCTCTCTGCTCTGCCCCGTCTTCTTCATTCTTGCTCTTTTTTTCTCTCTGGAATAGTTGTGGCTGTGGTTTCATAGGACCTGACACTCTCTTTGGACTAGTCTGTGGACGACACACAGCGAGGCAGACAGTCTCCTCTCAGCCTCAAGACTACGACCAAACCAACACAGCCTTTCATACAGTTCTGGGTAACTCCTCATAACACAGCCTGTGATTAACAGAGTAATATTGCTATATGAATCAGGTACTAATAAAGTACTTATGGGGTTTGAGAGAGTAACGACGAATGAATAAATAAAACAAACTATACTTACTTATGGCATTGGAAAACAAAAGTTTGGGAAAATTGGTAAGTTAGTCAGAGGTTCAACCAAAAATAAAAATCAGTCATTTTCTACTCATGCCAATGGAAACCGCAAAATATTTTTCGAACTAGCAGCAAAACAGTGTTGCAGCATTCTCCTAAACAACTGAAGCAGATGGAGACATTTTTAAAAAAGCATGATAAAACAAACGTGAAAAAAAAAATACAACTCGTCTGGCTGTTCCAAGTCTCTGGAAGCAATGAGATCCTAAATTGAACACGTTATTTACACCCTTGACCTATGGGACAGGGTGCTGACGGGCTGCTCATGAAGCTTTTCTGTTAGCAGCTACAGTGAAGATTGCTGTTTAATAAAGAGTGTAAGTGACATCAATTTGGGATTTTGAGCCTTCTGGTGACTTTGGATTATGCCAGATAAAATAACTTAAAATGGCTACATATGTATGTAGCCATTTTAAGTTATTTCGATTACTTTTTTTTTTTTACATTTTAAAAAATTTGGTTAATGCTGTAATGCTGTTTCGCTGCCCAGAAATGTTTTGTGGAGAACAATATTTCACCTGACTTCTCATCAGCATCGGGTTGAGTAGAAATAGACTGAATTTTCATTTTTGGGTGAACTTTAAACTCAATCAATGTGTTTGTAATGGTACTAAAAACAATTAAAAGAAACTCATAAGGCTTTTAGTAATGTTCTTGAGCAGTCTATGTACTGTTAAGTGTTTTATAAAAGCACATATGCTTATGTTTTCATACTATTATTCACACTAACCGTACATAAGGGCCCTATTATCTATTTATTAATGTTTATTACAAGGACCTGAATATAAAGCTTTACCCAGTTAGGTTTCCCAGTAGTGCCTCCTACCCAGTATTTACAAATATAAATAATATGCATCATTTATTTCACCTTTCCTCCAAAATGCTTGTTACTTCCCCTTTTCTCCATTATCTTGTTTTCTTTCTCTGTACCTACATTTAAATAGAAGTTAGAATTACACTGTAAATTGTGAATCGTACTGTATTATAAAGTGTTATCCAATCCTGCATGAAGAGTTGCCATCAGAGAAGTCATTTTTAGAATAAAAATAAAAAATTACAAAAAAAATTGACCCTTGTCAGCTGAACTATTCAGATGAATCAAGGTTTTTGTCTTTGTAGTGACTAGCAACTTTGCAGGGTTAAATTCAAGAGCGTGTTTGTATCACCGCCACCCTCCAACACAGCAGGCAGCTACACAGATAAGTGCTGCTAGATACCATGTATCAGCCATAATTTAACCCGCATCTTGCCTGACCAGACACGTAAAAGCTTACCTAACAGCCCCCCCCCCACCCTCTACTAACCCACATGGAATAGTCCACCATATGGCACAATAGCTCCGGGGCTTCTAATAGCTCGTGTGTCGTACAAATCCACCTTCTCAGCTTCCACGAGTCTTTCCGGTTGGGGAAAACAAAACAGCCAGCGTGGTCTGCTCGTCATGCTGGCTGCTACGTGTGCTCGACAACATTTCACATTTATTTCTTTGTTACTGCAAAGAGTTTGTGTCACTGCTTTGGATTCTTTATGGAAGATAAATTAAGTTAAATTACCTTTTCCTAAACTTTTTGACAGCCCTGAGGGCTTTCCCATATGTTCAGAGTAATTTGCAATTACTTGAACTCATATTATGCTAATAGCCTTTTTAAATGGGTCACATAGGCAGTGCATTTTACCTCTGGCTCAGCTTCATTAGGCCACTGCGAGTACAGTACGTGTGATTCAGAGAGACCAAATGATAGCAGCTCACCGAATAGATCAGAGAAGTAAGAAAGAAAGAAGCAAATCTGGAGAACTGCAGCTATTGTTTTTTTCTAAAGAAAATAATCTCCAGTTCTTTCTTGATTTGCTTAGCAGGTTTCTTCTTGTTCCTTTTCTCTCTCTCTTTCTTTCTTTCTTGCAATTTCTTCCCGTTTGTTCAGTTCTCCCGTGAGCCCGTTTTGACACGCCATGACAATGACTGTGGTCTATAAATCACCTTTTCCATGAACTGTCAGTGCCTGCTTGTTCTGAGATGAAACAACAGCCATTAGATCATCGGCACCGCGGATTCCAGCCTTTTTCTGCTCGACTCTCCTGCCAAAACCCCCCACACCCTACGATCGAACACCGCTCTGGTGCTGCACAGACATTTCAAACCATCTGGTTTGTTTTCAGGCAAAGTACAGATAAAGCATTACTAATGCTAATTAAAGATGATGTGAGTGAGATTTACTCAACCAATGCCAAGCACTGATTCAATGTAGGCTGCATCAGACAGATGTCATTTGTTAAACAGATTCTTTTAGAGCAAATATTGTCAGTTTCTTAATCGTCCATAAGATGGTTGTTATGCAGTGTTTGCATTAGAGTTTAAGGGTTAGTAATATTCAGATTTCATATATTGTTATAGTTTTACACTATTATGCTTGGATCTTTAAGTATTTCAAATGCAAGTTATTTACGTAGTTTTTCAATCAAGGGTAACAATTACTTGACAGGTGGGGGTTCTGTTTTTATCATAAGAATGAAAGAGCTAACAAGCTAACTGAACAACAAGGTTTCATCCTTTCTTCATAGATGCCGTCTTCTGAATTCACCTGCATTGCCCCTGACAGTGGAGCTTCCTCCGACTAAACAACATCTGCTCCCATCGCCTAGCAACAACCAGTTGATGGATGACCCCAAAGATGGATAATTACCATAAATCACTATGGTTGTGTGGAGAATAGAAGCAGAAAATCATTGTAGGCAAAAACAGGCTGAACCACAGTTTAAACAAGTGCGCCTCAGCGTGTTTAGGCTAACTTCGTCTCTCATGAATCTGTTGAATTGTAGTCGAGAGTAGATTCTCCAGCTGGCAGGAGCTGCGTGGTGAGCCCTAAATTCAGCAAAATCAAAAGTGGCCTTGGATTTGTCTATTAGGGTCGTTTTGTTGGAGAGTTTCTTGAGAGTGGCCAGTGTTTCAGACTGAATGAATAGAGGCTGTAAAATGAAACCTGATGAACTGACTCATGGGACAAAACCTGTCCTGAAGGAGCAGTGACAAAGAAAACAAAGTGGGCAGGGGAAGGAAGAAAGGAAACAGCGGAGAATGAATGATGGCAACAATGATGAGTTTAGTGCAGCAAAGGAGGCGAAGGGTGGGGGGACGGGTGGAGGAGAAGCAGCACAAAGAGGAAGTGTGTTAATAGTCTGAACATACGTGTATATTTACGCACCGTGTGTGTCTGAGTGAATGTGTGCAAGCGTAACGGAGGTAGATACGGAGAGAGGGAGTGAAAACGAGGGCAAAAATAAAAAAAGGAAGAAAATTAGAGGGCACAGGGCTAAAACAGGGTCACAACCTAACCAGTTCGGTCTAGCCGAGTCCGGCTGCACAATAAGCCATCAATCAACCTTCTCCACGCTGTCAGACCTCCCCTCAATTCACAGAGGCCATCCACTTTGTACACTGCTGAGGAACAAAACATGGAGAAGGAAAGGGAGAGACAAGAGGGAGAGAAAAAAATACATACACACTTTACTCTCTGTGGGAAGGAAACTCGAACCAGAAAATGGCACAGTGAGATTCACCCATGTGTCTTTGTAAAATATTTGCATCTTGTAGCTTGGCAGCGTCAGTTGGTGACAACTGCTAATTGCTCACAAGTTAGCCAGCCTGGAACATGCTAGCTAGCCAGTAACAATAACTCTCAAGACTTCCTTCTACTTTCTAACTGAAGATTTTACATAATTGTACTAAAAAAAAAAGTTTTAATAATGAGGGGGAAGGCTATATGAGCTAGCAAGCTTGCTCAGTTGCGAACGGGAAAATAAGTTCAGGCAATTAAAAACACGCCCGGTCCAAGTTTTGACTTGGCCGATTATCGGAGCCGATATTCAGCATTTTTTTCGGTTATTGGTATCTGTGATTTTACCGTAAGACTGCCGATAAACTATAATTAAAATGTGCTCTCACACAATGTCCCACCCACTGCACTATCTGATTGGTAACACATCACAACTAATAGCCTATAAACAATAAAATAATATGAGTCTGCAAAGTAACTACTAACTAAATGTATCAAATAAAAGTAGTGGAGAGGAAGTATAAAGTAGCAGAAAAAGGAAATAGTTTCCAAAAATGTACCTAAGAACTGTACTTCAGTAAATGAATAAATTCTGACCTCGAGTTTTTAATTTTTACTGCAAATGAAAATCGGTTCCTTGATTTCTAATTATCCGTCGACCCCTTCTCTCAAAGGTCAGCTCTGTAAAGGCGGCTATGGCACTAATTCACATGTAAAAGTTTGCCAAGTGGAACTTGACATAAATTTAAATGTGTGCAGATTCATTTGGCTCTCTCAAATCTAGTGAGTAGTAAGTAACTGATTAAGCTGCTTAGTTTATCGTTTAAAAAGCCTTAGAACTATTAAACTGATTTAAGACTGTGGGGTGGCGCACACAAACACACACACACACGTCATTTTGTCTTTCTATATCAAGAAACATTTCATCAGCTCCTCTCCACCCTTTTCTGCTTCTCGGCAAGACGTTCAAAAACAAACCGAGCAGCAGACATGCAACACATGTCTGAACACAAGAATGCAGGGGACTTTGTAAGAACAGCACCTCAGAGACCTGACTCACATCCCTTTCCCAACATAAACAAAGACAGACAAAGAAATCAGTACTTTAAAAACCATAAAGTCACTTCAGGGAAATTAATTAGAACCGCAAACCCTCCGGGCAGGAGGCTGCTGAGGACGACCAAATGTCCCCAAACATTTTAGTGCTTTTAACTGCATGTGTCACCAGGGAAATTCCAGCAATTGTGCACCATCAAAACCGTTATCCTTTATGCATCGCCACATTTTCTTTTTCACCCTGCCCGCTCAAGTGATGAGTTAGTGCTGAAGTCTGGCGCTCCTTTAAACAAAGTTCTACTGTTTCATTTCAACACTGGTTTAGGATTTAAAGCGTGATGAATAGCATAGGGGCGTAACAAAAAAATATAACAAAAGCATAAGCTTGAACCACACAGCGATCTGGAGTGTGTATGCCTGCTTGTGTGGAGTTTTTTTTCTCCCTTTCCTGATGACCATGGCAATAAAGTGACAAAGGAAGAAATGATAGGAGGGAGGAGGGATTAGGGGCTGAAAAAGGGTCCCTGGAGAAAGTCAGTAAATTATGTACTGGGTTCTCAAAGTGGACTAGTATCAGTAGCCATCTCAGCCTAATTGCGTCTGTGTGCGACTATGTACGCCTGTGTGTGTGTGTGTGTGTGTGTGTGTGTGTGTGTGTGTGTGTGTGTGTGTGTGTGAGTGTACAATGGCTATGAACAGCTTCACAGTCAGAGAGAGAGGCAGGAAGAGAGGAAGCAATCCTTCAACAGAGCACAATATCAGACCGCGGACAGACAACTAACGGCTGGAAGGTTCTGGAAACGAGAGAAAAGCCTGCCTCCCTCACATTTCAGCTCCCAACGCCGCCTCCCAAAGTGCCCTCCATCTAACACTTACGCACACACACGCACACACATAAATGGCACCATAACTCTATATCCGCAATCAATCTCAGCTATGAAGACGCATCCATCTTCAGTAATGTTAATGGGAGGGTTTTGGGGGTTGGAGGGGGTGGAGGACAGGGGTAAAACAGAGGGTATGTGACTGCAGAGCTGACCTCAGAGCAGTGTGAGGTAATACAGACTGTGTGTGTGTGTGTGTGTGTGTGTGTGTAATAAAGACAGTAAATGAATAAAAAGCGAGAACGGAGCTGTGTGCATTTGTGCGTACACGTAAGCGTGTTTGTCTGCGTGTCGCGAGGTCAGGTGTGTGTGTGTGTCGGTGTGTGTGGGATAGAGACTGATGGCTGTCAGCTTGCATCTGGCAGAGAAAATAAATTAGGCTTATGAAGACAAATGAACAGGCGATGGAAAGAGTAAACGGGGGTGGAAGGGGGATCACGACGGAGAGAGAGAGAGAGAAGGGAAGAAAGAGGATAGAGGAAGGAATGAAGAGGAGTGCAACATAATGGAGGAAGAAAAGAGGGATATTGTGAGTATGCGGTGGCATGGATATGAAAGGAAGGAGATGGAGCGGCGCTGCCAAGTAAGAGAGTTCCTTTCGGCAGCCAGTGACCGTTCATTAAGAAGGACGGGCACACAGTCAGGCCTGCTGCTGGCAACAGGAGAAGCTTTGGCTGCGGCTTCTCTGGCTGCAAGGGGAACATATATGTGGGTGTATGTGTGGGTATGTGTGTTTGTAGCTGCAGTGCCAGTATGTTAAAAATCCAGATTTTTTTTTTTTTTTTGCTTCAGTTGAGCTGCTTCTTCAGACTTTTCTTTCTTTAAACACAACCGCGACGCAGCTTGAGATATAATGCGTGATCACTGGGGTTTGTATCTGTGCTGGAAGTGCCTCCCAGTGTGTGTTTCCTCTGCTTGTGTGTCGGTGTCAGCGTGTATCCATGTGTGTTCTATCTCCGCAGATTTGTCAGTGTCTATCCCATGACACACTCCCCTCGCTGCGAGTGGAGGAGAGCTCTCGGGGGGCTTTGTCACGCGGCGGTCTGTTCTTTTCCTGAGGCCTGGCGCCCCTCGTTTGATAAATGACACATGTCATTCTGTCAGCCCCTGCCATCCGGGCTGGGAGGCCCCGAGCTGATGTATGGCCGCCCAGGCTAAAGGAAATCAGAGTGTTTTGGCAGCGCCCTGAGAACATGGCCTCTTATAAGGGGGATGTGTGTGTGTGTGTGTGTGTTTGTGCCTGTCTGTCTGTGATACTGAGCGCATGTTTAATTGTGTGTGCGTGCGCCTATTAGTGAGTGTCTGCGTCTCCCCAAGTGAATGTGTGTACGTGTGTGTGTGTGTGTGTGTGTGTGCATGTTCTCAACCTGTCAGGCGGACGGGCAGAGGGAGACAAATCATCGTCATGGCCGCCCCAGCTGTTCCCCAAATTTGGTGCGAGGAGGAGAGCGAAGGGGGGAAAAAAATCTCGCCGTTTGAGTTTTAAACGGCTGATGCTTCCCAGAAACGGGAATGAGTGAGAGGACAAGTGGAGCTCAGCACACACACACACACACACACACACACACACACACACACACACACACACACACTCACTCACAACACACACTCACACAAACACGAACTGAATCAAAAGTCCAATGCTGGAATAGGAATCAGGCCAATCCCAGAAGGAGGCAACAGACAGCCGAAGTGGTTTTCCTTGAAAACAAACACACATGCTTCAAACATACACACGTGTAAACACATGAACACAAACTCTGGACAAGGGATTTGCACCTTAACCAAAAGAAAAAGGCTGAGAGGCATGAAAAACTAAAAAAACCTTGAATTTTTCTTCCCTTTTTTTTTTTTGCTTGCGACCTTAACCTTCACCACCACTTTATTTACTTTTTTCCCCAAACCTCGCCACATTTGTTTGGATGGAATTTCTCAAAATGTCCTCGACAAACTATCTCCCGGGCCAGACGATCCTTATGGCCACAACACAAACATCTCCCTGGTGGAGCACGGTCCCACCTGGACGATGTGAACTCTGTATGACCCCGTTTGATTGGGCGCCGGCCGAACTCCCTCCCCCACCCTTCTCTCCCACAGAAAAGAAGCGGGAGATGGGGAAAAAAACAGCGTCATTAAGCTGTGAGTGATGAGTGGCAGCCATGGGTGACATCCTCCCCTCTCTCTTTCTCTCTCCTCCACTATCCAACTGCTTTCACTGTCTCTCGCTCTCTCTCCCTCTTTGCTTTTTTTCTTCTCCATTGCCTTGATACTTTTCTCTCTCGCGCGCTGTATTCACCTCTCTCTCCATCCCTCAACCCCTCAAGTCATTTCTCTTTCACTCCTCTGTTGCTTTGCCTCCTCTTTTTCCACTCCCTCATCCCCTCTCCCCCTCCTCCGTCCTCCCTGGTTCTTTTTTGTCTGCTGTCACTCTTTTTCTCCTCTTTTTTTTCACCCCTTTATGCCCCTCCTCACACACACACACACACAGACACACACACACACAGACACACACACACACACACACAGACACACAGACACACAGACACACACACACACACACACACACGCACACAATAGTGCCTCACTCAGTCCTGTCTAGCTCTCTGGCCCCGGTCATGTAGACACTCAGCTCCTCCATACATAATAGATCCCAAATATCAAGAGGAGGGGTGCAACATTTTCACCCGCTCAGGATTGTGCCATCAGCGCTGCTTCCACAGTAGCTCCACTGTCTGGCACGGCGAGGCTAAAAATGTCCGACTGTAGTTTTAAAATAGTTTTTACGGCTTCTTTTCAGACGGGCTTTTCCAGTCATGTGGGTAATTTTCCGTCCCAGGGAGAGAACTTATAACACTTTAGCACAACTTCTCAAGATTTTAGATGCTCTAAACTTTTAATTGAATGTCATATCTTGTCTTTATGCTCAAAGAGCATCCTGGATTGATATTAAGATGTAGCTTAGGAATACCTTCTAATACTCTGTATGAAATTCATCAAACCCAAGGCAGATTGCTATAAAATGATGGGGGACGCAATTGTTAAGCATCAATTCAGCATCAGTGCACAAAAACCCAATCACCAGAATAAATATTGGTAGTGTACATTTTTACAAACCTCGTAAATGATTAAACTTTACATTTATGTTGCAACTTTACGTTTCTTCATTTTTATGTTTTGACAAGGCTGTGCTTGCGCTATGTTACGTTTAGGCACAAAAAACACTTAAGTTTCGGAAAACATTGTGTTTTGGCTTAAAATACCCGTTTTGGTTGCCATAAACATGGCTGAAAATTGTGCCGTCAATGAAAGGTTAATATGGTAGCCAACATATGACACAACATAGCAGTTGTTTGCAGAAATGTTAACTGCCGACATTTTTTTTCTGGAATCTGGGCTGTGCACAAAAGTCCTTCGGGAAACTTGGAATTTAGAGTATTCTGGCCAATGGAGGAGTCAGTGTAACGAGGTAATTGACTGAACTCTATAAACATGATGTTAATCAGTGCGAGCCATTCTGATCCTTGATCTTGTTTGGTTTGACCAGGTTTAATTAACCAGTCCTGACATGCATTCTCCCTCTGCGCACAAAAAGAAACTGAATGAAGAATGTTCTGGATATCGTCTTATTCTTCTTATGAAATAAAAGTAACCGGATGAATTAATACGTTTGTTGATTATGCCGTTGTCAGACCAAACCTGCTCTCACACTGTGGACTCACAAACACTGAAGCTACACCTCCAGTTTCTCACACTGATAATATGAGAAGTTCAAGGCTGCACACATTTTGTTTGGTGTAAGAATGACAGAATACATGTTGACATGTAACCTAAACTTTATCCTCGCTTTATCTGATGGAAGTGAATCTATCTGACCTCAATCATCTTGGATATTTTATGCTGATGTTTTGCTGTATTGTGAAAACAAACTGAACATATTTGGGTTTTGGGATTGTTTTTCTGACACAACATATCTGATGGCATCACAGTGGGCTGGGTAAACTGAGATTGCCATTTTTCACTATTTGGAACATTTTATAGACTGACGTTTACTATAATATACATGAGCATAATTGGCAAATTTTTGGATTATTTAAACACTCTTAAAAAATATATAAAGAGGCATTTTTAGCAATCATGTATAGTATGTTTTTGGGAAATGTAAAGTATATTTTTAGTCAATGGTTGCTGTCCAGTCAGAGTGAAATACTGCTACTGAGACATCACTTCAGACTTTGGGCATAAATTTCTCTGGGCTTCTTTTCTATTTCCTAAAATCTGACAGCAGTCACTGTTAAACCACAGAAGTTTCAGAACAAGGCTCTAACTATGACGCAAGAAAGGAAAGGAGTGAAGTGACAATCTGAGAAGATGGAGAGGAAAAACAGATTAGTTAAGAGAAGAAAGTATGTCACACTCACCTAGAAATGACTCATACATACTGGGAATGGGTCCATTCTTGGACTTTGAATGTAAGGCCAGACAGATTCTAAATATATTGGAATACGTTATCAGCAAGATGGCAGATATATTACACAGACCTTCACAAAGGGGAAGTAGCCAGCCAAAGTATAAGGTAAGGTAGGAGGTGGGAGTAAATTCTACTAAATGGACATAAATGGACCAGTAAGACAGAATCCAGAAACCTTCTATTGAGGGTGTTTTTCAGGAGGACGGCACAATCATCCACAACACAAATAAGCACAAAATGTTAACGGTTTTGGATGGAGAGATAATTTTTTTTGGGTCCAGAAACATGGTCCAGAACACATGATGCTACGTGATGATTACTTGAATTTGTAGTTAAAGTGAAATTTCATTAGAGCGTTGGCGAAAAAAAAGGGTCCAACTCAGGACATACTGGAGAATTATACTAGAGAACTAACAGTATTATGTAGCTCGAAATTCTAGTTAATTACAGTACTTGAGTAAATGTACTTCTTGTATCAAGTTCAATGTCGATGCAGACTATGATACAAACATTATTCAATATCAAAATGTTTTCAGGGTTGCTAATTTGATGCAGTGGCAGTCCTGTCATGGTGTACCAGCAGAGAGGCAGATGGACCAGAGATAGACAAGTAAACAGGCCGACAGTTGGGTCAACAGACAGACTTAGACACAAACAAGAGACAGGTGATCACAAACAGATGCTCAGGTGGACAGCGAGTTAGACAGTCAGACAGAGCTGGCGTGTGCTGTGTGAGGGGCTGAGTGACGAGAGGAGACATTTGGGTGTACCAGCGGTCTCCCGCTGTTCTCTCGGAGACAGACGACTTAGAGGGACGGAGCTGAGCTTATACCCCCCCCGTGATTGTCACTGTCTGAGACAACACGGCGGCTCAGGGAAGATTTGGGAGGAATTTTTTCGGAGGGGGGAGGCATGTGTTGCTGAATGGACTGGCATCCCGAGACATTATATCCTCTTTCAGATGCCCATCAAGCCGACGACTGTTAAGTGATTACTTTGCGTAACCCCGAGCAAAATGTGGTCAATGGGTTCCTTTTGAATAAAAGGCCCAAAAGAAAACTGAACAACAAAATATGCTTTGATTCTCCTCGTGTGCAACGTGTTTTATGGATCTCTTAATGGGAATGGCTCTTGGAAAGTACGTGACTGTCATGTGTTTGGACTTTTAAGGAGATGGCACAAAACTGAACTGCCCTTTTCAGATATTTTACAACTCAGAAGTGTGACTGCAGGACGTCGCTTAAATCAGACTATTTGGGGAAAAAAAAGAGGTTCTTGAAATATGGGAACAAGGCCTGTGGGCCTGAAAGGGTACGATGCTCTCCTTTACAGACGTCGAGTTCATGTTCTTGTAACCAGTTCACTGACTCTTGAGCATCCGGTGAGAGAGCGATAGATGAGGGCGAGAGACGGGGAAGAAGATGAAAGAAAATATGAGCAGGGTAGAGGAGTATTGAGTCAGTAAGATAGAGATTGATGACAGATAGGAAGATGAGAAAAGGCTTACAGGGAGGGAGAGAGAAAGAGGGGGCCGGTAATCCCAAAAAAAAACGAGGAGAGAGAGAGATGGAGTAGGCTGAGATAAAGATAAAGAGGTGAGGGGAGGAAAGAGAGATGGCACTACACCAGGCTGCAGCATGACCTTCCCCAGTGTCCGCTCTCAAGGACAAAGTGTCATCTGTTAACTGTATCCGTTCCCAGATGGCTTATCTGCAGTAAACTAGTGTCCAAAAAAATGATATTCATTGCCTCTCAACTCACCTTATCAGTTAAATAAACACTCCTTTGGGGATAGAAATTTCCGCCCCCTGACTTTTGTCCACTTGCATCGACTGCGGTTTGGATGTGCTGAGGCCAGCTTTTATCAGTCTCCATGTAATAAAAACAAGTGCCTTTCTTCTCATAATACACAGTACCGGTTGCTGCTCTGAATACAGTCCGACCAAAGCAAGGTAAAACTTCACCGCAAGCTGCTGCTTCGTTTGCATACGTTTAATTAATGTAAATGTTCTCCTGATGTTTACAAGCGGATTATATTCAAAACACCGCAGTGTACAGTTATCATGTGTATACGTATTCGAGCACAAACTCACTTATTCTATTTGTAAGCCTCCAGCATTTTCTGGGATGCTTTATGGTTCGGCGTGAAGAATCGATGCAACTCTCCGTCACAAAGTTTTAATTTTCCTGTTCTGAACTTTAAATGGAATTTCTGCTGAGACGCAACATTGAGCTAGAAAGCGCTGCAGTAGTTAGTGCCTTGAAGTCACTCTTATTTCTCTTCACCAGACAGCTTCTACAATTGTTTCAAGGCTTCCTGCAAAGCTTAAGTATTGTTATGATGTCAGCGTTCCCTTTTGAGATCATTAGGAACTTTGTGATTCGTTCAGTTTAATATTGAACAGTAAATGGAAAGTTGACATGGCGTAACTATTTCGATACCTAAACTCAGGTGTGCGTCTTTACTCCAGAACTGTGTTTACCATGCTGCGTGGCGTTCAATGGGATCATTTTATGTAAGGTAACATGAGGCCAGAGAATTGCTGACACGAGGAAACTGTTAATGTGGATCTGTAACATTTGGTCGATACCTGATCTGCTTAATTAGGTCAGTATAGGCCCCGATATGGATCGAATGGGTAAATCAGTAGCTAAAACATTATGTGTACTATTATTTCAGGGCCTATAAAGTTATCATAGGGTGACCAGTGGCTGGATTTATGGGACGACTTAGATACACTTTCAGCCAGACAGCTCAAAGTCACACCCCTTCTGGCTGACCAACATGGGACCTTGTTTAAGAAAAAATAATTTATTCTGTTTCAATTCAACTCAAGAACGTCGTCAAACTACTGAAATATAAAACTGTGAAAATAAGTAATTAGAAAGCGTACACAACCAACAGTCGCGTAAGTGTCGTTGTCAGTTCTGTATATTAGCTAGATCACAAAACGGATTTTTTCATAACTGCATTTGACAATACGGACATATTAATTGTGATTTTCACATTGTTTAATCCACTTTCTGTGCCGAGGTGACAGCCATGTTGGTGTTGGGGACAAATACTGAATAAGACAATGTAGTTCACTGCAAAAAAACAAACTGCAACATTTCAGAATTGCAAAATTATCTTTTAATTTGACATATCTGACATATCTGTCATGACACAATTCAAATGGGATCAAAAATGTATTTGTCTCACCCGATGGATGACTGTTTGTTAATTGTGTTTATATTAAACTGTTCTTTGTTCTTTGAACAAGTTCAAGGACTAAACTTTTACAATCAGCAAAGAAATATGTGTTTATTTTTGTGCCTGCATGTTTACTTGGCTCTCGGGATAGAACAGATCTACCTGGCAACAGCAAAGCCAGTGTCTGTGTTGGTGTGCGTGTCTGCAGCACAGCACAGCCACATATAATCAGCGGCTAATAACAACACAGTGGGAGTCGCTGCCCCACCGTAAATCAATGGGCAAAATAATTGCTAATATACTGGTTATCGATTTGCGTGCCCGCCATGCACTCGTTTTCTGGGGCGACCGTGGCTAAGCGCTAAAGCAGTGACAAGGGTAAAGTGTTATTTCTCAAAAAGGCACGTCGACGGACAGCTGGGCAGGAAGAAATGACTACAGGGCCTCAGCAGTAATTCTTAATTGACACCTGTCAGAGCTATGGCAGCAGTCACAGCTGCTGCAGGAGAACATCTACCCAAGTCCTGTTCATCTGTCACTTTTAATACCTTTTCTTCACAGCCCCTCTTCCTCTCCCTCTGTTGTCTCCTTCCCCTCACCCACCCTCTCTTTGCCCAGATGTTCAAGGCCGGTTAACAGGAGCAACACAACTTCAGGGACGGGTTGAACAGGGCCTCCGAAGGCAGCTCACTCACCTTAGTGCTGTTTTTTAATGTTAGCTCTGCGGATCAAAGGTGGTTTTTCAGTCTTGGCTTTACTGAACGAGCTCTTGACTCAAGTATCAGCGATATAAGGGAGCAAGAGATTCAATAAATAGGAGCACTGGGAGTAATTTAAACTTCACTGTCCTTGCTTTGGTGGCCATGTATCTCCAAGCCTTATCTCTGGCATGATCACCGTGATTACTGCAACAAGCGCCGCCTCAGTGGCAATTTCTGATACATCAAGTGTAGCGCTGAAGAAAAAAACGGATGCTGAGTAATTTCTGAGGTCACCCGAGCAAAACATGGAAACAAATATCTGAATCAGAGCAGAGTCTCTTAAGCTTTGGGCAAATTCGATCACAGTGTGGCGGCGTCTGTCTGGTCAACAGTGCATCAATCATGCAAGGACACACGCAGTACCTACAGATACAATGATCTAACATTACACTGGAATTGGTAACTAAAAACATAAAGTGCATTTATGCTTTATGACACAGATATACAAGACTGCTGTACGCCAAAGCAGAAAAATATGAGAAAGCAACAAAAACACACTCCAGACTGGAGGCGGTGGAGACAGGAGCTCCCCTGAGTACACACTGACCTCTGAGTGTACTCTGGACCTCCCGTCTGCTTGCCTTAAATCATGACTTGCCATTTTTCCTCTTTCTTTCCTGCATCGTTCTTTCCATTCACTGCACTCAGCCTAATTCCCTTTGTCTTTCTTAGTCCGATTCTTAAACCGCCAGATATTATTTGGAGAAACTGTCAGCGCAACGTGTGTGTGAGGAAGCAAAATGCAGCTGGCCCACTTTGGGTGTCTGATTGCCCATAATTCTTTGCAGTTTAAATAAAGTCCAAACAAATAGTGTGGATATTCCAAAGTGTGCAATTTCAAGCACCGTTCAGTCCAACAACAGCAAACCTCAGTTTCTCCACATGTGGAAGATAAAGAATTGGTTATGTTAAGAAACGAGCTGCAACAATGAGGCGATTAATTGATGAGCCAATTATGAGAAAATCAATGGGAAACTGTTTCAATAATTCAACAATCGGCAAAACATTTCAGCCTCTCATACATGAGACTGCTTCCTTCTTCAAACATGATGGCAATCTAAATATCTTTGGATTGTGGATTGTTTGTCAGATAAATGTCTGGTTTTGTGAAAATATTACAAGTTATTTTTTTCTATTTTACAACATTTCGACATTAGTGATTAATTGAGAAAATAACTATTATGGAAATAATTTTTTGCTAGAGCGCTATCCAAAAATCCTGATGGCCAGGATAAAGGCAGTCACATTATGATTTATGATATTCATGTATTTGTGTTGGAATACAAGGGTGAATGAGTTTAAGTGAGTGTTAAGCAATCGACTGAATTCATTTTACAAACCGGTCTCTGATCCCCTTTCACCCAACTGGCTGCTTCAGTCAATCAGCAGGAGAAGTTTGCTTCACATCAGCAACCGGTTCCCTAAACCCCTCGAGGACATTCATGTGGATGATTTCATCCTTGTTATTATTCCTGTTATTATTTTACATCCCCACTTTACATTGTGGTTTTCCATGTACAGCAATTTTGAATCGAAGCCAAAGAATACCTCTGTGAATGGAAAACAGACACGCTGAAAAATCAGAGACAATAAATACAAGCAGGATGTATTTAAGACTGAGGATGCGCGTGATTTTCGTTCCCGTAAAAAAAAAAAACGACCTTGTTTTCTTTGCTTCTTTGTCAAGGCTGCTCGTGTCTTGCTTGAGTGAAAACCCAGGTTTTCCTGCTTCCTCTGAACCTCATTAAGCTCTGGGATAGTTTTACCTCGCAGCTGCAGTGCTGGATGCCTTTACATGGCGAGCCTAATTCCCACATATTTTCAATTCGCCCCTCTCTTTTCCATAAGAGCAGTCATCGATCTTCATTTGTCACTTAACCTCCACGAAGATGAGGACAGAGAGCGTTAGTTGTGTGAGTGTGCGTATTAGTGTGTGTCTTTGATTTCCTCGAGGCCTACTGGCTCTGACACCACATGCAAATGAAACTGCGGGTGTAGCGGAGTGTGGGATAGCAAATATATCCACTGACTCCTTCAGTCAATGTCACCTGTTAATGACACTTTACATACACTGCCTTATCACACCATCAGAATATTCCACACACACGTACACACACATAAACACTCCGACGTGCTCTGTTCTCGTCTGCAGGCTTTTCACTACAAATAACACCATTTTTTTTTTTCTTCCTCACAGCGCAGCTTCAACTCCTGACAAATGTCATTAAATACTTTATCAGACACATCCCGATAAAAAACCAACACAAGTTTTCCAGGGTGCTGGCTTCTTAGTTGACAGCTGCCGTGAGCTAAATTTCTGCAGAGGAAACACAATGCGGAGTAACAACAACAAAATGTATTAATGCTGCTCGGCTTAGAACTTTGTTCCTGTTCTGTCAAACAAACCAAAAAGCTGTTACCAGAAAGATCAGAGGGAAAGCATTAAGAAAATCTTCCTCATTCAATGCGAGCCGCATATATTCACATCTCCTTTACCTGCAGTGTACATACTGTCTGGCTGTTTACAGTGAGAGCTCGTGTACCGAGCATAATAAGCGTACATACGCGTCGCAGGGATGTTTGTGTCCAGCACTGTGTTAGCTTCGCATTTGTCACACTGAGAACACCTCTGCTGTTGACTTTACACTGGAACAACTGGGGGGGAGCGTATATGAGAAGTGGCTAACACCAAGTTGATTACATCAAGGCAGCTTGCAGACTTGACACCTTGCTGAATTTGTAAGCATTAATCGGTGGGGCCCTGTCACTGATCCGTCAGCTACCTGGATAATTAGGGACCACGACTAACGATGCCGTCGGGAAGAAGGGAAGCTCAACTTCTCCCCCACCCGCCCACCCTCAAGTCATAATTAAGAGACTCCCTTTGCATTGAGGCAGCGATGGCGGCAGTATATCTGTTTAGGAGAGGCGAAGGCAGATGTCAGTGGTGGAGCTCACAAGGCGAGGCACTGTCTGTGCATCCTGTTCAATCAGTGTGCGCCTCATTGTGGCTTCAATCTGGACATGTTGCAGGGTGCTTTAATTAAACGTGCTGAGCTAAGCTATACAGACAGATCATTAAAACGCAGCTCTGAAGTTCGTTTATCGGAGACACCGAATCATACATATTAAAGAAATTAACGGCATCTCTCTCCGTAAAACGAATGCTTGATTTATGTTTAGAGTGCTAAACTTTTTAATTAGTGGCATCAGTGTGTGAGCGGCCAGAGTCAGCCAGTCTCCCTAACGTTTCTATCAGGAGAGCAGACAAAGGCGAACTAATTACCGTCTTCAGCTATGAAGGAACACATTTCCACACGGTCATGTTTGACAGTATCACAGCATGGCACTTTCTCTCTCTTCATGACCTGCACTAATTCTGTCAGTCCAGAAAACTGCTCTCCCTGCTGTCAGCGGAGATGAGAAACCAGCGCAGGATCAAATGTTTCTAAACTTTAACATCTAAGAGTGAAAGGAAACTGAGCGGATTCCTGATTCTCTGGAACAGTACACGGGTATAAAGATGTTAATCCACTGAACTTGTATCCCGGTCCATCCCACTGGGAATCGCTCCGCCTCTTCCTCTGTCTCAGCCAGTAAAACTAAATGGTTTTTTTTGTTAGGACAGGTAATAAAAAGAGGATTTTTTTCCTTTCTTGGGGAATAAATTTAACACCAATCACAATGACATGTTGAATGATTAGTTGACAGATTCATTACTTAGAGTGACAGTGTTTGATTTAAGATATTGCGGCTGGCAAACTAAAAGCAAGAGTAGACGTGCAGCAGTGCTATTCATTTTCCAACAGCGATCAAAAGTGCGACCTCAGTATCAAGGCAAATACACAAGTGTATCTTTGTATATCTTCTATATAGTGTCTCACATCCACTAATTAGACTAATTAATGCTTCTCTGGGTTTAATGTGTACAGTATGTTGCCATTATAAACGGTGATGATGCTGCTGATGCCAACAGTCATCTTTAAACAGCAATACAGCAGCAAAGTCTTTAAAGGTATGAAGTCAAGTCTGTGCTGTTAAAACGTTTATCACAGCACTTCAATTAGAGCTGCAACTGACTGTATAACAAAATGGAATAACTTTATTGTCCAGCCGAAGAAGGAGAATTGTCTCACCCAGGAAAATATAAACACAAACATGTCCATGAGATTAAAAACAAAAACCTCACCAACGTGTATAGTTTTTGATTAATCGACAGGAATATATTGAAAAAATGTGTTTTAAAAGCTTCCACATCCCAAGCAGACATCCTCAAACTGCTTTTATCGTCAGACCAATGGTCCAAAAATGAAAATGTACATTTTAAACCACGAAGAGCACCAAATCTTGATACATGAGAAGCTAACACCAGAAAATGTTTATAAAAAGGATTTTTTTTAAACGCTGGCGATGCATTATCTGTCGAGTTCAACGCCAACTTCAACACCGTCACAATAACATCAGGTCTACGCTGCCGCAGGTCAACATGAGTTTAACATATAAAATCGATAACGGAACGAGAAGCACAACTTGCACGAAATCACAACACCGTTCACGTTTTAACCGCCTCCCGCAATTTTTTATTCTCGTCACAATTATCTGCATTGTTTACCTTCCCTTTACTACTTGAGGTCCTGCGAGAAATACCTCTACACAACTGCACTTCCGTGAGAGACGACAAAAAAAAAAAAAAAACCTTGGAAATGACGACAAATGACTGCAGCAAAAGTCTCTGCTGCTCAAATTGCACTGCACTGAACTCAACTGCCAAAACTAACAGATGCAGTAATGCGGTTCCAAATGAAAGAACACTGATGTATTGTCACTGGTCATAAACTAGATAGGGTACAGCGCCATTACAGGGTCTAAAATCATCACTGTGACTGATGAAACAGAGCCCATTTGAAATGGCATACAAAGAGCCATTGAAGCCTCTCCCTCTCTCTCTCTCTGAGGAGCAACATTTTGTTTTAGTGCAACTCCAAAGTGACAAATCGAGGCTGTGGAAATATCTGCTAATGCATTGTAAAAATAGCCTTGCGTTTATAGGTGCAGGAAGCAGTCGCACACACACACACACACACAGACACACACATCAGCAGAGGTGTTAAAGTTTGCGGATTGACCGTATGTCATGCACTGGAAATAATGCAGAGACAAAGCCTGCCAAGCTTGGATTGACCATTACTGGCTGTGATGTATGCGTCTGTCACAAAAACAGACAATTAAATCAATATTCAAAAGCTGAGCCGGAATGGGGCCACTTCAGAGCTCGGCTGAATGACCAGAAGAGGCTGGAAAAACAGGAAACACTTTTTTTTTTCTCGCTCTACGCACTCTTTTGGGGATTTCACCACTATTTGTGGCCGACACCGTTCATTTTCAGCGTGCAGGCAGTTCTCTTCAAACACATTTCTCTCTATCCATCACTAAAGCCTCGCGTCAATTAGAAATTACAGCCCCACCGAGTTCAAAGTCTTTCTGTCACAACCTTGATTAAGTCTGCTTAACCTCACATTTCCACCGCCTGCTTAACATTCTACAGCTGTTTTATTCGGCTTTGGTCATTACTGCGCTAACTTCAAAGGCTCCTCTCCCCCCCCACCACCACCCGTCATTCTGAAAATGCATGTCAATCACACACATCTCCCAGGGACATCAAATGGATTCGGGCAAATGTGCGATTCTCTCTCGGAGCAGTTCACGTCTGGTCAAGTTAACGACAACATGGAGGCGCAAATGTCGAGAGGCGATACGTGGGCCGGCGACTTTCTCTGGAAAATGTGGGATTATTTTACTTTACTAAAGAACTCTCTCTGGAAAAAACACACCAAAAATGCTTGTTAAATCACAGGATCTCACTTAAAACCCCTGAATACTTACATTTACAGCATTAATAGCTTGTTAATTAATAGGTTTGTGGTAGCAGAAAGTTGCTAAACTTGATTGTGTATGCAATGGCATCAATAATATAGCAAATTGACACACTTCATGTCCTCTTTTATCACTCTCGCATCCATGTGTGGTGTTAAATAGACAACCTTCCCTTCTCCAAGAGGTGAACACAGAGGTCAGGTCAAGAGCTTGACCATTACAGGCTCACCCTGCAGTGTTTTTAGGGCTATTTCTGGAGATTCCTCCCTGTGATCTCACTACGCCCCAGCACCCCTCCTCCCCTGCTCCCTCCCCCCCCTCCTGGGGTATTAATCGTGAAGTATTTACCCCGCTTGGGAACTTTTTCTTTCAATTTGTCTTTTCTTTGCTCCTCGGCGGGGGCAGAAAGTTACCCTTTGAGGCAGTCCAGCTGCCGGGGCGCATGCGTGTCTCCATGCTGAATGATTTACTGATGTTTATCAGGAATGAATAGATCAAAGGCAGTCGCATGACAGGCGATCAATCAAGCATCAAATCAAGGATGGCAATCCCAGAGCGGAACACAGGCTGAGGGGAGAGGAAAAAAATACGCCACTTTTCTTTTTCTTTCCCTTCTTGTCTTACTGGCAGCGAACACATCAGACACGTTAGCCTGTAAAAACGAGATAAGATGAGCTTTGTTTGGAGAACTTGGATGTTGGCAACCTGGCGGAGGATCGGCTTTAAAGCGCTGAAACTGAAGTGCAGCTGAGCGCGTTGGTTTCCTGGCACGGCTGCGTAAATGAAACAATGCGGTTGCCAGTCAAACAGTGCCTCAGATGAGCAGGAATCAACTTATTATGGGCTGTTTTGGGAAACTGCACGCAGACACGCTGAGTGTATGTGTGTGTGTGTGTGTGTGTTGTAAGAGGTTATCAGGCCTGTGCTGTACGCGCTGCTGCGTAAACTTGTCTGCGCACTGACTGATTCCTGCCTGTTTATCGGTGACGTTGTGTGTGTGAATGTGCGTGTGAGGAGGAGGGAGGGGAGTGTATAGTGTGTGTGTGCGTGCGTGTGTGTGTGTGGTGGTGGTGGTGAGAGCCGGGGCTTACCTGATGACCGCCGCGGCGCTTGCTGCTTTCTCCTCGGCATGCTGCTGCAAGACTTTCCGCTTGACTTTTCATGCAGAGATCAAAATAGCGGACGGAGCTGGAGAGGAAACCGGTGCGACGGGAAGGGGAGGAAATCAGAGTTAAAGTGTGCTAGATCCCTCGCAGGAAGTGGAGAAGTCTCTCTTTTTTTTTTTTTTTAACAATCGATGCAAGTGGAGGTTCAATCTCTGCTGATCATTTCAGAATCGGTATGTCCCGCTGAGAAAATGGAGATCGGAGATCATTTTTATTTCAGGGCTCGTCCGTTAACTTCTGCCGATCGCACAAACTCATCGCAGGCTGGGGGTTGCGTGGAAAAAACTGGCGGAAAAGCTCCGGGATCTCAGTCTACCGAGCTGCCAGAGCCCCTCTCTCCGTCGCTCCCATCAAAATCGCCTTCTCTGCTATTTCATACCTTCTGCTCGCAGCTAAAAGTCCAGAAAACGGAGCTCCTGTTCTTGGGGAGTCCAAACTGCGATGTAGCGTCTTCTGCGTCCGTCCGTCCGTCCCTCCGTCAGTCAGCCCGTCCGTCCAGGTGGTGGCCAGCTCCGGTCTCCCAACCTCTCCGCTACGCTCTTGAGGAGGGAAATCAAGGGGGGGAAAGAGAGGAAAGAATGACACGTTAGCCGGGCTGGGTGTGTGTCAATCAGTCAAGTGTGGTGTGTGTGTGAGTGCGCGGAGAAAAACCCCGCAGCGATCAGCTCACACCCCGTCTCCCTTAAACGCAAAAAAAAAAAAACACCCCCCTGGATAATGAAATACTCACATATCCGCTGTCCGTCCGACTGTCAACACGGACACTTGACGAATTCCTCAGAAACTCATCACAAAACACACGGAGAAAGCAGGCCCGCCCTCTGAGCCGCAGTGTCTTCTCTTATTGTTTTATTTATTGTTATTTACTCTATAAAAAAAAAAGCGCAACGAGCGGTCCCTGGGTATCCTCCGCAGTGAAATGTGCGCACATTGGTGATGCGCGGTGCGTTCAGACAGCTCCCACTGATAGACAGACACATCCAGCTGCCTTTCCGGCCTCTCCTTTACTCCACCCCTCCGACAAGCGTCACCCTGACAGTCAAAGCCCACCTGTCAATCTGCTGCTCTAATTGTTCATTGGGATGGCTTTCATTTCAACGGCGCCCTCGCTGTCCTCCTCCTCTCCACCACCACCCCCCCCTTCTCCCTCCCGCAACCCACCCCACCCTCCCCGCACGTATCCGGGAGAGCCAGCGTCCTGTGCGTGAACACACGAGCGGCCGATTTGTAAACTTGCGTGAAAACAAGAGAATGAGAGGTGCCTCGAGAAAGTTGACGCGCAGCCTACGTTCGCGTGAGGGAGATTTTGGGGGAAATCTAAGTGAGATTTGGTTGGAAAAAAGTCGCTGCGGCAGCAGTTTACAGCCACGTTGAGCCACTGAGGGGTGCGATCGCGGCTTTTATCGATGTTATAATGGTTAAATAATGTATTTTTCATTATCAAAGACGTGAAATTACATAAATAAAATTAGAGATCTGCTTGTAAAACCGCTAAGATCAGCCAATAAACACGTGTTTATGCACAAGGAGGATAATCTGCTCGCTTTTGACTGATTATTTGGGATTGTACCCTAAAACATCAACCACTAACAACATCTTGATTGTTCTTTCCTCGAATAAAAACACACGTTTTCACACTCCAGCTCGAAATGGATGAAAACTGAGTTGTTCCCCTTGTTCACACAGTCTGGAGTGTGGTACAGACCAGCCCCTCGCTCTGTTCCCAAAGTTTGCTCAAACGTGGATATTCTCGGTGACCTCTTTAGTGGGACAAAGGAGGCTGCAGATCGATTCGTTACACCTTTTTAGTGAGGCTTCTGTTGAAGGGGAGGGGCTCTGAATCCACAAGGGGCTCCATTAATAGCCAACACTCCGTCCTAACTATTATCCACCATAAAGTGTTTATAAAAGGGCGCACAAGTGGGCTAATGTTGTCTCAAATGAGACAGCATGATATATCCGCTTACTGCACAGTCTGCTGGAGAGGATAGTGAAGAAGAAGAGAGAAGGAGAAAAGTCTAAAGTTTGTGTTTTTCTTGACTGATAAGAGGGTGCAGTGGTAATCTCTACAGAACTTGGATGGCAGGAGAGGAGGCTCAGCTCGGACTGGATGCGCTCTCCTCTCGCCACAGGACTTTAGGGACGCTGCGCACCGAGCCACGCCGGCTCCAGCTCGGGGCTGCGACCGGATCAAGAATCTGGATTACAAACTTTTCGCAAAGCCAGTCCTCGTTTTACTGATTCCGGTGAGTTTTCTGAATTTACCCCTCCATCCTTTTTCTCACAGTGGACAGGTGAAGAAACAAACACCGTCTCCTCCTCGTTACGCACAGCAGAGGAGCTCAGGAAGAAAGACGGTGGTTTTGATAACGTGCGCAGAGAGAGAAGGTGTCCGGGGTCGCCTGTTATGTGGTGAAAGAACTACAAGTACCGCCCCAACATCTGTCTGTCCCTGTCTGTCACAGCGGCCTGCCCGCTGATTGACGGAGCCGACTTACGTCACTAATGCTTCCATCCCTGCAGACAGAGAGACAGACAGACAGAGAGACAGGAGAGCTGCACCTCACAAATGGTTGCTCCTCCTCTTGGAGATACTTTATTCAATTTTTAAAATGTCTCTCGGCTCGTATTTAGATTTCTTACATTTCATAATAAATAGCACAGATGTGACATGGAAACAAAAGTTTAGATTCATGCTGGCTCGCTTAAATGAACAGTGCACGCTGCTGTTGGAAATGAACTAAGCGCTTCAGTTTGCCTTTCTGCGAGTTAAATCCAGTGTGACTCTACAGCTCAGGACTGCTGTTAGAAAGGTAGCTATTACTAAATCAACAAAACAAAAATAAAAAAAGGTTGCCTGTAATTATTCCACTCCAGATGAAGCTGTAAACTGTCACAGCTTGTGAATGAAGTTAACATTTATTTTATTACACAATTCCTTTCACCAGTGATTCAGAACAACGTGACCCCATCGGCAGCAGAGTAAGAAAAAACAAGATGTTTGCTCATGTGTTCGAATAAAGTCGAGAAGTAAAAGTCTGAAAACTAAATTAAAATTAACCTACCTTCTGTTAAAAATATGCTTTCCAGACTAGACTATATTACTGTAGAAAGTTGTATTTTTTGGGTGTTTGTAGTTGTTAGAGTGAGGCGTCCTTTCTTGCTCTGAAGGTTGAAGGTTTTTGAGGGGGCAGAGAGGCTTGTGCAGGATCTGATCCTGGGCCAGCAGGGGGGGACATGTGGTTCAAGAGGCAGGGGTGGTGGCAACACTGAAATATGTGAACATGAGCAGAACGGGCATACAAGCTCACATTTTCATCCAAACGACAAAGTTTTCTGTTATAACAATCATCTCTGCCTTTAGTTCTATTTCTTTTACATGTGTTCATTTTCTTTCTTTCCCTCATTTCTTTAGATGTAATATACCCAACTACTATAAAAAGTACACACATTTTATTGCCATGTGAGTCATTTTCATGTGGATTTGAATTGTAGCAGTCTGTTAAAACACACACACACGCACACACACACACGGTTGGGCTATTATTTCAAAAGGATTTCTATCAAATTGCACAGCTTATTTAAACTTTACAGCTGAGATAAGAAACACACTATCTGGGAATATTCACTGCTCTCATCTAAAGCAATGTCCTATGAAATACATACGAGATGTTCAACGTCCTCAAATATCGATGTACTTTTCAGTCAGTCAGTGACTTTATGATCCAAATTGCTTGCTACAGGAGTTACACTACCTGTGACGCGACCAGCCGTGTCCACGCGCGTGTACGACAAAAAGCCGACACGCACAAACAGTTGTTTCCCACCAACCCCCCCCCCAACTTGTATACATGCAGCCCCTCTTCCACACACTTGTCACGGTGACAGCGTGATGACATGTCGTCCTGTTTCCCTCTCTTCTGCGTGATGTTACTCCCCTCAGAGCGGGCGAGAACATCCATGTAGTCGTCATGTATATTTACATACATTATTCTCTACCTTCCTTTGTCTCTGGTTTTTTTACCCCCTCTAGGTCTGACGTTCTCATCTAAAGAGGAGCTGTTGAGGAGATCTACTGGATCGTAGTGCAGAGGAGTCCTGCAGGTTGTCACATCAGGTGAGGGACCCTGTTTGAAAGAGCTGATACTCTCAAAAAACATTGTTTTCACATGTAACTCTGAATAACATTTTCGTGGTTCACATATAGGAATAAAACAAAATATTGGGGATTATGTGGCACCAATATGCATTTACTCACAGCATATACATATGATTGAATAACTGTACGTTTTATAGAGAGTGAGGAGCATCATCAATAATATGTTGGTGTAAAATATAAATGTTGTTCATGCTACATTATTCACATGAACCCTCTGAATTTCAATTGCCACCGAGCTATATTCTCATCTGTATGCCCTCTAACAAGTCAGGATATTAATTGTAAAATCTGAAAAAAAATAAAATAAATAAAACCGAAGTCACGATGCCTTGAGGTTTTTGCTTTCACATTTTCCACGGTGTGTAACTTGCTGGTCGAACACACGACACAAAAAGATCTGTAGCTTTAAAAAAAACACATCTCACCACTTTAACTATTACCTCTGCCTTCTTTTCTTTCTCTTTCTCTTTTCTATCCGTCTCCCCTGGTTTTATCCTCATCGCCGCTACTACAGAAAGCATCACATGATCCTTTTTACTTTTTGGGGCAGAACTGATTCCACACTAAAATGCTAGAAAATGCATCTCAGGGTCACACACTGTGGCACGATTCATTTCATTCGCCATCCGTGTTTGACACAAGCTGAAAACTGTTGGCTTTGCAGTAAAGAGAAGTGTTTTCGAGAAAAAGTCCACAGGTTAACTGTATAAATATAATTATTTGGTAATAATTGAGACATTTCATTTAAGTTTAAAGAAACATTTTTGAATTAACATTCTCAGAGCAAAGTACATCGACCAAAATCATGATGGCATGAACCGAGAATTTAAAGCCTACCTCTTAATATTCATCAATAATTAATGTTGTATTGCAGATTTTGGCCTGTGGCAAACCACCCGAGCTATTTTGCCGCCATAAACCTCTGATGTCAAAAGGTATGGGCTCCTCTGGCGTGCACCGCAAATTTGCTGTCGGGGGGTCTGCGGTGTTTAACGTCTCCTTGATATGCTCTCTGACAATCCTCCTCCTTTTATATTTTTAACATGGTAGTTGTGTTAGATCCGCCACAGCGCCGGACTTCTAAACTCATCCTCGGTGGACTGAAACGGTGCGTAATCTTTTCTCTTAGTGTCATTCAAAGAAGTTAACGTTCAGAATGATGAAGGCTTACAGCTTATCATAATGCCTCTCTTCATAATCTTGAGTAATCTTCAATCAATGATGGGTCCTATCAGATTCTCATTGACAGCCTGAATATAAGAATATATAATAAAAAATTAATAAAGAAGAGGCTCTAACTTTGACACGAGCTATATCTCCACATCTATCAGATAAGACTGCATAATTAAAATGCCAAGTGAGAGTATGGAGGGAGAAGGGTTTTGATATTTTATAGAGATTTACTTTTCCACGACTTGTTTAATGTGTAGACTTAAAAAAACGATATGTTGCTGTATTCTTGACAATGCAATTAAAGGTTTGTAATCCCCATCTGAGGCTTTTTTTTTTTATTTTGTCACTTCGGACGACGGATGTGACGAGATGCTGTGCGGCGGTGACAGATGCAAGTTTATTAAAGGATTGGAGTCTCGCAGGGACTGGAGGTGTTATTTTATAGCAGCGGAGGAGAGGCAGGCAACTTCAGCTTGTTTACATGAACTATGAAATAATTGTTCTGCAGAATAAATACGGCGCTTTAGAGAGCATTTCGTCTTTCTCTTTTCTTCTATTTAAAATGAGCTACATTACACTACCACCACAGGCAGAACTCTATCTGAGATTTCCTGCTTTCCGGAACAACCCTGCTTGAAAAAATCCTTCCCAACTCGGGCTAAAGAAAGTGACACATTTCACGTTTCAAAATACCAGCCTTGCTGACATGCACGCTCCTTCCCTCTCCTCCTCCCTTGCCTTTTGTTTTCTTTGACACGTGCACTCCAATTAGCATTTTTCAGCCATTAAGGAGGAGAGAGAAGCAGCCAAATGTTTGTCTCACCGAGCTCCTTTTTTTTTTTTTCCTCTCCGACAAGAGCCCCTGTGAAAAAACATCCAGACAGACTCAATATTATCCTCAATGTTAACATGATCTTCTTCACATAACAATTACCAATAGCTTTGTCTGGGAAACTGATGTGACAATGCAACCGCTGGCGTTTGTGAGAGCCGTTGTCAGTCGGCATTTGGAGCAATTAAAATGATTAAAATGACTTTTTATGAGGGAACACAAGAAATGAGGATTATTTTCTTCCTCTGTGACATCCTGTAATCGGTTAAACATTTTCATTTTGTAAATATTTCCATTTTGTTTCCCTGCACTGTTCGACTACTCGACACAAGGAGCTCTCGTGAGGATCACATGCAGAAAGTGTCTCACGGTGTTCAGTTTTACGATGAGACCACGGTTACCACTTGAGCTATTTTGTTATCATGTCGAATAACTGCATCCTAATCTTTCAGCTTTATTCCTAGATTTAAATCTGCGGATCTCAAATTGCACAGATCCCTCGCTGCGGGCTTTGGCTGCAAAAAAAATCTGTCAGTGCTGCTGCTGTGCTGTACATTAAGGGAGAAAACGCTCCTAAAAAGGTGCTTTTCTGACATTAAAATGACTTGTGTGCACAGCGCATGTCGATTCGTGCAGTTTGAGGCATATATTTATGAATAGGAACCTTTAATTAGGGCTTGTGTTTCCTCCCTAGTCACATTGAGGGATGGTCCTCGCCGACATTCATTAATGATAATCACCAAGAGCGATGGCATAGCTACAGGCCAAGTCTCAGGGGACCCGACACTTGAAAAGAAGCATTAAATTACACAGAGGGACTCTTTAATTGCAAAAAGGAAAATATATAGCCATCATTGTTAAATATGATCTTTTGTAAGCCTTTACTGGTTCAAGGATTTGTCTAAGGGGTTTCTTATCCTCAGACTCTTTCAAAGGAATCTAGAGCCACATTTCTGCGATAATACACCACAGGGCCCTTTTTTAAAAACACTTCATTTTACCCCTCTTGGTTTTCTTTATTGCAAGCCAAGCAAAAACCGTGAATATATGACAGCTTTGTAGATTTGCATTTTGTTGTAAATTCAGATTCGACGTGGAATTCAAATTGCAAGTCGCATATCAAACCGGTCGTACATTCACACTTTAAAGAAAAAAAGTTGTGCAGGGCTTAAAAATGAATGTAAGGAAGATATAAAAGAACAAATCTCAGATGAGTTTAGGCCTTAAATAATATAATAGTCTGTCTGAAACATCCAGTCGTCCAGTTCAAACCTGTCCATCTTACACGATGAGGATGGTATAAGATTAGAGCAGACCCACATATGACCGATGCAGACAAGAAACAGCTACAGAACGTTTAGAAACTGTCTTTAACACGAATAATCACGATGGATCGCACCATTTGCTGTTCCCCCATGTGTTGTTCACATGTTGGGGTCAATGTGATTGTTCAGTTTACTTCTCACTTGGAGGATTGTTCAACTATGACATGGAAGGAGCCACTGCCACCAGTATACAGACATTATCCCAAGAAGGTCATGAAATACATTTAATTAAGAAAGATTCAAGATTCAAGATTGCATTCAGGGATCAGCCCTAAATTGATATGCTGATTGGAGGACATTTTTAACTTCTTAACTTCATGTTTTACCTGTTACTTAACTGCGAATATGATCATTTCTTATTTTTCATGAACTGTTATTTGTCTTCTTGTCTGGCTGATCTGTTCTTGTACTTGTGGGTAGCGAAAGCAAAAAACATGTTGTTTTATATGTTGTATGTAATGTTGTTTGTTAATGAAAGGATCTTGATCAGAAAAAGTTGTGCATGAACACACACACAGACACACACACACTTGTACTCACACACACCAGCACACACACACACACACACACACACACACACCCCCAAACTCCTGACCTAATTGCTCAGTCTCACTCAACTAATTAATCACAGCTGACTTAACATGGTGACAAGGTTAGGTAGGTGACATTCTCCGAAAATCTGTCTTTCTGCCTCTCTCTCTCGTTGCTTTACATTTTCAAGCCTCCCTTCTTCATTTCTTTGTTTATTTATTACCTTTTCTCCTTCCTTGCACCTCTTTCTCAGCTTCTCTACATTTCACTACATTTCAAAATACTTTCTTTCCATCTTTCTCCCCATGTCTTACTTTGTTCCTTTTTTGTACTTCTTTCTTTTTCTCTCTCTTTCTCTCTCTTTCTTTCTTTCCTATTGTTTAATTTCTTTCATTCCCTCATTCCACATTTTTCCTTCATTTTTTCCCTTTGATTCAGATTTCTTTCCATCATTCATTCCCACATTTCTTTCCTTCTTTCCCTCCTTTGTTTCACATTTCTTTCCTTCTTTCTTTTCTTCTTTCCCTCTGTCCATTTCTTTCTTTCTGTCTCTCTCTCTCTCTCTCTCTCTCTCTCTGTCCATTTCTTTCCTTCTGTCTCTCTCTCTCTCTCTCTCTGTCCATTTCTTTCCTTCTTTCTTTCCTCCGTTCCATTTCTTTCCTCCCTTCCACATTTCTTTATTCCTTTCCTTCCTTACTCTGTCTCCCATCAGATGATGTCTACCTTGAATCCAAATGTAGAGCATAACTTGGCCAACATCTATTTTTACCTGTTATTGGGGGAGGGGGGGTGGGTGGGCTTTGCAGAGGTGAGAGTGGGCATGCTGGGAAAGAAGGAGGGTTAGGGGCGGGGTCACAATGCTCCATTAATCAAAAAGAATGACACTCATGTCGTCCCTGACAACCATCCTGTCTGTTCCCCTCCTCCTTCAACCCACTCAAACAGGACAACTTTAGTGATGGGGAGGGTGGAGAGAGAAGAGAACGGGAGCGAGATGGAGGGGGGTGAGCGAACTTTATTAATCAAGCATCTCAGATTAATTGTTATGAAGTGTCACCCATAAATTCTCCATTTGGGATTTAATAATCTTGGAGGTAGACTTAACAATCTCTGTCGTGATTTGAGTTTTATTGAAGAGGCTGCAGAGAGAGAGAGAGACAGAGGGAGAGACAGAGAGGGAGAGAGATGCAGTGACACAAATAGCTTCTCAGCGGACAGTCCCTCTCCGCATGACAGTTATGAAATACAATTATCAGCGAGATCTGCTTAAGAATTCATCAACTGCACCCCTGCCTTCCAAGGAGAGAAGGGAAAAAAAATCCTACATACAAAGCAAGTCTTAACTGATAAGACTTGTCTTTTCCCCGCAGCCCTTAAACTATCATTTCAATTTTTCTCTGTCTCCGACATGTTAAGTCACTGTAAAGGTAAAGTACGCATATTGCTTTGAAAGGCCCCTGTGCATTATATTAAAGCATAAATCATTAGGTAATCAGGGAATATGGTAAATGACACACCACATGCAAATCAGCCAGATAGCTCGGAGTTTGTTTGAAATGTATTGCCCGTTGGTTTGCATGAGGGTCAATAATAGCAGTTAATCTCGCCGTGCAGTGAAATATACTGTCACTGAATTGTACAACACCCTGTCAGCTCTCAAAAGTAACCGAATCATAAAACGCAAATGATTTCAATCAATTGTCGTCTAATTGCAGTCATATCTTTTGAAATGAACGAAGAACGGCCACTATGTAGGTTGACAGTGTGCATAAAATTAGCATAGCTTTGCATATTGCAATGGCATTAATGTTAGTTTTATTGGGGGCTCGGGTTTTCCTGCTTTTCTGCACGTTGGCATTGTCTTAAAGGAACAAGCACTAAAGAGTGTATTTCACAGCTATAGAAATGGTTTAACTCAACTATCATTAAGACGCTTTAACAAAACGGAGCTAATTTCTACCTCAAAGTGCAGCATGTGGCCTTGTTTCTATCTAAGAATAATATTCTGTCTGATCCAGGAAAGCTGCTTCCTAAGAGAAGTAATCTGCCCAGTGAGGATGGCTTGACAAAAGACAGATCTGAGGGATAGAAAACAGCTCTGTCTTTGTTCAGAATAATAATGGAAAGTCTTTATGTGACAATTTTTGGGGAATGCTGGAGAAGCTTGTTAAACATGTGCCTTTAACTACATGTTCCTCTCCGCCAGATATCACCCTGATCAATGGCGTCCCGGCTCTGTGAAAAATGGCGATAGCTGGGGCCGCTGTAAATGTTTTAGCTATCAACACTGCTTCATCCCCCGTCACCCGACACCGCGGCCAATCCTTCACTGACACCACGCCGCGGCCTCGCCCTGGTTAAATCCAAGCTCATCTTCTCCCATCAGTAATTGCAGTTGTCTGCTCGTGATGTGCGACTTCTGAACGATTCCTTCACTTCAAGCTCATCTGTTTCAGTGAGTCTGGAGCACTAATTCAATGAGATGGTGGAGAAATGTTCAAATAATGTTGTGACACTGGAGCACCGGAGGAGGCCGGACCGCAGGCAACTCCTCAGTGTGTTTACATGCACTGTAATAATGTGATTAAGACCAGAGCAAAGCAAAACAAATGACGACATCTATTATGTTAACTCTTTAAGTTATATTATGTGAATCAAGGTCATAATCAAAGGATGTCCAACATGATTAACAGAGCATGATTAGACATCTCTCTTTCAAATGAATCAGTGGAGTGAATGGAAGGTGTTTTATCTAAAGGTGGTTTATCTGCATTTTCTTTTAAATTGGTTTTCCTATTGATCTTGTGACCTTCCTCAAACTCTGCTGGACATCTCATCATCATCAAACTAATATAAAGTTGTACCCTTAAATGGGTAATTTATGTGTGTACAAATAGGATTGTGATTGCCTGAATTTATTGATAAGAAAATTTGGAAGACTTCGGTGAAAAAGTTGGCATACTGGAATAGAAAAGATCCAGTTAAAGCTGATGAAAACAATTTTCCCCAAATACACTTTGACGTTACTTCAAACCAAGGATTAAGAGACAAATATCTTCATTAAACTCACAACATGTCATTTCTGCCATTGCAGGTCTCTTAATAGAAACAAAACAAAAGACATACAGAGGGATCACGAGAGTTGTTTTCTTCATTGTTAAACAACCAGTTGCCAACCATGTGCAATGAAAATCTTGTTTTAAAGTTTTTTTTTCCATGTTATATTTAGTTACCTTCGTCATCTTCCCTCGTCACTCTCTGACTCACTTCTGGAAGTTTTTATAAGACCAAATGAAATGCACCATTACCCTCACAAAAATGAGACTTTCTCAGGGTTTGAACATAGTTCTCAAAATATCAAAACTATCAAACAGAGATGCACACATAGTACATCTTTAAGAATAAAAACACAGCGTAAATGGGATCTTATTTAGGAAGTACCAATACATGACACAGTGTGACATACCAGTCAACAGTGCTCAATTAATTATGTATGTTGTTCTTTTTATTATTACCAATTTTGCATTTCTGCTAACATTAGCTGTCTTACATCTAATTTTAGCACCTGTGTGAACACTGCAGGTAAGTGTGAGCAGTATTTTGTACTGTTACTTGTATTATTGTCCATCTGCCTGTGTGGTGTGAAACCATATATGCTGCAGCTTCAGTCCGAAAACAACTTATGTTTATGTTGTGTGTGACAAAGCCCTCTAGGGAGCGTAGTGATTTTGTAGGGAGCCATGGAGGAAGACGACGTGACGTTATTTGCAACAAAGTCAGACTTTTTGTTTGTTTCCCATTTCCAACTGCCAGTCAGCTTTAATTACTTGTAAGCACGACGACAACCTTTACCTAAACTAAACCAGGTGGTTTTTACCACATTACCATGCTAAGAGTACTTGACTACTGTATGCCGTTGATTGTGTCCTGTGTATGTTATCAATTTCATTGCCTTACTGCGAACCAGTTTACCTTTTGGATAATAATGTTTAAAGGTGCAAAAAGGAATTCTGGAGCAACACAATTGATGATGTGTTCCCAGGTTGTCAAATACTGACACTCTGGGTTGGTAGGTTGTACCTTGTACCTTTAACCATCAGTCAATCAAATTTAAGAAATTTGGTTCAAACATTCTGTGAATCAATTTTAGACACTATTGTTGCCTCATCGCGCCTACAAATCAAGAACCTTAAAATAATTGTAAAAACAGTATGATACATTGTTTCTACCAAATAAAAAAAATAAATAAAAAAAAAATACAACTCTCCACCCCACTGCCCCCTCCGTTCATTGCGTCTGCCCCAGTGGTCAAGGACACCCATATCAGTGGACGTCAGGGTAGGCCCCATCCATCAGAGGCCTATGGGTAATGGAATCAACCGGTGACAATGATCATCAGCACTGCAAACAATGGCCCATAAACATCCCCTGACAAGTGGTCAAATGCGAGAAAAGGCGAGGTGGGGGTTGGGCGAGGGTTTGAGGGATTGTATGCGAGCATGTGTGTGTGTGTGTTTATGTGTGTGCGTCCACATGTGTGAGTCAGTCAGACAGAGAGAGAGGCTGTAACGTGAGGTGAAACCGTGCTGCAGAGTAGCAGAGAAATGGCGAGGAAGATATCTCCCCGGGGATGATGCGGTGGGCCAACACGCTACCTCTGAAAACAAATGTCCCCCGTGGGTCGCAGTTCAGACATGCCTCAGCTCATTTTAAGAGTTTGCTTCCTCTACTTTCTCTCTATCTTTCCCTTTTCTCGTTCCTTTAAGATGAGTTTTTATCTGCGTTTTGTTTTATCAGATCAGTGCGGGCCAGGGGAGAAAGATTTATATATCCACCTCTGCCTGCTTTTTAATGAAAATTCTCATTCAATATAGGAAATTGCAAAAGCGCAAACTTCTAACCCGGATAAAACACTTCTAGTTCAAGCCTAAAAATTGCTTGCTCCTGCCAAAAATACTCTACGTACAATGTGTCTCAGTCAGCGCTGAATGAAACCCAATTAGAGAGAGGCTGAGGCTTTCAAAGAAAGCAAAAAGTAGGGTTTTTTTTTTTCTTTTCTACACGTTAACTTTCCATGGCGAGAAGTAGTTGTTGCTTTTGTCAAGCTGGGTGTTTCGTCACTCCATTTTTTTGTCAGCTGGTTTCCGTCTCTGCAACACACACACGCGCACACACACACACATGCGCACACACACCAGTTTAATTAGCCATCATTTGTCTCAGCTTTCCTTCTTTTCCGCTGTTTATCCAAACTTCAGGAATGACACTGGCCAATTAGTGCGATGAAATAGTTTAACCCCTCTCTAACGCTTGGAACAGTACAAGCCAAGTGGGATATTTGCTCGTAGCTCAAGGACTGGTGTTTTGAATCCGTATGTGTGTATGTGTTGAGGTGTCAGGGTGGGGTTCAAACAAAAGAAAACTGTGAATGACAAAGCAGAGTGGGTGTTTGGTAAAGATATTTTCTGTTGTTTTTCTCCATTATTAGGTCAATATTTGTATTTTTATTTCAGGCTCATCACGCTGAAGAGGGCTTTGTTATTGTCACAGAACATGTGCGATAGTGTGATAGAGAGACTCATTATTTGATGTTTTGTCATTAGTGGCAGACTAAATTGACCCTGAGATTGGCTCGCACTTCAAAAATCCAGATATCCGGGGCAACAGCTGGATAATGGGTGCTGTAGTGATTTACTAATTGTCTTCAGGATTCAAATTAATAATTGGCAAAGCCTCAGCTGAAGTGCACATCTAAGTACTCTTTGTCGCTCACTTGTATCTTCAGAAAAAAGGCAGCCGAGACGATATCATTAACAGTCTCTCCAAATTGAAACAGTCATCAAGAGTGTCTTTAAATGTCTCGGGGAGCTTTTTGTTGAGTGCAAATGACATCTCGGCTCATTTTGCTGGTGGCTACATTGACTGATGTGCTGAATAAGAAAGTCCGTTTTGACGCTTTTGAAGGCTGCGGGGTTTGAAGTATATGATTCTGAAGTGGCAGCATATGCTTAGCGAGATAAGTAATTTGACACACAGACATCACAGCCTGCAAATCTTTCGTCTGGCTGCCTTGAGTGTCCACGTCGGGCGCTTTTTCAAGAACACTTTACAACTGTCACAACTGACTGTCAGCGCGCAAATGACACACGCAAACGAGCTCATTTTGAACACAGATTAAGACAGCTGTCATATCAAAAAATATAAATTCATCCGGACTAAAAATGCTATTAATATCATCTCGGGTGTTTTAAAATTAATTTGCTATTTAAGAACCAAAGAATCCGTCTTTTTAGCATCATTTTGTTCATTAGAGTAATTAAATTAACTACTCATCCTCCGGAGAGAAGCTAGATTTAAGGCAGGAGTCATTGAAAGCAGCACAGCAATAACACAGACGACAGAAAAGCTTTCCCTGCTGTTATTTCTCCTTCTGAATAAAGGCATTTGACTGAGCTCCCAACATAAAGACACAGAATACGACCACTTGCAAATAAAGACACAGTATATACATGCTTACACACAACCACATTCTCACACACGCACACACGCACGCCAGCTGGGGGGGGGGTCATAGCTGCAAACGAAGTCGCTGACACCGTGGCACTTCTTTGGCAGCGTTGTGCAGGTGTCGTCTGCACACAGGCTTCTGAATAAATGGATCTGAAATGATTTACCTAGGGTATCTGCCACCTGAGCACAGACACACACAAACACACACACCACGACATACACACACACAACACAAGCTTCTTCCCTCCCTCCCTGTTGTTCGTACGGAGACGCTGACGCAGAGATACACCAAGAGGGAAAAGAGAGGAATCTGGCAGAGCAGCATCCCATTGTGTCGTCCTGAGTCACATTATCTGACAAATACAGAGATTTACCAACGTGAGCTTTATCCCACTGTTTAGACTCTCATTTGAGTTTGATTCATACCCATTTGTTTTCAGACATAATGGGAAATATGACCGAGGTCACGCTAAGAATAGCCGATTTCCTGACCTCAGCTTCTCCGGCGACGTCTGCAGCATTATCAGGTGAAATATCCACCGCTACACGCTAACAACAAGAGACGTCTGTACGGAGCCAGCAGCACACAGGACGACTGGCTCAGGGCAAGACATCCGGATCACAGGGGTTGTTGTCACCTATAAGCCACTTGCAATCATCCTGGAGAAGAGTACATCTCTTTGTTTTTGTGATAAAATTGCAGCGTATGTGAGTTAATAAATCCACTGCTCAGCAGCTGCATCTAAGGCTTTGTCTTTGCATTTTATTTAACCATCATTTCATGAATATGGTGACAATTAAAAGAATTACAACACATCACTTAGACAGAAGAACCTGTTATTAAACCATTAACCTTTTTTAGGATGGACAATAAGATGTTAATAGAAAGAGCAGATGAGTGAGCCATAATGGCATGGACCTTGATCCCGCTTACCTGAGGTCATCGCAATCCTACCTCCTGAAAACTATAATCTCTTGGTACACTTGGTGTTAATCCAGCATCCTATGGCCCTAAATGATGCCTTTAGGTCAGCAAATGGTACTGAGGGATGAAAATATTGCCAAACTTTTACTAAAAAAGTTTTTTGCATAATGCTAAAATGCAGTGGCTCCTGACAAACATCTGCCACAGAAAATTGTGAAGATCCTTCCATGGAAATCTTATGTGGGTGATTGCAAGGTAACCTCCCCTAAACATAACACATTTTAGCTGTCACATTTAAATGGTTTGAAAGTATTCAATATTTTTTTGACATCTAACAAAACACAAATTTGACAATTTATAACAAATGTTTCGGTCTGGATAAATGGTTGTCACCACTGTCACTTTTCAGTCAAATGCATCAAATACATCAATGGAAAGTTGCAGAATAAAGTCGGAAATTTAGTTTTCAGTGAATATTTTACTGAGTATGATGAACAAACAAGGAGAAATGCTTTTACTGCCCTGCCCCAGGTACACAGAGGGTTAACAGTTTGATATCCAGCTCTGATGGGAGACACGTCCCCGGCAGATGGGCAAAAAGTTGACACTGACGCAAAGAAGAAAAACAACAAAGTCAAGAGGTGAAAAACTGTGGCATCAGAGAGATACATCATCATTCCACCTCTCTGACACTCTGTAGGGCCTGACCTTACCAGGCTGCTGGGTTGTCAGAGTGGCGTAATCAAGTAGTAGGTAGAGCTGCCAGAGCTGCCCTGGTCTGAGAACATGCGCAGCCCTGACTTCATCAGTCCAGCTGATACATGTGCATAAAGAGTGTTTTAAAAAGTGGCCATTTCACCTTTCTTTCATATTCAGCTTTAGTTGTTTTGCACACAGATGGCACAGTGAAGATAAAGGCCAAACAGAAAAGTGAGGTATGAGATATCTGGTCTACACTGAACAAATACACAAACTGAAAAAAAAAATATAAGCGATCGATTCTGTGTCATTTATTAAGATAAAGGAGTATTGCTTTGACATTTTGTTAAGTAGTATCCTGCCTAAAATAGCAACACTTAAATTGGTAATGTCCTCTATTACGTCACTAGAATGCAAAGGCAGCTATTTCATGTCAAAGCTGGGGTGCACAATACACACACACACACTCAAAAAGAAAAAGATTCTCAAGCAAAGCTCCTGTAGAGAACAGCAAAGGTGCCGCCAAAATGTATATGGAGGAAACACTGATTACTACTATTTAACTATACTGGATAATTGAAAATAACTTAAAGATTGTGCCAGCTTGTTAGACGAAGTGGCTGCTAAAATCAGCAGCCGCGTTAACTCAAGATGCCACTGCGAGGTAATGGACCGAACGAAATGCAGTCCGGCCATGACTATAAACGTGTTTTATTCTATTGAGTGGTAGAAGTCAATAAAAATGTCAGACACATCTTTTGTTTTAAGTTTACTTTGGCAAAGTAGCCACCACCAACACACTCCAAGAGACTGCTCCAAAGATGCTTGTGGACCAAACCACTGTGAGGTACATGGAGGGGGGATACAATCTTTAAAAATAAGTGTTTTCAATGCGGACACTAGAACGCCTACAGATAGATTTAGTGAATATGTTACTCGCTTTATCATCAAGGACTGCTGGGAACTACTTCATATTTTAGTTATCTTGTAAGCCTTTTTGTAGTACCACAATTGTACTTTCCTGTGTATATTGTCCACTCACAAAGGTTATCTAAATCATGCACTGTGGTCACAGAAATACCTTGATTACTGTACACGCGTACACGCACACACACACACACACACACACACACATACAATACAGTAGTACCAATTTCACTGCCATCCACAAAGTCCAATTTAAAAGTGGCGAGTAAGAACATGAATATCATTAGAGCCATATTAAAAAATATTATTGACCTTTTCTGTGGTTGTGTGAGTGGACATCAAACCCAACTTTTTAAAGTCTCACCCATGTAGAGTCCCATTAACATATGCCGGTCTTAATAAATTATCTCTGTCATATTCTAAAAAAAAATTAAGCACAATTCTACAATTTTATGAGCCTGTAAAGGTGAAGGCCATGCATATTAAGTTTTTCATGCACCGTGAACTTTTGAGGTATGCTACGATAGGTTATATAATTAATTTCTGCAGGGATCCCTCAGCCATATATTCTCAACAAAGGGGAGATTACCGCTTGGTCTTAGAGAACATAAAACCGGAGGAATCTTGTAACAAGGTTCAAAGTTCAACTATATTAAATTCAATTACCTTTGGAAGCAGATTAAATGAGAAAATGCAAGGAGATAAAGCATGTTAGGTTGGAGCAAATGATGCAAATGTTTTCAGGGGCAGCCCAAATGCAGTATTAGCAGTTGATACTTATACAGGTTGTAGATATTGTCAGGTCAAGAGTTTATTATTTTCACCACCAACATGAGAATATTTAAGGAACCAAAGAACTGCGTATTTGAAGGTCAGTGTGAAGAACTGTTCGGCGCATAAAGCAGACACACCGTACCCGCACATTCAATCTATTGGCATTCAAATGTAGGTAACGCAATCTTAGTGCATAAAGAAGCTGGCTGTTTGCTCAGAGCACTCGTCACATTGTGGTTGTTAACTGACTGTAATCATCTGCTTTACTGATGGAGTTGATTCAAACCTGCATGACATCCTTCACAATGCATAAGAATGTGAAATGATTTTGCTCCATTTCTTGAGATAATTGGTTTCTGCGGCACTTTTTTTCGTATCTTAACATCACTTCCTTCTTCATCGCCATCCTCACAAAAGATTTTTTCACACAAGAAGCGACACATTTCAGGCTTGAGACTTATTTGAGTTTTTTGACATGCTCTTAAAAGCAGTTAACATCTAACAAGGTGATTATGATAATTAAAATCTGATTGAAGTGTTGATCTTTATCAGTTTAGTGCCCCTATTATATATGTATATATGTTCATTAATCTCAATAGCCTGTGATAAAGGGCATCTTGAACACTAGTGCATACTTGCTGTACCACAAATGTGTGTATTTTGAACATGGACAGACCCAGTAAAGTCAACGTGTTCTATGTTTCTGAGTTACACAGGAGCACTTCTCCATCTGCAAAAAACATCCAGTTTGTTTGGTTGAAAGTGTGCAGTGTACAAACAGACCACAGGCTTTTGTTCTCTAAGCAGCGATACCCTGTTGTGATTTTCATTTGAGTCACAGTGTGTAATACTTGATAATTTGATAAGCTCTCTCTCCCTCTCACAAACATTTCCTGTTTCCTACATTTCCGGACAGGAGCTATAGTGTAAAGCTGCTGCTTGGCTTAATTAAGCCATTACAAAATAAAATAAAAAATACAATAAAAATATGTTTTTAATTCCAAATTCTTTACCGGCCCTCCTGTTGATATATGTTTTAAAATCATAATGTGTAATCAAAGCCAATAGGAGTCTAAATTTAAACAAAACAAAACAAAAGACGTTTGCCAAGTTTTGTGCCGAGGGCCAGGCACAGCTCTGGAGGAGAGAGTGGTGTGCAAAGCCAGACCTTTTGAGAGAACCAGAGTCTCTGGTGAGTGCCGAGTTAAGTGATTGATCTGAATGCAAACACCCAGACACACAAGCTCTTCTTGTTCAAAACTTTCTGTTTGAGGTACAGGACCCATGGCTCTATATGATTTCTGAACTGAGTTATGGATGTCGGTCTTCCATTGCAGGGATGAGAGTAGGTCACAAGCAAGTTTCAAATGTTAACCTTCAAGTCTCAAGAAAATCCTGTGTTAATGTGGTGAGATCAAGCAAATCAAGCACAACAAGTCAAATGACTTCACATACCATTCTCCTCTTCTTACAACCATCATTGACGACACAATCCTCATAATTTTATTTGGTCCAGCCACTTCCATGATAGCTGCCTTATATTATATTATATTATATTATATAAAGAGTCCAGTCCTTTCAAGTCTAAGTCAAGTTTTGAGTCATAAGTACCAAGTCATAGGCAAGTAGTTTAACAATGTAAGTCAAGCAAGTCCTAGACTCAAGTCGTCTACCGCTGCTCGATGGACATCAGCAACGTAGATAGTGAACTCCACTGATTGTCTGCTTACATTTGACTAAGTTGAAATTAAGTTTGACTTAGTCCATGGAGCGTGGCTGTGGTGGGGGACAATCATTTACATTACCTTTGTATCTGTGTATTTGTATTCGGTTTGTACAAGTCTAAAGGTCCTGAAGAAGATGTACTTCCTTCTTCAGGTGTGAAGTTTTACCACACTCAGACATTTCACACATCTCTGCCCACTATTACCACCTCTACAACACAGATAACACTGTATACAGGTAAGATTGCACTCTGGAATCAGCCTTGACAGCTGAATGACGTCAAAACGAAAAGCCGACATTTCTATGTACTTGACCCCTTCCAAACTAGTACGAGCCGACACCAATATTGCTCGCTGTTGCCACTCAACGAGTGACAGCTGAATGGACACGGAGGGAAAGTTTGGTTCTGTTTCTTGCTCTTCCTTATCTGCCTCTTACAACAGAAAAAAACAACCAAATCCAATGCACTCGGGGTGGGGGGCTGAGGGGGTGGAGGACGACACGCAACAATAGCATACACCAATAGCACTGTCAAACAACGCCATCTCTCTCGGATGTTAAAAGCTTTAAGAGCTGAGGCCTCTGTGACATCCATAGCCTCTGGATGTCAAAGATGGTTGAAGACTTGAGAGCAGGCCTCTGTTTTAAAAATACTATGTGTGGGTGTGTGTGTGCGCACGTCTCGGAGCAGCAAAAGTGACATTTGAGGGGCACTTTACAGAAGCCGGCGGTTGCTAGGGATCTTCTGTATCACCTAAAGAGCCTTTGTCAGTCATTGGAAAGCTGTCACCTTTCGGGGGGCCGATACGGTAGGGGGAGCCGGCTGACAGGTAGGAATTAATGAGAGGTGTATGACAGCAGACCTCAGTGCTCTTGTGCGTGTGTGTGCGTGAGTGTGTGTGTCCACATGTGTGTGACTGAGGTCCTTTGTCTCAAGAGGATGAACCACCTTCTTTGTCGTCCTGATGCAGGAAGTATAGGCGGAGTGATGCTAGAGAGAGACACAAAAACTCGAGACATTTCTTAGTATTTCGACATTGATAAACCTCTCAGAATTAATGTTTTTGTTCATCTTTTTTTGTTTTTGTTTGTTTTAGTGTGTGATTTGTTGGCGTAATGAAAGCACCGGACAACAGAGCAATCCAATTTCAATAGCCAGTCACACTCGCAGCCATACCGATGTGTGATCCTCATAATAAACACCTGAGCACACTATCCAACAGTGTAGGAAGCAATCACCCGGCATGCTTTCACCTCCACTCACCTCGGCCTCCCCGGCTACATGAGACCACAAGTACAAATCCTGGTAGGACAATTGAAGAGGCTCTTCAAACATGATGCCAAATTACATCGTCTTTTACCAACATGTGTGTGTCTGCCTGCCTTTGCGCATGTGTGTGTGCTGATGTAATAATCTGTGTTCTCTTCCACATTACACAGTTCTCCATTGCGGTAAATGAGTTCTGTCAATGTTTCTGCATCTCAATTACACAACGGATGCAATAGGCTGCGGCGTGGCAGAGGAGGAGAAGGAGGAAGAGGAGGAGAGCAGGGGCAGCTCATACACACAGCTGAGAGATCAAAGAGTGGCGGTGATACTTGGTGACTTGTTCTCACTCAGTAGGATGTTGCCATCACTATTTACATATCAGTGGTATTTTCTAAATCAATGTGTGAAAGTGTGTTACATGAGCACGGTCACACACGAGCTACTGTGGCCGCCGGAAGCCCGTATGATAAGTCACGAGCCATTTAGTGGCAGATGAGATGTTTCTTCTTCTAATGTATGTGTGCATACGTGAGGGTATCAAGTGAAGATAGCATTCGTCTTTAATATGAATCAACAAATCTCTCAAATCACTGGTTTTCCCCTGAGGCCCATAAGACAGCTATGGCGATGACAAGTTATACAGTTATACAGGTTTATCAGCTACAGACAAAACAATCCATATTGTTGATGTATTTGAGTCCTTTGCAAACCTTTTTATATGATATGGGAAATATTTTCTTTTGGACTGTGCTCATCAATAGTGACACGAAAGAGAGCACAGCCCACGTACAATGCAACGCTTGTAAAAGTGCATCAGACATCATTTTCCCAAGTCATTTATTCCTAAACATGACTCGAAAAATAGTCAAGTCAGACCAGTAGTAAATGGTGGTCTATGAGCTAATCATCAAGTTATCTGTACAAAATACCCTATAGTGTTTCTCTAACCTTACTTATCTGTGGTGGAGGGACGTGTCCAGATGGTAATGGGTTATCAAATATATTGTTTTACCTTGAAATTTGGCCGGATGTCCCTCTGGATTTTCACTATCCATTGTCTTTTCGCTCATTGATCGTTAAGGAAGTGGTGAAATGATAACAATTTGTCTGATTCTCTATGTTAAATCAATACAACATTTCAGTTTCCCAATCTGTGTGTGACTTAAGAGGAAAATAGCGAACGGTTGAGTACCATGGATCTAACAAGGTATCTGGACACAGCATCAGAGGCTGCGCCTTTTTCATTATTCTGAAAGCTGCTCACGAAGCCAAAAAAAGCTCGACTTCGTAGGTACTGTATAGAACTACTACTACTACGATCTTCTGCATCGTGGCTAACTTGGTTTAGCTCCTGGCGAATTTGAATAGAGAAAAATCATTTAGTCATTTAGAGTGGGTTGTGACACATATTATCCATTGTTGTACAGCCGCTTCTTTTACAATGTAAGCTTACAGAAAAAAAAGTCTCTCTGGGCCCCAGTGCATCATGGGACAATGAAATTACACAGTTTGGCCACTATGTAAAGTTGGCCTCAGAGCCTGGCGCTCTTCCTGGAGACTTGGTGAATATGGTCTATGACTAGAGACAACATAGTAAAGCCATCTGTCGTTGAGCTAAAATAAGCTAACCTCACCCTTTTAATTAGTTTTGACCTGCTTGCAGGGATTTTGTCAGACTCCAACCAACTCTTTTGAAATCCAAGAAAATGATTCCCATTGGCATTTTAAAATATTTAAACATTCACTCAGGATTCTAACAGGCTTGACTGAACTCGTGCAGCTAAAAGAAAAACAAATTTATTTAAACTAACTTTCACTAAATTTGTTTTCACACATGCCCTGCACCTTTGAAAATCTCTTATTCTCTCACAGAGACTGAGAGATGAACGTTAAAAATCAACACTTCTGAAGACCAAAGTCAGCAAGCCTGAGAAACAAACTCAAGGACGAGCGAAAAAGAGGAAAAGATGTTTAGACGTGTTTTCATGCGAGTCAGTAAATTCTGATAGGAAGATGTTGATTTAAATAACTGACTCTCTAAGGAGCTGACATAAAACTGGAAAAAGAAGAAAGAGATAGAGGAAAAAACTGAAAAAAACACACACACAGCCTTCACCGAGTGAGTTTATCAGCTTGGCACCTGCTACTGGAACATTCTTGATGAACCAAAGGTTGTCTTCATTAAGCGCATTAATATTCATGACGCATGGTAATTTTGACACAGAAAAGGTCTTGGTAACCTTTTCGCGTGTGAGGAAATTTTTTTACTTCTCAAGGAAATTACAGTCCGGCAATGACTTAATTAATGCTCGCTTTCTTGGCCACGGTTTGAGGGCCTGTCAGTTTGGTGCGGCGCTGGCTGTCAGGCACGCCGAGGGCTAGGGGAGAGAAGGATTGAAGGCGAGAAAAAAGACAGGAGAGGAGAAGAGAGGGAAGAGGAGAAAAGAGAGCAGACAGATGAAGTCAACATGCTCTCGTCTTACCCAAAGAAACATGGTAATAGGTTTGCCTTTTGCCTTTAATTTTTTTTTTTTTTCGACATTCACACATTTCATTTTGCCCTTTTACCCTCTCCGGCTTTTTGACTTTTTGATTTACGAGGACCAGTGGTTGACCCAAATAAATTTAAAAAAGCACATTTATATATGTATTTTCTACTTGAGACTGAGATTAAACGTATTCCATACACAGCAGTGTTGCCATTTGTAACAGATTAATCTATCACTCTTGATTTTTTCCCCCCCTAATTAATCCAACCATGTAAGACGAACGTGCCTCGTCGCTATTATGACTGACATGACTTGGAGATCTATTGAGTCAAACCTCTGTACAACTGTCTAATGGTCGATGATTTTACAACTATATTCATGTTCATTTTCTCTCTTTCAACCACCCGGCAACAGACACACATACACACATTGCCCACCGCACAAACTGGTTTCCAACATAGTGAATCATTGCATGTCCTGCTCTAACATTGGGCAGTAAAAAATGTGAACATAAGGCAGCATTTCCTTTATCATGTCCCATAAAAATAGCAATTTGCCCAAGCCCTTGTAGCACAATATGGAAGGCGGTGTGTTTGGATGATAATGTTGAGATGACAGATCGTTCCATACAGGGAGGTTTCTCTGCTGTCTGCCTGCCCCATGCAATAAATCGCAGAGGAAGACCAAAAGAGAGAGAGGGAAGGAGGGAGCAGTTGGAAATGAAAGAGGAGGGAGGGCGAAAGGAGAGACAATGAGAGAAGATGAGCCGGGGTCAGGGATGTTGTGGAGGGTAAATCCCCCTACGCTCCGACACCGAGCTGTATTAAGAAACATACATACCTGAACACAAATTCATTATCATCCATCTTTAAAATTTCATCTGATTATCGTCATTTGTAGTCCTTTTTCTGTCAGCTACTCTCAGATTACCATTTCACCATCTCTCCTTTCATTGATTAACTAAAAGCACAAGTGATTAAATTTTGCCTTGCGCACAATCAAGCCTTATTGAGTGAACATTTTAATAAATCCACGGACATACAGCTACACGTTACAGCTTATCACATGCATTGTTTAGGTGACATGAATATATTGTCACTCTGTAAATATTTTACTCATCACTTATTAAATTAATGTATTTTCAACACCTGGGGCTGCAGTGTGCATTTGTGGATGTGACAGTTTGTTGAATATGTAAATGCTGTTGAGTCAGATCCTGAGACTGATAAAGTAGCTCTGTCGATGTGTATGTGAGTTATACTTTCTTTTTTTTTTTGCTCAAGATGTGTGGGTGTGTGTCTCTTCTGCTGCGCTTTGTTGCTTTGATCACGCTCGCTCGGCTCATCGCTCACTGCAAAACCTGCCTCAAGGAGTGTGTGTGTTCGTATGTGTGTGTGTGTAAACAACTATGTCCTAACTATGTCCCTCCAAAGTTGAGTTTATTCATGTCAGCGCTATAGTTCGTCTTTCTACCTTGGCTGATGTGGTCTATACACCACCTCAAGAATGAAACACAATGTACACATGTATTTGAAATGCTGTACACAGACCTACACACATGTCTGCAGCATGAACTACCGAGACAAAAATATCATTGTATCGCATGCCATGGCTACAGAAAATACTTGTTTCTGATTGGCTGCTAGGTGTCCAGTAAAATATCAGAACACCTAATAGTCCAGTTAACAGTTTGACCATTGTTCTAACTCGCTGCAGAAGGAAAATTAAACTGCAGGCGATCATAGCAACAACACTAATGCTTCAACTGAAACTAACTTTTGGTTCTGGCTCACTATTATGCAAAATACACATTTTACAGTAATTTTTCTTCTATCATTCAAAATCAACATATCAGGAACCAAACAAGGTATACTTTTATTGAGTGATTTCTTAAGCTTAAAATTCTATGGTAGATTGAGAACCTGAAAAATGCATTGTGCATTGCATATTATTGTATATGTATCAGGTGATACACTCAGTTTGTGGTATTTCCTTTCTTCTTTGAAACGGACTTCTTTGTTTGGCAAGTAGCTGAGCTCTATGAAGGACTGCGTCATCTACTTCATGGCTGAATGGTGCTTTAAGGAGTTGCCACCACACAATTGGTGACGCATTGTGACCATCACTTCTGTGATATGATTGGTCACTAGAACGTCATAAAAAGGTACAATCTTCACTATACTGAAATTTCTTATTGAGGAATTATTTTTATCTCAATAATTTGTATCACTTCCATCTCCCAGCCCAACTATTTGTTAAACTTAAAACATCACACTGAAATATTGTAAGATATTTCTTTTTCCTTTTGCTAATTTGCAGTGCTAAATTTTTTTGTTCCAGCAGCGAACCACCAAAAGTTTTCAGGTTGCAGACTAATTTAGTTATGGCCAAAATACTACAGACAATTCAAAATATGGTTGCACGATGCGGAACGGGACCCGTTCCATGTTGGTGGAAAAGGGGTATATGGTGTTGCATTGTGGCACTCTTCGTCTCCACCTCAACCATTATCATCTTGTATCAGAACGCCCCATCACGTTTTATCACATACATCAGTAACAACACTGGCAGACAGTGTTGAGGACTTTGGTTACATTCTAACCAGCAAATAGAGGAACTGCTTTATGAGGCAAAGCTTCAGAGTCAGCAGTCCATTCAAACACACAACATCAACCGTTACGACTGTCCTTAAAACAGAATGTCCTACAAACACATACATTTACTGTTTGTGGGACTGATACAGTACATTAGTTTCAGAGTTACAGGCCTGTGATGACAAATAACACCGAATGACAAGTGCAGTATCTGCCTTTTGTGCCTCCTCCAAACGTGATACTCAACCCTTCATCTGTCCTGCCTACTGTCTTCCTCCCTCTTCATCTCTCTTTTCCCCCTCTCTCTACCTTGTATCTGTCTGCCATTAGGCAGATAGTTGCCGGTCTCATCTGTATCGTGTCTCCGACCATCCCCATAGGAGCACCACACAGTTGCTTGCTTAAGGATTCAGGAGCCACAGCCCCGTCCCTCTCACCGATCCCATGGATCAAACTGACACTTGGTCAGCATCAGCACATTATGAACTATGGCCACCTGCCACTGCAGACACATTGTTCCCTCAGTAGTAATGTGAAGAATATAGAGGGGACTGGTGAACTCAGCCTGCTGACAGCTTATTCTCTCTCTTATCTCCTCTGTGTTGGTGCCTGTGAAAAGTGGACGGTAGGACCGCATTGAGATGCGAGGTTGTGGATCATCCTATAGGCATGGGTTACCTTTCCTATATCCTGACCTTTACCCAGAACTTAAATATTTCAACTGGAGCTGAGACGAGTGTTGCTAGTGCTATCCAACGACGATACTGTTCAAAGAACCAACGCTGAGATTAATTGTTCCTGAGCATAGTGCATCTTTAAAGGAAACCATGGTGAATTCCTTTTTTAACATGAAATTTTAAAATGTATTTTTCATTTTATGTTTTACTTTGCACTAGGGTTCGGCCGATAGACAAAGCCATTGTCCATCGCCAATGGCTGACAGTCATCGACTAGTGAGCGCTGTAACATCTTTTACGTTACTTTGTGATTTAAACGGCGCCCCCCCAGAGAGCACATAAAAGTAGTGTGTTCCCTCAGATGTGACGGTGTCTTTTTTTTTTTTGTGTGAGCCCCTGTTAAGGCTAATTTATGCTCAAAGTTAGACACGCATACGGATACAGACGAGGCCTTCTGTCGTACTCTGGGTTAATTTCATCCATACTTCTGCTCGTTTTCTGAGAGCTTACGCCTACAAACCAATGGGGCAGTACTTGGTAGTCGTGGGGGGCAGTGGCGGTTGTATTGCTTGAAAAGGACGTATCTATTTTCATACCTAAAGGGAGCATAAATTAGCCTTTAGTGTTTCTCTCAATCATGCTGTTGTTATTTATGTTTTCCTAGCCTAGCTTCCTCAGTACCAAGCTGACTAACTTTGTTTGAGGCTTCTGAGGTCAAACACAGGTTACAGACATGTGGTGCGGAGACAAAGACACTGATAAACCCAGCACGGGGATGTGTGTCAGACACTTGCCAGGCAGGGAAGGGTCCAACTCCCTTTGCTGGTGAAGGGAGACAGTTTTCTTGGCTGGTGACATAGTGGGTCATAGTGAAAGTGGGAAACAGTGGAGATTACAGTGGCAAGAAACCAACAACGAAATCATCGTCCATCGCAATGTTTCACTGCGGACATTGTTCATATGCAAGATAGTTCTGTCCACCTGCTTTACACGTGATCTGATGTAGAAAAAAGAAGCTGATCCAGATTCTGGCCCAACTAGGACTCCAGCTTGCATCTGGCTGCCCCCAATCATTCAATCAGCCAAAGCACATAAAGACAAAACTTGAAGTAACAGATTGTAATATGCTGCACCTTCCAACCCCCGTGAACACAATTTCTTTGGATTTTCATCATAATGATGCAATCTCCAGTGAAGGAGATAAAAAAATGACCTAATTTCCAGAGATGAATCGGACCAACACAGATATAATCAATTTCTTTTATTTCCTATCTTTCAAAAAGCGCACACACAGTCGCTGAGCCAGACAAATGTGTCCCTGCCGCCACTGAAAATAAAGAGCTTTCTCTGGACTCCACTCGCCACAGCTCCCCTTTAGAATGTCTCACTCCTCTACAGACCACGGATCCCATTGACACCCTTCATGTATGACCAGGTGGCACCCATCCACTGAATAATGAAACAGGTGATTAAAGTGACTGATGTCCGACCATCTATTCTCCCAGGTCTCCTCTTTAATGCCGCCATTAGGCTCTTGTGTCCAAACTTAGCTCATCAAATGGCCTCATTTATGGTGAACTGGCAGTGTGCAGTATATTGAGCCAAGATTGAGGAGCACTTCACATCATCCACATTTGGATTTACACTTACGGATTAATCTGACATTGACACTGACAGCATAAAATGTATTTTCTTAATTTACACCTGAGCTTGTACACATCACCAGGGCAATTATCTTCTGAGTCACTCCAACTGTACATATTGTCTTGGAGGCACTCAGCATTGTTTTTAGATACAGAATAGACAGGACATATACAGTTGGTGTGTTGATAGACATTTGACAGACAAAGCAAAAGCAGGACACTCGGGAAGACAATATAACATAATGCCCTCTACTGCATAGCTCAATGAACCAAGTCCTGTAACAGTTGTGGATGGAAACATGATGGAAACGCATTTTCTGAAAATTCTGTTAAAATGTCCACTACATTTGGATGACACCTCACCGATGGCACTGTCAACTTGGGGGAAGAAGGGTAAATTAACTTGGTGCATGTCTTATTCTGAATTCTTTGAAAACTTTATTTCAGTCTCGCTCTGGTTTTGTCTGTTGTCATCTTTTCTTCATTTTGCCTCATTTTCAATAGACTTTATTACCTTATAAATGCCACCTTCTTGCACATACTGTACTCCTGCCTACACTGATCTGCTTCTGAAACATCTCATTATAGTTTTCCACATAACATCTACCGCCCTTTACATGGGTTAGCAGCTCTACATTGACAATGTTTCAATCTGTCTCCCAATAGTTTGCAACTTCTCTACTTTATCTTTTGCCCTCCTGCCAAGCCCATTTGCTCCAATACTGAAGACATCAAAATGTTTAATATTGGGTCACTATTATCTACTGGAATTCTTTATAAAGACAAAAGCTGGGCCAACAATGCTCACTTTGTTTTTGGGACTATTTTCAGTCAGGAATACGTTGTGTGTGGGTATATGAGACTTGTGTATGTGGGGACGACTCAAATAAACTCTTCATTGTAAACATTTTTAATAGTTCTTAGACAACTGTGTCTACAACTAGAAGGGATAAGTTATTTCAGGTTTTGGCTACACAAACTTTAGTCTAAATTTCTATATTTAAAAATATAGAATATCACCAGATTCAAGATTATGTGTAAGGTTCCAGCCCTTTTTCTACACAGTTAGCTCTCTCAACAATTTATCACAATGTAAATGTCAGTACTAAAACTGGCCTTGAGTCCACAACCGCAGCACATTTGTGCTCATATTGCATGGTCCATCTCCCTCTTCTGTTATCACTGGTTAAAATATGACTGAAATTAAATACTTTTTATTTATTTTTTTTAGATGGAATACCAACAAACCTCATCTCACGTGGTCTGCAGAGCGGTGGCACCGCTCGCTGCCACACAGTGACATTACTGTCACCTGGCAGGTCAGTCCTGTCTATCAACTACGTTGCCTAAGTGGAAAGGGGGCCCAAACGTGTCACTAACACTCGGGCACTACAGACAGCTAAATGTGCTAATGGCCCTGCTAATGCAGTGGTATTCACTGGTGGGTTGACCACACATGCACGCAGAACGCTCGCATGAAGTGATCCCTGCGTTCACTCACACTCATTCTGTCATTCAGTCACAGCTCAGGTACAAGGATACTCACTCAGACATTAACACACAAAATGGGAAATGAGTTAAATGCGCACACACAGGGCATGACCACTCAGCTATTCTGTCAGTCAGAAGAACGAATATAAGCTTTGGCATGAAAAAGATGAGCGGGTCCACCCATTCCGTTGAAAGATTATTCAGTCTTACCTCTTTTTTTTACCTCTGAAAAATGTAGTTATCAAACAAAAAGGCACATTACTTCACAGTAGAGCTGTGACTTGTGTAACTTTTTTGAAAATGTAATTTTTTCCAGTAAAACTTCAAACAGTCCCTTGTCCCAACGTCTCAGATGCGAGGATTTACTTTCTGTCTCATTTTTATGGGATATACAATTGAGTATGTTTTGGTTTATATGAAGAGACGTTACCACTAAATTAACACTCATCAACTTGAATTTAGAAAACTTTGATTAATTGGAAAAATAACAGACGGATCAATCAATAATGAAAATTATTTGTTGCAGCCTGATTGCACATGTATGAAAAGGTGTGCAATATGTTCATTTTAACCTTTTACAGAAGGACCGCATCACATAATCCATATTTCTTCCTCGCATGTTGGCCTATTACAACATCACTAGTGGTTTTGCACAGAGTCATGAAGCTGATATGATTGATATATCTATCTGTACATAAATATCTGTACATTGTACACCATCAATGTCAAGATTCATGAATGGCGTGCAGTAAATGCCACACATAACTTAGACATCAAGTCCTGTCTCACTATAACAGTTACGTCGCGCTGTTGCAGCTCTAAATACGCCTTGTTCTCGGTCAGCTTGCCTGGTTAAGTGAAAATGAAGAGAACTTCCCTGCCAGGTCTTGAAGATCAAGACTTGACATCCCTGTATTTGTAACAAGGTTCTACCTACGGCATCTCTCTGTGGGACACTGTACACGCTTGTGGAATGACGGTAACACTGATGCAAGGCTTTGAAAGCAGCAATTAGCACTCCTGGTGGTCTGCACTGTTGTGTTTTTTTTTTACTCCTTTTACCTTCCCCATTCTCTTCTTTAACTTCCCCCTGGGAATAGCTGTTAAGGGATACAATTAATTTTTTGACACAAAAATGAAAGTGTTAATTCACCTGTGATAATTAGAGCTATTCTTACCGCATGTTGATGAATGTAAAAATGCAGTGTTTATTTATTAATTAAATTCCGCCCTGCCGTCAGAATGAGAGCTCTCATAATTGTGTGATCTCGACTTAAGAAGGAAGTCTCAAAGGAAATAGATTATAGACCTGCCCAGCAGTAATGAAACATTGTCAAAAAATGTTCAGGAAAGTTACAGCATCTTCACTTTGATGTTCCTTTTTTAATACATGTCTCAAGAGTGTTTGATGGTAAGGCTTGTATCGAGGAAGTATCAAGGATTTTCTGAATTCTGTCGGGCACGCTGATGAGCCTTTACATTTTATGTGTTATCATTGAGAACATATTACAATATTAATATAGGCTATTACCATTTGCAGGTGAGAATAAGACTATGAACATGCACGATGTTATAACTAATGGAAACACTGAAAGATGTTTACTGACGTATAAGGATTTAAAATAATTAATCAACAATTATAACTGCAACAACAAACATTACATGTCCTACATCACCATCATTTTACACCACCTTGCTTGCAACATTGGATGTCATTCGACTATACTAGACAATTATTCAAATCTTTTTATATAGACCAGATTTTGTAAGTAGCAGTTTTTAACCTTAATGACTTTTTCAACATTTCCTGATGCCTCTTCATTAAGTATCCCAGTGTCATGTCAACAGACAGGATGTATCCAGGTAAAGTACCTTAAAGCAGTTTGGATATCTTTTAGTGACAACAAAGGACAATGTGAAAGAGGTCGCTTAAAGTGATGAACCTACAGAGAATTACATGTATCACCTGAATCTGCAGCTGCCCTCAGCTTTACAAAGCTTTATAATGACTTTCAGTTCAGCTGTCTGGCTGCAACTTTGCTGTTTAGGTTGAATCTAACCGCTCTCGCAGCATAATTCTAGGCCACAGCTGACTAATGTTCTCAGCAAAACAACTCTAAAATCCCAGACACTGAGACATGGTGGCACATTTAGCAGCTAAAAAGCCAGATATTCCCTGAGGAGTTGGAAGAGACCAAAAACCGAAATAAAGAAAGTAGACGACAACAACAACAAATACTGGAGTTACATTCATCAGGTGGAAAGAAACATGAATCCAAATGGATAGTGAAAGGTAAATAACGAGCAAGAGTGTAGAAGTAAAACAACTCCAAGTGATTCATATTGTACAGTGTGTTAGACATAACCCAGAAAGTAATTAAAAAAAGAAATCATTTTAGAAATGTTGCTTCCTCTCTAGCCTACAGTACATTACCACACCAATCAGTTTAAAATGACGACAGTGCCACAGGTCAGAGTTGTATTACCAGTATTTACTCCCTGCTTTGCGAGCATGGTTGAAACTTATCGGAGATTGCCATGCTATCTGCCTTAAGCATGCTATCCACAAGTTTCCTGGGTAGTTCACTTGGGAGGTTACTGGGGAAACAATTTTGGGTGATTCTTCCGGTACTCAGCGGAACTAGCGTATCATCATAACTTTCAAGACATTAAAAGCGATAGCTAAGTGGATTAAGCAATAATTATTGTGTTAGAAGTGTTCACTTGATAAAGATGCTTACCTAGATCTTCACGAATGATATCCTGTATCAATTGCTCTAAGAAAGAAGATTAGCATCCTGTTACCATGGAGAATGCTGGTTCCAGTTAGGTGATGGGACACGCCGGTAGTTGCGGCCATAATTCGCGCAAGGTATCATGGGTGCTCAGAATAAGGTGGATACTGAGCCAGTGAAAGAAGGACATGAATCTCCTGAACTTATCAGCTCGGATCTCTGCGTCCACTTGACACATGGCCATGATCACATAGAGAGAACATTCCTGAAATTTGAAGCACATCCCAAAAACCATGGAGCAACAACACTCTGTTAGAAATACTTCCATTTTAACCAAAGGAGGGGTCTTAACAACCTTTTGAGCCACTCAGCCAAGACAATCACTGTCCAGCCAGGCCCGTCCCGCTCCATCTTGCCTGGCAGACACATAAAGGCAGCCATCTTAAATCACGTCTCACGGCGCACATCTAATGACTACTGAGCCCCTGCATATTTCAACATTAATTCATTAGAGGCGGGGATTGGGGGGGAGCGAGGAAGGGGGGAGTGAAATCAGCGGCAGAAGGGAGAATCCTCGGCGCACTCTGATTAAGGCCGTTATGTTTTATAGAAGCCATTTTTCAATGCCTCCTCTGACAGCACTTGAGGTTATTAAATTGCGGGCTTCAAGGAAAGAGTGAGAGAGGGAGGGAGAAAGTGGGAGGGTAGGGAAGAGAGAGGGACGGAGAGATCACGGGAGTAAGAAAAGGGGGAAAGACAGATGGAGGCTGGAGAGAGAGAGAAAGAACGATTAACAATAGCGAGGAGACAGGTTGCCAGGTCTCCTTTGGCTGCTGATAAAGTGAACTTCTTGTGATTTGTTTGTGTGTTACCTGTGGTTTCTGGGGTTATCTATATCTCATAGGGAATAGATTAGTGTGCGTACGTGTGTGTGTGTGTTGTACTGTACGTAGAATGCGGCTATTTTCTCTCTGTCAGTTGTGATACAGGGATTGAGTGAAGATAAGCTACAGAGGACACTATTATGTCCACAGAACGACCTTGAATCAGATCTCTCTGGAATCTGCCACATACAGTGCTCTCACATACTGTACACAGACTTACACAGTCCTCCCTGGTAGCTTACACTTAATTCCCTATTTGTTGTTTTTTGACCTATTTCCTCTTTGTCTTATTCCTATTGTTAACTGGACAAACAGCATATAAGACAGACATACTGTATGACTAGCACAGTGGAAAAGTAGAAAAATAAATTAAAGCATCAGAAACATTAGTAGTAGGAGTAAATACCTAACCTAACGTTAAGGTGATGGAATGCACTAACAATACAGTTCAAAAAGAGACAATGGATCATATTGTAGAAGGTGTTTGAGAAGTTTTTATACTTGTTTCTGCTGTGACAACATGTCTATTGAATCTATCATAACTTCTGTCAATTCTCCTTTCTTTATTAAAATGCAAACTTTAAACAGCAACTCGAATCTATACGCACTACATAAGTGTATTATCACTTTAAACACTGTATAGACCTGAAATACTCAAGTTAGCTTTTGCCTTCACAGTTTACAAGAGGTTAAATGGTACACAAAAGTCTTGGTTTGTTATCTACCATGGTTTTGGGCTCACAATTTTTGTCATTTATTTGAAAAATTTAAAACATTTAACATTTGGCTCATTGTCTATAATTCTTACTTTTAACCTAACATTTAAGACATTTAAATACTGGCATATTACCTGCGCTCCCATTTGATTGTGCAGCAAATTCAAAGCAATCTTTTGAACTGTTGCAAAAAAGGTGTTTCTATCTCCGAGTAAGTGCGTTAACCATTTTTGAAAAAGGTTAATGGAAACACAGCTACTGTCAATAAGCAGCATTACATGAGCTTAGATATATGGCTGACTAGGCTAAGTTGACTAGACCACTGGTGCACTGCCAAAACATTTTGGGTAAAACGTCCACTCAAGAATTTCTGTTTCGCACATGCAAGTGCGTAGAAATAAATAGACTGTTTTGTCAGTAAATGTTGGGTAATTTGGTAACAACTTGTAGCCAAACTACTATGTCACGTACTCAACATCCTGCACTGAACAGTTTGGGAATACATGTATCGTTAAACCTCTACAGCTGACACTACTGTCCAAGGCAGGCCTGAGTTTAGTAAAATGGGAGAAAGTTATAGATTTACAAAAATCAATAAGTTGGATTGCCGTGGGAGCATGAGTGTGCACGGAAAATGTAATGCTAATCAAGTCCTCAGAGGCAAACTGATGAGCTAACCCATGTTCACCTGTAAAAACAACAGAATATGCTCTCCCTCCTCACTCTCAAGATAAAACAGACACAACCTCTCTTTGCTTGAATTAATAGGCAGTGGCAGTTCCTCATCAGCCAGTATCTCCTTCAGTTTCCAAATGGCTGCTCAGTGCCAGGCTTGTCAAGAAATTGAGTCATCACATCCTGACAGCTGTTGCTTTTCTCCCTCTCACACACACTTATATGAGGGACATGCATGAATTCATTACACAAGCATTTATATCTGAATTAAAACAAGATGTACAGGGACATAACATATGCGTGACAAATTGCCATTTGTGGATATTAATAGCTTAGTTTCAATGGCAACAAATCACTTTGTGTGTACATAAATTAACACAACACCATTACACACACAAGACAGAGAAAATTAGGCTTGTTCCAATCCAAGATTGTGTTGCTTTCGTGCACATTAGACTGGTTGCTTATACATTTTTATTCTACCACTTTTAGTGATCCAGATATTGGCAGTTTATATAACCTTTATTTAACTAGGAAGTCATATCGAGATTAAAATGACCCAGCCTGTACAGAAAGCCAAGGGTGAATTGTAATTTCGTAGTGAAGTTGTTGTTATGATATTTCAAATTTAAACTCCTGTCCAAACAAATTCCCAGGTAATTGTTGTTATTAAGCGACTGTATACTAACACCATCAAAAATGATGATGGAAAGGTGAAAAAAGGAGGTTTAAGTAATGCCGACATCCTGCAGGAACATTTGAAAAATCACTCTCTTCTCTATTATTTCGCTAAACATTCCTCGCAACCTTTTCTCCACATCTCCATCCAAGAACACTGGCACACCATCTGCATTTGGCTGCATATTTGGATTCCTTATATACAAGCTCTGGCACTCCCAACTCCCAGACAACAATATCGTTTTCCAGGAGAGGATGGTCTGGTATCTGCTCTCCATTTGGTGATCAATGTCTGTTATGTACTGCTATGAATGACACAACTTAAAGGAGGTATGAGATGAGTGATGCGATCGGCTGAGAAAGCATTTACTGTATATACTGAAGTAACCCTTTTTGCACGTATATGAGCACAAACAGCAAGCGTGCTTGTTTAAATCTTCACTGACCTGCACGCACTCTCTTGCACACATGTTGCGATTGTGCTGTTAAAACGTAGACTTATACATCTTATCTCTGGTAGTCTGTGCATAAGTACAGTGATGTAAATACAGTAAGTGAACACACTGCTCTTACAAAGACATTCACACACACATACAACCACAGCAACATGTTACAGTACTATGTCCTTATCCCTGCTTTATCTCCATCATCTATGACAGTTAAACAATGTATCTGTTCGGGGCCCGCCAGCGTGGTGGAGATATAAATGGTTTCATTCGCAAAGCACAATGGCCATGAATTGTACAGGGAGCTCATGCTCCAATATGGAAATGAAAGTAAACTTCATTGTGCTACCGACATCATATTCATGACTTCTCTCACTTTGTACCTGTTCATAAGGAGCAGTTTACTACATGTTGAAGTATGTTATCATGAATTATGAACAAAATACACAATTTAAACTTGGTTGACTTATCGTGACATCTGTCAAATCAAAGCCGAAAGAAATTAAATGTTAAATTCTTCAATAACTTTACAATAAGTTTTTGTATTTGAGTATATTAAATTAATTACAAGAAATTGGCCTGTGGTTGTATTTAAAAAAACTTTGTGCTCTTGGGAAGTACATCATTTTCCGCTGGCTACTGAAAATGAGGAGAAAGAAAAAGAAGATCAAGGTTTAAGGGGTAAGACTGATATAAACAGTTTCAGAGTCAACAATAAAATATAAGATATGGAGGAACTCACAAATAATAGAATTTAAGAGCATTTTTAAGATCAAGTTCAATTTGGAGGTCAAAATAGATATGTTAACATACCAACACTGGTATCTTAATCGATTATAAAAGCAATCAATTGCTGTAGCCCTTCTAGTATTCAGTAATGTATCATTGTCCAATAAGACACACAAAGATTAAAAACTGATCAATAAGATGAGATGGGAGGTGAGGAGGTTGGAGGAAGAATGAATGAGACCACCTAGGGTGAAATCAAGAAAGAAAGGAATGAGATTGAATGCTTGCACTGATGAGAGGCAGAGAGGATAGAGAGAGAAGGGAGGGGGAAATAAAAGGCAATACAGAGTGTCAGGGAAAGAAAAAGGCTCTAACAGGCTAAATGACGCCTGATTCCCTGGATATTTGGGCTCCCTCTGGGGAACATATAGTTGTTGCCTGGGACTGACAATTTGAGAGGCTCCTGAGGGAAACAAAAAAGACACTGAACAAGGCAGAGGAGGACTCAAGTATCTCTCTGTGCTGCAGACTGACAGACAGTCGATCCACATATTCACAAACCATCTTATCTGCACAATCCCATGAAATCTCATTTTTGGACTAAGAAAGCTGCATCCTGGAGCACAAGACGAACTGTTGCACACCAGAGTTGTTAATCCAAAATTTGAAAAACAACAAAAAATAAAAAAATAAAAGCTATTCAGATTATAGAAAATGATCAATCTAATGGAACTCATCAAACACTGTCGAGCATCCAATATATCAGCAGAATAGGCCGGGATTGTTGGAAAGAACAAATGTGAACACATGCAAGCTTTTTGCAAGTGACAATGCCAAATTGTCAACTGAGATGGCCAAAATTTATAAAAGACAGGAATTCAAATATCCAGCTACACTCTAGTTTGCCAGGAAGTATGGTTGGAAATCTGCCTGTCACAATCCTGTTGGAATTATCATTTAAAGTCAAAAACAAACAAACAAACAAACCCAATATGTGCCATTTACTGGGCAGATTTCTTCAGATTTTAGGGAAAAAAATCAAAGACATAATACAGAGCTAAATATCTCTCTTGCAATGGCTCAACATCTTCATTTTGAAGTGCCAAGTGATGTATTTTCAAGATACACTGGTGGTGATGAGGATCAAAAGAAAGAGCCAAACCAAGTGACACACACATGCAGGATAATAAAAATTCATTGAATCTACTCCACGGGCCAAAATGGATGGTGGCAGCTAGGTCATTTTGCATCTGTGCAGATGGGGTCAGGGGTCAGGTAAAGTTGTATGAGAAGACAGTGTGCTTTCATGCATCATGTAGCAGATAAAGATTTTGGGGGCTGAGAGAGAGCGGAGGTTGGGGGAGCTCACTGCAAACAGCAGCAAGGAGCCCAAGTCTCTGGAGCCACCATCTGTCAGTTATCTGGATTCTTCACGTGGCATGAAGTGGCTACGTTGTTATTAAGTGAAATGACCAAATAGAAAAGGCACTGCTGCATAAACATAGTGAACAAATTTAAGGAGCAGGTCTCGCATATTTTACGTACATCTATATTTTGCTTATTGTAAACAAATCAAATGAAAATCTAAATAATGTATCAGGCCTTACCCTGTCTGCAACACTTATTCCCAAGCCCATTCATTCCTACTGAGAGCATAAATCTTTAAAAATGAGTCGCAAATATGTAGTCATTAAAAAAAAGGGGTCAGTACTTTTCTAAAACAGCTGAGCTCTATAGGTTTTAGCAAACTCTACGGACACAAGACTAACTGGTGCAGTTGTTTGGGACTATTTTTCTGATGATTAACACATATTTTAGCACTAGGAAGTATTCAGGTCAGTGTGTGTGTGATTAACTCAAAATAAACTAAACTGTTGCAGGTTCAAAGCAATATATCTGCTCTTGTGACCATAGATTTTAAATAAAACTAGATAGTGGACCCAAAGATGGGGCAGATTCAGCTCAACGAGAATTGCTTGCCTGGTCGACTCACCAAAAAAAGTTTTCTGGCTTCCGGGTTAACTTCCTGCCACTGAATATGTGCAGTCGAGTTTCTCCCAATGGCCCCGCGCCTGAGTTCCCACTTTGCCTAGAGACTATTTATTGTGATGACGTCACAGATTTTTAAATAGCTCTCCTAGGTTCAAGGAAAGTTGTACGCAAATAAAATCTCCATGGATCAAAAATCGATAATAGAAAGAGTCATAATTGACCTTGTTTGTAGTTTGAGGTGTCCTGTCAACACTTTCACAGAGGTCTCTTTTACAATGGTGGTCTATGAGGACAATGCTTTTTGGGAGGCAGGGGAATTTTTAGCTGCGGTACCGCAAGTAGCCACAGGGCTAAAATGGAGGCAAGGCTGAGCAGGACCCTCGTAACCAGGTCTATTATACATTCACGGATGTGGCTCATTGATGTGTTTTAAAATAACAATGGATGTCTCCCTACACAGATGAATCAGTTACAAGGCTTTGGCTACACAGATAGTACTTTTTAGTCAGACCAATTCATTTTTGGTTTTGGTATTTTCATGGATATTGTTATTGCCAGAATTTTTGTTATTGCCAGATTTTGTTTTTGCCACAGAGATATTTGGTAGCTATACTACTGCAGCATTCAATGAAACCTGAACATCACTTGCTAGGATACTCTACTTAGCTCTCAATTAGTGCTAAATATTATTCACGAACATTTAAACAGGTTAGGGAACAGTTGTTATGAATTCCTTATTTAATCAATTAATCAGTTGAATGCAAAGTAGATAAATCATCATCACTGCTGACACTGAGACAGTGTAGATGTATATTTAAATGTGATGAGGAGTGAGAAAAAGGGAGAAAGTGAGGCACAAAACAGGCATTTGAACGGCTGTAAAGCCATTCATTTGACTTCCTCACTTTTTATTCAAATAGCCCTGACCTATTTGTTGTTCGATGCCAGCCCTTATTTCATTTGATCCACCAACAAGCCGAGAGCGATTATTCCAGCACAAATGGCATGGACTTGACATGGGGCCCAAAAGCGTTCATATACCTCTCTGGCCTGAGGCCGCAGTTTGTCATAACACAGGGAATTATGTATTATGCCTGCGCCCGGTGATGACATCACAATAGCAGGATGAAATATAAGCTCTGATATGGCTAGCTGATTGTGGAGAGCTGCGAGGGCTTTCATTAAAAACAGCATATCGCTCATAAAAAGATTAGAGCTGGACAGCTGTTTCCTGATAGTATAAGGCTTCTGTAGAGGCTTCATCATAAACAGGCTGCACACCTGAAAAATATCAAACGCTCCAACACTGTGTTGTACTGCTGTGCAGCTTTATGGCAACAAACAACAACAGAGACTTAGTAACACTGAAAAACTTGTTAGGTGCTTATACATTTAAAAATCCACATCAGCCCATAAGCCAGAACAATACACTCTCATACGTGACTAACAGCATACATTATTACACCTAATGACTAAACACATGTATAAGAAGTACTCTTAGATGTAAAAAGATATCCTGAGAAGGATATTCAACAATTAAAACACAACTTGCTCTTCTGTTCACAAACTATGCAAATTACCTCATTAACATATCTTAACCATTTCTCTGCTTACTTGTTTACCAATCACCCATTCCATATATCTGTAATGACCATAACTCCTAAACTGCCAATGTACTGTTTGGGCGACAAACGTCTATGTAAAATAAATTATTTTAATCTAAGAAGTATATTTTGCTTTCATTCTGTACAGGACCCTTTGTTGTGGAGTATTTTTACACTGTAGTTACAACCTTTACCTTACTTATCCACCTTTGGAGATAATAGATTATGGCATGACATGTCTTCGCTGTACAATAGAGGGCATGAAGCAAGCGGCGGTGCAGGGACAGACTGCCACTGGTTCCATTTAAATGTGTGCACTTAATCAACCTGGTAATAATTGGGATAATTCAACAGATTGGTTATCTCAGACTTTAAAGTGCATTTATTTTTTATTTCCCCCCAATATCTATCGATGCGTTTCTCTTTCTGCCACAACTCAGTTCTCTACAACCCCCTCAATGAGCTGTACATAATGGAACAAATATGTTATGTGGTAGACAAACAAGAGGAAACAGTAAGTGCTGATTGTTTAAGAATAAGGGAGGTGTACAGGTGCCATTTCTAATTTGGTGGGAGAGGCCGTAAGTGGATGGCCTTGAAGAGCGCAAAGCAGCTGGAATCAGCCTCATAAACTTGCACGACATCAAAGGCTCTTTAGCTTGTTTCATCAAAGGTGTCTTCGTTGCGCGGCTCTCACTGTCTGCGAGCGCACCGTGAGTGTGTCACTCTCGGTATGAGTTTCAGGAAATCTTGGCATGAAAGAAAAAATGTACTCTCGCATCCAAGAAAAGTGATATTCCTCTAACACAACAATGTTTACATAAGGAAATGAAAAATGAAAGAAGGCAGTCACGCACTCATCCACGCTCCCAAGTTTTTTTTTCTTTTCACGGGCAAAGAAAAACAACTCTGCCTTCGTCAGGGGGAATGTAGTGGAATATGACATTTAAACACCAGTGTGAGCAGTCAGTTCAATCTGTGACAGGAGTGTTACATGTGAATGTAAATCGGTTTCACATGGTTTTTTTTCTTTCTTTGTTGAGTTCAGAGCACATGCTAACAAAAAAGATATACAACAGCATTGCAGACAGATTCAGATTAGCTTGACTGCTGGACACACAGTAAGATATGAAGTCCAAATATCATTTTCTATCCTTTCTAATAAGAAGGATCAGTTGGTGTCGTCACAGTGTGAAATGAACAATTACATGTTGGTGACATTTAGGCAACAGAACAAAAGATCATCATTTTGGTTAAAATAAGTATATTAGTTATGTGAAAGTAGTATCATTGCTCCGATTAATACCTTTCATCAAAATAGCTTCACAAATATTTGGTGACCTTTTGTTTCAGCTTTCGATTATATTTGCTCGATTCACATTATTGCATCAAACTCCCCAGTTTGTACGCTTGCTATTATGAACGTAAACGGAGAGAGCAGAGAGAGAAAACAAAATAAGCTATGTAGATAATGGAAAACTGACAGAAATTGAGGACAGTGATAAGGCAGAGAAAAAGAAAGAAAGGGAACAGAGACAGGAGACAGAGAGATGTGGCCATTACAGGTGCGCCTCGTCAACGAAGGTAGCGTGTGTCGGAAGGAGAAAAGAAAGTTCCCGCCGGAAGACAATGGCTTTGGACAGGCACACAATAGCTTCATTAGTGGGTTCACATTATCAGGTCATGAGAGATAGAGGGGAAATATCAAAGCGGACACATTCGAACGATGCCCATCGCAGACGCCTGCCAACTTGGCAAGCACGAGCCTCAGCTGTGACGAAGGCTGATTTTTTTGTTTGTAATCCAATGCTCCTGAAGTTGGTGGTGATGGGAAATGGTCAGATAGGTTAAGTGTGCGAGGGGGAAAAGGGGTAGATAGAGAGATAAATGGCTATGCTACGGCCATGTTACATCCCATTGTAATACCGTGCTCTCTCACTGTCTCCTTATCAACTCCCTTTCACAGCTCTGATGGAAGGTTACAGGTTGTAAACAACATAGCAGAAAGTGGGCCGTGTTTGTGAGGTGGAGTTAAGTTGCATTAATAATACCAATGTCCAAACGGAAAAACAGCCTGCTCCTTATTCTGTCCCTTGTGTGATTTTTTTTTGCCTTCATGAAGGGCCCAAATGTCATTTCCTTGCTGCAAGACATTTAAGAAAGAAAAAAAAACCAAGACACCCAGAGGTTTTCTAGCTGTTAAAGCATTAAGCATGGAGAATAATTACACCAGTAGGAAACCCACACACATGTCCCTCACCATTAGCACCAGACGTGAACCCTCTCTAAGGCGCCCTCCATGTGCAACGAGCAGGCTATCGATCAGATGGATCAATCACCGGCTGGTGAGCTGGCCTTTAAGCGCCCACGTCACACATGTTCACCAGCATCGGGGGAGCTGTCATACAACACTTACAATCAATTACCGAAATTAGCCCCTTAACCCCCGTGTGGCGCTCCAGACTGTACTCGAACCCAGAAATGATGGACAGCATGAAGGAAAGCATTTCTACTCCTATGGAGCTGAGGAGAGAAAGAAATGGACATTTTTATAGATTTTGTTCTAGCGCTGGATTTTATTTGGTAGAGATTGTAGAGAGTAGAACCAGGGAACGGGGAGAGACACAGAGCATAAGGTAATAATGAGACAGAGCCTAAAGGACCTCAATCACTCGTCCCTCAAAAAATGTATTATTAAGATAGACGGGTACTGTAGTGGTGACAGCGGTCACAGGCAGGAGTAACATATTAAAAGTATCTGTTATCTGATCCTTAATGCCAACCCGAACAAGCTAAATCTTCTTCATCAACAGTATTAAAGCCTGTGAGGTTAGGATATGATGGTGCAGCTACACTGCATGAACAATGATTCACACGTACGTCAAGCCTTGCCAGGTACTGAAGGTGACACCGTTAAGCAGATAAAACACCCCCAACTGTGAATTCAGGCCAGTTGAGACGTGTCAGTGAAGTGTCCCCTAAACTCACTCCCAGCTCAGGTACTGTATATTCCTGCACTCTGACTTCCTCTCAAGTTTTTAGTGTCTCTAAATAATGTACACTGTGTGTCTCCAACACACACGTACACAAACCGCTTCCCCTTCAGCAGGGAACGACCTACAAGGTTGCAACCCCTCCACGGATGTGCCAGTGTCATGGACAAAGAGTAGTCTAATTTCAGCCAAGTTCACTCTCACATGTATGCTGGTAATAAATCTTGCTAGGTGACAAAAATAGATGCCCAATTAAAAGTAGAAATTGACACGAAAAGAAGTGACTGAAGAAAGAATACCACTTCAAGGACAACGTGGCATGTAATGAAAAAGATAAATAGGTGCGAGGCATTATAATCAAGAGTAATCAAGTAAGTTCAAGCCATGCCCAATAAACACACCCTTAGCTTCGATCATTGTTATACAAATTGACATTTGTGAGATTGTTGGCAAACTTCTGCATGTCTCCTTCTACACCTGCGACTTGCGATCCATCAGGTAAGGCTGCACTTGAAAGTAGCTTTCACCTCAAACTGAGATCACACCTGTAGTCTCGGCTCCGGTCCGTGCAGCTGTGACTTTCTTTGTTTGCAGCCACGTTAATCCTCAAAGGCGTTCGTATCTGAGGTTATGTGTAACGGATGGTAGATTTTTAGTGTGATGACAATACATAAATGGAGTATGACACTCCCATCTCTGAAATTTGGGGGACACTTATCCAGTGCAAATTAGCCATTAACAGAAGTCAAGTGTTAACAGATACTTTACACACACACACACGGTGCTGAGTACTAATCTCGACTGAATAGGTCGTAAAGCTGTTCTGCAAGAAAACTTTGGGACGGTCCCGAAAAAGCACAGATACGAGGTGAACATAATAATTACAATGCATGTGTGATACAAGTAAGGCTTAAAATTTCACTTCTATGATGACTTCTGTTACCAGTCAACTTCACAGGATGAGTCTGCAGTTATTCTGTATTTTATCTCCTGTCAACAGAGACACTGACGTCTGTTGTGATGTTTTCCATTGGATGTCTGTCTCTCAATGCTGTCTGACTTCACAACCTTGTCTGTGGCACCATGGCCCAGGCCTATTCATTCCTATTTAAGACTGCATCCTGTTAAAATGGGTCACATCTATCAAGTCTAACTTCTTACAAAGACAAAATACTTTGCAAAAATAAATAAATAATTCTGTTATTTTGGAGAGAAATTGCTCCTCTTCAGTTATTTTTTGACCTAACCCTTTTGGTTAGGCTTAGAAAAACATGGTTTGGGTTTAAATACTGCATATCCTCCTAACAAAGGATAACTTTTCCAATCAATATCTTATGAATGCATCATCTTTAGTGGATGGCTGCAAATTGGAAAAAGTTAACGAAAAAGAAAATGAAAAAGAAAAAAGTAAAACATTAAATGAAAGAAATAATGCTGCTGAAGCTTGTCCATCGTAACCCATCCTTATACTACTATACTACATAGGCTTTGGATACACAGGCAACATTTGTGTGTGGGATAAATTCAGTGTTTCGGTCTCGGCAAATATAGATCAAATATAGAACCTCATCAGCAGTATCCTTGTTGTTTTTCTTCTAATGCGGGGCTTTCAACAACAAACAAACTCCCTCTTTCTCTCACCTTGATGTCGTTTTTGAAGCCATCTTTCTGCCCGTTCAGAAATAGAAACACACACACAGGTGTTCTCGAGTCAACAGAGACATTACACTGATTGCATGCTGCTTAAGAGACTTGAGTAAAGCAGCTACAAGCTAGTCTTAAGTGAAACTCCTCGAGTGATTCCATCAGTGGAGTTTATCATTCAGACAGCCTAATGCACAAAGGCTTTTGCCATTTACTGTTTTTGTCATTGGTGATATTCATCTGGTTATAAATGGAGCTGTCACGATAATGCTATGAAGGATCACGCTAACCCCCATTTACCAATCTCTTCGTCAAATCCCAAAGGGTGGAGCTTTGATTACTCCCGCAATTAGCGATGTCAACCTCCTCTATGAATTAAGTATTCAGGTTTGTGTTTTCAAACCAATTAGCCTACTCTCTTGCTATGACTTGTTGATTAATTATAGATATTTAGTTAGGAAAGGAGACATTAATTATTAATCAAAATTGAATTATGTGGCATAATTAATCACGAAACTTTTCTATTTTTTCCCCATCTCGGTATTTTTTCCGTTTCTATAATCTCAGACTGTTTGTGACACGTGACAGAACTGAGAAGAATATGTGACCTTGGCTCGTGTGAAAAGGCGTTGAAAGCATTAACAAGGCGCTAATAGCTTTTGTGGGAGTGTTTGCTGTACTGTCAGCAAGTTGCTGTAAGTGCTCAACGTTAACACACACTCTCAAATCCAAAATCAATGGGCTCTTAGAAACCTGTTGTACTGATGCACTGGAAGACTCTATTCATCACTTGTTTATGGCTGCATGCTATGAAGTGAGGTAATGGCATTTATGGGTATTTACAGGTGACATGTTGAGTCCTTAAATAATATTTATTGTGTCTGCCACTCTGCTGCTATTGTAGCCAATGTCCTTGCACAGATGATATAACAGATATCTGGTCATATATTGAAGGAAAGGTGTGATTTATTGCAAGGTCACAGAGGTTAGAGAGTGCCTTACAAGCAAACAACAGAATGTATCATCAGCTTTTGTTGCAACAACAAGTCTGAGTTACTTCACCGTGTAATTAGCATTGACTGACAGGCTATTTAATATGAAGTTTGTGACTGAAATGCTATGAAATATTGATATTTATCATCGTCAGATTGTTGCCGGGCAGATTCGCTGTTTTTGCCTTCGCAACGCAACTCAAGTCTGACCGGCTCTTGACAAAGGATTCCTTTGACCGGTGGAAAGCGGCACGAAACCGTGTAAATATTTGTCATCATCGAAGCTGTATGGAAATATAAGGCAGCCAGCTGGTAAAACAAGTGTGAAACAAGGCTTACACATTTCTTCTGCATGTGCGATAAAATAACTGCACCGGTAACTGCACTTTTAGCAGATTCCAACTTTGTGATTGATGTAGTGGGTGTTTCCACACCATCAGCATAATGGTGTGAGGGGAAACATGAGGGAGAAAAGACTGTGGCATTAGTTGCAGTTTTGCTCAATTTCTGTGTGTATTGATGCATTTCATAGCACATTTCAGTAACCAAAGAGACTGTGATGAGATAAGGAGATTACCGCACTTATCATAATCACCATTGAACGGCTCTGAATTTGCATGAACATACAGTTTATTGCTCTTGGGTGAGGCTTACAATAGCAGTGTGGCATATTTGCTCATAACCGCAGGTAAATCTGAATGACAGCTGTAAAATGTAGCAGCTAATGGAATGCTAAATTCACTGGGGATGCCTCAGGAAATGCAGATTTACCGTGCTCCTTTACCTAATAAATTAAACGGATATCTGATAAAGCTTAGAGCATATGCACGAAGACAAAACACCACAATACGGCAGCTGCACCTGCCTTTATATTCAACCTGTCTATAATGTCGCAAAGGACGGCAATTGATACTGGTGATTTATGTTGGTATACATATGAAACAGCAGTTAACTACATTAGCTTGTCTTATGGCATATAAATTAAACAGTATCCATTAGATTGTTACTGTTTTTACAGTACTATAATGTAATGCACATATACAGGGGCCGTACTAAACAGTGATGGCAGATTTATTGCTACTATATGATGATAAAAAATGTAACTCTTATAAATTCTTAAATATATAGCATAAAACAGCAAAATGAACAGTCTTAAGTCACCTTGCGTTGTTGTAAACCTTTGCACTGACAGATATTGTATTTCTCCACTTGTTCCTTTTCCATTTATTTCATGCATAAAATGGGAACAAATCGCCCGCACTCCCATAAAGCACAATAATTTCTGAAAAGACCAAGTTTGGTCTTTGAAACTGTCTGAGAGAGATATACCCTCACTGTAATGAAAATGTTCGGTCAAGCCAATTAAAGCTGAGCCATTTTGTCTTTGTGTCTTCCCTTCCTCTGCAATTAATTAAATGTGGTTATAAAAGGAATATTCTTGTGGTCTGAATGCCTGCAACAGACCTCCGCTGGTCATGTCTTAAGGTTGAATTACTATGTTGTCAATGAGGCTATTATGTGAGAAGTAGGTGTGCGCTTGCCCCTTTACAAAATGCTATTGTATGATATGATTATGAATGTTGAATGAAAAGCGACTGACTCCAGTGAATGTTACGAGCTGTGGATGTGAATACTATTGAAACCTAGTCACTTGTTTTAGCATTTTATTAATTACATCAAGCTGCACTTCCTACAGACATTTTCCCTCTGTCGTTCATCAACTTAGTCTGTTCATCCTTCGCTTCTCTTATGGTAAAATAGATTAGAGATTAAAATCTTTGAACATACCTCCACTGAGGTTATAATGTAATAACAGTCTCTGAACAATGTCACATAATTGCATACATTGTCTATGACTTTATTGATTATTCCACTCGATTAATATTTTAATGATTATCATGATTGGATTGATCAGCTGTAGACTGTACAGGATATATGCTGCGTTCTGCCGTCCAGTGTAATTTTTCTTTTCTTACCACCTACTCATTATTTCATGCTGTCCATAAATTTATAGTGTCATAAAGGACAGTTCGCTTTGCAGTAAACTGTGAACTACCATTTTTATAAACTATAATACTTACAGGCCAAATCTGTTTGAGTGAGCGTGTCCACATCAGAAAAACTACCATATAGGGTGAAAATTAAGCAGCTGCAAAGGAGGAAGTGATGAGAAGTAGGAAAGAGTGCGTGTAGGGAGATCGTCAGGGATGGACAGTCGGGTCAAACAAGCACAGAACTTGAATTCAGGAGACCGCTGTTCATGTCCAGTGCAGAAGAAGTCAGCGGTAAGTTCTTTTAACTTACTAGCGTAGTGAAGTTACTTCACATAACATAGGTTACTTACAGTAGATAATGCAGGCATGTTACTGAAGTAATGTAGTGATTTGAACCCAAACCACAATGTTTTCCTAAACCAACCATATGATGAAGGTCCAGTACGCCCGTCGCTGTTAAGCTACAACATGGTCATGTTTTTTTGGGGATGGTGATATATGACATTTTGGGATGCTAACAGTCGACCTATCAGGTATGAGGATGTGTTGGTTTGGGTTGTGTGACCACAGCAATCCATTTATGCACTATGAAAAAAGGCTCAGTCCTATAACAAGTTCCCTCAACAGCTAAACATTAGAGCTGTTTTAATAATGTTTTGTTTATAGGCTAATAACGATCACTTAAAAATAAGATTGACAATTGCCGTTATCATTACTGACATTAGTTTGTTAACCAGTAGTTTTTGCACATATCAATGGCATTCATATGGCATTAGGAAAACTGACAAATCCCTGTCACATTTGCAAACATTATGGCAAAACCCAATCCTACAAGGACACACTTACCAACAATAAGCCCCAGAACTTTCTTGGGATTCAGGTGGAAGGGTTTTCATGACTGGAAAGTCGGAAAAAAAAGCTAAAAACAAAACACATTTGACTTTGAAAAAATGTTCAAGTAGCAGAGTGTTTAAAACTATGACAATGGTTGAACAAATTGTGGGCCCACATGAGATTCCAGGACAGCTGAACAATGCATATTTCATCATGTACAATGAGGATATAAGCAGTGTCCTTGAATGTGGATGCGTCACACTCTGTGCTGGGTTTGTCATCCCTCCCATGGTGATGGAGTGCTGGTCATGGATCATTGACATTTTAGGCTTACCAAGTCTGTTCTTCCAAGTTGTATGTGCCTTTTTAATTTGGGCGTTTGACACGACTAATGTATATAGAGCAAGGAGGACTTTTTCTGGTGCTGAAACTGCTGGGAATTCACCTACAGACTGTCCTGGTACAAAAGCCTTGAGGCACAAAGGGAAAAATATATATAAAAAAACAGAGAGGGAAGAAGCAGCTATATTTAGCACATACAATCTTAATTTGCTGTTTGAAGGACTTTGCATTTGTACATACAGTGCTGGAGACATTAACTTATCACCTTTTTTATTTTAATAATAAGCATCAGGTGCTCGGCACGGACAGGAGTGCAGACCTCCTAGTCTCACCAGAGGGCTACTTAATATTATTAACATCATTTGTCTGGATCTCTTGCCGGTTCAACAGACACTGCGAGGATGACATGTTAATAAATGACCCTGGGTACCTCTTTGGCATAGGCCTGTTCCTCATCTGCCCCCTCAGCCTCATCAGCAATACATGTGCACAGACACACATACAGTAGCTTCCAATCCCCAACAGGGACAGGAGATGGCGATTTGTTTTCCTGAAGGTCCCTACTCTGTCTATTGTTGTTTGCACTGAAGGGGACAAATTCAATTCATTCTTATGACAAGAAAGCCATGATACACGAGAATAAAGAGAGGAAGGAGATAGGAGGTGGAAAGGTAGGGAAAATGCGACTGTCCAGGAGAAAACAAACAGATGACGAAGAAAACAGAAACTTGCTGAATGCAACGATAAGATACAAAGTAAAACACAATAGCTGAGCTAGTTGTGCTCGAGGGAGTTGAGGGCTACAGCTGTGAAAAAAGTGTTTGCTTGTTTTTCTTATTTTAGGTATTATGTCCGATGATATTACAGCTGATTTAAACCGCAGCAATCAATGCCACTATTCTCACCAATACATCCTCATATCTAGATAAGAGAAAAGATCTATATGGTAGTTTTTCTGAAGGAGGGCAGGCTCATTCTGACACAACTGGACTGACAGTGCTCTCATAACCTCAAACAATCAAGGATGGGCGGATCCATTAGCATTAAAGACTTCAAATACGCAACAAACATTAACATATCACCTAAAGTTTGTACTTTTAGTCTGCTGACTGCTCACTGAGATAAAGATAAAGCTAAAGCTCAAGTTTTTCTCCTTATTTTGTCTATGTAGTGACTACCGCAGCTCATCCAAACTGCACAATTTCTTACAAATGAAAATAAAACATGAACATAATCCATGTTAGATATGCATTACTGATCAAGTTGTAATCAGAGTTTAAACCTGAGTTGAAGAAAAACGTGCCTAAAGCACATCTAATGGTTGAACATGAAGGAAACATTATGCACTTCCTTTTTAAAACCTACCTGCAAAAGAATCCTCTCCTCCTGAATCTCCCTATGATGCCTCCCCAATGAGCTGTCACATTAATAATCCTATGCTCGTATTCAAATGTTCTGTCGAGAGCTAAAGAAAGATTGAGTGCCTTTGCCATCGTGAGGCTAAGATTGAAGACATGTCCCATTGACATTGTTAAAAGTTTATGAAAATATATGAATCCTCAAATGTCATTGGCTGATGGGGCTTCCAACTCCTGCACAGTTTCAGGACAAAATCAGTCTTTTAATCAAAATGATTGAATGCTAGCAAGTTGGATTCAGGGATGTGAATAAAACAAGTAGGCGATGGTCGATGCAGAGTGTGTGTGTGCGTGCCTCTTATGATGGCAGAGGGTGGAGGCGTGGTGGGGTCAGACAATAGATCTTACTACACACATGCAATACAAAGAGATGTCTGATTCTGCTCATGGTCTGTGTGCACATGTAGGGACCAACTTTTCAAATAAGCATGATGTTATTCTGACACAGAGTCAACCCTCCATCGAATGAAGACATATGGTGTCACATCTGCATGCAAAGCCTTGCATATGTTGCACCTATATCACTCTTTCAACCTGTGAGCCTGAATGACATGAGGATAACTCAGTTGCACACCTCTAGTGTCTTTGCATTCACAGAGATGTCCATATATATAAAAAGAGGTTTGATTTGGCCCTCTTCCGTTGCTGTAAACACTCTATAGTGATTTGAGTTTCTGTTATCATTCTAGTTGTTGAGGATTAAAATGAAAAGTAAGGATTTAAAGGAGCTTATATAATTAATCCTAAAGAGAGAGTCCTATTAGTCCTTGCCTCTGTGTTATATATTTAATATACTGTATATATATGCAGAAATATCAAGCTTTTGTCATAAATTCAGGTGCAACCTGATGGTGGTAAATCAAATCAGACATTTTTTTTCCATAGATGACTTTGAAAGTCTTTTTAGTTTTGCATTTATATTGTGACAGTTGTGGTTAAGTTTCACCCAACATAAGGACTGACAGCCTCACACTCCTCCAAGCTCCAACCTTTGGAAACTTGAATGGGCTTGACAGAACAAACTCTGCCTTCTTTCTCATTGAGCAAATGGGATTCTTCACATTTCACTTTAAAATGAGAGCAGCACAAGAAATAAGCTAGTACGCTCTGATCTAAATACATTTTTTAGCGAGCACATACAAAACATTTAACTTGTTGCATCGGGAGTGATTGACTAGCTTAGTGACTATAGTGAGATCATAATACATTGAAACGACAAGTTCTCATAGCCCTTGGTTTGAAGTGTGCCTCTGAAAAACCTTGGTTTGAAAGACAATGGAGCCCTATCGCTCTGCCTTACTCATCCATCCCAACAAGAAGGAGAAGGGTAGGGCTAAGTGCTAGGGGGGAGGGGTTTATTAGGATTGGGCCTGATAATAACACAAATCAATAAAAAGGCTTGGAACATAGCCTTCGTCAACAAGTATGAATAATGAACCTGTGGAAGACGGCTCACTTTTTCCAGACTGAAACGATGGAAGTGACGCTCAACCAGAGGATGCACCGAATTGAAAAGCAGACTTCTAGTCTCTACAGGAGCGGGCTGAGGTCTGTGAACAAAGGCACACGACAACATGCAGAAAACATGTAGGCTACTTGTGAGGTAATGAGGTGCGGTCCACTTACTGAACCTCTGAGAGTGTAGTGCTATTTAACAACGGCTGATAACATTATATTCCATCTCAAATGACTTCATGGATTAACTGAAAAGGGAATTTCATTTCAGCATAAATGTGAGACTGAATATTGCCATTCATGCTGCACAGGATAAAATTCAAACACTATAATTGTTCATTTTTAAGAGGCAATAAAAAGACCCTATATTCCATGAATTAGCTTGGTTTTATAAACCTCGTCTCTGGAGAAATACAGTTGGAAGTACAGGTGTGTCTAAATTCTAAAGTTACCAGGTGGACTTATCGTTGCTGGCAGTCTGTTGGGAGCCGGTTATATGGAGCTCTACTGTGGGACTGGGAGAATGATTGAGTGCCGCGGGCCTGCAGCAGTCGTCCCGTCTGTTCTGTTGCCACTCTATTCCATCATAGGCACATTTACCCTTAAGGGAGTCTCCAGAGAAAACGGGTGCTGACCTTGTGCACCTGTGCTTCCCTGCTGCTGGGAGGGAGTTTTCTGTCCCTGTCCTCTACCTGTTTGGTCTTTTAATTCGGGATTATGATTTAGAGCAAGGACAAAATGGTTTTCGAAAGAGCTTACTCTACATTTAGTAATGTTCCACCTCTTACTCACCTCCTCTATTAATAGGAGGGAGCTAAAAAAGAAGTTATGTGAGGGGCTTTCCATTCACATTTAAAAAGCTACTGCATCTCTTAAAGCTTCACTGTGACTGAGGGTAGATCTAATGTTTCATCACGTCCCTTTTTCAAGCTTTCATTATTGTGTGGGTGTTCTTGATGAATGGTTAACTGGAAATTATCCAGAGTTGGTGTGTCAACACGGATGTCGGTCCGTTATGGCCTGTCATTCATCACAGACAGATAAATTACTTTGCTGTCAATCTGACCATCAAACTAAACAAATTGTGAGAGTAATCAATGGCAAACAGGACGATAAAAAAATATGTCCCCATTGCATCAGTATGGCGGGAATACATCAAATGCTAGATGCATATTTTTTTTAGCACTCAACTCCTTTACAACTATCCTCATTTGCATGCAATGGTACTCAACCATCCCAATTAGGGCTACAAAGAAGGAGGTAATTGCAGATTAAAAACTAGAATGCTATATGTAATCGCATGGATCAAAACACAATTAAAACTTCATCTCAACCTGTTATAGCTCGCTGAGGAGCCCAACCCCCCTCCCTGATCTTAATACTTTAAATCATATAAGGGAGGGTCGTTTGCCGACGGACAGATGAAAACACCTCTTGCGCCCAACAGTAAATTAATCGCACCAATTATTCACCACCAAGAGACATTTAATGCAAGCCTTTGGAGAAACGAAAGCCGGGCACTCAAATCCTCTCATTTGTAATTGGCTGTCTACTTCAATAATTGATTGGAACAAATGTGAAATGGATGAGAGGGTCTAAGTGTTCTCCATCACACGCTTTCTGGTTCAGCAAGTTCACGGGCGACTGCTCAAAAAGGAGTCCCACTGCACAGATTTAGCTGATTTTTATATCATCTGATTGCTATAGATGTAAGTGGAAGTAATAGTAGTGAGCCACTTATATGATAAGGGTGTTCAAAGGACAGGTTGTCCTGATGTACACAAGTAATGCTGTAGGCCTCATAGTGTCAAAAGTCAACAGCTCAGAGACAATAAAACAGTCTATTACTGTACAGCCACACTAGCCTGTCTATTGATGTGCATTTATATAGACCTGTGCTGAGCTTGAACATCCCTCAACATTAACATCATCCACTGTAACTGGCTCCCTGAACTTAAAGTGATCAACATTGAAGAGTTTTGATTGTTACTGAAATATCTCCACAACAATTAAATGGATTTTCATGTTTTCCCCAGACAATACATTGTGATTACATTGGTCCCCTGATTTTTCTTCTAGCACCGTCATCAGGTCACAAAAAAAACCAACTGTTTTCTGATCAACTACCTGCTTAACTAATGACATTCACACCAACACAACACATTGAACTAAGATGGTGCTCATGGTAAACATTATACCTGCTCTACATCAGCATGCTAGCAGTGTCCCTGTGAGCATGTTAGCATTCCGATTTTACATTAGCCTCATAGAGCTGCTAATGTGGCTGTTGACTTTTAGTCTAATCTATCATTGCCTCCATTATATATTTTAAATTTACCTACCAAATGAAGCTAATGACTGGAAAGCTTTATGCAAAATCTACTGTGTCATCAGAGGGATTATAGACTTGCCCTAGACACATGCATTGTCAAGATGCCTTGAAGAAGCTGATCCGTGATTTCTGCCCTATCCTAGCAGCTCCACACCATCACAGAAACCTACGATAGGATAGTTCCCAAGAAGAAGAATTGTTTTAAAATCTACTTGGCCCAGTATATGCAGAATCTGTTTATACTTTGCCTGCGTGCTTGTTTTTCCATCTGTGTCAAGATGTCTTCACGACCGTGGAAGATGAAGTCATGAAATGAAAACCAACATGCCCAGTGGGGCCCTAAGGCAGAAAAATGAATCAATGACGCTAAGCAAGAACGGCTTAAGGGGGCATGTGGGATATTGTTCTCCTTTCACTGTCTTGTTGAAGACAACAGAAGCACAATGCTATGACATGTATGCAAAATGCAAGCGCATGCATCTAGCATATACGAGGAGACTGCAACAACTATACTGTAAGATCAAGACTATTATGAATGAGAAGAATGTAGATGGTGGGGAATCATTTATTAATATGAGATAGTATGTGATTGTTCCTAACCTTTTTGGCTTGAGTCTCTTTAGAACAAAGCTATGTTGACTTGTCATATGTTTAATACGATATATACAAGAAAGAAATTAGAATAGAATATAAATTATTTTCGATTTTTTTAAATCCCATGGATTATCTCATGCGCCCTCAGATTTATCTTGTGACCCTTTGGAGGGTGCAAGAAACCTCTGATTTACAGTCTGATCGATCAATTAACTGTATCTTCATATTGCCGCATTTGTGTTCACTAATGCTCCTCTTTCTCATTCTTTCTGCTGTCACTGTACAAGAGCAAAATATCCTGTCGCAATAATGCATGATGGGAAAGAGAAAGCAGGCGCTGAAATGATCCCCTTTCATGCTGAATAATTGCACCGACACCCCTCCACCCCCCCACCCACAGTTGCTTAGCAAATCCTCCCCACAAGCCTTTGCTGCTGCTTGCTGTGGCGGGTCCCATCCACCTGCCAAGGGCTAAACACTAGTCCATCCATCACTGCACCACTTGACAAATACATTCCATAATAGAAGTTTATTTTTTATGGGAGGCTGAATCAGAGGCCTTCCCATGCATACAAAAACGTGTCAAAGTTATTTATGGGACCTGCTGAGAAGCACAATATGTCATATCAAACTCCTATTTTCCCTTTCCTACCACCACATCGCCTGTCAATATCACTGCAGCTATCAATAATGTGGAACACCGGCAGAGATAAAGCCCTGTGGAGCTGTGGGTCGGACGGAAGAACGTCCTCTCCTGCAGCTTGAGGAACACACACACTCGAACACACACACACACACAAACACTGATAAGACCACACATGCACACACTGGCACACAAAGATGTACATATCTCCAAAAGGAGCTTATTGGCAGATTCTCTCCTCTGTGTTTGTAGGAACAATATTACAATGACATTCAAAAACTCATTTGCAATGTATTCGTTCTCAAACAGAGCGCCTATTAAATGCAGTGGCTCAGATAGCCCAGCATGAAACAGCCTTTAAAAGATGCTTGGATTAGATTACGATAGTCCGCTGTGATTTTCAAATCAAGACAGATAGGAATGTAATTGCCTAATTGTTTAAAGCTAACAAAAATGTCAATGCACACCATTTGGTGTTTAATCAGGTCTTTTAAAACGATTAAGATGATCTGGTTCAGTCAGTCGTACTGTTGAACCTTTTTTAAAATGTATACCAATTTCTTTTTTCACTTTAAAGTGTGTTTACAGGTCTAAGGAGTACTACTGCATATGGGGAAAAAATTAGCATAAACCATTTTGTGGCTCAAGAGGAAACTGCATGTGGTCTGATAAATTGCCTCCAGCGATGTCCCTCAGTCGCCTTTTCATTCCATGCATTCTTCTTCTTTTTCAAAACCTGGCGCCTACATTACCCACACTGCAACTTATCAGATGACTTGGTGTTTCCTCTGGAGCCACAAAAGGCTTTATGCTACCTGTAAACACCACTTTATAGTGGAACATTGGTGGAGTTACCCTTTAGGAATAGAACAAAAGATGAAGCACAGTTTTTTTACTTTGCGCTCAATAGTCACTTCACCTTAAAGCTATTATATACTAAATTACAAAAGCTATGATGACATTTTTACTCCATGCACAGTGGGATAAGTAATGGTGACCATGACATCACCACAGCTGTAAAATACTGAAATCTTACTCAATAATTCAGTTATATGTATTCAATAAAACTGATTCTCGCCTCATTAATTAGCTGATAATAGAGATCAATATCTGATGTACAATATATTCGAGTGTGACATTTATACTGCCATGTCAATAGTATATCAAGTATTCATTGTGTTGTTACTGTATCCTTGTAGCATGTACTCTGCATAAAACCCTGCAGGCTGTCGCTGCACTACTGTCACAAAGACAAATGCCTGCACATCTCCTGTACATGGCAAATAAAGTAAGTCTAGAGGAGAGATTGTCTTTTTTTTTGTTCCTCTTATACTTCTTTCTTGTGAAAACCTGGCTTCTACATTACCCACAATATAACTTGCAACATATTCAGGAAGAAGCTAATGTAATCTCAAGCTGCTAGCCTCAAGTGGAGATGGGGAGTAGGCTACAGAGGTCTGGTAAGCACACTTCTAACTACAGCACCCAGGTTTTCATTTATAACATTGTAGTCCTCAGCCTCAACCAATTCTGACTTAAGTGACATCACTTGAGGCAAGTTATTGGATTTCGCAAAAAAGCTTTATGCAACTTCACAAATGCAGTTTTCTTCCCCAGGACCTGTAAACAACCATGGTCCTAAATGATTAATCACATCTGGACTGTTCTATAAATGGCATGATTACTGAATGCAAACTGGAACTAATTACTTAGGTGCAATGTGTGCAAGAATGTTAGGCTTAGTTCAAAAGTTACACAAATAGTGGCAAGCTGTGCTCCGAGAGCCACGGTTGCCAAGAACACAATGGAATTCAATGCATTGACGGCCTCATCTGTCTCAAGGTGTCCAAGTAAATTCATTCATTGATGCACGCTCCAATTCCATTCCCAAACCCAAGTTGAGCAACATATTAATTGAAATCGAATGCTGTGCACCAGTTCACCTTGGACGCTTTATGTCAACAGCAAGGTCCAATAGTGTCACTATGTTAATGATCCTACTAGATCACTAATGAACAGCTTTGCTGAGCTTGGTACAACAGGGAACAGACATGAGGGGCAATGTAGGGAAGGGCACTGGATCCATGTTGTTTCAGGTTGTTGTGAAACATAATGAGAGACATAATAAATACAAAACCTACAGCAGGAAGTGGCATGACCTTCATGATTACAGCTAAAACCAAAAACAACTTAATGATTGAAAACAAGGCCTTTCACATCAGAATGGACACTCTCTCTCAACACAGTAAAGTTATGAAAACAATATAACATACAAGAGTTGGTGCAAAACAACATTTTGTTGAAGCTTTGTACAGTAAGTTTTGATTTAGTGGTTTTTCTATCACAATTGAACATTATTGTATTTTGTTGGCTCATTATGGTAAGTGAGACGTCAGTTGTTCAACACTAACGTACTGATTTTAGGGACATCTGTTAGTCCATTGCTTGATTGGTTGGTCGGTTAGTCTACTACTTTAGTTCACACTGAAATATATCGCCACAACTATTGGATGGATTGACATTAAACTTTGGGGAGACATTCATGGTTTCCAGAGGATGCATCCTATGTGATGAACCCCTAAATTTTTCTATTATGCCATTAGGTTGATATTTGTGTTTTTTTTAATGAAGTGGCTCAACAGCTATTAGATAATGCCATGATCACTTCAATGATCTAATTTTCCATCTAGTGGCATATCTAGTGGTTCAAAAATAGCATTAGTCTTTTTTTGATTTCACAGCAACATAGCAAAGCTATGCAAGCAACTACTGTATGTAAGAAGTATTTTGGAGACTACAGTATGCCATGAATGTTAAACAACTTTGGAAAATCCTTCTTTTGTTTGTATTTCCCCATTAGCCATTTTTTGCCTCATTACAGAAAAGTCCTTTGTTTGTTTGGATTACCAAACTTGTTTTGATACATTATCTTTGCTAGATTATTTTACACCTTTAAAATGCTGTTACCTCATTCCCACACATGACAGGTGTTTTTAGAACAGGAAATGTATCAGTTTTTGTAATTAGTTTCCTATTTTTTTCTACTCCGTCAACTAAAACAAAAGATGTGAATAAAGAAGTGGCCATGTGAAGGATGTATCCGCATTTTCAAACATAAAACAATTAAGATGTTGGGTTATTTATGGTTGAGTTATGAGAATTGTAGCCGTTTACTTCACAAACTAAATGACTGAACACACACACTTTATGTAAAACCATTTCAAAAGTCACCCTTTTGACAATGAACAGTGCATTATTTGTGGATAACTGGGTTTGATTTACACTCTTCAGGAGGACAGTTGCAGAGAGAGCTGCTGGGAATCACTGATTTTTCACTCAGGGCCTGAGGGCTGTCAGTCATCTTGACAGACATGTCCTTTCAGGGTAAGAAAATGTACCAAATGGGGTCCCTAGATAAAAGCTGACAAACCAATCAAAAACAGACAAGAAATTAGACACTCCGACTTGAGAACTGCCAGTCACAGTGATTGGTAAGCTTTGCAGGTGACTCCTTGCCAAGCAACAGAAGGAAATGTCTGCGTTAGATCATAATTTCTGAGAAGTAATGTGCAATTAGTTTTCTCTTTTTGATTTTCCTTAATGAATCATCTACATCAACGTTTAATCAATGTGATGGCGATACTGCAGCCATATTTTATCAGAGAGAATCTAATCTGGTCACTAGTCAGATGATCTCAAATCAAATAATATGCATATTCACTATTGTAAAATATCAAAATGAATGATGATAAGGTATTTTCTATGTGGAGGAACTGAGATGCTACACTCTTGAACAATACCTCACCGTAATCCACCGTAGCCCATGTGAAAATGTTACAATTAAAGTCAGGGAACTAAGATTTGTTTCGAAAATGAAAAGGCAAAATTCAACCTTAATCTCTTCATCTGAAATTCACTTTCTACACCTCACAGAAGTGTGAATGAACTTCCTTCTTGGTAGAGCTTCCTTTCAGTGTAATCTTACTTGAGTGGCTTTCTTACACTATTAATTAGGTCATGGAGAGTTAATTGCAGGAACCTGCCACCTTGTACGTATTTCCTGGACACATTTCTTCCGACTGTGCCAATGCCAGTGCCCAGACCACTTTGTATATTCCTGCATTTGAATTCCAACAACATATGCAGTCCTCATTTACATGTTACCCAATAAAAGCTTTTAGCCTACAATAAACAATGTGCAGAATACAACAGGTATATTTGTGGATGTGGTTTGTGAACATCTCTTTGTGGATGAATTAGAAATGTACTCAGTCCAACATGATTTTATAAGAAATCATTCCCCAATGATGCCTGAAAGTTAATACACTGTATTGCTGTTACATATTGATTTACTTTTCCTAGTTTGTAATAATAACCTTAATTTCCCATTGCTGTGCTTTTGCTTTTCAAAACAAACCTTAAAACACCTTTTCACACTGTTCTCACTATCATAGGCCGTGGCGGCGCCAACAGTAATACCATCGGGAAACCCTGAGGGGGTTGAGAAGTTGTCAATTTCCGCCTTTAGAAAAAAGTAAAATTAAATAAAAAAAACTAATGAGAAAAAGCAGTGAGTTGAAATTTGATACTGTAAGTGGATTCTCATACAAGAAATAATCTACCTATACTTAAGTTGCTACTTACAGAGTCTGCAGATAAAAGCATGCTTTTCCTAAAACCTTTGCTCTGGTGAAAGGAAGCCAAAAATCTTCCGAACCTTTCTTTCAGATGTTGAGGACTAGTTGTCTCATCATCAGTCTGGATGCACTCTTTTATTATGTGAGGCGCTGCTGAGGTTTTACCTCAAATCAATAAATGATCCTCTGAGCTGTTTGGTAAACAACATGTCATTTTTGTATTTGTATGTAACTCCAATATTGGAATTTGTTCTGACAGCTCTTTTCTTTCCGATTCTACTTAACTTGCTCTTACACTCAGTCAAAAAATAAACATAGTTTGGTGTAACAGAAAGGAAATTCTGACATTTGGGGAAGAATATTTCCATGCTCGCTAATGTTGTCTGAGCTGTCTTGGACTATAGGAAATCTTAAGTGATATGCCCCAATATAAGGAGGTTGAAGAGTTAAATGGAGCAAGCAGAAAGGGGTGAACCAAAGGGCCAATGCTGTTAATCATAAAAGATGGCTGCTGATAACAAAATGTAAAACATCAAATGACAAAACTTTTTCAGCCCCTTGACTAAGTTCCCTGGCAGGGGGGCCCAGCTTTCTCCCTAAAGCCTCATGTTAGTGAGCGGCTCATATAATGATCCACAAATCCCCCTACAGTGCTCATGACAGTCCACGGCCTTTAGTTCCTTTTATGTGTTAATCCTTACAACATGCTTGAAAGAAACAAAACATCTGATGCTGATGGGGCCGAGTCAACTTTTCCACTGATTATCCGAGCAAGTGTGTACGTGTGTGTGTGTGTGTGTGTGTGTGTGTGTGTGTGTGTGTGTGTGTGTGTGTGTGTGTGTGTTTGTGCGGAGGGATGAAGTCGGATGGTCTGTAAATGCTTGACATGAGTTGGGTTGAAGCGAGGCCGGCGTCACATTATAAAATGAAGTCATGTTGAAGGGAGAGAAGTGTACGTCAAGCTCATTTTGCTCTCTGTCTAATGCTGTCTGGGCCTATGTAGTGTGCAGTGACACTCAAACAGCTCCAAATGAGCGCTGATGCCCTGAGTGTTGATGTGTTATGCCATTTGCCGTTTGCCTCATTCATAACTTATGATATTACTCATGGTAATGGCGCAGGCCCTTTTGCCAAACATAATGAAACGTGATCAGTAAAAGGAATCTCAAAGTTGGCTGTCATTTCTGTCTCGCTGAATAAACCTAAGTAAGTTGCTGCAAATCAAATGTTTGAATTCCTTGATCTCATTGCAAAAGTGTAACTTTTTCTGAGGCACATCTCAAAGAGCTAAGTGGATTCTAGCTTTAAAACATTAATCAATAAGCTTCAATTCACATCAGCTTTACATCACAATGTGTTCTTTTGCAGACTGGCTGGCTTTTGGACAACATCTTGATGAATAAGAGGGTCTTGGAAAAAGTTTTACTTCTTAAAACTAAACAAATATGAAAAAAAATAGAAAATGTGATATTTGGATGTTTCTAGTTAAAGCCATTGATGTACATGTGTTCCGGTCATTTATGTACGGAGATTTAAATAGCTAGAACTAACCCTTGTGTTTCTTTTTGAATTTGTTGTCACCGTCGTTGCTGATGGCATCTATCAGATTAGCATCGGACAGAACAATAATGTTATTCAATCCTGTCACTGTATGATTATAAATTGTTTTTTTCCTTCAAATTCCTGTGGGGAACCTATTATTAAGTTTAGAGAAAAACCGTGGTTATGGTAAAATTAAAGGGTTAATACGTTACATTTCTGCCACCACACTTCTTCCAACCGTTTGAGTGGTTGCAAAATGTGAAGTTAAGAACAGAATAAAAAAGACCAGCTAAGGTTTTTGTAGTTTGTGTTATTCCCACCGAAAAGTAGTTTTGCAGCCACTACACGTTTCTTTCATTGCCATCTACGTTGAGCTGCAGCCTCTTCAGGTACACCACAAAGTTATTTTGTCCTGAAGCATTTAGATGTATTTCATTGCTTGTACAGCATTACAATTACTTTGATGTTGACCTCATTGCGGCTGTTTATGTTTACAAGCTCTTTCACGAACACAGTTTTACAACATGGTTTATTTACTGCAGCTACATCGGGTTTAATGTATGTTGTCTCATAAAAAACACACAATAAAAGCAGCTGCACATTTACTATTACTCTCTGGTGGCTATTCAGTCTTGCCACACATACAGAGGCCCACACAACAAACATCTGTTCAAGGGAATGTATGTTTTAGAATAAAGTGGGGAGGCCACAGTTTCTTCTTTGCTGCACCTGACTGATTTAAAAGTTGGTCCATGAATGCTTTTTGTGCATGACCACATTCACATATGGATAAGACATTTCTACAAAATAATACATCTTTCGCTTACAAAAATAGTATTTTAATCTTTGGGAAATATTGCAATCCATTGTTTCTAGTATTATTCTTAATTCATATTTGTTTTTGCCATGTGTTACCTTCAGCTTTGCTTTAATATGTAGACTTTGATACGTATTTGTCAGATCACAGCTGCTTAAAATGGCACTACTTCATTCCAAACCATGGGTGTTTTATCAGTTTGACTAATACTGACAAAATCCCTAAAAAGACAATTGTCATCACTATTTTATCAGCTTGAAAAAAATGTCAACCATCAGCACTATTGGGAGATCTAGCAGAATGAAAATCCCTCATCCTTTGCTAATCAAAATTTCCATTTCCTATCATTTGGGAGTTCTCGATACAGGATAGCCTATGCTTTTATCCCAGGTGGAGGTTTAATTTGAAGCGAGGCACGGAAATTAAAAAGCCAGCCTATGTGTACCTGTCAATCAATCGTTTGTTCATATGGGAAGCTCTCCCGCTTAGGTACTGACAAGAGTGATCCTATTTGATCTGGGCTTTTCAAAGAGAAAAAAGCCTGGATGGCCATCAGAAATCATTTGCTTCTCACCAGGACATTCAATTGCTATCTTGACAGGACACAATCATACATGGGTTAAGGCAGTATCTATCTTGTTAATCTTTTTTACTATTACAACTCATTTTGATTTTATATTTGATTCTTTTTTTCAATCAAACTTGTTAAATAACTTTCAGTTCGCACTCGAAAGCAGAAAGCTGAGTCTGTGCAGTACACTGCACTAAAATCTGACGAAATATGAACCAAAAATTATCTCCATTATCCTAAATGCACTGAAGAGGCAGTATGATGTTCAAACTTACAAGAGGATTCAGATGTAAGTAATTTGTGGTTAGAGGTAGTGTAGTGTATATACAAATGCATCCCTGACAGCTTTCAACAAGAGCAAATGGTCACTTTTGGTGTGCTTGTAACATGAAGAACCTCCCAAACACAGTTAGACATAATTAATTAATCTTTTATGTGGTGGACACTGTACTGATTAGGAACATTTTGACCCCAGTGCGGCTGCCATCGACTAGAACTGGATCAAATTTCTCGTTTGATGTGCAGTTTAAGTTTGTTTTTCTGGCATGTCAGAAATCTTGGTCGGCTGCAGTTTAAGCAGTTCCATTATCCAAATTCCCACATGTCCGCTGTCAAGGACTCCGTTTTAAACTGTAGTGAGCTTGTTCTAATGTTACAGGAGCAGTATTGCACATGTTGTGGCTAAAACTGTAGTCTTAACTGAGACTGTGCTGTGATATAAAATTGAACTTTGCTACAGAACAAAAGGACCATATGGCCTGCATCCTCCGTACATCTGTGGCTCCATATTATTCTCTTTCTTCTCACTTTCCATTTATGATAACATTGCACTAAGTTGTTCTGCTTTTCTATCTTGTTGTCAACAGTGTTGAGGCCCCTTTTTTCTTTTTTGAAAAACCATAAATCTGTTTTTATGTTTGCTGTGACCTCCTGGTCGTGGTCGGTCAATTGCTGTGCAGAAAAAGTAGATTGTGTCTGCAATATTAATATCACAACAATATGTATAAGACAAAATGAAATAATAATAATCGAATGTGTTATTGTTTTGGTACTGCTCACTGAAGTGATTGAAAAACAAAATAAGAGACCATCTCCGATATCTAACTTTCATGAGGTTAAAGCATCTCTGTTGATTTCAACTCAAATAATTCACAGAGCGGAAAAGAAAGAAAGAAAGAAAGAAAGAAAGCAGTCTGTTTTTAAATGCTCGACTCTCCCTCAGTGTCATGCTGAGGTAAAGTCTAGAAGGAGAATACATCCTTTGAGATCACTGGTGCACAACTGGCTCAGAAGTGGAATTGCTGTAATCGCCACACTCATAAAACATGCATAAAAGAGTATTTAAGAGTCAGCCTACGTCAGTATCATAAAGAGTGGATGCACTAAGAAATATTACGGAGGCCGAGTGAGTTCACTGCATCTATAACCAAGAGGAGGATGAGGAATCATTATGAAAAAAAGACGCCATGACCAAAACACGATATATAGAAAATGTACACATGGCTAAATTATGTTGCATCTCATGGACAAATTATGTACATAATGTATAAGAACAAACACAATCAAATTAAAAGTTAGGATAAACAACACAATAAGAGATCTCATTCCAACTAACTATGGTCTGAATCGCATCTTGGAAATGGTGCATGACTGCCCACATGTTGTGCATGAGTCTGTTTGAAATGAATTATCATTATGCCCTTAAGACAGCTCAGTCTCTATCAGTGGATATTCACTGAAGTCTGTGACAGGAACAAATAAGAGGAGACTTTGACTCTTTCCCCTTAAGCTATGTTGACATGTTATTGAAATATAGACAACAACCTTTAAAAGAAATATGGTGGCATGAAAACTGGTAATTTTCAATGACAGATTTTCAATGGGAAAGATTAGAGCTATTACAATATAAATCATAACTGGCTTTAAGAGTTACAACACATTTTATCAGTGTCAGTAGAGGAAAATCAGGCTGCTTGGTTATCGATTGTCTGGACGTTGTTCGGATGTGAAAAGCAGCAAGAATAACATCTTAACCTTTCAATTGTATGTGATTTCCTTTTAAGACTGCACACATGAAATAGTACAGTATATTGTGGACAATGATGGACACAAACAAGTCAGTCCCTATTTATAAAACAAACAACGTTAGCAGAGAGTGCTTTTTTGTTATTATTCAGATGTCAATATAAAAATGCCTCCACCCAGGTATCCGACTGCTTATTTTGTTCTTGATGTACACAATCTGTATGTTGCACAAACAGGCATAATACAGGGAGCAGCACTCAATCCATTTTATGCATAATTCATATTTATGTATTTACGTTAAAAATTCAACAGCCCAACAAATGATTTTTTAAAAAAAACAACAAAAAAAAAAAACAAGAATGTATTGTGGAGCATTGCAGGGAATGCATCGCAATGTTTGATACCTTCCACTGGGTTTATTAAACTGCACACGATAGCACTGCGCCCCTTTATTTAACCCGGCAAAAAGGCTTCTTTTGCTCTTTATCCTCATACTGTATGAACACTGTTATGCTCAGTGTCCGCAAGAAGTTTGATTTCACACAGTGTTTAACTGTTGGTGGTTACTGGTCTATATTTCCAAATGACACAGGAATTCTCTAAAAACAATACATGACATCTTCCATTACAATCCTGTGCTTGTACACTGTAACGGTGGCCACGCCTCTTAAAGACTGGAGCTGGTACACATGACACTCCACTTTGCAATCACAACAATATTATTCCACCAATTTAATTGCTCGGACATTTAAATGAGATTCAAATGAATGCAGACAGATTAACGAGGACACTAATCACACGATGAGGGGTATGTCCTTTTCATATATGTTAAACGGGGACTATACTCCGCAGCTACAACATGGGAACCTGGCAGTACAGCCTCCCCTACCAGCTGCGATCTGCTCCACAATGCCCTGGGCAACAAAAATGTTAATTGGGCATCTAATATGCAATTTTGCTGGCCACAATCTGTAAATATCACTTAACATCAATGAAATAAGCAGAGTGATGTGCAACCTCTCTGCCTCAGTTTGCCTTACACTAATAATAGTGGTTTGTCCATGTGGTCATTAACCATGTAAAATAAATGCATAAAAAACAGCAGCAATATTTTCCCTGTCGCTTTTAAATAACGGCCATGAAGTAATTTATTGCATTGCCACATTTGAGTACGTCTCAGGATTTCAATAAATCAAGATTTGAAGTTAACACTCAAAAAAAGCATTAAAATGTTTTAAAACATAGAAGAGCGGTTGTATTTTAAAAGAGATATTAAAGAAAACCTCATGGGGGGAAATGCTTGCACTTTATACTTAAGTGTGCAGGGTGACTGAATCTTAGATCAAATCAACGTTGGAAAAAGCAACAACTTTTTACATTTACTTTAGTGGCATTAATGGCACGGTCAATAACCATTATTTATTAGTTTAAAAGGAATTCTGGGCACACAGTAACTGGTCGTCTTGTAATTGTCCAAAGTTAAGCTCACTAAGCCTTGGAAAATATGCAGACACACATGCATTATTTTGACAGTAATGCACTAAAATGGCCTATCAACAGCAACAACTGTTCATCTCCCTGAGACAACCTATGTTGCTTATTGCTGTACATTAAGACCTTAAAACGCTGCCAGAATCCCATTAATACATCTCATTGCATAAAATTTCCATTTGATTTGTATTCAGAATTTTAGATGACCAGTAGAGCACCAGAAAACCCTCATTATTTCATATTCAATCAATCACTCATCGGCGAGCGCCTGTATTATGCCAGTTCTGGCAGTGTGTGGTTTCATCTTGATTATGGAGATTGGCATTAAAATCAGAAGAACAATACAGCCTCCTCGCGCATGGCCGTTCTCGAACATGTCACAATTTCATTACTATTGACAAGCTGCATTATAATGTACTTATGTGTCTTTCTCGTCTTTATCAGGTTGGAGTCAAATGCTTCAAGCAGAGAGAGCCATCCAGAAAATTCACCTTATTTTGAACGCTATGAAATCTTCTGTATCTTAACCACAGTTGTACTGTCTTTTTTTGCAAAATTAAATATAACTTAATGCAATAAGCAAACATTTTAAGCCTTTATTTATAAAAGAAAAGTTTCATTTTTATAAGGAAAATAATTCATGATCAAACAATTAAATTCATATTTGAACCTAAAATCTACATGTAAAAATGTATACTGAAGCAAAAAAATACAGTCCATATATAAAAACATCCAACAAACATGCCACTACAGTAGCTTTTCATAGCACATTTACAGAATTTATATTAATAAATGATCTCTGGGTTATGATCTCTAGGTTTATCTCACATGGTTTGCTGAATTACGTAAGCAAATGAGCTGTAAGCTGTATAGCACCCTACACCCACCGCAGGCCAAAGGTTTTAGTAAAGACAAAGACTTTTAGTTGAGAAGTAGGAGGAGATATTCCGGGTGCTGCTAGTTACAGATATAAAAGTCCTCCAAATTAAACAATAAAATACATAATTTGTCTATGCAATTCAGAAGGACACACAGAAGGGCGACATTTGTCTGAGCCTTCTAAAACTGTTACAAATCAGGATTATGATGTGACGGAAGTAGGGCAAAGATTTGGCTAGGTTAAGGCACAAAAACTACTTGGGTAGGTTCAGGGAAACATCGTGGTTTGGGTCAAAATGAATACTTCTCTAAAGTTTGATGATCTATAAATGTGGGGTTATGGTCGGGGACGACTGTGGTCAATCTTAAAAAACAAAGCAACGACCAGTTGGAAACAGGAAACAAACAGCTGTCTCTTGAGGTAAAGTCCAATGTTTTGTTGACTCATCCATCCACCCCTCTCCTCCCTACACAGTCGCTCTGTAACAACCTGCCTTCCTACTTTGGTTCCGTCAAAATTACCACGGACGTAAATGGACATTTTGTGGCACTTGCTGAAATGGCTATTGTCCTTCCTCTAGGGAGGACAGTCTCTTTTCTCTAGAGCAGCAGCAGCTGAGGCTGATGGGTAATGTAGTATTAAGAGTGATCTGCATCATGAAGCGAACCATGATTTCTCAAACACAAAGAAACAATTAAAACTGTTGGTCATGACATTAAGCTATAGTATTGCTACATTATTTGCAAGCCTCACGTGCTGAAACTGAGAAAGGATATCATTAAAACTTTAAACAGGAATCCAGGATTGGATGCTGCACTTAGGGGCTGGATGTTTTTTTTTATTATTTTGAAGGATCAAGGATCACTGTGTTACGCCTGGTGTGAATTGGCAAGAGTGAAGAGGCAACAGCTGGATTCACACCAGGACATCAATTTTGAAAGGAGCCACCAATGAACTTACAGAAATAAAGTCCGACAATGAAAGTTATTCTAGCAAACAAAGTCACATTATGTGTTCAAGTCGGTGTCTAAGGTTTCATCACCACAGCAAAAGTGCTGCTGTCACACAACAGGAATCTTGGCGTGGCGGAGGTGGGAGATGGGGCTGTCTTGGTGGCCACAAAGTTTTTCAATTTCACTGTCAATTTCCTGGGTAATTACTGGTGCTTTTGATGGACTTTTTATGGCACAAGCTCCCCTCCTGTGAGACGCTGTACGTGCTTAGCTGCAATAGGACGGGGCAGGAGTTCCCACTTTTGACACCAATTCCCACCTCCCATAAGTGGACCTTGTCATCACTGGTGACCCCTGTGGCGTTCTCTCAACAGGATGAGTCTGGTCAGTGAGGCCAGCTGTACTTTATCTGCACCACTAGGCTGAAGATGGGTCGACTGGACCATGACCTCTTTGTGTGTGTGTGTGTGTGTGTGTGTGTGTGTGTGTGTGTGTGTGTGTGTGTGTGTGTGTGTGTTTGGGTTTGAGGGCAAAGTTTGGCAAGGCACAGCAGTAGTTTTACGTGAACTGAATTCTAAAGCATACCAAACTGTCAGGCTGGTCAGTAAAAATGTGCAGCGATGATATCTCTGATGTATAAATAACCGATAAAAAGGAGCACTTAAACATCTATTTCCGCTTAATCTTTCCAGATCAGTGGGCTTGACAAATCAGCCAACAAGTGAAAGGGGGCTAGCGTTCAGGGCTTATTGGCCAGCACTGTCTGGATGGCACCCTGTCTAAAGAGATCAGAACACCAAGCACATCTCCCGCGAGATCGATGGGCCGACAAACAGATGAGCCCACAGGCCGGGGGTCACAGATCATTAAAAGCCATCTATCAGCGGCTTTCAAGGCCTCTAATTCCCCCCAAATCGAATATTTCCATGTAAATATGTCAAAACAGGAATGAAATTAGCGTGGTAGTTTATTGACTGTGATAAAATCTGAAAAGCACCACTGCACATAATTACATACTTGTCAGAGCCATAAAAATTAGCTTTATTATCAATGGAATGGTTTTGTACAACTTCATTTAGGTCCGATGTCTTCCAGATGGGGCTGCTCTCTGCACTTGAGCAGTTTTTATGCAGCGCCCCCCCTCCTCTCCTCTCCACATCCACACACGCAGACACACAGACACACACACACACACACACACACACACCATCGTCTTTTTCATCCCTTTATTCCCATGCTGAGAGGATAAAAAAAAGGAGTGAAAGAGGAGCTGATATCTCTGGCAGAGTTGAGGGCCACATCAGCTGTGTCTGATAGCAGAAGTTTTTGATCTCATTAATGATACTGGCCTCCATTGTGAACCTAATCACAAGCAAATCAAAAAAGTTGGTGATGTTAAAGATGCAGAGGGTAAGAGTGCAGCTCTTTTATGTCCTTTTAGAGTCGACTCCCTACAACGAGAGAGGATATTTTCAACATATTCCCTCATTTGCTCACCATCGCACGTCTTGTGAGTGGCTGCACGAGAACTCCATCTCGGGCAGCTGGTATCTGCCGCGTTTTTACTTCTTGTCCGCCCCTCTATCCCCCACTGCTGCCTCAGTGAAGCCGCTCTAGCGTGTCAGTCAGCTGCACTAACAGTTTTACTCCCATCTTTTATTTAGCTTTTCATTATTATTTGTTGCTATTGTTCCATCTTTTCCTAACTCCATTATCATATCAATTATCATCTCAGTCACACATCGTGATTTCCACTCATATCACATTTACATCAAGTCGATAATGCATCCCCGTTACTGAATTATTTAGTTAACAACTTGAACTAGAAGGGGTTTGATTCATATTTAAAACGGACACCTATTCTTAATGGCAGCTTCTGCTTAATCCTTAAGGAGAGTCGACTCGCCGCGTTGCTGTCTCTTACTTGACATGCACATATCTCTCCTTCCTTTTAAGAAAACCCTCTACTCAAACAATGCATCAAAACAGAGCCAATAAACTGATAATAGTCAGTGGCACAAACGCGTTCCTGTCAAGCTCAACTATGCACAAACAGGTTCAGATTTCTCTGTTTTCCTGCAATGTTTAGACACGATAGAAAGAAAATATGATAATTACAAACAAAGATATTATCAAGGTAATACAAGCCTCCCCATTAAAACTTGCTCATCCATTATGTTGTATGTTTAGGGTTTATGTGAACATGTGAGCCTTGTGAAGCAAAAGTCGTCTAATTAGGGTTTAGCGTTTTAATGTAATTTCATGCTCCTCTACACAATTCGTTTGTGCCATTTTCAAAAAAAGACGGAAAACCTAAAAAATGTGGTCAATCCAAAAGTGAGGCTATTTAGACTCTTCCAATATCTGATTGGATGAAGATGCCACTCACTGAGCTTTCAATTGTCTTCTGGTTTTCAAAGTGTAAAAACCGGTTGACTATTCTTAAGATGTTGTCAAATGACTAATAACTGATTTCTTACAATCTGATTTTGAATAAATCTCAGACTAAACACGTCTCCCATCATTTAAAATAATGCTTTGTTTTATATCACTCAGTCTTCACAAATTTTTAAGAACAGTAAATCACATCATCAGCTACACGTTCCCCATATAGCTCTTTGGCCTTACAATTGTTATCAGGAGATGTTTTCACAAATAAGAATCTCATAGCAAAAACCTGACCTGACAAGAAGAACAATGACTTTGCAACAACAGATTTTTTATTTTCCTTAGACGAAAAAAGTTGACCTTATCTTCGCATCTATAGCAAAGAGCATTTAGACAATCAACAGCACCAAAAGCCGGCCTTAGGAGCTACCACATACTTTCTATAGGCACTGAATAATGGTGGAATTAGAGCTTCCTGGTTCTCTTAATCAATCATGAGAATAATTGGCTTAATCTCCTCTGGAGCATGAACACATCTCATAATACATATTAATTAAAAAACGCTCAACACAACCAGCCTGTTATTTGTGTGTTTTACATAAAGAATCTGCCAGATCCTCAGGTTAGAATATTCAAGATTGTAACATTTTGACATGTGAGGTAGCCTGAGGGCTGGTGAAAATGTTTTGGAGATCACCGCCTCTAACACTTCAGGGGAGCCCCTTTGAGAAATGGTGCCTTTGCACAGAGAATTCGTTTGATGGAGGGATCTCATTATCCCGGACAAAGGATGCAAACAGCAGAATTTGTGATTATAAACGTTAATGCACCTCCCATGTTGCCTATTGTGGGCATTCAGAAAGCTCTCCAATATCTTAACCTATTCCTAATGAATGTATTAATGATGTTCCTGCTCTTGAGAGTCACTTTCCAGGTTGTTTGTAAGCACTAGAGTCTTTTAAATGAACTCTCCTTTATAATGTACTTACTCTTAATGCTTCCCCAGTGTGCTGTGATACCGTCTTAAACCCTCTTTAAGTGCTACAAGTCCCAAAAAGTCCAGACAAAGTTTGGCACTGTAGGTTCAGATTTAAAGGATCAATCCATAGTATAGTTTTTTGATCCTCCTGCTTAAAATATTGACAGTTACCAATTATATCCTGTCAAATATCCAAAATACACATCTGTAGCCATCTACAATTGACACTACACACTTAACAAATGAAAAGGGAAGTAACAAAAAGGATAAATTAGATGTAAAACTTACTGAAAAACAAACAAAAATGTTTCAAACACACAGCTCATCCTGTTTGCTTAACATAAAGTCTATGGAAAGCTTGTCATATGTGGAAACAGTTAGTATCAGGATACATGCTTTGGCTTATGATGTTTGCAGTAACATCATTATTTATACTCTGCATGATTTAAACAGCTTGACGAGTGACCAAGGAGACTGTGAGACTGTGATTTGCATTCCCATCGGGACACTGGACTATATTAAATCAAAAACAAACTCTTTAAACTTGAACCAAAGAACTGGTCTCTCTCCTAATTCAAGGAATGCATGACATCCCATACTGCATGTCAAACAAATGACTATAGCTCAGTGGTATACGACTTCTGTTGTTGATAACAGGCACACTGTCAATGCTAAAATGAAGCGCAATAGTCTTCTGGGAATAACTGTGCTTAACTAACCTGCTAACAAACCATTTCTCAAGCCACAACTCTACAAGATTGAAATGATTAAAAAAAAACACACACAGAAACATCAAAGTGATACAGAAATTGTTAACCAACGAAACACTGACAATGTTATTTGTCTGTGTTTGTCTGTGTTTGAATGTGTGTGAGCAGTAAGCCATGAGACGCTAACATGTCTCACAGACATTTGTCAGGAGGAATCATTTGATTTGGCTTACATTACGTGTCTTTTGTTTGTCCTTTACATCGGTGACTGAGAGCTGAAACAAACATCCATCCACTGTGCTTTATTTAAGTCACCCCCTATTTCAGATGACCATTTTCCCAAGATCCTTCTTCTCCTACTTGTCTAATTACCATAGAAGTCTTTTTTCAAACACCCCCTCCATCTTTCCCGAAGGAGACCACATGCAACTATAATTGCCTCCCTCATTAGTTATGTTTTCACAAGACGGGATAGGGGGCAATTAATTTTATCACTTAATTTTGTCACCGATATTTCCACGGCCTTAGTATTGATGTGTCCACCACAGCCAGGCCCATTTTTCAGGAAAATTAATTGACAAAGCAGTAAAATTTATCAACATATCACCAGATTAGGCGACAAATTGATGCAATGAGGGAATCAATTGTGCTTCTGTCATTGGGGTGCAACAGCGCAACCCAGAACAGAGCAGGACGAGCTAGACCACTGTGAGAGTGACTTCTGTGGCAGGTGCCGTGATTTATGTTTTTATTTAGACAGGGGGCATAAATCAGAATGAGTTACAAGTGCGGAGCTACCTCCCCTTGAGAGTCACACAATCGCCTACACAAAGCACATGCAACACACACAGAGTTCACACAGAGACACGCACATGCATGTGCACACAAAAGCAAAAACAAAGATATAATCAAAGATGAAAAAATCAATAAGAAAAGAATAAAGCGAAAGATCGGACTAGATCAGCTGGAGCTAAAGCATGTATTACTGAGGGATGAAAGATTAGGGGTGGGAATCCCGATAAGATTATAAAATGCACCTTGATGCATCAAAATGTTTTATTTCTATACATGATTTATTTTTTCTCAGTGTTTGACTACCTTTATCTTTTAAACAAAGCATATTTGTAATGCTCCATCATTAAAAAGAAACAGATGAATTTCCTTCAGTGTTGTTTATGACCAGTCATCCTCACCAAAACCTAGGTGAGAACGTAAACACAACGCACATGATTACGTCCATTAGGTTTCTCCATCCAGTTGGTTCAGCCCTAAGGTATGTACAGCCCAGTCTTCCAAAATGGTTACAGGTGATCATGTCGAGTGTTGGGTTTTATTGGCTTGGGGTTTGAATTTGGTTTGTCCCATTATTTTTTGGGATGCAATATAATTGCAATACAAGCCCCCAACCCTAAAGAAGATATATAAAGTAGTGTGTAGAAAGATAGAAAACTAAATATTATTTAGTTGTCTATGATATAAGACAATGGAGAGAAGAAAATGCTCATATTTGAGAAGCTGGAACCAGAAACTGCTGAATTCCAGTCAGAGACCTTTGCTGCATGTCATACTGTGATACATAAACCATCACTTGCCCAATCAGAGCAAAATGTCTTTAAAAAGTAAAAGAAAAGAATAATCAGTCTAAAAGACACGATTCTCTCGTCGCTACAGATGACAGGAAAATAAATCTGTTAACATCCGCTGGACTCTCTTGGTTGAGGTGATTGAAGGTCATAAACCTGAGGGTCATTACGCTCCTAAGAACAGCAGTTGAACCAGGTTGGTTTATTGTGTCTTCTGCATAAACTGAACACCTAACTGAATAATTCTACTAGGAACATGTCTACCGCGTGACCCTGTCAGCATATGCCTGCTGAACACTTGTGACCCAGCAGTTGAGAAACAGTATCCTACTGTAACACATGACCCTGGCTGTCTGCATTACATCTGCTCAGCATGGACGAAATGCTTTGCGTGACAGTCGGTCTATCAAAAGCATTCGGTTGACCCCTCCACGCAGTACTTCAACACATGGTGAGAACAAATTGAGGACAAAATGGCCATGGCGCATCACCTACTGTTCCATCCTCTCAAGAGGGCACACATTTTATCCTCAGTAGAGGAGAGAGCATGACACAGGAGAGAGAGGAGGAGAGAAAAAAAAAAGAAAACAGCATAACACAGCGTCTAGAGAAGCAAGCAGGAGAATTGCTCGGGCGCCGGGACTGTCATGTCTGTATAAACAGGCATTGATTTTTCTGTCCAGCTCTGGCACCTCAACCATTTATTCTCAGCTTTGTGGTTGGGGCCCAGCGGGGCTGGAGAAATTCTGTTACAGTCCAGTTAGGCCCTTGAGGCCTGTGTGTGAGAATAGATTTCACCTGTAAACGAGGAGAGGGACTGGAGCCACTTAACAAGGGCAACCTGTGTCACCAGAGGGCAGGATGGGTGAAGTCACACTGGATGGATAATGACACATACTGTGGAAAGAGAGGAAGAATGAGAGACACAGAAAGAAGGAATAGGAGGAATGGGTGAAATGATTGATACTGTGGAAGAAGGAGAGAGAGGGAAAGGAGGTGTTTAAAGCACTGAGTATAAATAATAAAAGAAACAAAGGAAATGTATGACAAAAAAGACAATTATGAGCTATTAGAATACCAACTATTTACCAAAATGTTGATTGATACCTATACCAAGTTGTGTATCACTGTAGTTGATAATGGAAAGACTCAAAGACTTTAAACTGAAACAATACTGATTTGATACTCGATATGAAACTGAAACAATACTAATAAGTGGCCTCTAGGTTCACAAATAACATGTTGAACCAAGATATAAATTTGGGTTTGCACATTTTCCTCGAACTTTTAACAACTGGGACACCTACATTTATTGTATGCGTTCTGCTTTTGGCAACATACAGTGCATTGGGGAATTATTGTATGCATTTTTCAGATAGTGAAGAGCCCTAAGAGACCCACAAAAGAGAAATACAAAGTACTCCCATACACCTGGCAGTATGGAGAGGTCAAGAAAGGAGGTAACTCAGTCTGTAGAAGAGAGCTCAAGAATAAATACAGATATACTCCTTGTAATACACATTATTATTGTACTATTTATATTGAGCCATGTGAACTGTATGTCTTCATCCATGATTGATTAAAGGGCTATTCTTAAGTTATACTGATTATAAATCTTTACCTTTCTAAACTGGATAATGGTGGGGAATACTACATTGTCCTATAAGGATGCTATACTGTACATGTGTCCGTATCCTGCATCCTCATTGTTTTTGGTCTTCCAGTTCAGGAGTTTATGTACCGTACATTTTGTTGGAAAGAGCTTCTGTCATATCCTGAGATAGCATTCGTGGCCTTTGACTTGTATTTGCAGGTTGTATATTTTCATTTAGGATTTAAGCTTGTTAAGTAGCTATTGATGAGAGTAAATTGACTTTGTTGTAACTCTCTCCTTTCAGCATGCCATCGATTAAATCCGATTGATTAACTTGTTTTGATGTTGGGCAGCATTGTGTACAGTACTATTTCCTCTGTCCACTGCTGCTTCACTGTCAACTGAGTTATCTCAGTAAAGGAAAAGAAAATGTTGTAGCATGTGCATGTACTGCTTTGCAAAGCAAAAAAACAAGACTTTTGAAGTCTGAGTATCACTTTCAAATGTTGCTTTTCTCTTTTCTCCCATAATGTAATGAAAATATTCAATGTCTGTTTCTCCAAAACTTAACTGACGCTACAATGCATATGTCTAATATTTAAAATGACTGGAAATTAAGACAGGAAGTGTTAAAGATGTCTTGCGTGTCACGTTATACACCTTTCCTCAAACTTCAGCCATGCATCTGAATCATCTTTGATAACTTTGGGAACTTCAAATTCAAATAAAGTTCTGAGGGTTTGAACAAAGCTTGGCTGCACACCATGAGCTACTGTAGATGGATCTATTGGCAAAGTTTAAAAACTGAAATGAAAAATACAATATTCAAATTTTAGATCTAAAAGGCTGCTTTCACGTTTGTAAGACAAATTGCTAGAAACAGCTCACAGAAACAGCCAGCTTCAACATCAGGGGGAACCTGTAATTGAGAGGAATTAAAGACAAACAGTGAGTTTCAACTCTCGCGCAGGCACACACGCACACACACTGCAGAAAGTGAGCATCTCTGTGAAGTTTCAACAGAGAGTGACAGTAATGATAGTGTGTGAAGGTTAACTCCTAGAGAAACCGAAGCACTCCTGCTGAATGGGAAGGAGAGGGGCAGGTTTGAAAAGTACTTATTAGTCAAACTGGGTAACAACGGCGCCTCCCGCACGTATAATCAAATCACTCCATATACCTAGTTGCAGTGCAGCATCTGAGAACCAACCAACCCCTGAACCTTGACAGGAGGGTTATTTTTACTGATACTTTGCCTGTCTATTGTCTTATGCACTTATTGGAAATGGTGCATTCAACAAATGGAAATAAATACGATGAAGGGTGAATGAGGTGGGGAAGATGGGGGATTTTGAGGAGGAGGGAGGGATTCAAGACGCTATCATGAACATACGCTCCTCTTGTTTTCCCCCCTCTCTGCCCTCGAGTTAACCATCCAATTGTTTGTGGAATACATAGAGTGCCATGCAATTTTAATGACCCCCAGCATGCACACATTTCCTGATTCGCTTCTCGTCAGCCACCGGTTTTTATTTAGTACCAAACACTCCTACTTGTCTCCTCTGTGATCAATACGTGGTGTCTTGGAATGAGGCAACGCGTTTTAATGTTATTTTATGAGATCAGATAGCTGCCTTTGATCCCCTGCTGCGATGCGTCTGATCTCCTATATCCGACAGGCTCCAGCGTTCATATGCATATTGTGTCTAGGAACAGCAGGGATGGAGAAAAAATATGTGAGAGGAAAAACAACATTGTCCCTGTTCAAGGAAGTGTTTGTTAACCAGAAATTAATATAAAAACCTGCAGTTCTTATTGTTGTTGGTGGTGGTGTTTTGTTTTAGCTGGCACCGCTGCTTGTGAGAAGTGCACATCAAGCAAATTAACACTTGCAGCTTTGTCCCTAATTGCACATATGAGAAAAGCAGCGGCTTAGGGAATGTTGTATGTAAATAAGGTTTCATTTTGTTTTGTTTTGCTGCTGGTGCTTTATCATAAAAAACAGGTACTTCCCCTTATTAAATAATGCTGGCTATACAATGTGTAATAGCACATTTCACATTAAAACCTTGCCAAGACCCATACTTTACATACACACATTTTAAACGTTTAAAACAAAGACTTTAACAAACAGCTGTGTTACTTTTGTGTATGGATCATGTGTCAAGAAAACAAAGTTTTTCTAAAACGATTCAGAGCAGAGGCGGGACATACTGGTGTTTATTTGGGTCTAGCTCTCATGACAGATGTGGATTATAGTCAACAGAGTGCTGCAGCTGTTACCGTCTGTGATCCTAACAAACTGAATGGGGAAGTTTTTGTTTTCATCTGTTGCTGTATTTTCTTTCTTTCTTTCCTTTTTTCTTTGTTTTAATATGCATTCACTCACTTACCTGTAGAATGGAATCATGTTGTTGACATTTGTTGCGTGTTTTTAATAAAAATTGACATGAATTAAAATGCTTTTGTCTTGGGTTCTTTCATTTCACAGCCGAATACATGGAAGTTGCATTTGGCAGTATTGGGGCCTAATGTTCTCTCTCTCTCTCTCTCTCTCTCTCTCTCTCTCTCTCTCTCTCTCTCTGAGTTAAAAAACATGACATGTTTTGCCTTTGGACTTATACGTTCATGTATGGATCATTAAACATGAAAATTATTAGAAAACCATGCTTTCTTCTCAAAATCTTTGTATATTTATTTATTACATTACCTTCTATAGGGGGGAAATGATTGCATTTCTCCCTCCAGTGTCTTGAAATGCAATCATTGCATGATGTATCATCTCTGTCCATCCTTAGGTTCACATGTTGGACTCTCGGAAATGGTGTAATTGTCCGCTGTGTCTCAGACTGCTAGAGGTAATGAGCAAGTGATAGCATCACAGTCTGCTAGACGGGATGAAAGAAACACCACAATAAAGGAAGGAGAGGCCAAGCAGTAAATATCCCTGGGCCACACAGTGCAGATACTAATTGCGTTCCCAAACTCGAGCGCAGTAAATAATGAAATTTTAATTTCTGCTCTTGCCATTGCATTTTCCTCATTCATGTTCAGATGAATGTTTCAAAGAAATTTACTGCTGCCATGAGGGGGAAAAAAATGAAACTGGAGGGTTAGGGGAGGGGAGGGTAGTGCATGAGAGAGGGGGAGAAAGGACAGAGAGCAGACACAAGATGGAATATTTGTTCATCATGACGACTAATCAGCTGAAAGGTTTTGAATTGGGTTAAAAAGGCAAACCAAAGTCAACCATACATAACTATGCAAAAACAAAATATCCCAAATGACTGAAAGTAATAAAAACATGTAACTATACATTAATTTAAACATGTTTTGAAAAAACAAAGCCATAAACGTAGGCATTTTCCCCTCACAACGAATTCTCTGGTCAGATAGCCCTTCATGACCATGTTTCACCACCAAGTTTTACAGGCTAACATCACCAACACAACTGTAACATTGATGACAGTGTTTCTCAATACATCTCATTACCTTAAAATGTTCCTTTTCTGCTGGATTTGACCAAACAAAAGAGCTGTACACTGGAAACACAGCGCTCTCCATTCTTCGCCGACTCTCCTTCAAGTTCTGTCAGGGCTATTAATTTAACATATATTGTTTCATTATAATGAAATATGTTCAGCTTCAGTTATCACAGATTGAATGTTTTCTTATTTGATTATCACCTCAAGTGATTTGTAATATGCAGAACAACTTATTATGCTGTCTAGAATCAAATTTTGATCCTTCTCAAAAGAAAATCAGGCTAGATTCCTTCTCTGTGCTCTGTTGAATATTCCTAGAAACTGTAATATTGATTTCTACATGGCGTGGGGAAACGACATGAATTGCTTTACACCAACATAGGACGTCTAAGGTTTGTCAAATTGCTCGTTGATTTAAAGTTTAAGTAAATTTCAGACTCAGAGAAACCAAACTGTCCTTTCTGGTTCCTCTCTCTTTTGCCGTCTTTGCCCAAAACATTTCATGACTTCTTTTACCTCTGGGCTCTAAAAATTATGTCTGCTTGCCTGCTTATGTCAACAAGTTTTCGTTGACACTCTCATTTGTTGCAAAAACCAAAGTAAAGCAAATTTCTCTCCACTTTAAAACATTTTTTTCAGAGGAAAAACCAAAAGTGCCAACTAGAATGAATGTTGGATCCACCTTATTTCATTGGTATTTGGTTTGTGTGTTCCTTAACCTCACATTCTACTTTAAAAAGAGTTCGATATCAGGTCCTCATAAAAGGCCAGAGATAAGACCACAGAGGCAAATCAGTGCTAAGACTAATCAGTTGAAAGCCTGTGCTAACCGCAAGAAACAACATGTATGCCTGTATGATCCTGCAATGCTTTAACATTAAAACTGTAGGAACAGGCTCCAAATTCACTCACAACATTTCAGAAATTTGCCTTTTATCTTCATGATTGCTGTCATATTACATACCGCCGTCTATAACATTGTGTCAGACACAAACTGGCTAACTGTGGGAGACTTCCTTTGCTCTCCTTTCCTTTCAGTGCTGGCAAAATTTTAAATGAAGAGTCATTCATCTAGCTCCACTGGCAAACAAAATCAAATAAATCAACACTTTCCCCAAATATAAAAACATTTGTGTTGTGGGCAGATAATTAATGAGCACAGCTGCACTAATTAAAAGCCATCTGAGTTCCATTAATCTTGGTTGTTGAGTCCCATCGTTTCTCAAAGTGGACAGCCACGCCTTTCCTATGCAATGCCTGCTGTCCTTGGACTCATTTTTCAGGTGATTTGGAAGAGCATTGTTGCTTTATTAGCATCATGAAGAAACATGAAAGCACAATTAATAATGCATTCCAAGATGGGCACAAAGAAAATGATTATTTCCCTCCATTGCACAATACGGAAAACTGAGATTTGGAGCCAAGCTTTACTTCTACAAAGGCAACCTGACAATATGTTTTTCATGATAGTTTTTATCAGCTTTTGCCCTCCATATAACTCACTTTGGAAATCCCTCAAGTTCAACTATTTAAAGTAAGAAAGTGTGTCCATTTTTGAGGTTAAACACATCTGACTTTGGCGATCAGGACACCTCAAGAGTTTACAAAAGGAGTCTGCATGATAAGCTCTCGAGTGTCGCCAACATACTGTTAAAACAGAACTTAAAACATGTTATGTAAAGGGGAAAATACTAATCAAACTTATAACTAATCAAAACTAAAAACAATTACAGCAACCTTTTAAAGTTATAGTAATGTTCTCCTTTTTAGTAGTCAGAGAGCACACAAGTAAATACAAACATCCCCAAGTCCATTCCCAACCCTTAGGAAAAGCAACTGCATCTCATGATCTTCTTTGGTGAGTAGAGCTGGCTCCAATGTCTGTATAAAATAATAACAATATTTCATGAACCCAAAATTAATAAAAAGTCAAACAAAATCCAAATCTCTTTCCAAATGAAAGACCTGGCTAAACCATTCACACTAACTCCAACTAATCTGCAATTATTTTTCCCTCCCTGTTAAAGAGCTCATCCCTGCTTATCTAATAAAAAACATCCATTCCCGTTTTGAGACATGCCAAGAGATGGATTGGCAATATCGTCACAGTAATAAATGTTAATCCACAACTTTACGTTGCTCTGACACAGCTCATAAATACTATCAGAAACATAAACAGCAGTACACAAGATGACTGAAGCCTCAGCCTCTTTTGCATGCTGAACCTTTGGCAGAGACAGAGGGAGGGGAAGGAAGCATATGGTGCAAGACTGCCATAAACTGGTTTTATGAAAATGGCTGGAATGTTTATTGAATTTAACAGTACCTTAGGCGCTAACGACTCATCTCATTTTACCAAGGCGTGCTTGTAAATCTCTCAGAGCAAAATGACGAACGCAGCTTGATTATCACCGTTACTAGGAACACAAGTTTTGTTTAAACTGCTACAGCTCAAACATTTCTTGTTTGTGACAGGAATTATATTTTCACTTCTTTCTGTTGTTAGATTTTCTTACCGAATCAAATGAGAGGACTTTTTGAAGTACTAACATACATGTGCATTTGTTGGGGTCTTTACCAAAAAAACATGTTTTACATCTGGAAAACAAGATTTGTAGGCCAGGGCATCTCTGCAGCACTACAGTGCTTCATTAAAATGCTGTTTCTTTTACACAGTTTACCTTATAAATGATAATTAATAATAATACATGGCAGCTTCTGTGATTTGGATATTGTACATGGCCGTTTTGCAATTTTGTTAATATTTCTGAGCAATTGTGCAGCATCATGTCATTTTGATAACAGTCATGTTTGTTGTTTTAGGAGTCAAGAGCAAACAAACTTTATGGTCGTTTAGATATGAGGACGTTTTGTTTTTGCCAGAACTTTGGTGAAAATTAGACAGAACTGTCTTGTTAGCCAAGTGTTTTAAGAAGTAAGCAGCGTAAGTTCAATAGTTAAATCTGCTTTCTTGTCTGAAAGATAATTTAAAAGCCCACATCTTGTAGCTTACTGTTCACTGGGAGAAGGCTTCATATCCTGTCAGTAGAAACCATTTCCTTTGTAGTCATTCTACAACGTAGTGTGTGTTCAGAGAACATTGTTGTATGAATCACACAAACTCATTTTACCTACCACAAGCAGTTCTCAAGAAACAACCCAACATTAGCTGCGTTATTGCTGTTTAAAACCCCTTTTTTCTGCATTCTTAATTATTCATTTCTTCATATGCTTTGTGCAGTACATAAAATTGTTGTTGTAATCACAGGGGCAATGGCCATTAAGCCCTAATGTGGCTAATGTTTGCCTAATCAAAGTTTTATGGACGGCAATAACTTTGAAATAACATTTTTTAATTATCCTTTAATTTGAGACGTGATATTGGTGCAATCTCTCATTGGAAGAAAGACCCAAACAATAATGGTCCCCTTGGGGATCCTTATTGTTTTGCACATGAAAGGTAAGAAGGCAGGGCAAAGTACGAGACCTGTTTTTTTTCTATGAACATACTTTGGTTGTTGCAGGAAAATTTGTCTGCAGCTCAATTAACATCCGTAATTGATTAAAGAAGAGATTGATTCATCACACTGAAGGACTCGCATTGTATTTTAATTTGGTATAATCTCTTAGTGTTGATTTTCATAATGGGTTGACATTTAGAAATACTAAAGGAAAGAGTCACGGTGATGAGACGTCTTATTGTCCAATACATGAAGCATCAGTCATTTAAGTTTTTCCCTGATACACATTCTATCACTGATTGGTTTAAAATAAACATTAAAATAGGTACATAAATGGTAAAAAATTAATTCTAGCATTTAACAATGGAAAACGTCACATGCTCGAGTAGCTAATATGAGTTTGTAATATGAAGGGTGGAAAAAGTCTACATCTTGTTATTGTTCCTTCTACCCCCAAATTACCTTTTCACTGCACTTTCTTGGCGTAACATACAGTATTTACCCCTTTCACGGTCCCCCACCACCCAAGCACAGACGTTTGAGCGAGTTTATTAGTTCAAAAGGATTATTATTCTAATGTGAAAATGGAACTAATGGTGTGCCAGATGCTTTTTGCACAATTATCTGAGAAAACAAGTCTCAAGATAAGTCATGTGTTATTATTTGGTCATTTTTCAGAGACCCTTCAAAATTGCCCAATTATGTTCTATTAAGGCAAGGCCAACCCTGTCAATCAACGCGGCAGCATTTGCCCCCGCCTTCAAAGACAGTCCACTCAAGATTTAATGGCTCTCAGAAGTTTTCACTGCAGCAAAGTGATAATGTTGCTCAGACTAATAAAGTTTGTTTTTCTCTAGATTCTATAATAACTATGCTCGTTATCAGCACCATCTGTTTTTCTGTTGTTGTTTTTTTGTTTGGAAAAGGGACGAAATGCTACTGACGAGTTACTACTTGAGACCTGCTTAGATGAGTTCAAAAAGAAAAGGGAAACTTGGCAAACAAAAGTAATCAAATCTATAATGGAACATAGTATTTGTCATGCATTATATGCAAAGAACAGGGAAAGAGCCTGCAGGGTCTCCTTTCAAAATGTTTCACCTCAAAAACGTAACAAACATGACAATCACCTCAGTATCTCACATCTGCAGCATAATGTAGAAGTTGTAACTTCCATTTTACAGGAATTACACTGTAAGCCTGTATGTAACTAACTCACTGAAAGAGACGAAAGGTACACAGAACATTTGCCTCTTTCTAGTAATGAATTATAGCGAAAATCTGTCATTATATGAGTGTCTAGAAATGTCTGTTTGGTGGTATTCTTCCATCCTTGCTCAGAGAACACATCAGTTGAGGGTTCACAGTTCAATAAATATTCACACCTCTTTCCACACTTATGAAAGTGGCATTATAGCCAACACATGCTCAGCCACCACTAATAACACTGGGATAACAGTGTTGTTGAGGCCTTTGTGTCAATGTAGTCCTAGCAGTTATGCGTCATAGTCTTTTATATGTCTTGCCCATGTCTCCCCAGGATTGGCTGACTCCCTACAGCAGAGAGTTAACAATTAGAGGCAAAATAATGAAGATACGGACTGAAATTAAGGGTCCTGTATAGGTGTCTCCAAAATGCAAATGTCTAATACACTGATGAACCTACTCTGAAGATAACTGAACATTTAAGTAATTAACTGGCTCCTTGACTAAATATTCCATATATAACAAAGATCTATTTTCGGATTTTATGGGACTTGAATTTTCAATGTCCCGTCACTCTGAGGCAAGTTGTTTTTGCCCGAAAGTCCTATCTTCCCTGCTGTTCCCCATTTGCCAAAACTTGTGCTAGGTCAGCTCCCAACACATGCCCTGCCACTGGGAAAATCTGGCAACCGGGGTGTCACATTCAAGCAAAACATCTGTTGTTTTACCGGCCTGGCCAAACCCATTCTGTCGCAGTGAATTAGGGGTATGGGAAACAGCGTCACCCATGAATCTGACACCATTGGTTTTTACCATGCATACACACAGTAGTGAGTAATGCAGTGTATTTTGATGAATACAAATAAAAACTTCAAAATTCAGTGGAGATATTGTTTTAACATATTTTGTTTGGCTGCCATCATATCCAGCATTCTAAAAATACCAGGTGAATGGTGGAGGGGTTCGGATACGATAAATAAAGTCTCTGTGACGTGGCCCAGTGCTGCAATCAATCTCCAGCATCTCCCTGTATCCCCTTCTCTCTGTTTCTCTCTTTGTTTTCATATCTCACTGTCCCTCCCTCTTCGTCCTACATCTCCCTCCTCTCTGTCTAACTCTATCTTGCTTGAGAGCTAGCATATGTCTGCAATCATTTCCTCCCAGCCCCCAGCCCCCACACCCCCTCACCTTCTCCTTCCTTGCAGATTTCCTCTCTTCCCCTCTGTCTCTTCCCCAGTTACTCCTTCATCTCTCCCAGTTTGACTCGAGCCGTGACTGGTGCAGTTATCAATCACGAAAGCCAAGCCTTGTCAGGGACGACTGAACCCAGAGGCGCTCCTCTCCCCTTGCTCTCTCCCTCTCTCTTTTATCTGTCTCGGTCTCCTTCCTTTAACAAATTTGTTCCAGTTAATAAGCCCTCCAAAATGACCCCCTCTTCCTAATTAAGCACAGGCAGCATGTAGGGAAATATGATACTTAATTAATGATGAGATAAACTCTCTCCCAAGGCCCTGTCAGAAAACCATGACACCATGTTTGGCGGTTTGAAATCAAATTAACACGCCAAAAGACAGAGAAGAGAAACTGATGGGTGATTTTGCTCTCCCCCTTCCGATTCTTCATCTGACAGAGGAACACTGTAAATCTGGATTTGGATTTTGAAACCAATCACTTCAGTTGTTACTGGCTTGTATTGTCAACCGAGTCATGCTATCATGTGTGAAGGCTCAGTTTATTAATTATCATTTCTTTGTACTTTGTCCCAACAAGTCATTCATCAAAGATGCTGTAAATTGGCTCAGGTTTTAATGTGTTAAAGCGGATAAACACTTAAGCACTGAATATGTACAAGAACATTCAGTCATATGTACACACACACACACACACACACACACACACACACACACACACACACACACACACACACACACACACACACACACACACACACACACACACACACACACACACACACACAGTTGATGATTCAAATCATCAGCTGCTGAGTCAATTCACAGCACTTTTTCCATTTTTTATTAACTGTGTCATTGTACACAGAGGAATGCAGGATAACAACATGGCAGGCTGTAAACTTTAGAAACGTGTCTTGTATCAAACTTACTAAAAACATAAAACAAACTGTTTTGAGGAAGCACACAGCAGATAGCAACAAAACGCACTGCAACAGGAAATCACAACTCTATCCAACATTGGTGTGGATGTGAGGGCGTGCATGTGCAAGATTTGTACCTGAGTTCAATCCACTTGGTATAGAGTCCATTTTGTGTTCCTCACAACCCAAGAACGGTTCAGTTACAAGCCAGTTTACAACCACAAAAAGAGAGACAACTCATTATTCAGCTCCGGGTTTTACCATGGTTCCCTACAAAACAGCTCTGGGTTATTTCTCAGGGAACTCAGACTAAGAAAAACACACATCCAGTACTCACCTCTACACACTACTGGCACTTTTACATTTTCATCTTTGTCGTGCTGTGACTTTTTTTGGAACTTCTAACAAGCTGTCGGTACTCCTTTCTGCCTTTTCCATATAAGGTTCTTTGGGAGCCTTAAATAAACAGCATTACCAGGGGGTACTTTGTGACGATTACGGTCTGTTCTCGTCTGCCTGCTCTTCTCTAGTCTGTCGCTTAGTAAGAGTAGAGACAGCGTCCAAGGACGCACAGGCTTGACTGGCAGCTCTGTGGGCCGCTTGTGCCGCTGTAAACCCCCCGCCTTATTTTCTAAAACATACCACTGATATGAACACTATCCAGTGCCTTTAACATGGTGTAAAGTTTATGGTTTAGCATCTTTGACAGTTTAAACAACTTACTTTCAAAGCCATCTTTCCTTTACGACATATGATCCAATAGTGGACAGCAAAGAAGCAGTCCAGCACATCTCTGCCTGTTTGAGCTGCCCTCAACAACCCACTGTAATCCAGACACAGATATAGACTGACACGCAGTCAAACAGCACCATAGTAAGCTTTTTAAATACCAGAATGTTTAATATGCAAACGATTCAAATATTCAAATGAGTTACAACAAAGAGCCCGTATCAATCAGAAGTCGCTCTCTTACAGCAGTGCCCACAAAGAATGTAAAAGACATTCACTGACAATAATTTATTCTCTCTCATCTCATTACCCTTTATATGATTTCTGTGTTTACAACAAACTTCAATTTCTTTAATCATGTCCAACATCTCATTCTTTTATTATGTTTTAACGAGCATTAATTAACAGCTGACACAGCGAATCATATTTAATAATGCATGGATAATATTTTTTTCCGGAACATATGGTGCACTTTATTAATATTCAGCATCAATTGTCACATTCTGTCTTACAAACCCTTTCAGAAATAGGCCGTTTTGATGTGAGTGAAGCAAAGTTGTGAGTGAGTTGTTTGCAGTCTGTCACTGACTGATATCTAAAGACTCATTTATAGCCCTCCAGAGGAAGACACAGCACTTTCAGAAAGGCAAAGGACAAAAACAGTGAGCTAAAAATGGTTTGTAATAGGCAACTATAACTTTGTTTTTTTGTTTTTTTTCCATTGGATAATGGATAAAACAGTATAAACCTCCACAATAACATCAGTCAAAATCCCAGAAACATGTTTGTGTATCTATGGTTGACATTCCTTTTATTTTTTATCTTTTGACTTGCTGATTAAAGAAAGTTTAAAACCCTCTCAGTACGGTGTCCACTTTTTGGATAAAGTCTATGCATTGATTTGATGTCATGATTTATGAGAAACTGGAGCCTCTTACTTCTAGGCATCTATATGCAACTTAACCCATTTTTTAAGAAACATGTGGCCACTTTCTACCAACAAACGTATAAAGTACAACTTTAAGCATATCCAAAACATAACATTCATTCAGAATTAGTAGTAAACAGTTTTTACAAAACAATCATATTTGTGACACACTGGTATCGGATCAGTACTCGGTATTTTGCCAATACACAAATCAGCTCAGGTAATGGAATGCGGAAGGAAAAATTGTATCACCGCATCTCTTCATGTTATATGAAATAAGCTACCCTGTGTCTCAACTTGTGTCTATATACCACCAATATGCAATAACAATTTCTGTTAATTGTATTTTGTTCCAATGTTCCAATAAATATAAGGCTGGGAGAAGTTAGAATGTGGCGATTAAAGAGGCCAAAAGTTGACTTTGACACTGAAGACCAAGTTTCATGTTTGAGATATGTTGATAAAACATTGGTCGTCTATTTGTGATAACTTGTCCATACTGAGTCTGCATTAAACATTAAGTAAACAGACGTCAGACATGACTCAAATGTTGTTTTCTTCCTTTCTTGTTGAAATGTAATACTAAGATTCAGAGGTTTAGAAACAAGGAAAAAAAAACAAGAAAATTAAGTATGGAGGTCTGTGTCTGCATGTAAGTGCATAAACTCCCATGACACACTTTTCATGGGCTTACTTCTCAAACTACATACAAATATTTCTTAATAAAACACTGAGAACTTAAGTGTCACTTCAGGTCCTTGAAACTAGTGAGCCAAATGCATCAATTTTACATCACATCACTTAGCTGACATCGTAATTATTGTAAAGACAGTTTAGTTGTAAACTATTTTTACCACATTGGGCACTGGGATCATCTTGCCAGCTGAGCTCATCATCCCAGAAATATGTCTCAACAATGACAACTACATTTTAGCTCTTGTTCCTCCTCATCTTCAAATTAAATGTACACTGACTACTTTGATATGTGCAGAGTGAGTGTTTACATCCCAGAGGACGAGGAGAAAAATAAATAAACCAAAACTATCACATCCGCAAACAACTAACAACAAATCTGACATATTTACCATAACAGCCAGTCTGAACTTTGGTCTAAATGAAACACATCCATAAAATAAGTGTTTGTTCTGCACCGTCCTTTGAAGTTGGATTTGTTTTTGCTCTTTAATGATTTCTTTCTTCTGATGATGATGGAAGCCGTGCTGACACCTTCTTTTGCTTCATCAAGTTCCGCTGCACAATTACATGAATTTACTTTCAATAAATTACCATCCTTGCATACATCAGTCAAATCATCCAGCTGAGGCATTCGCAAACAATATGCATTATTAATTTCATTGTCAGTGTTTATTTGGTTAACTTGTAACCGACTTGGACAGCCCATTGCCTTGATGATGCATTTAAAAGCATCAGGGTCGGCTTTTTAAAAGGAAATCAGGGGATGACATGCTTCCACACACCACTTCGCTCCCCGCTGAGGCCACAGAGGGAAAAAGACTGAACTCCAGTGAAAGACCAATCAAAAACTCAAAAGATGCATCATGAGCTGCCAAAGCCAAAACAACAGAATCAGGAAGATCATCCACATCACAGCGATTCTCAGTGAGTGGTTGTTAGCACTGATTGAGTAGATTTCAATTTAACAAGTTTCTCCTGTCTACAATAGTTAATTGAATGAATATATTGTAGAAAAGAGAAAAACAACTACACGAGCAAACAAAGAAGTTCAGTGAGAAATTATCTCTCAGCAAGCATGAAGTGAAGGGTTCAACAATTTCAAACATGTCAGCCATCTCTTAAATGAGAACGAGGAGAACTAAGAGCTCATCAGAGCATTTTTTTCTCCTTTCAAACTGCTCAAATGTAATAATTAACTTTACTTACTATGAGTTAAAGTTTTGTCGCTGAATCCTGCACATGGAAATATTAACAGTGAAAGGTCAGTGAGAAGTCGGGACATAAAGTTTAAAAGACTGATGCATCCAAAATAGATATGTCCTCTAATGGCAGCAAAAACACAGCTAGTGAAGACAAATCAGAGCGAAGAAGCACCTTCTAAAAGTGCCATGTTGCAGCCATCCATTTAGCCCCGAGGGCACCTGGAGGGTGCTGCAATGGCAGCTCTCATCTGCCATCAAACTATCATCCCAGATGACAGCTCTTAGGTACACTCCCAGCTAAATTCCAAACTCTTGCGCCCGCTTACAGTGAACAAGAAAACAGGAGAAGAGGAGAAGAGAGGGGGTGCACGATATTGCAAACATTTCAGATAATGACGCATCACAGCAGTCCAAGCTGAAGTTTTCAAAAAATGTAAAAAGAAAAAGAAATGATGTCCTATATGGAAGCTGAATCAGCTTATTTCGAAAGGGAACCTTGGTAATCAAAGTGGCATAAAAAATGTTTCATCAGATGGAACAGGGAGAAAACTTTCTTATTGTATGGGGAAAACCATCAAGGATAATAGAAAGGGTTAAATTGTAAAACATTCTTTTTAGATCCAACATGTTTATATATTAGTGTTTTTTTTAACCACACAAAGACAGGTGGAAAGTAGTGCAAATAATGTCAGTTGATCATGATTTCAAATGAATACCACATTTTGTTTTTAGACAATGTCTGATAACAGCCACAATCAGCACCTCATTACCTAGAACTACAAATTGAAGACAGAGAATACCAAAAAAAAAAATAAAAAAAAATAAAAAAAATCAAGAAACGGATTCAGAGTAATATTAAGAGCAATAAATTGTAGTTGAGTCATTCTTAAGCTCGATGGCTTTTTATCCTATTTCCACTGTCATGTTTTATGTCATGGCATCAATGCATGATGCTGGAGTGGATGAGTGCCTGGCGCCATGAGAGAGCTGGGACTCTGGGATTTCTGCTTTATCTGCCAGGCCTAATGATGGCATCCACCTGCTGTTTTATGGTCACAGCTGGAGCAGTGTAGCTCCCATTTGGCCCAAAGCGCACAATCTCTCTTCCTCCTTCTCTATCTCTCTATGCTTTATTCCTTGCCCAGCTCTCCTTTATTCTACCCTTTGCTCGTCTTTTTCTCACGCCTTAACCATCCTGTTCTCAACGCCTTCCTTTTTTTCCAATCTTCATCCACCTCCCTATTCACCACCATCCTTCTTTTACGTTCCCTTCTTTCTTTGTGGCTCATTGCCCTGATGTTCTTTTTATGGTCAACAGCCACAAGCTCCTCATCTGAGCTAGTCTGGCCTCATGTGTTTCAACAGGGGATGAGTAGATGTGGGGGTGAAGGCCCACGAGGTGCCCATACAGCCAAACATCAGAACAATATGTCACACAGCTGCCTGATGACCTCGACCATTCAACCTTGCAGGGCTCTGACTGTGCATCTTCATCCTGAGGGTAGTTGTGACATGAAAGCAATACATCTTTTTCATACTGGAATACTTTGTTATCACATAATTCCCATATAGGCCCATGACAAAGTCATGAGCCAGTACCAGTTGCCTTGGGCATGTCTTGTAATTTTAGCCAATTTTCTGTTTTCGAAAAATATTCCACAAACTCATAATTTTCAATGAAAACATGCAACTCTTCCAGTATTTTTTTTGCATGCACTTGTGGACGATGTAACATACATTTACAGTCAATACAAGCCAAAACAAATTGTGCAAAACTCATGGTGGTTGTTTAGATTTAAAGATGCACTGATCAATATAAACAATGGATGAAAACATTAGGTGTATGTGAGAGAAGTCGCTCATAGTGGTGAACCCAAAGAGAATTATCACGCAACTCTGCAGTTCCCTTCAGCTCTTTAGATGTCCTAGCCTTGTTACACGCATTGTTTTTTTGGTTTTCTGTATCACAATTTTACTATTTTGGTACAACCTCACCACTATCATCAACCACTTTGCACAGGCAGCAGAAAACTGTTCTTAGCATTCACAAAAATTAGGAACAACTTTAATATACTTACTGCACACTACAGCCAGACAAGGTTAGCCACTAGTACACATTACACAAATTATGGTGGTAGGTGCACAATTCCAACGACTCACTTGCCAGGACAACACAGGTATACTGAACAAGTGAGCATCTCTTCCTCCAGGAATCGCTGCCGTGTTTTGAGTGATAACCTAATTTCTGAGCTCAGCATTTCAAAGTGTTGTTGGGCACCTTCACTATACTTTGCCATTCCCAAAGACAGACCCGTGGAGGATACTCTCAATATCTACTTACAGCAGAAAGACAAGGGTAGCGCTTAAAGATCACTGAACAGCAAGAAATCTTTCACCAATCTTTCAGTCAAATTTCCAAATAACAAGCCTCAGCTCACCTTGCTTCCCTCTTAATCTCCCCATCATGATCATCATTTTCAGCTCAATCAAAAAATCCTCAACTGACCAGATTTTAGACAGGTGATCTCCAAGGAACTTCACAGCAGGTGTTTTCTAGACAACTTCTGACTGACTTGACTGAAGAAGATTGGAGTTTGGACTAAAAATAGGAGCAACAAATCATTTCTGGGAGACAAGCTGAAATTACTCAACAGCAGTAGGGGAAAAAAATCATGATCGCAGCTAAGGCCCGTCAACAACCCAAGACGTCCTCAGAGAGAGGCACCAGCTTGACAACATGTCAATATCACTTTGAGTGCTTCACTGCAAACACAGCTCTTTGGGAAATCTCATTTACTTAAACAGCTTTACAGACCAAAAAGACAGTGAACATTTGACGAATGCAGGGAAAAAAACTGAGCAGTTGATCTTTGAGACCGCAGGAAGACGATTTAAAAAAAAAAAAAAAAAAGGTAAGACAACACTTCTTTGTTGATCACTGTCAATGCGTTTACTGGACCAGACGGTGTTGTCTAACTTTCGGCAGCTAACGCCTGTCTGTCGGAGATCTTACGTTCGCAGGAAAGAAATTGCCCTCCTTGAGTTTAGCCCCCAGTTCGGCTGCCTCTTAAATCTGTCACTCACACGCCTCTCAGAAGCTGACAGGATGATTGAATACAAACCCATATTAACAGTGACAACTTCAGCTGCAGTTAAGCAGACCTGAGCAAACAGAGCATTGTGGTAGGCAGGCAAAAACACAGAAACAGCTCTCAGTCACTCTACAGGCATACAGACAAAACAGAAACGGATGAAATTTAAGGAAAGACATGACTTGGGATTATTCATATTAATGAAACATGCCTCAGATAATGGCAGCTTTACATTTTTACACTGTGGTATTTGCAGAAGACAGACGGAGGGGTGTATAATGTGAACAAGGAGGCTGTTTTTATTTTGAGGAACTGCACATTAGTGAATATGCATATTGGAGCATGTCTTGCAATTTCCATATTTAGCTCCACACCCTTAGGTGGTTCTCTCAGTCTCCAGGGGCGACAGCCACTCTTGAGTGTGATTTGTCCCAGGGGCTGTTACACATGCTGAATAAACATGAGCCTAATCCTCTTCCGCTACACTTGTAAGGGGTCAAAGTTCGTATTTACAAGAACAGCAAATCCACTTACAATCAAAACCTGTTTTGAGAATAGCCCATCTTACATACACTGCCTAATAGCCAACAGACCATTTCAATTTCTTCTGTATGTATGTCAAATTACCAGTACAGACATTTTTATCATCAGAAATCAGTATTTCCTCCTTTCAGATTGTGGTAATTTAGCCACTCTAGTCAAAAAGCCAATCTCAACTATGATGTGCAATAGTTGATACATTGCCATTTGGCATGGTACTCTACAGCTTTAAATGGCTAAACAGAGTAATTGGATCATTTAAAGCTGTAACCCTTGAGAGTTCTGGTCAAAATGCATATCAAATATTTTCCATTGTAGAGAGTATTCCTTTAGGGCCCAAGATGCTCAGTGTTTTTTCATCTTCTGGGTGCAACTAACAAAATTGGAAAACAAATATATTGGCCACTTTAAAATTTAGGTAGTGACACAGTGATAAAAAAAAAAGGCAAATAGCCAGCTCATTTCAAAAACAAAGAAATGTTTACAGATGGCGATTCATCATTTTTCCCATGTGTTTTCCAGTGTCCAACTGAGTAGCAGACCAACATCTCCTCTGCAATGTTTTCAGATTAATGACTGGCATCATGGTGGAACTTACTTAAGATGTGACAAACATTTTAGACAAATATGAAGCTTTGTCTAACAGAACTGATACCTGTCCATCGAAGAACACAAAGATTGTCAATATAATATTTTATGTGAAATCCTCGTGTCATAATTGCATAGTGTCTGTATCTTAATTTGAATCTTAAGACTAAAACTAACGATAGTACAGTCAATTACCCCCATTAATGGACTATGCAAGACAAATGTGAGACAAAGCCAAGAACTGATGCAATTTCAATACCATGTTTATAATGTGTTATATTTCACATTTACATTGTGTATAATTGTTTGTTTTAATGTTTGTCGTATAAAAAGGTGGTTAACAGTGACCCAGGCTAATCAACTTTGGTTAATATTGATGTTTACACTTTGCTTTGGTCTGCATTGGACTGTGGTCTGCATTTATTCCATTGCAGATTTCTGATTTCTGTGCAGGCTACTGTATTCAGACATTAATTTTCATTTTAAATGCTGGTTAGCATTGGTAAATTACAGCTGGGCAGGTGCACAACTTGAAACGCAGATGTGCAAGTTGACTGTACATGGGGATAGCAAACAAGAAACAATTGCAACATTTGCGGTGTAACGACTTTGTTATGGTTAATGAAAGCATTTGATCACGGTTAAATAACAAACACAAACAACACAAAAGTTAAACCTCGTAGCTGAAAACTTGATCCATTCTCCACCAATCACAATCTTTTAACTTTCCATCCAGCTTGTTCAGTGTCAGATCTTCTATTTCTAGTCACGGCTCAGCTATATAATGCTTTTATGGAGAGAAAATAGACATATCCCTTTTTCTCTGGGAACATGTTTTAGTTAAAGATTGTCGAGGGATAGAATGATACAATGGTCAGTGTGGCCTATAAGTGGGCTGGGACTTCTAATCTTTGGCAAAAGCACCTATGAAAAATCCATCCAGGACTAGTTTGTTTATTCCTTTTTAAAAGTTTACCATAAAACCTTTATAAAGACATGACATCATTCACTGTTGCCGTTCTCTCTAATTGTGAAACATACAGTACAAGTAGAGTAAGCAACCTTCTTTTAATTGTCATTTTTTATTGCTAAACTACCTCCTTCTTCCTCTAACCAATTAGGGAATATAAAGAGAATTTGTCTTCAGACTTTCTCTCTGTATGTGCTCCATCTCCCTACTAAATCATTCAACAGCACTGTGCTTCTCATTAGCCCGCTTAGCAAAACTTCCTCAAAAATCAAATAAATCAGCGCCCGGGAATAGAAATTAAAAGTCCTGCCTGCAAGCTCTTGGGAAGATTTTTTTTTCTCCTCCTCCTTTCAAAGAAGACCAGTGCTTAAGATTTAGAGCACTGCAGTCCTGAAGGCTGGCTTAGCTTCACCCTTGGGTTCTGATACAATGAAGAGGAACCCTAACACTGGTGTTATAAGACAATCTGTGCTCCAGTACCTACAGAGTGTGTATGGTACTGGCTATTTTACTGAATACAGGCTCACTTAAGAAGACGTGTAATTACACTGTAGGGTGGGACAGATTTGGGACAGCCTGGTGGCATAAAGGTCTAAGACGGACCATACAACTGCAATGTTCCCAGTTTGACACACAAATTTGCAAATATTCCAAACAAACTTCTTTCACGTTGTCATAGAATTTTGAGGGAAATAATGAATTTAACCCATTTTGGAATAAGGCTGTAACATAACAAAATGTGGAAAAAGTGAGGCGCTGTGAATATATTCCAGATGCACTGTACATTTATCTACATATTTGTCTATTTTGCCATATCAATCATTCTGTATAAGTTGTCTCTTGCCAGCTGTATCAGGCAATTATAATTGTGTCCTGGATGGACGATGGGTCTCAGCCAAGAATAGACCCCATTAACACGTGGTGCAGATCTGGATAATAACATTCAAATAACATATCGAGATACTTTGCAGGGAAATGTTAATTCTTTCTAGTCAAATGCTTTAAAAAAGCATCCGTTCATATAGATTCAATCGTGTTCAATGTTGACTGTTTTCTGGGTGTTTTCTTACTATTAGACTATTCAACTAGTTTAAGCTTCAACTTCAGTTTAAAGTTAGGAAATTTAGTAATGAGGAACATGCTTGATTCAGATGTCTGTCATAAACAACAATGTGTGTATGTAGGAAATGATCGTTCTGTGTTTTTACCATTGTCTAAAGGGGTTCCGCAAGGTTCAATACTGGGTCCTGTCTTATTCAAAATCTTTATCAACAATATTACATCCTCTATAACAAATTGTAATGCACATCTTTATGCTGATGATACAGTCCTGTACTGCTGTGCTAAAACTGCACATAAAGCCATTAAAATTCTCCAGCAAGCTTCTGAAAAACGTCAAGATTCTCTTTTTAACCTGAAATCAGTCCTCAATACAAACAAAACAAAATTCATGATATTCTCAAGAGCCAGAGATATTGCAGACATTGGTCTGGATGTTACTACTTGAACAGGACACAGTATTGAAAGGGTTTCTGAACACAAATTTGGGTATCTTTTTGGATCAGAAACTCACATTTAAATTTCATATTCACACACTTGCTAGCAAGCTAAGACAAACAATTTATACAGAAACAGAACTACTTTCACCATGTTCTGTAGTAGACAGATCATTGAAGCTGTCTTTATCTGTCCTGGATTATGGTGATGTTGTCTATAGACATGCCTCTGTCTCCACTTTTACTCCACTAGACTCGGGTTATCACTCCTCCCTAAGATTAATTACTGGTGACTGTTATTCCATTCATCAGTGTATTCTATATGAAAAAGTTGGATGGGCAACTTTAACAGTAGGACGTGACAGCCATTGGTTTCTATTTCTTTTTAAAGCCTTGAAGGGCAACATGCCATACCATATATCAGCTCTTTATTAAAATGGTCACAGAGTCACTATTCAACACGCTCTATTGATTGTATAATGATTGAAGTTCCCCGGGTAAACACTAAATTTGGGAAAACTGTTTTCAGTTTCAGTGCTCCATACACTTTGAACATTGTACAACGTACATTTAAAGTTGATACAGCTATACCTAAAGGTCAATTTAAGACTTTGATTTCAAACTACTCAGCATTTGAATGTAACCGTTTTTAACTACGTGCTGCCCTGTATGGTTGGCTGCCATTTAGCTAGAAGTTTCTTTTCACTTTCAAGCACTTTTTTTCATTTTATTTGTTTTCTGTCATATTGCTTTTTATCTGTTATCATTTTTATGTAGCCATTCTGTTTATTCGCTCTATGATCGTGTTCGTTGTTTCTGTTTGTTATCATATTTTTGCACCTATTCTGTATTTTTTTTATTTGTGCTCACGACATCATTGAAAATGAGGGCTTGCCCTCAATGATTTTTGAGATTTAAATAAAGGTTGAATGAATGACTGAAAAGATATCTTTTTTGTTTGACCAACGGTCAAATTCCCCAAGATTTTCAGTTCTTTACGATACAAAACCTTGAACCTAAGAACTAAATCACAATTAAAATTTAAACAACATTACTCTTTATTTTGCTTTAAGTATTATTTAAATGACGGATTGATGAATAATTGAGTATTTTTGTTTCAACACAAATGGGCATTATTCGCAAATCAATAAGAAGAACTGCTTCATGGTAATACTGGATTTCAGTTCCATCAATGTGATGAAGTTTCTTGATTTGTCAATGCAGTGCTCAACAGTTTGAGTTAGCAGCCACAAACAACAAACATGTAGATATGAAAATTAGACAGTTTAAAGCATTTTAATGTTATTGCAGAGACAAAATGTTCAGTAGCTTATTTTTTTAGAGGTTTAATATGTGTGTTACTGCTAAATAATAAAGAGCTTTCCAGGCAACAGATTCCCTGTGTGAAGACAGTCAATAAATCTTGGAACAAAAAAAACTGCTAAAAAATCACCACAAATAAAGACGGAAGGAGAGGAGAATGATATAGTATCAGTGTCTCAGCAATTTCAACACAAACTATCATCAGCAATCAGAAACAGAAACAATCCTCTTGAGATTTTTTGGTTTCAGTTCATGATCACTTGTTTTTTTTTTTGTTTATTTCTCCCCCGCTTTTCCACCCACCTCCAGAATGAATGCAAGCCAACATCTGACATTGTTTGGGCTTGGGTTGTTTATGGAGGGTGATGGCTAGCCGCTGAGATGCAGGACTCACTTGGGACTGGACCAGTCAAATCTCGTCAGGCCCTGGATGACTAGATGAAACAGCCGTTCAAGGCCCATCCGCATAGGTTTGTGTTCAAAAGACAGCATGGCATGAGGCCTGGGAGACGCAACCACCCATGGGTCCATTTATAAAAAAATAAATAAAAAAGAGAGAGGGTAAAAACGAGCAGGGAGGAATGGAAAAAGAAAAATATGATTTATTTAGCATGTTTACTGTTTACTTTTTCTTGGAGGGCAGATTCATTTTTTAAACAAAAAATAGATATGAAATCCCAAATGAACGGACTTCAGATTCCTGTGGAATTTGACTTCAGCACTGATCACCTGCCTCAAAAAGGCAGACTTTGATGTCTTTCACCTTCATTATGAAGTTCATTTTCTGTATTAAGCAAATAGTTCTACCAAAGACACAGAGAGTTAGAGGTTGGACTTCAAGATGATAATTGAAGCTTCCTCTGATTGCGACAGAGTGAATAACTCAGAATCACATCTGATTAAGCCCCACCAAGGAATATGACTACATTTATAACTTAAAGCCACAAAATGTGACTTCCTAAAGAAGGAAAGTTGATTGTTGAGTCTCATACCCAAGTCGTCAAAAACTAACACAAGCTGCCAACCCAAGGAGTAGGTATTTGACGAACTGGGAATGAGACTCAACAATCAACTATCTTTCTCCAGGAAGCTACGATCGGTTGCTTTAAGATTATGTTAACATTCATGTTTTAATCTGTATTGCTCTCCCATGAAAGAAGGACTGTCTATGTTCTAGGGATGGACCATATGTTAAATTTCAACTGGCCACTGGATTGATGATATATTTGCACAGGTGTACTCTGGTGGATGGGTTAGGGTGGGCATGGGGAGTTCCTACTCCCAACTAGTCAGCCTTTGACTGACTGCTTTTAAAAAAGGTCTGATGGTTGGTGGGTCGGTTCACCATACTTGTCCAGACAGGAATATCTCAAGAACTACTGGACAGCTCACCATTAAATTTTCTTTACACATTTATGTTCCCCTCAGAGAATCACCTAAATTTTCATCGGGCACCATCATCAAGTCAAAATTTAAAATACTTTGGTTTAACACTAACAACTACAGCATCAACCCTACTTTGCATTTCGTGCTAATATATAAATGTTAGCAAGCTAAAACACACACACTGGTGAATATGGCAAACATTATACCTGATTAAAATTTGCAGATTGGGATTGTCACTGTGAGAATGATAGCACACTGATATTAGCATTTAGTTCAAAGCATCACTGTGCCTAGCTTCACCGAGCACGACTCTTTTTAGAGATAAACCCCTTCTTCAAGTGACAGGGAAACTAGTTGCTTACAACCAAGCTCAGCTAAAGTAGTTTTGTTTTGGTATGGACAATTTCTCAAGTCATCGACTTGAAGTCTGACAGTGGGAGAGATGCAAGCACTTTTAATCTTACTATTTGACACTATTAATGAACGTAAATACATTTCACAGTTATCTTCTCAAAGATAATTCAATGTAACTGTGCAACCTATTAACCTACAGTATTATTCACCACCTTGAGATCATCATTTGTGTAAGATGGTGTGCATATGCGTGAAACTTTTAAGAGGAAATGCCTTTTGTGATGAAATCTAAGCTTATAATTTAAGCACCAGTGGCTCTCCATTAAGATATCATGTAATTAACACCTATTCTGCACGTTTAAGTTCTTGATCATTATCATCAGAACCAACTGCTTTTTTTCCCACTAAATCATAGCCTCTCTAATGCCATCAAATGTAGCCTATTTAAATTGTAGAACACTCGCAGGGGTTTCTCAAGAGGACACAGGAATAACGGTAAGTGTCCACCATTAAGTGAGTTAATAAATATATAAAAAATAGGCACTGATGCAAATGAGGGTTACGACAAGACTACTTTGAGGCGACTTTGTGATGCAGCAGCTATTCATCACTGTGGCTGAGGATGCACTCTTCGCTGTCCTTAGCTTTATCTAATGAAGCCCCCATATGCAAATGAGCGTGCCCTTTTTCCTTGATTTTTTCTCTTCTGTGTTTACAGCTGAATGTGGGAAAGTGGGTGTTACAATATGGCAGAAATGTTACAGCACAAGCATTCTAAATTCAGCAGATAATGTATGTATGGAGGGCACGATACACTATATATATATATATATATATATATATATATATATATATATATATATATATATATATATATATTACTGATCACACTTACTATTGCTTTTGGATCTATCTGCATGTATCTGTGCACACCGCACTATTGCACCATGTATTGAGCCCTAACTGCTTGTTTCTTTTTAACAGTTTTACTGAGCTGTCTGCTAAATCCTGATGATTAAATAAAAAAATAAATAAAAGTAAAACCTTTCATGTCACCTACCTAACAACTTGCAGTATATAAACATCCTGAGGTGGTTTAGACATTCATCAAAACAAATGCAATGCCTGCTTACGAGGCATATATTGGAATAAAAGCTTTGATCAAGAATACAGAAATACAGCTAAACAATTTGTGTGCCTGTTTCTATGCACAAACTTTAAAAATAACACTTAAATCTAAAAAGATTTGAGGCTTAAATAACAGTGGGTAGTATCTGAAAGAAAAGGTGACCACGGAATGTCAGATCCTTTTGTAAAGGTTTACTTAGTATACAGGACCAGCTAAATATCTAATTCAAGTAAAACCTATTAAAAATATCTGAGGTATCAGAAGAAGCAACCGAAGCAGATGTTCAAAGATTGCAAGCTTGAGAATGCAAAAAACACGTTGAACTGATTCTGAAAGACTTTTTAAACGTTGCCTTTTAAAAACAGATTTATGTGACTGTTTGCATACAAGTAAAACTCATTATTCAAACAAATATGCCCACATGAATGTAAAAAGGTCATTCTCAGATCAGGATCTTTTACTGCCCTTAACGAAACAGCACCACAGTGTCATCCAAGATTTCTACTTTGTTTCCTTGCACAAAGTCAACTGCAGGCAATGTACACGCAAACACACCAGGCCCGTGGTTACACGATGACATGCATCATCTTCATTGAAAAAATAACGTTCAGTTAGTGCCGACTCTCACAACCTTTAAGTCTGGACACCCCCAATACTAAAACAAGTTCAGCTGCTGTCTGCAAACAAATCCCAGTCACAACATAATGCAATATAATGTGATTGAAAATGCAATGTACAAATAAAGTATCTGAGATTTTAGGTGATTTACTGAATTGCGTAGCCTCTTGAAAGGCTTTTAGGTCATGTAGCTCTCTTAACTAGTTTAGTGGCATTATGTCATGATATTATTTAAATGGGTTTGGTCTTATGCATTGCATAGAAGAGAAGCAGTTAATTGCTTTTAACATAAGTTTGATTATTATACCATGCCTATTGCGACAATAGTAGGGGTGACTATTGGTACTTTTCTTTGTCACTTACGTGGGTGAAGGCAAGTATTAGGCTCTAAAACCAGGATATCCAAAATCTAAGACGATACATAGATGCATATCACGATATAGATATAAATCACCCACCTACAATGCAATACTGAGTTCCCTCCCCAGACATTCTGTAAATGTCTTTACTAAACAACTGTGACCAAGATATGTATTAAGATGCACAGATGATCAGTCAACAGACATAGCAAACATATTTTTGCCATTTCTGTACAGTTTCTTGTTATTTATCAGTTATTTGTATTTACTCATTTTATGTCAATACTGATATACGATAGTGATGCGGCTCTAGTGTGTGATATTGATTTCAACCACACTGCCCAGTATTTGCTGCTACTGACCACCAGTAAACTTCGACTGACCTTCATTGGATTCTAGAGAACTACTGCATCAGGAGTCTGAATCAGAGTTTATGACTTTTAAATGTTGCGGTCTGAAGAAGTTTATGGCCTTAATATGGGATCACTTGATGAAAATGGAAACCTTTGACTCTGGGATGCACACAGATTGATGATGTGAGAGTAAAACAACAAGAAAGATGGAGAAAAGTCCTTGAGAGTAAAATACACAGGGAGTATCCTGCACAGTCAGCTAAAGAGAAAAAGACGAGAATTAAATAACGTTCAGAGAGGAGGAAGAGGAGCATTGGGATGTGGTGTGTCTTTATGGCATTATATGATTTTGGTTCAACAGAAGTGGCAAATAAGTCAAAGTGCGTATAATGAAGAGAGAGCTGAACAGTCGGATAACATATTGCCAGGCAGCAGCCATTAGCTAGAGAGCTGCAAAAGCGCATTGGGGGAAAACTCAAAGAGATAGAGAAGCAACAAACAACGACAGGGGGAAGAGAGAGTGAGGGTTGGAGGCAGAGATGTGAAAGGAGCGAAGGGGAGAGTGCAGAGTGGAGTGTGTAGACTGATTGCCGTTGATCTTCACAATAAGCGGGGCCGACAAGCGGCGAGCGCGCCTCTGCTCCGACACTAATTGCCCGTGAAAGGTGACCCGCGGTGAGGCGGAGGCGCTCAGCTCCGATCGTCCTCGCCGCGCGACGTCCGCCCTGATCGCACGCGACACCAGACAGCCGAGCCGTCACACAAGCCACCAGCCCCACCAGCTCAACAGCCGGAACCCATCCGGGGAGAGAGACAGACTGAGAGGGGTGAAAGAGACCAAAAGTGAGGGGAGGATGGAGGATAGGGACTGAGAGGACTGAAAGACTGAGTGGTAGATTAGACAGGATAGGGAATCTGCAAGAATAGACCAAGATGGAGAGATAAAAAGAAGAGTGGGATCAGACTGTAAAGGAGAGAAGGAACACCACACGGGCAGAACACTAGTTAGAAAGAGGGATAGAAAGACAGAAAATGCTGTGTTTGTAAAAGATGAAATGAGAAAGTGAAAGATAACACAGAAGGGTAAAACTGATTGCGTTGTAGTTCCGTTATTACCCACTACTGTGATATATTTAAAAAAAATAGATGCTTTGTCTCTGTAAAAGAAAAAAAAGAGAGGGAGTGAACAATACGGAACAATCCCTCATTTCTACCACAAATGTGGCTGACAGCATAATCTACTCAAATCTTTTAATATACATCCCAACCAATGTGAAATAGTTTGACTAAAATTTTAAAGTAAAATGGTAATGGGGAAACATGGGAAATTAGGACGCATTAACGATCAGGTTACAAAAGATTTCCACAAAATGTTCTGCTTATCTACTGATTGATTAATCAACTAATAGTTTGGATTAATGGTAATTTCAAGAAGTGATTCCTTAGACAGACATGTCTGTTTCCACCTGAGATACTGTAGTGACGTCATCAAATCTTAAAAGGCACTAATTAGATGTTAATTTATTTGATTCAACGCACAAAGACAATGAAATGCAGTGTTCAACTAAGGCATGGAGTGAGCAAAAAAAAAAAAAAAAGATGAGTAGATGAATGAAGATTAATAAGAAACTGAAAGCGACAAGGATGCACTACTACTAGCCTCATGATTTTTGAGGCAGCCCAGAGTAAAAGCAGCAGCCAGGGTGGCAGTCGCTAGGGTCGGCCCACCAGTCACAAGAGGATAGAGAAGTGTGAAAAAAACAATACTGGTTACAGATGATCAGGCGAACGGGGGTTGGTGCCTCACAGGCTATACTGTGAGTACTGTGAGAATAAAATGGCTGTCTGGAATAAATGGACAGTGTGTGAAGCTGCAGGCCCTCCTCCTCCTTCAACACTCTTCTTCTATCCAGGACACACAATCAAATGCTGCCCTGATTTCTGCTGCCATGGTTTGCTTTGACTGAATTCATTTACTGGGTTCTCCTACAGAGAATAATCCTCGTCCAAACAGGAACATCATTGAACTGAGAGTGGATCGGAAAATGATCCTAACTGAAAATTATTTTATTTTATGTAACTTAACTGTGTGACTCTTTTCAAATGTCCCTTTCCTCTGCCCACTAGAGCATGCAGAACACTTAATAAATGTGTTGCATTGTAATGACTTCCCGTAACATTCATCAACTAGTCGGAAACTTCCAGAAGCATTTTTAATATTGATTTTCCCTGCTTTTCCATGGTTTTAAGAGGTTATGAGAGGATAAAAAAGAGAAGACAGTCCTGGATCTTTTTACACACTGGAGCCAGACAGCTGGAGCCCAGTGTGGGGGAAGGAGTGTGGGCAGGCTACAGACCATTTTCCCAGCACAGATACGGATATATTGGAACCCAGCAGCCATTAATAACAACTCAGTTGTCATCTGCACAGTCACTGACCCCACAGACCGGTCAATATGTGTGGAGAGAGTGACAAAAAATGTGTGTATATCCCGTGTGTGTGTGTGTGTGTGTGTGTGTGTGTGTGTGTGTGTGTGTGCGTGTGTGCGCACTGTGGCATGAGTGAAAACCTGCTGCTGCTAGATCATGTATAAAAATATCAGACAATACATATAAAATGTGTAAAAATATATTTTGCTGTGACTGTATACATTAAGTGAAGGAATTCTGGATTCAGACGTGTCTCTAAGTGTGCAACGGAGGGTTAATTCAGTTTGTGGTTAGCACCACCCTTTGGCAGTGCACAGTATTGTATATTGGCAACACTTGCATGTGTGGATCAAGTTCATTACCCTTCTTGCATAAAGGCTACGTTAATTATGTATTCATCTTAAGAATGGTACATGTGTTGGTGAAAACTTGCCTTTATTCATATCATGATTTGAGATTTTGTGGTCTCTTCTCTCTGCTGAGCATCCAAACCAAGAATAATTCCCCACTGTTGAGTTTTAATGAAAGTACTCATTAGTGATTTGACTGTGTCCAACAATAAATGTGATATCAAGCTGAGGGACTATTTCTCAAGATAAAACCTGAGCAAAGAAAAAAAAATACACCATATTTGAGGGAAACTGTCAACAGATATTACACTTGTAATGACCCCTCAAAAATCACAGATCAGACAACATATTAGCACTCAGAAAAATGGAAGAGACAACTTAGGCCCTGTAAGACTGAGCATCGTCAGAGAGCATTAGCTGAGAGAATAAAGCGAAGTGACCAACATAGCAGCACTGGCAGTAAAAAAACGCAGTTATTCCAGTTATCTTCTCAATTCGATAAATGTGCTTTTGTATAACAGTAATCATCATATTTCATGCTGTCACTATCTGTCTAATTGCCCGCCTTGCAAACAGGCGTCCCTGCAACCATCCCTATCCTACTGAGCACAGCACAGAAAAGACAGACACACACCAATTAAAGACACTGCAGTGCTAGTTTTAGTTACCTGCAGCAGGAGCACCTGACAAGTTCATTCTTTGCAATCATGTCATTTCTCAAACAACCGACATTACAAGACCTGCATGTGTATATTCTGTGAGCGAGCAAGGCAAACAATGCTCAATTACAGTCGTTGAAACTATCAGGCGAACACTGTGAAGTTTCAACAAGGTGCTCAAAATAAGATGTTAAGCTGTTGTCTGCTTAAGACCAGAAATTACTGTAAATCTGCCAGCTAGTCCACTGCTAACTGTGAGGCGTCAGTGCATAAGAGGGTTTGATTTCTCTGTTGCCAGGCAGCATTATTTCCAAGCTCAAATGAAACAATGGCAGGGGGGTAAAAACATGATCAAATGGTGTCCACTAGTTCAGCAATGTTTAAAAAAATGATCCATGAAAAGTATAATCAAGTTTACAAATGAACTGATTTCAATTCTCATAATACAAAGCACAAAAATACAACATATGCAGCATTTTTAAATCATTTAGCCAAAAAAAAAAAAAAAGAAATAGAAAAGTACAATGGAAAATGTATTACTGTACTTAAATATATTTAAAAATTTCAAGCAAAAAATTAAGTAAAAGACGTTAATTTCTCCATGCATCATTTGGTGTTTTGTGAGCAGGAATATTGCTGGATTTACTATCATAAATATCAACAGGTAAACAAAACATTGGCCTGGTATTGATCACATTGCACTCCGATAGATCATTATGCTACTCTTAAAAGCCTTTCCAGAAAAAAAAATAAAAAATACTGCAAACTTAACATAAAAAGTACTTTTGATAATGTGTGATACACGAGGATCATCTCTGCAAAGCATTGTCTTCAAGATTTATGATGTGAAATAGCTTATTTTTCTATCTTCTTTCGGGTCTGACTCCTTTATAAAAGTCTATACATAATGACACCCAAGCAGCAGTTTTACATCCATTACAAACCTTTGGTATATTTAAGTGTATGCGCTTTTTGAAAATACATCTGTGTTTATACGTAGGTCGTAAAATTTGAAAAATATTTTCCTTCTTTAAACTATGTTCTTCAAAAAAATGCATAAACGGATGACTGAAACTTTAAAATTTGTTTACTTCTTCCATCTGTGAATTAATCTATCTGTAGCTTTGATGGAGCGGTTTTTAACCTGAGAGTCGCACTGGAGAAACTCCGTTCAGGCTGGAGATGATAATCAGGTTCCAAAGTTCTCCAGTTTGGCTACATCTCCACAAGCCATCCAAGGGACTTTCTAATTAAGAAGTTACCGCTCGGGCTCTTTCGGCTCTTTTTAAAGCAGTTTAAAAAGTTCCTTAACTTCCCCGAGTCCTGTAGACTTTGTAGTGCTGGAGCATCAACTCTCAAAGTCAAGGAGCTGTGCTAGTTTTCCCCTGGAGACCATCCCCAAGATTTCCCTTTGCACATTTCCGTAAGACTACTGAGACTGGCGAGTGATAACGCGGTTTAAGATGCTAACACCTCGCCATTAACATGTGGCCAGTCCTAGCGCCCTCTCATCAGCGCCCCGAGGGTTTCTTCCTCTGAAATGCTCTTTTAGCAGCTTCCTGACAGGCGAGCGCTTGGCTTTCTAGTTAATTAAAGGGAAAAACATGGCCTTAACTGGTGCATGGTCGCGCCCAGCCTGCATAATGGGACGTAATTAACTTCCCCTCATCGTTACTTCACTTCAAAGGGTCGGTTTTGAGTCAGCCATGCAGACACACACACGCGGACGCACACACTCACACATATATAAGATGTGTATTTATTACTGCTTGTGTGCTCAGATAGGCCCAGAGAAAAAGATCCCTATAGCTCTCCTCTGGGAGTTACATACAAGAGCCTGAACTGTCGGGTAGATCCTGGAAAAAAACATGTTACTGCTAACTTGTGAGTGAGTGTTGATAACATGAACACATTCACACACACTCTGTGTGTTCTCTGATAAAAAAAATCAAGACCTGCAGGTTTGAATAACATGTTAAATCTTGGTGCATGTTTTGCTACTGTATGTTGCTTCGTTTCCACTAATCTGACCCACCGCCCCTCGCCCTCCATATAACAAAGGATCTTAAATCCTTCGGGAGGGTAGGCGTTAAAATCACCTCTTACTCTTATATTCATACAGTTTGCTTCTTCTGCGCTTCCACCTTTCTGCTGACCTAGTGGGAATAGTAGAGTTGGAAGGTAAACTGGTACACTGAGATAAAAGTTTGAGTAACCGTAATCAATCTGCTATCTCAGCTTTTTTTCGATTAGACTTCGAATGCCATTTTAACTTCATGCAGTATTAAAACAATTTAAATTGTTATAACCACTTATTTTCCCCCAGCCTTTTCTAGTTGTTATAATTCAATATTTTCTTTTGTTTATTCTTTTTATGACCTCTTCTGCATTCATCACACACATATACACATGCAGATAAACATGCACAAATGCACACAGACACACACTCTTGCAGCACCCCACGGCTCCTTTCCTGCCGCAGTCCAACACTATGGGGAGAAAAAAAAAAAAATCTGAATGCTGACATCTGCCACATGCATTTGGCCTGCCTACATCGAGGTGAGTCCAATGTTTCGGAGACACTTTATTTTCTCCTCCTCGACCAAACCAAGTTACCGTGAATTTCCCAGCTGTGAGTGAACAAGCGAGCGACGAGGCTCGGCCAAATCGGACTGATGGCTGGGCTCTGTTTGCCTTTTGCTGTTATTTATTCATGTGTTTATTCTTCCTGTCGTTATCCCCTCTGATCCAGCGTCCCCTCCATCCGTTCCTGCCCCTCCCCCAGGTGCCAACGAGGAAACACTGTCTTGTTACATCAGGTGAGATAAGTATGCACACCCCCAACCCGTGTTTGCAGTTGTGTGTCCTTAACAGTGTCTGATAGGGAAGAATTGTGCTTTTACTGTTAGCTGAATAAATCATTTAATGGGACATTAAATGTTTTGGGTTTTTTTATGGTTTATCTAAAATTGGCAGTGAGATCATATTATAGCCTTTAAGTCAAATATTGCTTGAGTGTATAACTTTTTGTATTGATAATATAGCAGCATTAGCTTGTACCATCATGTCACCAAAACATTTGACTTGTTTCATTTATTTATTTTCAGATAACCTGATGAAGGTCTAAGTACCGAAATGTTGTTGTCATTAAACGTAATTGCAAGTGAAGTGGACAGTGTGCGGGAGTTTTTTTCCCGATTTATTTATTTTCTGACATAGCAGAAAATTAAATCTGCTTGGTGGCTGCTGGTGGTGGTGATGGTGCCCTGAACAGGGTTAGCGATGGACGGTCAAACAGTCAGTCACCAGTGGTGGACACCCCACTTACACTCTTATTATCTTGTGTAAACCACACACACACACACACACACACACACACACACACACACACACACACACACACACACACACACACACACACACACACACACACACACACACACACACACACACACACACACACACACACACACACACACACACACACACACACGCATCCCCCCCCTCATGGTGAGCAGTTGCCATGTCGCAGTCGGTTGTCTCTGGATGAGCTCCACGGTTACCCTGAATTTACATGTGTGCTAATTAGACTGGAAGAAATGATTGGCTGCTCACTACATTGCAGTAAAGAGGACCCAGATGCATACACACAAACACACATACATAGACGCATGCTGGCTTGCGCACACACACACACATATGGGCGTCCACATACACAAAGCCCTGGTGGACGGTAATGCATTAGGGCGCGCCCCATCACACCGTGTCAAGAGACACACCTCGGTTGAGTTTGGGTTCTGTCACATGTGATTTACTCGCCGTCAGACAACCTCACACCCCTCCCTTGTGAGTGTACAAATCTATCTCCCTCCAAGTCCTGTGCATATGCGTGTGCATATGCGTGTGCATATGTGTGTGCGTGTTTGTGTGTGTTTGTGTGTGTTGCAGTATTTCCTCAATACTAGGAATCTAAGCCAACAACATAAGCTATGTTGTCATGTGTATTTTCTAAGTTGTTCTTATGAATGTGCATCAGTGAGGTCCATATGAAAAAGGTGGAAGCTTTATGTGTGTGCATGCGTCAGGGTGGTTTGCAAAAACCCCCACAGAGCTTCTCCATAATAGTCCTAAATCAGCCTTGTAATAATAACATCTCACCCTGTGTTATTCCTGCTGCAGTTCTATGTGCTCAGGCCCCAAAACTTCTGCCAAATAGCCCCTTTTGATGTCTCCACTGCTGGCAGGACACAGTGAGCTCTTTACCCTCAACCTCACACAGTCATACAGTGTGAGGAAAAAGTGAGACTGAGCATATGGAGAGACAATGATGTCCACACAGCTGTATAGTGTATCAAATACACAGAGCTATTCCCATTTCCTCTAAGGGGGGGGGGGGGGGTTCTCTTTATTGTTTTGAACATTTCTTTGAACTTTTTATCATCACATCATCCAAAGGGGATATAGATGAGATTAAAAAAGTTGAGTTTTCTCGTCTTCTCTTTCCTTGAATGTCATTGAACAGTGTTTTTCAGCTGGTGAGCTGAGACTCTAACAGTCGGTCATGAGATGTTCTGCCAGAGCTGCACTTAGAAGAATGTTATTCAATGGACCGTCGACTCATAGACAAGGTCAAATTGGATTGCTCAGCGTGGAACCTCTGTGTTCTTTAGTATTAGTTTTAACACCAGAGCAGAGTCCTGTCTGCCCCTAGCTTCAGCTTTATGATCTAAAAATGTTACACAAGGTTAGTTGTTCACGAGTCCTCTCATTGGGTGTCTCAATATGCATATGTGTGAGTGTGAAACAAAGGGAACACACATAAAGCACTGTAGCAACTGCACCTCCATGCTAGAGCACGATTAAAATATTGCTGAGACACCACTACTTGATTCAGTCAGACAAGAAGGAAATACTCCTCCAGCACTATGTCAAATCTTTGGCTCTCTTCCCTCCTTTTTCCCTCCCTTTTACTCATTTTCTTGTCTTTCCTTTACACTAAGCAATACAGCAATTATTTGAGCCCTAGTGTTTTGGAAAAGAGCAAGTTCCCACTCAAAATTCTGCTAAATAATTTGATTATTTATGCATGTGCTAAAACACGGACGCATTCACAGTAATTACAAATGTTTATGTACATTTCATGCATTGCAAATTCCGAACCATCTGTTTGTGTGTTATAGTAAGTTGTTTGACTTAATTAAAAAATTCTGTTGGCCATCCTCTGCATCGCTCAGACAGAACTTGGATTATTGGTACAAGTGTTACAACTAGAAACAACATGTTTACTGAGTCTTGTTTACTCAAGTTGTTCTCTCTTTTGTTACACTGTAGTCATGTAGCGTTATGTTCACATGTTATAGAAAAGAAAAAAGACAAAAATCTAAGTCAGGGATGCCCAAACTTTTTCCTTTGGTCCTTTGGCTTCTGGCCTGTGGTCCACCCCATAATAAAGTATTTCTGATTCTGATTCCTGCTTTTATGGCGTAAGAGTAAGTGAAAGAAATGCCAGGATAATCTTTCTCAATTCCTTATACTTTTTTTTTTCACTTGTCTCTCAGGGCTCCCCTAGTATTAGCATCCCAAGTTTCCCTAACTGACTCACTTGCTGCACAAAGTGTCACCCACCATAGTCAGATTATGAAAAATAATTAACAATAATTATAGATCCAATTAAAGAGCATTTTCACCTCCCAGAAATTAAAACAGCATAAACAGCGATTCATATTTGAATTTTGCTAGAAATATATGGCAGGCCAAATCAAACCTTATGGTGGCCAACTTTGGCCTGCAGGTCCCACTTTGGGCCCCCCTGATCAAAGGGCTGAATCGATAAGATTATCAATCAATTTGTCAGCTTACAGGCAATCATTGGGCAACAGTGTTGATAACAAATAAAATAATGAATTGATTATTAGTCAAACAAAATGCAAACATGGGTTGGTTCGGGCTTCTCAAATGTAGGACTTTTCTTTTTTATAGCACTGTAAATTGAAAATGAGTTACAAGTGATTTGAATTTTCCATTGCACAAATAAATCAATCAAAATATAGATGGATCAATATTGAAAATAATCGGCGCAGCCTGAGGAAGAACAACAAAATAAATGATTGTGATTTAAACAGAAAATTGGCAGGATTTGCAACAAGTTGCCAACTGATCCCATAAGTATAAACATTAAAAACCTGCACACTGAGTGCACACAGCTTTACACACTCGACTTTGCAAATATTTAGCCATGTTATTGCTCATAACCATCCTGTCAGGGGATGCTTGTGGAAACACTGAGTGTGTAGTGTTTTTTTGGCCTTGAAGAGATGGAGGCAAACAGCAAAGAGATGTGTGTCTGTTTTAACATGTATTAATAGAAAAAAGAGCTACAGTGAGCAGTCATACCTAAAAGAAAATATAGCAGCATAGTAATGACTTTTTCAAACACATCAAAGCCAAGTGAGTGCGAATGTGAAAGCATGTGAACACTAACAATGATACATTTCAAATGGAACAAAAACTGTTTTCAATTTTGTCCCCCCTCCCCGAAAAAAAGGTTCTGAGGTATCTATCATCCCTCCAGAAGAAGAAAAAAAAGGAAATCATCCAATTTAGCAAAAGAGGGACGAGCGAGAGAAAAATTTGAAGCCCCAATTACAAGTAATTACCACTTTTCGCTCTCAACATGGTGAAATGATTTGATGCCTTTCAGAGGGTAGTCTGGTTTAGCTCAACACAGACATCTCCCTCTGCCTTGTGTTAGTCTTTGGCGGTGGTTAATACGATCATTTGGTGGAGATAAAAGACGGGGCGGTTAAAAATGATGGCGCTGGAGCCGGATCTGCCGGCTATAAATCACACAAGGTGGTATTGAGATGAAGCGAAGGTACGTGCCACGACAGCCTTTAGCTGCCACCAGGACCAGAAATGATAAAATAAATATATCTCCGAGGCACTCACAAGGTGAGGCGCTGTGTGCAGGGTGTCTGTATGCGAAGTAAGTTGTGTCTGTCTTGTAGCAGGCCGCACAATACCAGAAAGACATCCATCAGATGACCACTTTCCTTGGTTCACACACCAGTTTAGATTAAAGTGCAGGTTTTGGAAATTACACTGTAGAAGACCAAATCCAAATGGTTGAATGTGAGACGTTTTTGTCTGCTTGCCTGTGGTTTCCATTTCATATTTTTGCGGTCAGTAAAACGTATCACTGCTACTAATGAGTGCAGTCATTCAGTGCAATGTCAAGCAGACATGGCCTCTATTAATAGTGTGTTTAAAGCACCAATATTTTGTGACATGTTGACATCAAAAGTGCACAAATGCCATTTCCACAAAGCAGAAAAGCTGTCTATGTGGTCATTTGCGATTAAAAGGAAGGAAACTTCTCTAATGTAAACATGAACATATGTAAGTAGGTCTGAAACAATTAGGTGACAAACTGGAAGTCAATCAACACAACAGCCACTTTTAATTCAATCAGGCCTATCAATATGAAATAAAACATTTAAATCTGCATGATCCACATTTTTATTTGGGTCCGCATTAAAATGTACTCGCTCATAGAAACCAGCCACCTAAATACACCAGATTTATTTTCATTAGGATCCATGCATTATTACATGAGAAATTAACACAAAAAAACCCCAATCTCACAATGTTAAAGAAAGTAAGAAAAAACACTCCTGGATCTGTCCCTTTATCTGGACCCACACCAAAAATGAATGAGGTCTATTCTGGGCCGAGACCCACCCCCTATCCAAGTTTCATGGAAATCCATTCAGCAGTTTTGTGTAATCCTGCTGACAAACCGACCAACCGACAAACAGACCAATCAATCAACCAACAAATGGACATAGGGAAAAACATAACCTTCTTGACGGACGATAAAAAATAACCAATAACATGTCAGATAACTGAAAAATGCCCCTTCCAGAAGCCAAGGAGACATCTTCAAATGTCTTTTTTTTTGTCCTACCGATAATGTAAGCCAAAATATTCAGCTTTCAATGATATAAAGCGAAGAAGATCAACAAAGCTTTGCACTGGAGATACTGAAACTAGATGGACATTATGCATTTTATTAAAAAAAATACCTTCAATAGATTGTGGTTGTCTAGGAATTGTCATTGTTTCTGCTGATAAATATATAAAGCCATTTACTTACGATAAAATGTCTGACTCACTGCGCTAGTAATAGTGAGCAGAGTCTGTCTGTGTTGATGAGAGTACATTGGGAAAACCACAGCAGAAATACACAGACAAAAGACAGTATTTCACCTGTGGAGAGACTGCGATGAAAAGCAAACTTGTTTTGAGGGTGATGTGACCCCTCTTACACCTCAAATCACAACAAAAGCCTCTGGAGACAGGCAGAGAACGTCTGTCTATCTCAGAAAGCCTGCCCCTCTTAGGCAACTGCAACACACATCCACACACAAACACACACAGGCTGGTGTAAGAAATACAGGCAAGACATTCACACACACACACACACACAGGCGCACACACACACAGGCGCACACACACACACACACACAGGCGCACACACACACACACACAGGCGCACACACACACAGGCGCACACACACACACACACACACAGGCGCACACACACACACACACAGGCGCACACACACACACACACACACACACACACACACACACACACACACACACACACACACACACACACAGGCACTCAAACCAACACCTCACTCCGAGTACTGCATCTCAACATCGACACGAGGCAAATACAGTTCCAATCCACCTGGTCGTTTGATGGCTCACACACTCACACATGACAATGCATTGATTTTTATTTTTTTCCCCTCCCCTCCCTCCTGGCTCTGCTGGGTGTGCAGACGGAGCGGTGTGGAGAAATCCATTAAGCCGACACTTCTCGTTTCCATTGACTGACAGGCCTTGACGGGCTCGGGCTTTTGGCCCACCCGCTTGACTGGCAGCTCGACAGTTAAACAAGCCCTCCAGTTGCTATAATAGTTTAAAACACTTTCAATTACCCGAGTCAAACAAATCCTGCAGACGAGCGCTCGGGTGCTTCTCTACAAGCAATCCTACACCCCAGCGGGTCCTTCTCCGCCTATCGTTTGGTTTATCTGAAGATCCCCCATGCTACAATGAAGGGGAAGAGTTTTTTTCTGGACAAAGCAAGCATGAAGCCTGCGAGGGAAATTGGAGGGTACAAACTGCAGGGTACTGAGAAGAGGGAGATGATTTTAAGGTTTTATCTGGGTGTTTTAAAACTCTCTACTGTCTGTTTGTATGGATGTGTTACTGCATCTTCCTCCCACCATAGATCCCCTCCGTGTGTTTGTGGCTGCGAGATTTATAACAAAACTCATTAAACATTAAGTAAATCAGTTTTGACCAACCTCCCGACTTCTACTGTGAAAAGCACACAATAACCAGGGGTGAGCAATTTCCACAAATCAATGAAATCTCCCAGTAATAAGCCAGACTCATAAATCACTTGTTAACAAGCACTTCACAGCAGTTTCACTTGACTCACAGGTTTGAACACTCCTTGCATACTGTGAGACCTTAATTGCCAATAAAAACATGAATAAGGCAAATGGTAGATTTTTTGCCAAAGATTACATTAAATCAAGCAGATTTTTTTTACTTTTTATAAATGTAATATTACATTTGATTGTTTGATGACTCGAACCCGTCAACCCTTATGCGCTTTTATCATTATGGGCTGCTCTTTTAAATCATCATAAAAAATAAAAAAAAACTGCATTTTTAATAGTTACCCCAAGCAGTTTTGTCATGTATTACTATAATGTTTTATATCACTGAGTTGTGAATTTGCTCGGCTGCATAACTGATGGACTTACAGGCAGTATCAGCCATGAACACATAGGAAAAACATTTTTTTTTTTTTGGGAAATGAAGTGTTTTAAAGCATTTGCTTTCGTCAGGAAAATTAAATCATGTGGTCCAAAGTGCTGCTTTTTTCAAAATTCATAAAATATTACTAGTACCACAACATACACCCTCTCTACACCTTAATAATTATATCCCAAAATAACAGAGTTTACAGAATTCATTGAGAGCCAGTTTATTTGATATAAAAATATAGTTTTATGCTGTAAGTGATACCTAATATATTATCTCTGGCTTTAAATGTATCTGTACTAAGAGGACAATGGGGCACACTACTTGAAATCAACAACCTTTAAACAAGTTATTACTTTTAACAAAGTGGGCAAAAGAAGAAAACATGCCTAAAATAAATCCTCAGAATAATTTAGTTGTATACTTTTTACCACTAATTCAAATTTCCACTTATGTATAAACTGTACTTTATGTTGTCACTGGTTCCCTTTTCTGCCATTTGATACGGCCTGAGAGTCTTGGCAGCACACCTTTTCTGGAGGTTCGTTTGTTTATGCATAATTATCTGGCAAATACCAGCAGCACCTAGGGCTCTCGCTGCAGTAATAATCTCCCTGTTGCCCCAGAAACACAAGACACGCACCAGCAAAACAGTGAAGTCATTCCCTCTTTGTCCTTGAGAGTCGTGAAGTCGAGAGTCGGGTATTAGGTGTGTAGAGCAGGGTAAGAGAAAAATACATTGTGAGATGATGAGGCCATTTTTCCATCATTTTGTCAGTAGGTACTGATACATATTCAAGTGTGTAATTGCCTTAGACATACAGTAGAGGTCTAACTGTATTTTGTTAGATGTTTCCAGATTCATTAAAAGAGGGCCTGTATGCCTTCAACTGGTAGTGAGTGAGTGAGCCAGCCACAGTAAGCCTAGAAAGAAATATATAATATTGGCCTCATTTCAAAATGTTGTGGGGACACAACAAAACATCTAAAACTAAATACTAAAAGACAAATATAGATAAAGAATATGTATCACAGGGCTTTATCCATGCAACACACATGAAACAGGTAGGCAGTCCTGTTTCATTGGAGTTTCCATGATGTCTACATGCTGGACTTTAAAGCTATTCCGTATTTTAAGCTGAATTTTGAGCAGAATTTTGTTAGGCAGCTCGCACTTTAACTGCACGGCAGATCAAAAATGTAAGTCAAAATTAATAGATTTTTGTTGCGCTATACTTTATCTTAAAAGATTGTTTCATTTACTTTTAAAAACTAAGAGTTTGGTGTGTTCCCCATAGGGATGCACAATAATATCGTCACATCATTGTTATAGGCTAATACATGTTTTAAAATGAAATAGGGGCTTTGGCCAGACATAATAATTGCTGCCAATATGACAGGCCGATAAGATGCCTTAATTATATGGACGCAACACAAAATCTTTGACTAAGTTCCTGTATTTTGCCCAGTAAAATTTGTACACCTAGAAAAGTATTATATGTCTGCATCTGCTAAGTGACCATCATAATAATACCCCTTTTCCACTGGTCAAAAGTCCCACTTAAACCTGCTAAGACCTCAAGTTATAATTTCTTGAAGGTTGTATCCTTATGTCAAGTATATATGATCAAGTAAGAAGTGAAGCTGCACAATAAATCGAAATATTGTCAAAATCGCAATGTGGCCAAGTGCAATATCCAAACCTAAGGAAGCATTTCTTTGATAAAGGTAAAATGTGTGACCAAATGGCATTATAATGAAGTACCATAGTGCTGCAGAGATGCTCTGGCCTACAAATCGTCATCCATATCCAGATGTAAGAAAGTATGTATGTTTGGTATAGACCACAACAATTGCCTCATCATCATGATTTTAACAGTTTTTCAGTGAAAATGAAAATTGTGATGCACAAATGATCATTCCCAATGATTATGAATCAAGGTCAAGAGGTCAATACAATTCCTGTAGCACAAAATAACCAGGAAAAAAACGCCAGAGCTGAACTTTTTTATGTCATCAACAAAAAAGCATTTTGATTTACAACAGACTTTGTTCTCCTTCTACTGATGTTCATTTTGTTCTGTAGACAGACAGTTGTGCCAGGTAATTGCTAAATGGGCAAAAAAGAAAATAGACATTTTTCTTCCTAATTTTCCTACACTGTTATTTAAAAGTCTACAGGAATAAACATGTTCAAAGCACTGACTGAAGAATGGCTCCACTCACAGCTTGTGTAGTCGGTCAGCTACAAAGTAATACTATTGATTTTCTTTCTGTTTATTTTGTTTTAATGCCACCTAATTAGTGCTTTCCAGCTAGCTGTGTCTACTTGCTGAAATGACACAACATTATGACAGGCAGTACTGAGCAGCAACTACACATCACTATGTGTTCAAAACACTGTAGCTGTGGGAGACTATCCTCACATGTGCCAGACCATAAATGTCATTCTGCTCAGTGTGGTCTGGGAGGACTCAACAGGCATTTACTTGCATTAGGAGTGTTAATGGTGGGAAACCAAAAGCACATTGCAGATGATGCGATTGGCTTATGCCCAACTAAAAATTATAAATACGTGTTTTTGATCAGTGCAAAGTCAACTTGAAGCCTTCTACACCTGACTGGATGAACTACAGCACCTCCTGGATCGTCCTTGAGTTTTACTACAGGTTTTCAAAACAACAAAACACTCTAAGTTCTGAATTATTTTAAGGTCATGTCATTAAATCAAACTGTGTGTTTTAAGACTGGAAGGCTTAAACTGCTCCATGGAAGAAATGGCAATGAAACAAATGCTTAGCTTAGTGAGAAAATTGCAGTCTTTTTTTCCACAAACATGAGCTGATGAGTTCACTACATTGCTGATGGATGTTAAGCTGTGCACAGCATGCAGCACACACTGTATGTTTTTAATGCTATGAACTCTAATTATGCAGTAAACTTGAGTGGAAAAAAAAAACTTTATCATTTTTTAAATAAGGGAAATATTTGTGTGTAGAAAAGGAAAAAGTAAGATGATTGTCTTGCAGTAGTTTGCTTATTCATAAAAAAATAAAGCTATTAAATGACACGTGATTTAAAAATTAAGTTGAAAACCAAATGGGTTAACAACATAATATCAAGTGTGTGTTTTGTAGTATTTTCATATTTTAGTTATTGGTTGCTTTTGGTTTCTAAAGTGTATAAAATTCAAATTCTGTATATTTGTAAAATATGTATAGAAAAAGTTAAAGTCTGGTTTTCTAGATTCCCACATAAATTTGACTGTAAATTTGAAGTGAGGTTGAGATGCAGTGTGAAAATTTGCACCTTTATGTATTCCACTACCTTCTTTGCAGTGCCTTTGCTCGAGTTAAGAGTTGTACCATCATAATTAGAAATTCAAAGTCAGTGCGAGTGAACGGGGACTCGGGAGTGAAGGAGAACTATGGTGACAAATTCTCTCTCTCTCTCGCTCCTCCTTACCCAGGCTTCCTATCCAGGTCAATACAAGCAGGCGCCACAGTGCAAACAGCCCAGGACACACCATGTAAAGTGACTCTACAATCCTCCATCCCCCACCCCCCTCGGACACTATTCGCCCTCAACAACAACCATTGATTTTTTTCCCTGATGAGGATCTGGCCGGCATTTAATCTAACATTGTAGCCCCTCTCTGTAGGACATGGCTGAGCATGCGATGCTAATCGATTACCTCTGTTGATGAGAAGTATCTATCTATCCATCCATCCATCCATCCATCCATCCATCCATCCATCTATCTATCTATCTATGGTTTTGGCCAGAACAGGCAAAAACAGTACATATAAATTTGGTTAAGAATCTCAAACACAATATAAGTTTCTTGTATCCTTGACTTTTCACATTTCAAGGGCAAAAACGATGAGGATTATATTATTATTGTGAATGCCTCTAAGCCAGAGGATAATTTACATTTAGTCACAGCACTTCAAGGCACTGTACATGTTTGACTAAATACACCATCAAGCCTCTTGAGCAGCCTATTGTTTACAGAAATCTGACTTGACCAATGTTGCTGCTATCAAAACACGGGTGGGTGTCCACCCATAATCCCTCTCTTTGTCTACTACAAACCCCTCTTTAGGCAAGGACACTGGTTTTAAATACTGCCATATGCAAATTGTTGCATGCAATTTGCATTTTTAAATATTTCAAGCCTCCGGATTCACTTGATACTTGGGGCATGCTGATCACAGATTTATGCATCTCTGTCAATCATATCTCAACATCCGTACACTTTTAATAATAACTCAGGAATGCGTGTGAATTTAATTATGCTCTGCGCGAAATTATTTCCATCTGGGAAAAAATGTGTGTTTGTATAACTGCTCTTGTGCCGTCCCCAGCTATTAACTGTCCAGCTATGAAGCTGTATTTGCACCTTCCTCACCGTCATGAACACTATCTGTGTGGTCAGCTTGAATCAGAACATATTAACACTGCCAATTACTCAATGCAAAGCCCCTCAAATCCATCTGAAAGTGTGAAAGATTTCAGGAATGAAGGGTACAGCTTTTCTACTACTGCTAAACATTTTCTTTTTAATATAACACCACTGAAACATCACCTGAGCTGTGCGCATGATGTGGCAGAGAAAGAGATTGAAACAGAAGAAAGATAAATACATAAAATACATATATACGGCCCGGACTATTATTAATATGAGAGAAAAGTCCCTGGTTTCTTTGCTATCAATGAATTTTCTTATTTGTTCATCTTGCCGTGATTCTAGCAATAACCATGCAGTGTAAAACATAAAACACCACACAAACATTTTATCTAGGTCTTCATTTCATCACACACAGCATCTCCATCACTACATAAATAAATAACCAACATATAGTCTGCATCCCTATTGTACATCAAACACAGCCACGATTATATGTGACAAGGCTGGCAATTAACAATTTCTCTCACTCTGAATGCAAAGCATAAAAAAGATGATCAAGGCTGGTTGATATCCACAGATTATGCATAATTTATGTGGCTGGTACAAAATACCGTTCTGTTGCAGTTCTGTTCATTCACTCAACTAATTCATTGAAATAAAGCGTCCCAAAGGGCTAGCCATGTAATCAAGCCTAATCCCAGATTGATTTGAGAGCGGTCGAAGACAGAAAGCTGGAGAAATCTGGGAAAGCTTTCTGTCACAGGAGGAAGACTGCAGAGAGCTGGGTGATCGGAAGAAACAGTTGAGAAGCTCGGGTTTCAAATGAGAGGATAATAAAATACCCCTGGAAAAAAATGTTATGGTTTGCAAAGGAATGAAAAGTGATGATCATTTAAACTATACTGGCATGAAAGTTTGGATTTGAATGCTTCAAAGGGATTAAACTAAAAAAGCTTTGGTCAGTTACAGTATATATTTTTTTGAATATCCAAAATAACAACTAAGGGCTATAAGTTGTGTTAACATCCTGTTAACATCAGTAATTTACATCGATTTTTGGGGGGGGGGGGATGTCTACGTTTGTGATGACATGTATGTATTTTTTTAATCCAGTTTTTACACCATTTGTGAGAGAAAGAAAGCACAAAGAGGAATGGTGAGATTTCAGGGTATCGCAGGAGAAAATACAGGAACAATGGGCAAAAAAAGCACAGAGGCTCTTTACCTGATTACAAGAAGAGATGAGAGACAATGCAACAGTGGAAGAAGAAAAACGTGTTTTACTGTCATATTTTTGTTTGACTGTATGTTTCATATGTTAGGCACACACAATATTTCAAAGCCAATGACAGGAGCACATTGTGGTGTAGAAGTGAATGCTCAAGTGACGCATTCTCAAAACAGAATTTCCAAGCTGTATTTATTTTACTTTTATTTTGAAATGTTAAAAACTAAAGAATATTGCATTTACTACTTTCAGTAGGTTACAAAAAAGTATTAATAATTTTAGGTAAAATTTTCTTTTTCAACAAAATGCTAAAACCAAAACAAAAACAGCTCTATCCTCCATAAAACATCATCCACGTTCTTTTAAATCTGTTAACCTGATCCCCAACCACCTTTTCTCTCCATTAGTGTAGCAGTGGGGACAAATTATGACCTCTGTCTTTGTCTTTGTTGCAATTACCCTCTCGACACACTGTCCTCCCATGGCTACACAAGGGCTTAATACACGAAAGGACTTCTCGAGGAGCTTCACTGCATCATTATCTTTTCCCACGGAGCCTGCAGCCTCAGCTTGTCCCAGTTTGACTAACACACAGCGGGCTGAATGTTCTTCTTTGTCCCCTCGCTGTCACGACCGGAGAGCTTAGAATCGAGAAGGTTTCAAACTAAGTGAAAAAGTCAATTCTTGATAGCAGACACTGATTAACCAAACTGCTTTCTCTGTGTAAATTCTATTTTGATGAAAATTTGCAGAAAGAATGAAAACTGTATAAAAATTCATACAAGAATGAAGCCAACTCTAAACTGTTGGCTTCTCTTCTCTCATCATTCCTTCTGACTGTGAAACAATGTTCCTCCAAATAAAGTGTGCTTCTTCCTAAAGCCAGGCAATAAAGTTAAGCAACGCTATCTGCTGTTATTTTGTGCTTTTGACTCAGGTACAGGAATCTCAAGTATCACAGGTCATCAAGCTCCATCTACTGACAACATATGGCCAACAAAAATCAAATGCAAATGCTCATATTATACCATGGAATGCTACACTGGTGCATCAATGATCTATTGTTTTCTAGTCTGGTGAAACTCAGCATTTGTATTTAATGGGGGAAAATGGCTGCATGCTTTACTGACACAGGAATGTCTGAATGGGAGAGTTAAATTAATGAAACCTATAATAAAACATGTTTATTCTTGAATGTTTACTTTATTTTTTGTCATTTCCCTTAAAAAAACCTGACATAATGTGGCTTCTCCCTTGCGAGCTTGTCTCCTGATCCTCTAAAAAAAAAAACTCTTGTTATTGTTTGCTCTTCATTCAGCCATTCATTCAATTTTGTTGGGACATGCTGGATAAAAAAAAATATATATATATATCTATATATATATAATTTTTGGATAATGGCTGTATTTACAATTCAACCAACATCTAAAAGACAAACTTCTGGTTGCTGAACACCAATGCTAAAACTTCAGAGCTGCACAGTGCAACATAAGCAAAGTAGTTCAGAAGTTTACTGGCGCCATCTACTGATCTCTACAAGCCAATGCAATCAAATGTGTTATGGTTAACAATGGAGGGATTATAGACAGTAAATTGTGTTCAGCGAAGCAAGCACTGGACTGAATCTAAAATGAGAGAATTATATCAATCAAGTATTAATGAGTAGGAGTCAATAAACTTTAGACAAATTATACCTCAAAGAGCTACATATTTCTCTGTTAGACAGAAACAACATGACATCAATTGATCACATACTGTACAGTGGACTAAGGCCAAACAAAATGCCTATGTCAAACACCTAAAGTATAAGTACTATAAGATTCTTTTTGTTGTCTTGTGTACATTTCCTTTGTTTCACTAAACTTTCAAAGATGTTTCTAATCTTACAGAGAACCGATAAAATTAAGTCACATTGCTCCAGTTGGACAGAAAGATGAAGACTCTGGCATAACCACACTAAGACTAAATGTTATTTTGCATCATCCTCCTCTCAGACCCATTAATGTAAAGTATCATGCTGCCAACACATGCATGAGGCAGACTGAATTGCTCAAGTAGAATTTACAGAGGTCAGATGCTGCCATCTAGTGGCCATATAAGAAAATATCAGGCAAAAAGCAACCGCAAATAGCACACCTCACATATCAGCTGATCAACTACCAATTCTATCTCTAATAGATATCACTACTGACCAACAAATAAAATACACAAGTTAAGTTGTACTTCCACCTACCTCCAGGTAAGAAAAATTAGAAACAACAATAGGGTTCAACATATCACTGAAACTAAATTACTTTACAGGCATCGCTCACTGTCATAGTGCTCGTCTAAAGATTAGACATAAAGAAGCAAGGAAATACTCTTAAGACCACTCAACAGAGGATTAAAAGTCCTTTAAGAGACAAGAAACACACATACTAGACACACAACACATTCTCTGCTCTGTAATCACTCAACAAGTCTCAAAATTCTTTAGAATTATTCCAGTTATTCGAAGAAAACCAACAGCTCTACCTGTCCCTAACATCAGGGTTACTTTCTACAGAATACTTGTGTGTGTGTCTGTGTGTTTTCATTTTTTTCATGAGCCTCCGCCTATCTTACCCTCTCACTGTAAGCTTGCCTGTCAGTGTAAGTTCAATGTCATCAACTCAGTAAAAGCTCTATGTAGGTGTGTCAAGACTGGCAGCATTTAAGTTTCTGTGTTTTTAATTTAAATCTTTAAAATGGCTGTAAATACTTGCTGCTGGTGGTGCTTGCTGACAACCTTAATCTGAAACTAACATCTCATATCACGCTGTCTGATAATATAGCAACAGTCTTACTGTATTTAGTGACCTGAATGTTCTTTTATTAACAAATAAAACAATAATTAATTTGCACATCTCTTAGCCATGTCCTTCGCCTTGTCAATAGCAGCAATATTTGGGATTGTAACTTTTCAGTAGTGGTGGAAAGTAACTAAGTACATTTATTCAAGTACAATTCTGAAATACAGATATTACTTGTATTACTTGTACTTTTTACTTCTGTTCCATCACACTTCAGAGGGCAACATTGCACTTTTTAATCCACTTAATTTACTTGACAGATATAGTTTCTAGGTAATTGCACACCCACGCAGGTGTTTCCAATCACCCTAGCTAATTGGACCAATCCTCCAGTCAGGTGTAAGTTAGGTGGATCATTGCTGGGTTTAATGTGACGATGATAAACAAAGACTGATAACAGCGTGAGCTGCCTCACAGCAAGTACAACAAACAAAATCAGTATGAGGTTGTCAATCAAGCACAAGGCCAATTAGACAACATAAGTGAAAACACCTGTGTGTGTGCACTATGGGTGTGCAGGCATGGCACTGTGTATACACATGAAAATACACCACACCTTTTTATATAGATATGATGCAACACCACTGATTAAACTACCAAAGAGTTAAATTACCATTTGCACCATCTCAACCAGCAACGTTAAAATGCTGCTTATACTTAACTGAACTTGAAGTAGGGTAACACATGATAAAACGTAATATAAGACGTTGACCAGGTCCTTTTAGGGTCATTCTACAGAAGAGTCCACTTTTGTAAGGGCAAAATGTCTGAAAATTGACTTCCTTTTCTAACATTTAAACTAAATTATGACATTCAATGCATTTCTAGTCTTACTTTTTTACAATCCCCCACTGATAAAGGTCACACAAGTTACATCAACTACAGCTTCATATGATATCTGGAGATGAATGTGGACATTTCTGAAAAACTGAAAAGAGACTGGACTTAACCATGTGCTGTCTTCATAGGTCAAAGGAAGAAAAGTAAAATAAAAGACAGAGACATTAAGTTACAGCAGAAAACGTGGCTAAAACGGATAAGAAATCAAGCAGTACACCTGTCAGCTAGCTAAGTTAGTTTCACAATGTGGATACAGGTGATCAAACTCAAGGTTAGCTAAGTTAGCTAGCTGAAACAGTGGCACCGGGTAACTAGCTTAACTAACTAACTAACTAACTGAGCCAGGTAGACAAAAAACATGTCCAAAACTTAAGCCAACAGCAACTAAACTAAAAACGTCAAAAGACTCACCATTTTCACGAGGAGTCCACCTGAGAAAGAGCTCCACCCATCTCGAAGCGGCTGCAAACTTTCTGTGAAGTGTCATCAGTGTCAGTCAGATTTGAGGTCATTGTGGCAGCGGGCTCAGGCTCTGCAGGAGCAACTAACATCCCTGTGGCCGCCATTTTGTGTCTTTCAGTATCCCACCACTTGTGGTTCCTGATAACTCAAACTTTATTTGCCTTGGACAAATACATTTAACCCATAATAACTGGAATGTAATTAAGTATATTTACTGAAGTACAGTGCTTAAGTACAATTTTGTGTACTTCCATTTTCTGCTACTTTAAAGGCCTATACTTCATTTAGAAGTCAAATATTGTCTGCCTACTTTTTAATCAAATACAATTGACTACTTTAGTCGCTAGTTATTGTCTATAATTTGCTTTAAATCAAAATGTACTTGTACTTTTGATATTTAAGTACATTTATTTCCTTTTGACACTTGAGTAGCTACATTTTGCACAATATCAGAGACTTTAAGACTTTTAGTCAAGTACTATTGGTATGGGTGACCTTCCCTTTGACCAAAGTAATATATAACACAGTATGTTGTACTATGTGTAGTGTGTGTAAATCTATGTAATTACTGTATGTTGTAGTTTGGGAGACACAACAGTAAAATGTCCACTTAGCCAGACCAAAAAAAGTTAATCTAATCTAATTTTGTCATTGTTCAAAATGAGCATGCGTCATTATATTGTGGCACTTTGCTCCCATTGCCTTTAGTGGCTGCTCTAGAAGTTTTGATCATAGTCATCTGCAGATGTTTATGTTTATCTTGTAACGAAGATGCTGTGATATGATCAAAATTGACACACATGGACTATGTGCTGGGAAAGTTTTCTCAATTGATGTTTTCACAGTCAGAAACAATAGGCCGTGTTGTATCAATCTGTCTTTACAGCCCAGGATTTGGAGATACAGTTCTAAATTACAGCGTTTGGGGGGGAAATGTTGCACCATAATGACCATCAAACAACAAACAGTAGCTCAGAAGTAATTCTAGCCTTTAAAATTGGGTTATTGGGGTTTATTGTGGGCTTTAGTTTTATTATGTGATTATTATTGTATAGACATTATTATACCTCCTCTCAACAGGTGTCTCCACTGAACCTTGAGTTTGGTCACCTGTATCCACATTGGGAAACTGTGTCCACACAGAGCTCTCACAGGGTATGACTGTGTAGCAGAAAGGTCAGTGTTGATGCAATTCCTACTGGCCTCCAACAGGGGTCAGTAAAGGTAGTAAAGGGCTCCACTTATTGAAAGTTGTTCCTCATTATAGAAGGTCCAGATCTACCATGGTAATGATACACAAACCTAATTTATTCACAGTTTATCTGAATGTGACCTCACTTGTCTGGTTCCCTTGTTGATCCTAATCTATTTTGTGAAGAAACATTTGGCTGCTTGGCCTTCTCAAATGCCACCACGACCAGCGTCAACTCTCAGCAATATCACACAAAAATGCATTTTGTGATACTTTTCTCTGCTGGCATTTTGCAGCCATTTACTTAACTTCTGTTCTGGAGTGAGTTAGAATTAATTGCTTGGATCTCTCCTTCCTCCCCAGAATGCAAATACTGTACGCACAGGAACACACAGGAAATTATGCATGCATGCACAAGAGTAGGGTTTTCTTTAAAGGTGGGAGAGAAAAGCTGACAGGTATTGGACCAGCTTGTTAGCTAAAGAGGGTAAAGCATTAGTATATTTTCGAGAAAAAACAAGAACAGCCCCTGGCTCACTTAATGTTTTTTAAAAATATGCTAGTGCCGGATTAATTTATTGCAATTTTATGCATTGCCTGTCTAACCTGCTGTATTATGAAGGGATCTATCAGGTAGGCTCAGAACATTTGCATCATTGTAAACAGATCTAAGTCATAAGCACTTTTCATTTAAATTGTAACTCTCATGTTGTGTTTTATGAAAATGGGACACATTAAGTGCATTTTAAGATGTGCATTCTGATGTTTACACTCATTAAAATCTGCATTATGCATCGGTAAACATTATTGGTGGTAATCAAGGACCTGTATATCCAGTCAGTGATGTTGCTTCAGATATAAGCAAGTCATTAAATCTGATGTTTTAGTAAGAGGAAATGAGAAATATAGCTTTTTGTTGCCATCTAAAACCATGAGGCTAAATGGTCAGAATATTATTGACTTGTCATCAATCATCTTTTTTTTTGCAAAAGTGATGCTTGTTTTGGGGTTGTTCAGGACCTTGTAAAGGTCGACCTGCTCTGTTTGATTCCTACAGTACGACAAGTTCAATGTCAGACCAACATTATATATATATATGTGTATATATATATATATATATATATATATATATATATATATATATATAATTTGGTGAGCATAATTCTTTCCATGATGGATTTGCCTTGAAAGCTTGACAAACAGCAGGCACAAGATTAAAAAAATCTCCGGGCTTGTAATATCGGTTCTACATTAAAACTCTGCGTTCTGCTTTCCTATTACCTGCCTTTGTCGCAGAAAGTCAGACCGGCAATCACAGGTGCAGCGGCAAAAATAATGTTGCAATCCCAGTGATAAGATTTCCGATGTGAATGAATGGAAGAAGTTTAGGGAGTTCATTTCAAGGTGAGGTAGCTAGATTGTATTGCTACACACTTTGTGCCTGCAGTATTCCCCTGTAAGGCATTCCCTGACTTTTTCCAATTGTGCCAAAAGGAACTTTTAAAGCAGACATTATGCTCATTTTCAGGTTTATAATTTTGTTCTGGGTTATTACTAGAATATGTTTACATGATTTAATGCTCATAAAAAAACAGTTTTCTAATACTGTTCAGTACTCTATCACTGTATTCCCCTTCTGTCGGAAACGCTCTGTTTTAGCTCCTGTCTCTTTAAGAGACCCCCGAATACCCAGTCTGCTCTGATTGGTCAGCCAACACATGCCTTGAGCAGCACTGCTAGCAACACCAGAACAGCATAATTGTATAAAAATGCAAATGTGTGACACGGTGACACAGTATGATGTCACAAAGTCACAGAATTTAAGGTACGACTACTAATGAGGCGTTTCAGGAGCAGTGTTCTCTGTGGGAGAGAGGAGCTTCTGTTGGTTGACTTTGACCTTTTTATATTTCAAGATCTTTTACATGCACAAGAACATAATGTATATAAAACACTGAACAAAAGGGAAAGAAAAACAAAAAAGCATAATAGGTAGGTCTCTTTTAAATTCTACATCTTTACAATTAAGAGACGTAACATCTTTCTATTCTGTTGAAGGTTCTCAGTCATTCAGGTCATGGTAATTCTAAATGCTGTATTGTAGGTAACTGGATGTGTTTCAGTTTCTTGAAGACGTTTCACTTCTCATCCAAGTTTCTTCAGTTCTGAAGCCTACGATACAGCACTTACAGTATTTCTATTCTGTAAAATCATTGTGTATATCCCTCACAAATTACAGTATGTTCAGGTGATTTGTTTGTTTGGTACAAAACAGTTAAAGTAATTACAATATATCAGTTTACAGAAACACAATTAAAAGTGAACAAAAGCAAAGGAAGACACATTTTTTTTTACAAAAGCAATTAGCCTTTTTTAATCTTACATTGCATTGAAAATTTACATAATAGATTCATACATTTTACAAATAATTTCATCATAAAAATATATTTCTGTACAAAACACTTTTTTATTCTATATTTCATCTTTTTTTTTTCAAATGGTGAATATTTCCAATGTCCCCAGGCAGGAACAGCTTTAAGTCTTTCAAATCACATGGGTCTTATTGCGGTCAGTCAGTAGGAAAAGCTTGTGGCAAAATAGACTGAAGCTTAGAAAAAAATGATTTCTGATGAAGGGAGGGAGGGAGGGGCTGGAGCAGGTGTGTGTTTTTTGTATGTGTATATGCGTGTTTGCGTGTATGTGATCGTGTGTGTGTGTGTGTGTGTGTGTGTGTGTAAATGACAGGGAGGGTCCCATGGTTTTTGGTAGGCACTGTGTCAGATCCATACCGAAAAAACAACAACAACAGCAACGACGACGACGACAGCAGCAACAATCAATCCAAACGGTAATAAGAAACAATGTCACCAAAGCGATGCAGAGCGGGACAGTCGCAGCATTGATAAATCAAGAAGCCGCAGCTACTGTTGCTTTTAAATCAATAATGACTTTAAAAGGAGTTTTCTGTCAGCTGGTTGCTCTCGGTGTCTGTGGTTAAGACAGCAGGGGTTCTGGAAACAGAGTAGAAGTTTTCGCTCACCCTGACACCCAGAGTCATTAAAACCAACTGTATTCATCATGTGTGGGATCCAGACTCACTGAATTCAGTTTAAAACCTTTAAGCCAGGCTCTTCAAAACCAAACACGTATTTCTTTTTTTCACCGACACCAAAGCTGAAAGACAGTGATTCATGCTCTTTGATACATGTATTCCTGTATTCATGTGGGGACCAATTAATATAGGTACGGTATATGGTGCATTTTCAGGCCCAACCCTTATTATATGACACGACTATATGGATGTTTAGCATGGTTTCACACAAAAATCTTCTCTTCTCTCAGCAGTAGTTCAAGGCCAACAACATGTGCAACAACAGCCTCCAATTACAGGCTTACAGGGGCTAAATACAGTGAAGGTTGCCAGCTGTACAAAATGTAATGTGATAGGTGGCAGATCAGATCTGAAAACCAGCCAAGGAACACTGAGCTGAGATCATAAGGCTATACTTTTTATGAAATGAGCAATAGGGAAGGGATATTAAATCTCAATGGCCTCGGTTATGTGTTGGAATTTACTCAATTGAATACATTTTAATTTTGAAATCTTCTCCCAAATGGTCGGTCCATCTTAAAGCTTCAGTGACTTTGAAAGAAATGACATTCTAGGCTGTTTAGCCTTTGCAATGTGATGTACACACGCAAAACACTGTCATTAAAATAGTGTGCATACGTTACTAGGAAGTGCCAAACGTAGTACAAATTCTTTTCAAAATCAAAAACCAAGGGCTTGTAAATGTTGTACGCAGCTTGACAACTGATGTGGACATCAGCACAAGGGCAGATTACATTTTAAAAGAAGAACCCCAAATGTGAATTCATGTCATTTTAGATGTTTCAGTATTGATTTGAGGGACCAAACACATCTTTAACACAGGGAGAAACAACCTAGAGATGTACTTGTGGTGATGATCAGTTGAGACCTTTTTTTTGACGAAATTATGACCAGATTTGATCACAAACAAACCCACTGAAAACATCCTAAAAGCAGCTCCTCCAAAATCAAATTCATCCTTTTTTACTTTGATTCCTCAATGTATAAAAATACAAACATGACTTGGCATGTCAATGTACAACACAAATGTTCTACATGGGTCGAAACATCTTGTACATATGATTGACGTACATGTTGGGCAGTTTACCAGCAATTATCACCATTATCATTATCATTATTATTCATATATATTTGTTTTCTATATTTCTTCCTTTACCTTGTCCTCATGAGAGACATTTGAAACTTCAACCAGAGTCAGGGGTAGATTTGTTTGGCCATGTGTCATCAAACATGTGGGTTGCTTTCCTCAACTGAGTTTGTAGACATTTCCTGAACTGTAGCTACAAAAACAACATTAGTTTTGATGTGCAAATCTCTGTGGCATCATATCACCAGTTAGGGTCGAAAATAGTGCTGCTTTTCCAGCAGATCATTAAAATGTTTGTGTCACAATGGTGACCATTATGAAGGTTATGTATGCATGTGTTTGTGGTGGCAGACAGCTCTAGCGAGTGGGGCAAATCAAATGGGAGCTGTAACAAAAACTCCATGCATTAATGGTTCAGATAATCTGCCATCTGCGATAAACGTTTGACGAAACATTAAGTTTGAAGATCATGATTGTTGCTGGCAAACCTTGCATCATCTCGACAATAATGACAACAACGATACCACTGACACTCATGATTGCCTCAGTGGGAAGGACAGTGATGGTGAGAGGAACGTCACGTTACACAAGAAATTAAAATAAACCAATTCCATGTTACAAAGCAACCGAAAGATACTGTTTGTGACTTCTGTGAACAGCACATACTTGTAATATCTTTTATCCGGATATTTATTTCTTTTCTTTTTCTAAAAACTCTGCTATAGTCCGTCTTTCCCCTTCAGCCCCTCCCCTGTGGTAAATATATAGCACAAAAATATAGGTGGTGAATGCTCCCGAATATATATGCAATAGATTTACAGATCAGAAGATTCTGCAGCAATAACAAAGAAAGAAGATAAGCACTCGCAGAGTGCAGAATTACAGTGGAGCTGAGTCCACAATCGTAGGGCTACAACCCTGTTTGTCTTTCTTTTAGCCTGTCTATCAGTGTATGTCTGTCTGTGTCTCCTGTCTGTCTGTAAGCCTGTTAATCTGTGTTTAAGCCTATCTGTCTGTGGAGTGGAGACAGTGGACGATGGGCTGCAACAGTCTTAAGACCCTGCTTGTCTCTCTTGAACCTGTCTAGCTCCTTGTGTGTCTAAGTGTTGGTCTTAATACCATCTGTCTGCTCTCTGTCTTCCTGTCTCTCCAGATTTTTGATAGTGTGTGCACCTGTCATCTTTCCTGTCTGTCACTCATCCTGTCAGTTTGCCTCTAACCTGTCTATCTGTCCCTGCGTTAGTCCTTCTCTCCTCTGGGTTCGACAGGTAGTGTTCCTGTAAAATGTGCTTTAGTGCCAGAGCTTTCTCTGTTTCACAAAGTCTTTTTCTTTGTAAGTCCATCAGAGTCCTCTGTGTCCGCTCAGCGTCTGTCTCATCAGAATCCATTTGAATTCACAGGATCAGGAGCATCTTTCCTCACGGCCATATTCCGTCTGATCTGATACATCATGGAGAGGGAAGGCTGACCTCTCTCAGTAGTTGATTTCAGGTTAGACAGGCTCTGATTGGCTTGTGTTAGGATATTTAAGCTCTCATCTTTTCTCTTGATGACTCCCTCACTCTACTTCCAGTTCAGTTAGGGGTTGCCTCCTCCTCTCTTATCCATTGGACGGGAAGTAGCAGTTTATCCGTTCGATGAGTCCGTCTCCTCTCATCTGTTCTCTTAGTGCTGGCGCCCCTTTAGACTCCTTTTAGTTTTGCTTTGCTCTAATCCCAGTTCAGTTAGGATTATAGCTCTGTCTCCAGGGCTGCCCTCATCCTTTGCTTAAGAGTTTGGTCTCTTTTAAAAGCAACTTCTGCTACTGTCTGCTAGCGTTAGCCATTTTAGATTCCGTTTTAATAGAAAAAGACAAGAGACTAGTAACACCAGCCTCTGCTTGTTGTGGAGAGACGAGGTTGTCCTGTCTTGTATTCCGAGGTCGTTTGTAGAAATAGGCTCCCATTCACGACTAGTCAGTCGGTCTGCTGGTGACAGTGTCTTCTACTGTCAGATTTGAACCCAGATACTTAGAAACAGGTTTCTTTACCTCACAGTGTCTTTTTGTGACATCCTCTTCATGCCACACGTTGCCATCTGTGGCCATTTTGCTTCCTCACTGTGAGGATTTGTTCAGTACAGTTGGAGACAACATGGTACAAATGAAATCAACCCATTTTTGTAGTGCAGTTCATCTCCATGGCCAGAGCACTGATAATGTGCTCACTCTCTCTCTCTCCAAGTCACAGAGCTGAGAGTGGGTCCTTCTCTTCGATGCTCTGTGTGAAATACAAAATTCGACGTTGGGTCGTGGTGACATGTCATGGAATCAGACAAGCAGGTCATGGCTTAATTGTTACTACTGGTACTAGAGACGGTGAGTGGAGTTAAATAAGAGGTTGGATATAACGGCTGCTTCTGGTTTAGAATCAAATTATAAACTATCCACGGCCAGCTGAGTCTTGGGGTTAGAGACGAATAATAGCCGGCGTAGTTCTCGGGTCGCCTCCTTTTTCTTTCACAAGATATCACATCTCACTGTGAGTTTACAACCGGCCGAGTTGCATCCGACATTTTGTGTTTGTGTAAATTTCATTTGTGGATCAGTGAGAGGAACCAAACCCTGGGTTTTGGTTTCCACCGCTCGGGGAGATTAGGTTTCTGAACCGGGACTGAAGGTCCTTTGAATCAATGAATAAGACCATGTTGCTGACGACGTTGAGGTTTGAGTCGAAGCGTACTGCTTCCCTCTCCACAGCCTCGTACCAATTGTGGTCCCATTGGATATCTGAGTCATTAAGTTCAAGCGAGGATAATCAATCCTCAGACCATGGTGCAGACAGTATTTAGATTGGGATCGAATCTAACAGCCTTCCCCTCCACAGCCTTGGCGTTGGTGTTGTACATGGGGTTCTCAAAGGCAGCCTGGCCGTTGTTGTTTTCATGGACTGAGCAGCCTGTGTACTGTGTTTTTGGTGTGGTTCTGTGAAAAAGAAAGTATAAATACACCATTAGAGTGATATAATTATTATTATCTAGTAACATTAACTTAATTGGGTAGCCAGTGAACAATAGTGAAATCAGTCTTGGGAGTAGAGGCATAGTAAACAAGCTTTAAGAAGGATTAAACAGAGCGTTGTGCTTTTTAGGGAGCCTAGTGAGATTCTAATCAGCCCATCCAAAACTAATTCCCTCTGCAAGCCTTTTCTTTTTAGGCGGGAGATATTAACAGCAGAACAGAAGTTATTTGCATCTGTTAACAATGCAAACACCAGTCAGTTGTGCTTAAATCATATCTCTGAGAAATCCAATTTAACACTTCCTAAACAGAAGAGTTTTGCGGCTCAATTTTCAATAGACAATGAGTCGAGTGTCTCTACTGAGGCAGGTACTGTTTCCATCAATCAGATGATGAATCATTAAATGTTAACAATGCCTCTCTATGTTTTGTATGACAATATTGAAAATCAGAGGTGAAGTGGCAATGAAGTGACTGGGATGTATTATTGTCTTCAGCTGAAAGCTAACACTTAAATGTAGCGCTGCACCGAAGAGTTTTGAAGCCTCTTTCCGCCTGTCGACTCATTCTGCTAAAAACTGTTATTTCTGTACAGTTGCAGATAAACGTTAGGCTACACTTAAATTCAGTGATGGAATGTAACCAAGTGAATTTACAGTATTTAAGTACAATTTCACATTGTACAAAGTCTACGTATATAGACTTTTACTCAAGTAGTATTCATATGGGTGACTTTTACTTTTAAGTAACATTTTAACACAATATCCTTATTCCAGTGGAGGTGCATAGGATTGTTTCTGACTCGTGTGATCCAAATGTGTCTTAAGTGAGTCAAAATGTGCTGAATAATGATAGATGTAATCAAATCCAAAATTCACAACATGTTTTTATCTAAAAAAAAATATTCGTCTTCAATCTACATTTGTTTCAATGCAGGCTAGTCAAAAGAGGGTTTGCTCTCCTGCTTTTAAGATTTAAACATGTTTTAGGGTGATGATGTCATGAAATATGATGACAGACATTAAAAGCACATCTTTGAAATGTGAAACATTCCGTACAACCCTTCTTAAAATGGATGCATTTAGGTTTTTCTAGTACAGTACATACCTTTGTTTGTAGAGATAGAAGCCAAAGCCGGTGAATATTAGAGCGAAGAAAGGCACCAGAATAGCGATAGCCACAGAACTGCTGTTGGTACCAAGCTGAGGAGGCGGCGAGTTCTGACTCTCTGACATATTCAGACCTGAACGAGGAATCGCATTGTTATTGTCGACATAATAAAGAGAGTTAGTGCTTTAATCTGATCAAAACTGCAATGTTGTTATCGAAAGAAACTTTTTTCAGTTTTTGAAAAGTGGTTCTGCATTAGCTCTACTTTATATTGGTATTCGTAGCAGTACTGTACAATATGTGTGATATCTGTAGCAGGGGTGCTGGTAATATCCACTGCAAGGCTGACTCAGCATGAGCAGTAAGGTCACTGCTGCCAGCAAAGAGAAGCTCCCTGATAGCTTTCTCCATTAGTGAGGATCTTGAAAGCAGATCATCAGAATTATCTAATTATCATTTATAATCCAGACTGATTTACAAAAGTAAGACGAAGCCAAAGAGAGAATTACCCAGCCTCTGCAGTCCAAACTGTCCGTAGTCTTTTCCCTGAATGAAACCCTGGAATACGTAACTAGAGCCATCAGGCTCTGCTGATACCTAGAGAGGAAACAAGGACAAAGAAAAGGAAGAAAACATGAGAAACATAATAATAGAAGAAGGGAAAAGCTTGGCTACATTTTGTGTTTGTGTCAACATGGCATCCAACAGCGTATCACCAGGATAATCGCTACCTGCTGCCAACATAGAATAGAAAATAATTGAAATAAACCCACAGTCATTTGAACAACACTCGTTAATCTACATCTAATGCATCTGTGTCTGTCTCCTTCATATTACTGACAGATAGTGTGTGATGCACTGAATTAGGACCCAAAGCAAACATGACCTCTATATGAACTTTTCTAGCTATTAAACAGGAGGAAAAGGCTGCTTTCTACTGGGGTCTCCAAGGACCAACACACATTTGCATCTTTAAAAAAGCACTTATTAAAGCAAAAAACAGAAAACAAGGATGTGAAGTTATTGGGGACAAACTGATCATAAAAACCTGGAATGATAGAATAAAGTAACTGTGAGATATATCAAAAAGCATATCTTTTGGGGTCTGCAATTCCCTAGACAGTAGGATTACTTGACTGACAGCTACCATTAGATTTGGACAAATTGTCACAAATGCATTTCCAGATGATGAATATAGTCTGTGGTTAGTGTTAATGCTGTTATACTGTAGGTTATTAGCATGTTTTTCACTCTGCAGGTCCTTCAAGAAGAGTATAAATGTCAAGAATAAGCTAATTCGTGAGCAGATGACCAAAGCATTTAGAGTCCTCGGTTGTATTCTCTACAAATGCATTATTAACTCTGCCTTTATATTTTGCCAAATACAGAGCAGTGAAATGTCTCACTCTGTCTGACCTCTATGTGTCTTTCAAAATGAACAACACTGTCATAAAATGCCTTTACAACAAGAGGTTAGTGCACTAAAACTGTTTGTCTTGTATCTTTGATTAACTACAAGGAGAAGCATTCATTCCGTGACATTCTGTGCAAACCGTTCTTTATTAATAAGCTTAACTGAATCTAATTAAGCTAACTGATCCGTGTCCAGTGAGACTTACAAATCCATCCATGGTCCAAGAGTCCTCTATGATTTTGGCTGGAGAGATGGCTGAATCTTTGAGCTGGTTTCCCTGGTTCACGTAGTTGACCTGGTACATCAGCAGTAACAGCCTGGCCTCAGCAGCCTTATAAACTCCTGCAGTAGACAGAATAAACAACAGGTTTATAAAATAACAGAGCGAAACACATCAGAATACAGATCTGTCATGTACAATTGGAAATCACAGAGATTAAAGAAGGAAGTGGGAGATAGCAGGACTTTGACTGCATGTGTCAAGTCAAGAAATAGTTCAAATATCTACTGTAACTCTCCTTAATATCACAAATCTTTCAATTCTACTTTTCTGGTCATGTTAAACGAACAAGATACAGCTTTAAGTGCAGCCAGGATAGCTATTTCCTAATGGCTTTTCTCTTTCTGAAAGCTACATTGAACATTTCTTGACTCCAGCTTTGTACGCAATGCACTGACCCAAGATTGAGGTCGTCTTCTCATTTCACTCTCACAAAGAGAGAAAATATGTCTATTTCCCAAAATGTTGAACTACTCCATTAAGCGCAGTGCTGAGGTAAGGAAAACTTGACATTTTAAGAAAAATCTTAAGAAGAAAATCAATCAGGTGTTTATGCAACTGGGCTCTGGCCTTTGGGTGCCTGTGTGAGTGTAGCTTTAGCTGTTATTGATCTAAAGCTGCTCCTTTAAGCCACAAGATGCATGTTAAAAGTCTGATAGCTGCATGGTTTTGTGATATGGTGTTTGTGCTCTTTGATACTCCAGGAACCAATTCAAGCTTCAACAGGATTTGTGTTTTAATAGGGTCTTAACCCCCTGCTGACGCTGTTGTAGGACCCTGGGAGGTCTGTGTGAGAATATGTGTGCGTGTTGTGTGAGTGTGAGGGGGATGTACAGTAATATCATGAAAAAGAAGGATTGTAGCTGTAGGAATGTAATGAAAGACACTATTAGAAAACAGCACGAATGATTCATCGTAAAAGTCTTGATGGATGGTAAGAGTTGGTGTTTTGGTGTTTTGGGGGGCTTAGCAGGGTTTGTTTGTTCTCTTTATGAATATCTGTTAAATGCACTGTGCTGCCTTTATCGATATCTGTGATGGAAATAATAAAAAATCATAATTGAAAAAGAACGGCTCGGTGTTTATTGAGTGTAATACCAAGGGATCAATACAACATCATGACGTGCTGCAGTGTATTCATGGCATACAGTACGACATGTCCTGTAAAGTCATATGTACTTATTACATGATTAGGTAATTAGTACATATAGCTATAATTATCCATAAAAAAAACATGCCTGATAGGAGCAGGTCCATGTTGCTGTTGCTAAGGGAAACGTTGACTCTCCCCGTTGTGGAGTTGAAGCTGGTGATGCTCAGTGTCATTGGCTGCTTCCTCCCACGGTAATTATAAGAACCTTTCCATATGTAGTTAGGAGCAAAGACATCATCTGGAACTAAAGAAAAGAACAGAAGTTATTAAAACAGGATTAGAATAGAAAAGACCAGAACTGACCCAATCACAATGTTTGTTCACAACAACCTCCAGGTAGAAAACCTCTCCATCACGCACTAGCTCACATATGATTTAACTGTCTTTGTTCATGATGAGTACATCTGACTCATCTTAAATGCTTGATGCTTTCATGTCATAATGTCAGAACTGTTATTCATACATAACATTTTAGTTTAGTTTTTAATGTTTTCAACTAAAACTCTTACATATTATCATATAATCTCTGGTGCCCTTTAATCAAATAAACATCAAAGTGATTTTCACATGGCTGACTGGTATTACATATAGTAAGATATAACGTCTGGCTTAAAGCAGAATCTTAGATTTGAAGGGCCACTTCATGCTATGAGAATGGTTGTGGTCATTGAGGGTTATTAACTTCTAATAGAATAGGACTCATCACAACAGAGCGGGTCTGGAAAAAAAAAATAGACAACTGAACAAACAGCAGAACAGAGAAACAGAACATCACAGTGGTTAATTTACCTTTCTATGTGCAGAGAGGAAAAATAAATTATTTACGATGGAAAGCAAGACAGTACAATAAAATCGACAAGAACACACGAAGAACAACACTTCGGAGCAGAGCAGAGTGCAAAGGCGCACTGCAGAATTCATAAAAGTAGAGTGGACGAAAAACAAACCAAACTGGACCAAAATACAGTAGATGAGAAGAATCAATAATGGACGAGGAGTGACAGGACTGTACTAGTCTGGAATAGAAACAACTGTGAGAGAACTGACCATTAAGTTTGGGACTGGGAGTTCCTGTTGCTGGCTTCACAGGTTTCTTCTTCTCTCCGGCTACAGACACAAGACAGACAGAGGGGGATAATTATTGTCCTATTAACACACAAGAGCAGAGCTGTAGGGTCACAGTATGAAAAGATATTCAAATGTTTTGCTGCTCACTCTGGGCGGGTTTATTTTATTACCAAATTAGAATGCAGTGCTGGCCATTATTAGTCACACATGCGTATAATGAGTGAGAACTGTGTTGAACAGAGCCACCCAAAATAAACCTCTTTAGTGGTTATTTGTAAGAGAGGCGATGCAAATTGAGTTTGTGACCAATAATAGTGGTGCATGTAATATCCTTTTAAAAGTGGCCTTGAGACACTTTGGATTTGACCATTCAGAACAGCTTCTATCATCACTTCAAGATGCAGCCATTGTTGCCAACAAGTAAAGGCAAGCAAGAGAGAGGCTATTTGTCCTAGGATCTCAAATTGGATCAGAGAGTGCTCCAAATTTAAAGACAACTGCAGGGCAAAAGGGTGCCAGCCTTGTTGGAATGACTTCTACCAAGTTGACGCTTGCAGTTTTTCTTTGCACAAAGGTAGGCTCACATCCTCAGCATTTTAACGTTCAGAAAAATACAGCAATTGGCAATACTCGTGCATGGTGGGGAATCTACAGTTTGGAATTTGTACTATTACTTTTTACTATTGATGGAAGTTTCTGTGATATAAGCAAAGGCTGCAGAACTGCAACTAAATGGACTTTGTGGTGAGACTGTTTTGCCTACAACTGTTTCCAAGGTCAGGGTGGTGCTTTCAATCTCAACTTTTAAACTAACGTGGACATGAAGTCCTTAAAGTTCTCAGTAAAGTGGAAATTTGACATGTAATTGCATTGCAGCTGGGCAAACTCCATCCGCTGATGTAGATGTGTGATACGACCAAAAGCTCTGGAACAACTACTACAAAGGCATTATGGTGAGATGTTTTTGAAAGTATTGATGCAGCTTAAAAGTGTAATTTGTAAAAAAAAATTGGACAGAATTCGAAGGTACCTCCGAAACTATAAGAGGGGGTAGCATAACCCCCTAGCTGCTGTTAGCAAGGGCCCTATTAGCTGATTGAAGTCTGCCCACAACCCAACCTTGGATGACAGGGGCAGTCAACTTAGTTGACGCCAGACTGCTAGACGCCAGAATGCGACTGAAATCAGCCTCTGAGACCAACAAGTGCCAGTTTGAAGACAGGGAATACAGTACAGAGGTGATTTACAGCAGCTTTAGGGACGAGAAGACAGGGCTGGCAGGCAAACCAGAGGCATGAAGCTGCACCTTACTCGAATTGCGACCAAAACAAACCAACCAAACTCACCACTTTTACATCTTTAATGTGGGCTAGCTGGTTAGCATGCTAACTTTAGTAGACATCTCTGCAAAACAATACATAGATGTCTTTGACCTAATGTGAACATTGTTGTGTCTTGACGCCCTGTTGATAATGTAAATTTATTTTTTTTACATTTTAAACTAAAATTCTGGGCTTTTCTTACAAACCACTCCTTCAAGTACTCCTTAATGGTGAGTGCAGTGATACAAAGTCAGGTAAAGGGTCAGAAGGTCACACTTCCTACAAGAAGGCAATGGTGGACTGGAATAAAACAAAACAAGAAATAAAAAACAAAGGAATGGAAATTTATACCAAACTGTCATCCCACATCCACAACCCAAGATACATTTTAGTTTCTATTTTATTTAGGCTGGGATTTTACGTAAGCAAACATGACACTGCACACACATTCTGGTAACAAAGAGGACACGCTCAGTCAGTCACCGTTAGATCCGTGTATGCAGGAAAGTTGTTTCGGAAAAGAAGAATTGACTCAGGACATGTGGTGAATTCATAACCTCCACTGTAAGGACCTGGCCTGGCCGATCTAATGAAGTATGAAACACCATGGGATATCGTATTATCTTTTTTTATCAGTGCTGCCAGACCAGCGACCAGCCCACCAGGAAATCTCACCCTACTCCAGATGGCCAGGTATGTGTGCTGACAAAGTGTCCTTGAGCAAGACAACACTTCTGCTTGTTCACTCATACTTCATTTCAAACCTTCAATCAAATTCAAGATATAGATACAAAAATATAACATTTCGAACACAGTAAAGGGATTTTCTTTTTACCTCGACATATCGGCATCTTTCCTGTCCAAGTGCCGTCACTCTTGCAGACTCTGTGTTCAGAACCCCCCGCCAGGAAGAAGCCATGCTGACAGCTGTACACCAAGGTGTAGCCAAAACCAGGCAGATCCATCCCCACCACGTCCACATGAAGTGGGCTCTCTGGCTGCTTACATGCATGTGCTGGAGGGTGGAGAAGGGACAATGGACTTAGAGTCTGTCAGACAGAGCATGTATGGGCGTTTATGTTAACGAGGAAATAGGTTTCCCTACGTATGCACTCAGGCTGCGTTCCGCTCCAAGTCAGATCAGGCTGGCAGGTTCTGGAGGAAGAGCCCTGAATCAAATGACCTGGCTGGCACTGAAATGACACCACACTCCCCACCTGTGGAGAGACAGAGAGACGGAGAGAGAGAATGAGACACACACAAACAAACACAAAACGAGTTTAAACATTTTCTGAATACCTTTATTGTAAAGGAATGTTACATAGATTTATTAGCGGGGGCAGTTGTTATAAAAGATGAGTAAGTGATGCTCTGACATATACCAATAATCTCAAATTACATAATATGTCTGTTAGAGTATTTGATGAGTTGGCCTTGGTAAAAGACAACTGCAATTTGCCGTACATGTTCCACAAGGGTTCTGAGAGGAAGGAGAACGTCTACAATGTCATTTTGCTCACTACATCGTTTAAACCCTCAGGTGTGTCTACACTACAGGTTAGGAACTTCTTTTTAAAATATAAAATGGGAAATTACTAGTCATGTTATTGGTGTCGAGCATGAACATTTTGTTTATTGATATTGGCTCAAAAAAAAATCCACATACTGCATCTCTAATGGTAACTGTGCAATGACTGTGCAACTGCAAAGACATGTGTTGCAACATTAAAGTAGTTTTCATTTAAATAAAAAATCTTTCCTGAGAACATCATAAGCACCAAAGCAAAAACTGAGACTTCATCTCGTAGATACTGACTGATGGTGGTTATCTAAATCAAACCAGCTAATGTTTGGAGGATATGTTCAAATGTCTTTCCTGATACAAAATTCACATGGCATACAGTGATTAAGTTAAAACAGTAATGGTTTGCTGTAACCTTCTCTGTCGTCTATCTTCAGCTGAATGCGAGTGGTAATCTTCCAACATTACAGTCATGTTGTTCCCTTGGACATTGTGTCCTAGTGGAGCTTCAGCGGGGGATTAATTCCTGCTACTGTAGTTGCATGTAGGTTTGTTGCCTGGACACAGCACCGGCAATAAACCTACACACTGGGCAAAGATGTCCATTTGATTTGACCAACTCTGAGAGCTGCGATCTCATATTAGCTTCGGCTCAACTTTAGAATGCATATTTACGCAGAGCAAGGACTTTAGCCCTCTCTTTTATAATGAAGGAGAAGAAGAAGGGCAGGGGGAATGATCAGAGCAACCAAGAACTCTTTTACATCCGTAGGATCATTGCAATAAGATCATAATGGGGGTAAAAAGAGTGATATCTACCAGAATCAACTGATTTTGCTACTTACATGGTATAAAATGGTAAATATATCCAAGTAATCTGCAAAATAACTTTTGTTTGGGTTATAAAATAGTGAAAAATCACAACTTCCCAAAGCCCAAAATGGCATAAACGCATTATTTTCTCTCACCAACAGTTTTCAAAGATTTCAGTTTCACCGGTCTCACCCCTCCTTCTTCCCTTCCTTTCTCTGTCTTTGTAACTTGTTAGATTGTCAAGTTGCATTTTTTACCTCTCAAAGGAGCAACGTCAGCAATCCAACAGGTTACCTACTTGGGTAGGAAGGTAGCTCTAGAGTTAAGTTTGCCAGTGCAGATACTTTACCTTGAAACCGTAGGTCCGGTTTAAGGAGCCATAGCGCGGCGTTCCCGGATTATCACAGCTGGTTTTCGTCGGTTCTGAAAAGAACAGCGCGAGCTTGTAAGTAATTACACACAAAATCTAAAAGAAAGATAAATTAGCAGTAACATTATATGTCCTCTCTCAACTCTCCTCTCCTCTGTTGTCATGGTAACAGCAGGGTATGTGTCCCAGCAGGGCAGCAGGGGGCAGTAGTGCTTTACCAGAAAACGAAGCAGGGCTCGCTTTGAGAGTGTGTGTGTGTGTGTGTGTGTGTGTGTGGCAGGAACATCAGCATGTAGAGCACATCCTGACGCAGAGCTCGATTCAATACAGCTTCCGAAATGACAGATTCACTCTCCACTTCTCCCTCTCTCTCTCTCTCTCTCTCCCTTCTACCTCTCTTACTGCCCCCCTTCCCTCTCCCTCTCCTTCTCTTTCTCTAACTGCTTTCTTTCTCTCTCTTTCTATCTTTCCATGTCACTGTATCTCTCTCTCTCTGCCCACCCACCCCTCCCTCCTCGTCTGTCTTATTTAAAGAGCAGGCTGCTTCAGCTCAAAACTCATTCTGTTTCAGTCACATTGTAATACACATCAAACACTAACATACAGCTGCAATCACGTGCTAATAAATCACTCAAGCGCGCACACACACACATACAATGCCCAATACTCGACATTACAATCTCACGTCCATCATGAAAGTAAATAAAGCAACACTGATTGTCACCTTCTGTTTGTGTGGATGCTTGTAAATGTTTCATAGTCTCAAACTGAGGAAAAAATCACGATACTGAGCAGATACTAAAGATTCCCCTTCGTACTTTTTCCACCGTGACTTCTCCTTTTTCAGCAGCTATAGGTTAAGTCTTTACATCAATCAAGTAACACTTCAGAGCCAGCCTCCTATTTTTAGATCGTCTATTTCACAGGGAACTTTCCACTTTATGGCAGCTGTAAAGCGCCGCATGCATGCCTTATCTGGTGCTGTGAAGGAACACAGAGTCAAGTGTCTGTTCGCATTACAAAAGCTCTCATTTATTACAATTCACCACCACACTTGATGTTTAAGCACCTGCTCAGAATCAGACGTGTGAAGTGGTGCTCTAAACATCACATGTGGTGCTGAATTGACCCAGTGGGACCATTTGTAATGTGTGCTGAATATCCCTTCTCAATTTCTTCTTAATCCCCGGACAGCAGCGGCATGTTTGAAGTTGGATGTGGATGCCCATTTCTGGAAGCCTTTTGCTAAATACTGTAAGTTCCAGCGTGTACTGGTGTTGCCTCGCTTACTGTATGAGCAGAGGCTTTCTTTGTAATTTCTGAGAAGGGCTTCCTGTGTAGGATCCCTACTTTATAGAAAAATACTTAAGACGTAACTCATTGAGTATAAGCTGTTTTAGAAGTTCGAATCTGGCCTAAAAGTGTCACGGATGCACTACTCTGTACAACTCGTCTCCAAGAGGCAACTTTACTTCTAAGTACAGTGCAGTATACAGGAGTACATTTTTGTAAAACAGGTTTTCTAATGAACAATCAGCCGTTCAACCTAGATTTAAAGGGTAACTCCACAAATGTACACATTAAAGTGTTTTAATAGATGTTGGATAGGCTAAAAACAAATGATCAAAATCAACACAGCAGAACCAGAGATATCGACATTTTCAATTCCACACATTTTCTTCTTTTTCAAAACCTGGTGCCTGCATTACCCACAACTTAGCCAAAAGACTTTATGCTTCTTTTATCACATATGCAGTAATACTTTGCAAGACCTGTCAACACACTTTAAGGTGTGAAGTTGGCAGAGTTACCCTTTAAGTATGGCTGCTACTAATGACTATTTTTACTATCAGTTATATAAAAACGTTAGCTAATTACTTTCATGTTTAATCTCCTCACGTTTAAGAAGCTAGAACCAGCAAATGTTAAAAATCTTGCTTGAAACATAACTTACGGGATGATCATTCAACATAGTTGGCAATCAATCCATATCCAAGATGATTGTTCAGTAGTTTTATGACCATATAATAGACATTGGATTGCCCCAATATTCACCGAATGTGGCGGCCAATCTAGCTTCTATGCTAATGTTTAATGGACACGTGACTGGAGGGTGGCTCTTTGCTCCGCTCAGCTATTATTCTGTTTTATGTCATTTTAGATGTTTGGATTTAATCAGTCCATCCACAATTTTAGCTGAAGTAGCTTAAACAAATGGCACACAAGGTTTCACTTACACTGTCTTTAAAAGTTAGAATAATCACATGTTACATGCAGGACATCTATGATACTGATTCAGTCCAACAGTGAAAACAGCAGCAGTTTCATGAGGGAAAGTTGCCAATTTGGAAACATGAAAGTAATCCTCGAAGGTTTGTTCTCCTAAAGTGCCTTTCTCATTTAAGAGATTGTCTCACTTAAACCTCAAGTCACTGTTGATTATTATTCCAATACGTCTATGTAACTTTAACTTTGACAGAACAGTAGTTGCTCTGCACAGGAAACCCATGAGTGAACTTAAATGTGGCTGTCAGCTCACTGACGATGGGTCATTAATTGCCATGATCATTAAGCAGGGGAACATCAGACACCAGTCCAGGCTCCCCAGTGAGCCACAAACCAGTCGTAATAAACTGGCAGGCTGGCGCAAAATAATAATGTGTTTCCTAAGTTTTAAGCCCAGACTGAGGAAAGTAAACACATAAAATAACGACAAACAAAAACATAATTAAGAGTGCAAACGTGTACTGCTATGGGACAATGTAACAACCAAGTCAGTAATATTACGCTTTGAAGTGTTATTTAAAAGAAGACACTTATTTTACCTTCCGAGGAATATCATTCAGAAAAGTCTGGGGCCTCTAGGAGACTGATCATCAACACCTTTTAATTTCAAACCAGACTTTGAAGTGGGCGAGACATCCCTGCCTGAGGATACCAGGCTGCAGTCCAGGGATAAATGATTGTGGATATAGTCAGGAACTATTAAAAGTAATCAGGTGAATCTTGTATAAAGATGTTCGGTAGATGTTCTGTATTTTGAACAAGTTGGAGTATTTGTCGAACAGCATAATGCTTGGAAACTTTATGAACTCATGAATTTATTCAGAGGTGTAGTGCCAAGGTTTGGAGTTGTTTATTTTAGGTTGGTTAACTGTCCTGGGGTTGGGTTTTTGAATGTCAATACTTGTTTGGTGCTGACCAAAATACATCTATAGCTCCAAGTAGCTGGCATTCAATGTCAGAAGGTCAGAATCATAACCTTATCTATTCTCTCTCTCTTCAAGTTATTGTAGTTAAGACTGAGTGATCAAATGAATATAAAAAAACAAACAGATAAAAAATTTAACTGATTTCTGTTGGCCAACAAAGCAAAAAGTGAGAAAAGAAATATGGAAGATTTGAAGGTTTTCTTTAAATTATCTTTTCATAAAAAACACAATAAATCATGGTCAGATTTTCTAGCTGACTGAAAGAAATTCCATAACCACTGAAGGACACGCTCCCAAAACTACGTGTACGATATTTTTCATTTGTAAAATAGCCAATTTTTGCCAATGTGATGAATAATAAAAAGATCCTGTGAGTCATTATAATGAGAAACTTTCTCAAATGAATAAGTCATTATTTTGCATTACTAAGTCATTACTTGTGATACTAGGTCGTTGTTTTGAGATACTAAGTCATTATTTCGTATTACTTATAATGACTTAATTTTTTTTATTTTTCATCACATAGGTTTCCATAGGCCTCCCTGGTTTTTCTGGTCATTGAGTGAACACAAATGATTAAACTTACCAATACAGCGTGGCTGTGTGCCGCTCCAGGTACCATCGCTTTCACAAAGTCTGGTCGCTGTGCCGACCAGAATGAGAGGTGGGGCACAAGTGAAGGACACTTCTGATTGGTAGATGAAACTCCGTCCCTCTCTGAAACCACCAACTGGGGTACCGGGGTCCCCACAAAACTTGGCTGCACACACACACAATCTCAATTCAGTATGCAGGGCTAACACTGCTGACAAGCACACTCAAGGACAAAGGTAGATTTTCATCCAATTGTAACTAATGGCGGGTAAAGAATAATAACAGGCAATGCGTGTGTGTGCCTGGTAATGGTACGTGAAGTCGTATGTGTGTGTGTGTGTACTTACGTAAGCACTGTGGTAACATGCCACTCCAGGTGCCATTGGACACACAGGTCAGGACCGCTGGGAATGAGAGCTCATATCCAGGTGAGCAACTGTAGCTCACACTGCTGCCCCATTCAAAGTCACTGCCCTGTAATACCCCATTACTGATGGCAGGGGGAGCCGGGCAGGTCACCGCTAACAGAGAGAAGGAGAGAGAGAGAAAGAGAGAGAGAGAGAGAGAGAGAGAGAGAGAGAGAGAGAGAGAAATCAGTTTTTAGCAGCTGCAGGTGATGCGCCTGTTTCAGTCAAAATCACCATCCTGTAAATGAACTGATAACTGCAGATAGAGGCAGACTGGCTGATGAGATAATAGATTTTAACAACTGATTTGAAAATCTGTTCAATGCAAATAATTGGGAGACGCTTTCAATCAAGTCCAATAAAAGATACTATTTAACTAATCACAGCAATTACAAGATGTTACATGTGACTCTTAGCATCTGATTTGTTTGTTTTTCTTGATTCTCCTCACAGAGGAAGAATCTGCTGTGTCAATCTTTATACAGCTCTGGCTATACAAGGATTCAGAACTCACTGTTTGCTATGCCACTAACATTTTCTGGACAAAGTAGCGTTAGCTGTGGTTTTATATAGCTGTGAATTTGACAGGTGGCCATTGATTTGCACTGGAGTTATGTGGTTTCATTCACTATGTACCTGTACATATAGGCATATTCCCACTCCACGTCCCATTTTGTGTGCACGTCCTCACAGGCGATCCATCCTCCTCCATCCTGTACCCTGGTTGGCACTGGAAGGAGACATTCTGAGCGATTGTAAAGTCCTCTCCGTAGCGAAGGCCGCTAGCTGGAACGCCTGGGTCGCCGCAGTTTATCACTGTGGAGACGGAGAAGCGGGGTTGGGGTGGAGGAGACGGGATGAAGATTAAGATTACTTTACTGCATGAGGTAATTGGAATTCTAATTTGCTTGTAACTCCTGCTTATATGCTTTTTTATATTGGTCATTTAAATGATAAGGAGAGATAAAGAGGAAGATTAAAAGAAACGGCACAGGACAGTGGAGGTGACAGAAGCGAACAAATGGACCGACTGTGACAGAGGACAGTTACTATACGGCACAAAGAGGTAGTATTTTGTTAATCTGAGATGGACATGTCAGTAGTTTCATGTTTGCCGTTTTAAATCTTTTTTTTTTTATCACTGTCTGTGTCTAAGAAGGGAGAAATATACATCAGAATGGCAAAGTTTGAGATAAAGTCTGTCAGGAGATTTTGTTTCAGGAATCTCATCTGAACAAAGTTGCTTTGATCCAAGCGTTGCCTGCATATTTATCGACTATAACCATATCCGTCTACTTATTTGTGTAATTTGAAGTTGTGGAGATCAAAGCGGGAAGCAAATCTGTGATCGGACCGTATGATCTCTTTAGATTCAGGTATGGGCTTCACTTCTCATGAATGAAACAACAGTGATGTTAAATTGGCTGAGGTTGCCCTGGGACTCTTTTAAGGAGCATTAGGATTCCCCTGACTGCACTTATAAAGTCCTGTCCTTCATAGTCTAATAGGCAGTTTAAATGCTTTTAAACCCACCCCAGATACTGTCATGCCTGTTAATAGATGTAGTGTAATCTACGGTGGAAGCTATTTCCTTTAAATCAGGGTATTCTCATAAACTTTTCTCTTTCCAGGACCCCATATTGAAGAAATGTGGTTTCTCAGCATTTCTCTTTGTTCCGTGCTGCTGGGTATTTCAAAGCGTATTTCTTTGCATTAAAGTCAGGAATGTCACCGAAAATTGGAAAACATTACTACACTGCGAGTACCCTTTTCATGTGGGGTCCCAAGGTAAGTGAATTTCACCTTGGGACACAATGTAGAAATGTGTTTAATGAGATAATTTTGTTCGCGAGTATGCTGCATGTTAATTGTTACTATTATATGCTACTCTAGCTGTTGTTTTTATCTTGACATGCAGATTTTGTAGTCTGTGTAACGTGCAGCACTGATTAACACTTGCTCAACCATGGCTCCGGTCACATTTCATATGGGAGCAGAATGTTATGCTTTATGGTTGTTTACTCCTGTGGATTTTTTTTTTCCCCCACGGAGTTCGAAAAGCAAATTAGCTAAAGTAAACAACAATCAAGGTTATTCATGTCACCCTATAAAATCTGGAGCAGGAGCACGAAGATTTGAGGCTGATTTCATTACTCAGATCCTATACTGTCGCCGAATAATTTAAAACCGGGCATAAAGTAGGGTCGCAAGAGGCTGGAAACCTTAGAATCACACATCAGGAGTTTGGGGATGTTTATGGGTTGGAGACTTGACGTCATTGCAAAGCAAGGATTTAATACTCTGATTATATATAGTTAGTAATACATAAAGCTGACAGTCTGCTCTTTAGCTTCCACGTAAAGGTATGAGTTCATCTCCAAAATAATTTGAATACATAAAAACGGTATTGCAAAGAGCTTTGATTACTTATTTGATATTACTAAATTGCATATCTTACAGCCATCTCTCAGTGTACAACAGGTAACTCACTGGTACAGTTGGGCTGCACTCCTGACCAGGTCCCATTGGCCTGACACAGCCTGGTGGTGGCACCAGTGAGCAGGTAGCCGTCCATGCAGGAGTAGATGACCGAGTGAGAAAATGTTGTCCCGTCCAAACGAAATACTCTGCCATTACTGGGAGTGCCAGGGTTACCACACTGGACAGCTGGGGGGGAAAATGAGAGAATGAGAGGGAGAGAGGCTTGTGCATCTCAATGAGTTTCAGCTCTACCGCTACGGCTATTTAAAGAGACTGTGCGTAAGTGTCGAAGTGCTGAGATCAAGTCAAAGCGTCTTCCTACGTTTACAGAAGGGCTGTGTGCCGGACCAGGTCCCATTAGGGAAGCACATCCTCTCTGAAGAACCAATCAGATCGAAGCCCTCCGAGCAGCTGAAGTGAACCTTGGAGCGGATCCTGAAATCCGTCTGTTCCCTCGATCCTTGCGAGGGAATGCCAGGGTCGCCGCAGGAACCAGCTGTGTCGCCTGCAGAGAAAGGAACGAGGAAGCAGAATGAGGTCTCGGATCTTAAAGCTAGAACACTTGAATCATCAAAAAACCAGCTGCATCTTCAGAATGTACTTCAAACCTTAAAATGACTTTTAATTGATCAAATTAAAATCCTTGGGAAGATAAGTTATTGCATTGTAAAGCAATCTAAACTGAACCCAGCATTAAGAGGTGAATGCTCAAGTATGAAATGGCTGCCTACAGATGGAGGTGGACTGCACACGCATTGTTGGTGACAAGAGGCATATGTTTGCCTTAAGAGTACAGTATGCGTATGTGTGTGTGTGTGTGTGTGTGTGTGTGTGTGTGTGTGTGTGTGTTTGTGTGTTTGAATGTATGTGTGTTGATGGGCAGGTGGGTGGCAATGTGTGCCTGATCCTCGCTCTGCCCTTGCAGAGCCGCCTGGTCAGCAAATTCGTTCTGACGGACAGAGCACGCTCCTGGGAACACATGCTCTCTCTCTCCCACACACACACACACACACACACATACACACACACACACACTTTGACTTGCAGGTCCAGACAAACATACATGTATTGTTATCAACTGGCGCATGTGTTCATTCTATTAATGTCAAAACCTGATTAATTTCTGCTAATAGAAGAAAACAGGATTCATTTATTTACCATTTTAACAGTAATTATACATTTGCACACACCATTCACATCCATTATTGAACATTAATTGAAGGTGTGCAACAAAATACAAAACAGCTTCCTTACTGTACGAATTTCCCAAATGTGTCTGCGGCGTTTTTGTGATATTTTTGACAAATAACCTAATTTCACACCGGCTCTGTTTGTACTATACTGCAAATATCTAGAGGCTTGCTGCTAAATCGAGCTCACACACACCACAGACACAACATGTAATAATGATATAACATCCTTTGTAATGCCTCAGGTTTTCAGATGTCTCAGATGCAAATAAATAAACATTTATAGCATTGTGTCACCGTTATTTGTCTTTAAAAGCTCGGAAATGAGAGCAAATGGTCCGTAGCAGGATGAATTACTTTTCTATGTGAATATTGGAAGCAGTTAAAAAAAAAAAGTGCAGACAGACACACCCTCAGAGACGCTGCACTGCCATCTACACAACTCCCATGGGACACACTCACACACTGACACAGCTACAAAGCCACCATGTAGCCTCAGGTGTATCTGGTCTCAACAGGGAGAACAACCAATCTACCTGATGTCACTGGTGCAAGTGTGTGTGCGTGTGTGTGTGCCTGTGTGTGTAAGTTTTGTGGGTCAGAGCATAGTGAAAACTAATCTCTGTCGTTTCCCTCAGGTGACTTTGGAACAACCACTAATCGGTCACACACACATTCATCTGCACACACACACGAGCATCTATCCGATAGAAAGATTATGGCTGTACTCTGGCTCGGGTAAATTTGCGGGTTACTGAGCTGAAGCTCCTTTGCCCACGTTTGCAGAAGTTCTCAGAGAGCTGGATGAGAAAAAAATCATTCTCACTCTCATGATAAAGAGTCTTACTGTAGGTGGGTGAGCAGGGAAGCCTCGAAGGACACATTAAACTGTTTAAACATGATGAAGTTTCTTCTAACATATATTTTTTAAGTACCAGCCTTTTAGCCTGCAGTTACCAAAAATTTGAAGAATAGTTTGACATTTGAAGAAACATGTATTTGCTCACTGCGCTGCATTAAACAAGGCAATTTGTGATTGTACAATTTGTGATTTTACAGGGGGGTTATTACTACCCGGAGTCTCCGTTCTTTCCTGGCAATCTCATACTGAGGACTACACACAGGGAAGTGATTGCATACTCCAAGACGTAGTCATGCTCATTACCCCCCTTAATAAAAAAACACTTTGTTATTTTTAAAATGTCGTTTTTGTGCAGATTATAAAAAATGAGTTTTAGAGGTGTTGGTAGGTGGATTTTGCTTTATCTTGGAGGGAGCAATGCTAGCTGTTTCACCCTGTTTCTAGTCTCAGTGCTGAGCTAAGCTAACCACCACGAGACTGTAGCTTAATTTCCCAAAATGTTGAACTAATCCTTCAAGGTTTTTGAGACAAGTACATGATAAAACAAGTCTAGGTCAAGTTCCAAGTTTACATAAACAAGCTGCAAGTGCTGACTCTGAACAATTTGCTTTCAAAGACGTGTTTTTTTTTTTACTAAAGGAAAAATAGGTGACTGTGGGGCCTTGGCAGAGGTATGCGCTCTACTCAGTGTCAGGTTATTGAATTTATTCAGGAAAAAAACTTGATTCTTGAATGTTTTTGCTTTTGAATTTTTAGTTTTTGAGGACTCAAGTGTAAAGTAGGTCAAGGCTCACAGCGCGTTAGTACAAATCAAATCTGAAATCCTCACTATCGTGAAGTCTGGCATCCGCTCCGCTATTCCTGAGACAAGTATGTTTTCATTTAGTTTTTTGATTTCATTTCAGCCACAGTAACCACTACACCCACTTGGTTAAATGGATATATAATGCCCCCTGAAAAGTGCATTTGTTAACATAACCAACATTACATCACAAACGCCACTGCTTATCAACAGTCATGGAGCATTATTGCAGACGTCGCGCTTCTTGCAGGGGGGTGAACTCTTATCTCTGCAGGGCTCTGGTACAGACCTGTCTGGTGCAAACCATGACTCACTGCTTTATAAACTATTACCCTCCCTCACCCTGCGTCTCCCCCAGACAATTGTTGTAAATAACAATATATTCTTGGACAACTCGTCTGGGATGTGTTTTCAGTTACTTTGTTATATAAGCGGCAGCTGGGAGCCTCTCAGTCTGAAGAGCCATAATCATCCCCCGGCCAGCCAACTAAAAACCATATAACTTCGACTGTTTGTTTATACATGATGGAAGGTAAGGAGGCTTTCTGTCTGGAGAGACAATTCAGCCCAATAAGTGGTGAGATATGCATACACAGTTAATCCAACAGGGAGGAAAAATGCTTGTGTAAAGCATTTTACAGAACAATGATAGCTGTGCATTAGCAGTACACAATATCGTCTCAAATCCACTCACCACGGAAAACAAAAACACAGTTAATAATGAAGATAATGCACAGGATATATATCCATATATATATCCACCACCTGAAGTGTTTAAAGAGTAACTAAACCACAAATTGCACAAATATTTTTGCGACACAAGTGTTTTATGAAGTGGGGGTCTTCTCGCCTGTGGAGTCTCCTGTTTGCCAAGACCACGGTGGTTCAGACCCAGACTAGTTTTGGTCGTACATGCAGACAGACGGTGCTGAGACAGTCGGAGCTGAAGCAGCTGGGACTGAGAACATAGAGTGACTGGAGGTCACTCGTAGACGATACCGCCTGGAGGATTATTATACTGCAGTTACTGGTCTAGCAGTACAAATTGACATTTTCAAACAATTCGTGGCACGCCAGGTTTGATGTCAGGGCCTTCATCAGAGGGGGGTGGGAGGGAAGGTTGGGTGGTGATGAAAGCTGCAACCGTACACGTCACCTGCTTTCAGATCAGCTAATGGAAACATTGACTTGCAATAGCCAGGTGTCAAACATTAGAGGGCTAAAAATAGGGGTTGGCGGTTTGGTCACTCTTTAAGTATTTAAATGTGTTTGTGTTTAAAGAGCATACAGTCAGTGTTTCATCCGTCCACTTTTAGTCTTGACCTTCCATTCACAGTATTTCGCAATCAGCAATCACAAGAAGGAAGCCTCACACAGAGAACAGAAGTGCATTGTTAAGGGTCCAGGGCTGAGGTGTATATGCGTGTGGTTGTAGGGGAGGTTATGCTCCACAGCCCTTTTAACAGACAGACACTGAAATATTCTCCTATCTGTCCATCCATCCCCCCCATTATCCCTTTGACCAAGTGCGAAATGGTTCAAAAAGGGTGCGTGCGAGATGCAAAAGCATGAAGTGCTCCGAGTCTACACTCCGTGAAGTCTCCGTGCTTTGTACATCTCGCCTTTCATCTACAACTCCTATCTATCTATTACTCTTACAGATAGGGTCTACTGTTTATTCAATAGAGGTTAAAATGGTTACCAGAGCAGAAGGGCATGGGGGCACTCCAGATCCCATTGAGCTGACAAGTCCTGGATGATTCTCCTTTCAGCTGTCTTCCGCCCAGACAGGAGTATCGAGCCGTTGAACCAAATGTAAACTTATCTCCACTCAGCACACCGTTAGGGGGAGAGCCGGGATGACCACAATCTACAACTAGAGAGCCGGAGAGAGAGAGAGATGAAGTGAGGATAGACAGCTCGTTTCAATTCAACACAGCTTTGAGAGAAAAGCTGCAGAGACCCCTGTCAAGAAATGGAGGCACAGATTCAGAAACCAAAAGATATGTGTAGGATTAAGGGTAGTGAGACAGATGGAGGAAAGAGACAGACACACTGCTTTCTGAAATTTATGGCTCTCTTGGAATGAATTAAACATCTGCTCTAACGTGAGCTGCAACCCATACATAGCATGTAGCTGGATAGCTTACAACCTACTTGAACTGAACACGTAACACGAGTAGTTACTTATCCTAAAAGCTTTATCTCTTGTAATGTAACCAAGCATGAAAACTCATGTTGATCTTAAATTGTTCCTCATTATATTTGTATTACTTGGACTTACTAGCTCTACCTAGGGGTGGGTGATATGGCCCTGAAATAATATCCAATATTTTTTGAGGATATGACAAAATACTAGACTGTAGGTCTTACAATAGCTTTTGAGCTCTCCTCATGGGATTTTTGGCTTTGCCCGTTCTCAACCAAGCTTATTTTTTTTACCTAGGATGGTGAAGTGAAGTCATGGATAAATAAGTGCAAAACATTGTCCATCCAATCCTAACCCTAGTGTTACTTGTGTGATTGGCAAAAAACGTTTCTTCGCTGTGACTGGATAAACAAGGTTTGTTGAGTTTGCCATGTGAGGAAAGAAAATTAGTCAAGTTGTTGCTTCTGTTTGAGGTGGTGACATGAGTTTGAAGTGGCTCCCTTTTTGAAAGAATATGGCACACCCCTACTGTGCACTGAAATAAAACAATGTGTGCGTGGAAACAGAGATGCTGTTTCCTTAACATCAGCTGGTGACAACACTGACTTTTTGCCAGAGTTTTTCAGCATGATATCTTGTTTGTTGCCACTGAATGCATATTTTAGTCTGCTTTGACAGATTTCTGTTTTCAATGAGCTAGCAGATGCATAAAAAGTCGCCTGGAGACAGAGTTTTCATCCAACACCTACAGTATGCGCTATGCTAAGCTAGCTGAGCTTATCTAGTACCTAGTTAGCTTGATGTAATTTGCTGACGTTCATCAGCCGGACATTTTTTCAGCCTGCTTTTCATTTCAAGAGAGTTCAAGATGATAACTTTACAACTATTATCACTGCAAACATACGTGCAACAGTAAAGGTTTCATCAATCCACCATCATCTGTCCGCTTCACTGTCAGACTTAAAAGACAGAAACAGAAGGATCAAACGAACCTATGCATTCAGGTAGGGGTTTGTCCCACTGTCCAGTTGGTTGGCAGGTCAGTACAGGTGATCCAAACAGGTAGTATCCTGGGTTACAGTCGTAGAACACCACGGTGCCGAACGTAAAGTTGCCATGCTCTATTTTACTCTGTCGGATAGAGTTGGCTGGGATACCTGGATCGGAGCAATTGACCACTATACACAGAGAGACACAGAGACGGACACACACACACAAATACACACAAAGAGATATAGAAAAAGTATGTGTTATTTGGCATGAACCAGAGAGGGTCATTTCTCCACCCCCTCTTCCTTATCCCAGTGTTTTGCTCTGGGATACAGCTCCGTAAAATAATAAAGGGCATAATAAGGAGGTTGTGGTGAAAAAGGAAGAACTGAATAGAGCTGATGTTTAAAAGGATTGAAATGATGATGTGATTAAGGTATGCTTGTGTTTCCTGGATCCGGCCCCGCGCAGTGTGATTACTTGTCTGCATTACATTGCATTTTCAGATTTTACACATTTTACTGGCACTCGACTCCCTAAACTGGGCAGAACGCCGATTGATTATGTACAAATTCATGTGAGCAAAGCTACTCTTGTTGCTTTTATGGTTGGAGACCATTTAGGGCTTGAGATTTATGTTTCAGTGAAAACAAAAAGTTTCCACTCACGAGGCTGGAGCCAGGAAAGGGTGAGAGGGATGTAGAGAATTAAATCTACCTCAAAACTTCAATAGATTACGTAAAATTGGGACTTTTTAAAAATAATTTATCCTTTTTATTGGTCTACGTAAAAATGAGTTTCAGGATTATGATGGCAGAGATGTTTAAGCTGAGTAAAGTTGGAGGTAGAGTTGAGTTGAAATGGAAAGGGTAGGAGTGAAAAGGGATGGTTGCTGGAAAGGCTCTAAAGATAAAAAAAAAAGATAAGTGGTTTTAAAGGTTGGGATAAATAAGGTTAGGGGTGAATACACTTAACTTTTCTCCCCACCTTTACACGTTGGGGGCGGGTGGCTCCACTGGCGGTTGGCCTGACACTGAGCACGTGCGGGCCCCTCCATTTCATAACCCCGATTACAAACGAAGCTGACCACGTCGTTGAGGTTGAAGCCGTTTCCCACCGTACGTCCATATATAGGACTCCCTGGATGGCCACAGCTGATCGCTGTAGGGAAGACAGAATGAATCATGGATACATGTAGATCTCCTTTTACATTAATTATAAATCTACTTGAGATTGCGGACAACAAATGACTTTAATGTGTTAACAATTAATCGCATTAAATGACAGAAACAAACAATGTGTCACTACCCACTCACACTTACTGTACATTCACAGCCATCAGCAACTGACTATAGCTTCAACTAAGCACTTCAAACAACTGTGGCAAAAGAAACAGACGACAATGCAAAGCTTGGAAAATCAACTAGTTAGGTGTGTGCTGTTGCAGCATAGCAACAGGAGAAAGTAACTGTCCAACCACAGCTGAATGTGAAAGTTATTTAAACACATCCGCGAGCTTCAGGCTCGTGAGAGGCGGCAGAGAGCCTGCTACTTCTGAGACTGCATGTGTGAACAGAGCGTTAGTCCGTTTCTTAGTACTGTCTGACTTCCATACCCCATCTGTGGCATTCAGCTCCAAGCCCATCTGTTCATATTGAAGATATAAATCTTAACAAAAAAAAAACGGGTCATAAATATATCGCTTCATTTTTCATCCAGCAAAGTAATTTCATAAAGCAGCTGGGCACTGTAAGTTTTATTAAATGTTATTCAAACTTGAGTATTTCAGGCATTTTCAGAGGCATATTAATACACATTTGGTGCGATCGTTTTTACGGCAGCAGGACGGTGAGTTTGTGGGATTGAGTAAGATAAATTACAATGCCCGTGTTCATCGAAAGCAAGATGTCACCCGGCGCGACAGCATGTCTCATGTAATAGTTTGTGGACTTAGAAATAGATAGATAATGCAAAGTTGACTTTGTTTGAGATGTCTTTGTTCTGCCCACATTAACCAAGAAGACATAACCGGTCATAAACATGCCACAGCAGGCGTTATTTTCAAACATAATGAAACCATTTAGCTTTATGTGCGAACA